>NW_020837947.1:48196183-48815885 GCF_003676395.1 Aethalodelphis obliquidens | reverse complement strand
GTGTGTGTGTGTGTGTGTGTGTGTGTGTGTGTGTGTGTGTGTGTGTGCGCGGTGTGAATGAGTATGTGCACACACCACTCCTCATCTGCAGCTTCTTTGTGCTTGTACTGAACCAAGGCTCCTAGGATGATTCACAGTCACCAGTATGCATTCCTTGAACTGAACCTGCAGCACCTCCTTCACCAATCACTGCTCACCTAGGAAACAAGCCCAAGGAGAAAGCCTGAATGCACCACAGGGCAGAGCCTGTAGGTACCCCATGATTAGAAAAATGGGAATGTCAATTAGTTTTCAAGTTGTGAAGAAAGTCTTCAGGTTCTGTCTTTGGTAGGTGATCACCTGGCCATTCTTTTTCCAGTTGAACCAGTTGAAGTACATGCATTGACAATTGGCAGCATTTACCCCAGCCTGAGTGTCTCAGAAAATGTGTAGGAAATTGTCCCCATAGCAACGAGGAGATGGCAGTTCAAGTCTGCTGTTCCTGCTGGGTCACAGAATGCAGCAGGTGAGTTCTTCTTCTTCAGACCAAAGCTCTCCTTTATAAGGAAATGTTCTTAAGCATACCTTAACCTCCACATAGCTTCCAGATCTGCCAGTTCAGAAAACACAGCCAGGTCCTCACAGCCATGTTTCTAAACTCTTCCATAGACATCCAAGGAGCAAAAGAGGTTTGAAACCTGTTCACTCCTGATGGCTTTTCTTAACCCTCTGATTACTCTGGGCTCTCTGGTCTGTTCTGTTTGCCAGCTAATTGCAAGTGTTAGCGCCTGGACTTGAAACCCCAGCTGCTACCCTCCATTTCCTTTGGTCTCCATGCTTGAGCCATGGAGAATAGCTGGCTATGAATAGCTATAAGGATTAGCAAACCCCTGTTGTTCTGGGGACTCTACCCTGAGTGGAAAAAACTGACTGAGGAACAGAGGAAGTTAGCTGGAGGTTCTACCAGCTGTATGACACTGAACAAATCCCTTAATCTCTCTGAGTTTTAGCTTCCTCGTTTCTAAAACAGGATTTACACATTAGAGGGTTGTTGAAAGGATTTAGTACAAAAAGTAGAGAAAGCACCTAGTGCAGTGCCTGGCCAGTGTTAGCCCTCCATAAACTCTGGTTCTCTTCCCCTTGATACTCCACTCCTAAGACCACACCTTCCTCAGGAGGACAGACTTTCTAGACAGAGGCAAAGAATTTCGGGAGGAGAGAGCTTCCTTGATGGGCAGGGAGGGAGAGAAGAGGGATGGTGGACACCAAAGGATGTTGTTCTTTGCAGTGGAGTTGTGCGGCGTGTGCTGGGTGACATCCAGCCAGAAAAAACCCATGAACATGTTTTGGGATATTTGGTAGAAATCTTCCAGGTGGTTTTTTAAAGGCTGCTGAATAGCATTTTCTTGGTTAACTGAAATTTTCTTTAATCCTGTATTGCATATGAGTTCCACCAGAGCTGTGCAAACAAGGTTTGAAATCCAGGGGCACAGGAGGACACTGAATAAGACTGATGAGGAGGGGCTTCCCTGGTGGCGCAGTGGTTGAGAGTCCGCCTGCTGATGCAGGGGACACGGGTTCGTGCCCCGGTCCGGGAAGATCCCACATGCCGTGGAGCGGCTGGGCCCATGAGCCATGGCCGCTGGGCCTGCATATCCGGAGTCTGTGCTCCGCAACGGGAGAGGCCACAACAGTGAGAGGCCCGCGTACCACAAAACAAAACAAAACAAAACAAGACAAAGGCTGATGAGGAATGGAGCAGCACCGGGAGATCTTTGCAGACCCTCCTGATGGAGTTGCCACATGCCTCCTATTCATGAAGAGTAAGAAGACTGGGGTGGGGTGAGTGTGGTTTATTTAATATTTCACTTCGTAATTCTGTAACCTGTTAATCTTCAACCACAAAATTGAGAAAGCTTTTATATATATATATATATATATATATATATATATATATATACTCAATAACACATTGTCTCCTGTAAGGGAGGGAAAAAAACTTTTTCCTCTGCCCTCCTGGGTTCTCCATCTGAGGCCCTGGAAATTAAACTGACAAAAGACAGACTAACATGAGAAAAAAAATTTTTTTAATTATGTGCAGAGGTGATTAGGATTTGGGGGTTTATATACCACTCCAAACGGCAACAGAGGCTAGAGAAGCAGCTAGACAATGGAAAAGGGATTTGGGGCTTTTTTTTTTTAGGTATACAAAGGTATACCTATTCCAGTTTTGACTCAAAATCAAAACCAATAAGCCTTTTCATTGCTTAAACAGGGACACAAGAGGAGTTCCCCAAGACAGTGCAAAAGATGCAGTCCTCATGGCCCACAGCCACTTGCAAAGGTAGCTGAAAGAAAGACTTATATGAACCCTCTGGAACAGGCAACTGTCAGTAGGACATCAGCCACATTGGGGCGCAACCCACATTTCTGTATGGCCATCTACAAATTCTCAGGGCCCCCAACCTGATGGTTGGCCACGTACAGACGCAGGCCTACCAACCTGTGCCCTCTGGCAGGCAGAAAGCCAAGCCAAGCTCTCAGGACAGGAAGCAGGACAAACTGTAAATGTCCCTAAGAAGGAAAGGACCAATAACCAGTGAGCACTCAAAACCAAATTCACAAGAGTCACAGTGTAAATAAGTAGTTCTTACTAATGTTTTTCTCCTGATAATCTAAATTTGGAAAGGAAAAGACAAAGAGACACTTAACTGCCCTCTGTTGATTGGACCCTACAGGTAGAAACCTGGGAGGCTGACTTAGTGAGAGTTTTCACCTTTCGCAGGCTTTGTCTGACATCCCAAGATTCCAGCTGTAGCCTCCAGAGTGAGTGGGGTATCCCTGTCACCCCTTTGTGGTAGAAGGAAAATATTCTTTCTCAACCCTCCTCGTTCAATGGCTGGGGTCCGCGAATCAAACTGATAAAGGATTAACAAGAGAAAAAATAGATTTAATTACATATGTTTGATGGAAGTTCACAAAGAAAAATGTGGCTCAAGGAGGAGTTTAGAATTTGGGGACTTATATACCACCCTAAAGGGCAACAAAGTGTGGAGAAGAGGCTAGACAAAGAAAGAGAGGTTTGGGGCTTCTGGGCAGTGGAGGCAAGGTACAGAAAGGTAATCAGGAAAAGCAGGTAAGTGAGGGTTGTTTAGTAAGGTTTGCTATGCAGATGTAAGTCCCCGCCTTCTCCACTGATGAGTTATTAAGAGTCCTCCTCTTCCTACTTCAGTAGAGGGAGACACCTTTACAAACTGGAATTGCATTTATAAATGTAAATTTCCCTTACGGAAGGGAAACATTCTCTGTTTTTAGAGCTTTTCCTATGTCTGCTGTTCCTCAATTGCCTTCAGCTCAAAATAATCCTTAAGCCAAGGAGGGGTATTTTGGGGTGTCATGCTCTGGTCCCTGACACTCCCAAACCAAAATCATGGCACATAGGTTACTCTTCTGTACCCAGAGACCTCTGACTCCTAGCAGAAAATGGCCAGAAAATAACAGCATGAGAGAGAAGAGGAAAACTTCCAGATAACCTATGGATGAGCTAGTAAACCCTTCCATAATGAGTTGCCTCTGGAATACACATATTTTAATGTGATAAAATGGGAACACTAGCAACACTGGAAGGTGGAAGCTCCTAAGGGGCAGTGACTAGTTCTCAGGGAGGATCTTCTTGGAGGGAGCACCCAGGTGTCCCACAGGAGTCCTGCAGAATCTCTGGTACGGGTCTGGCCAATTCTGCTGCAGGGAAGATGGACAGAGACGGGATCCCAGTGGAGAAGTCTAGAAAGCACAAGGAGGATGTCAAGATGGCTTGTTGTCTAGCAACTGCTCCAGGCTCCTGTAGGTACTGCCCACAGGTGAGGCAGAGGTGAGGAGAGCAGAGGAGACCCTGGGACTTTTTCTGAGGGAACTCTGCACACAGAGCTAAGCAAAGTTCTGCCTGTCCTACACAAAGCTACCTTTAATTTGCAGTGATAGAGCACTGAACTGGTTTGCCAGTTGCCATGACCAAAAGGCGGCTGTCCTGCACCTTCACTACCTCACAGGTTGCCTGCTGCCGCAGGAATAAGACTAAGGCTTGGCCTGCCCTGAACTACAGATTCCAGGGACCCTAAGCTTCCAGCCGGGTTCTCACTCCCAGGCCGAGGGATGACTGTTAGATATAGAGGTGGGAGCAAACATAGTGGGGCTGAGGGTCCAAGGATCTGCAGCATCCTCCGGGGTTGTTAGTCACTGAAGCACCCATCTCTGGTCTCAGTTCACAGATGCTTCAATCCCAGAACCACCAGAGATCCTGTGCCCACTCAAGGGTGTGGAGGCGATTTAGGGACACACACTGTCCTTACCCTAATTGGTTTGCTCCAGAGAAAGCAAATATTTGGCTATATTTATCATTGCTGATTATTACTATTGTTACTGCTCATACAGAATTTTGGCAATCAATCCTTATCCTAAAAGACTTTCAGCCCCCAAACTATAAAACTAGCAACATTCAGCCCCACTCCTCCCTGCCCCCAACCCCAGTACATGTGCACATACGAAAAAATTAAATGAAATGGTTAAGCAAGTGGGTTCTGAAACCAGCCTGGATTCAATTCCTAGATCCTTACTAGTTGTATGATTTTGAATGAGTTATTAAGTCTATGTGTTTTTTTTAATGTAATTTGTAAAATAAAGATAATCAGAGTATCTCTCTCATTTTTTTGAAATGATTAAATTAGATGATGTATGTAATTTATGTGCATGCCGAGCTCATAGTTATTGTGGGTGTTATTATCATTATTACTATCTGATACACACTGTGCCCAGTGAAATAGGAAGAGTAGCAGCTTTGGTATAAACTAGTCCTGGGTTCAAACTCTGGTTCTGCTACTTATTAATGGTGTAACCTTAGACAAATTACTTAACTTCAGTTAGCTTCAATTTCCTCCTGGAAAAAGGAGATTAGAGACCTCCCAGGGATGCAGTCATCCCCTAGGGAGGTCACACAAATAAAGCCTCTGGCCATGCTTGGCACCTGAAGATGCTCCATAGTCATCAGCTAAAGTTCCTTCGTTTCTTCAAGACCAGCTTAAATATAACCTCTTCCTCAAAGTCTTCCAGACCCCATAGAAGAAATGCTTCTCTCCCTTACATTTTCATACCATTCACTTATTTGTATAGTAAAGCCCTGTATTCGTTTTCTAGGGCTGCCATAACAAAGTACCACAGATTAAGTGACTTAAACAATAGAAATTTATTTTCTCACAGTTCTGGAGGCTGGAAGTCCGAGATGAAGGTGTTGGCAGATTTGGTTTCTCTTGAAGCCTTTCTCCTAGCCTTGCAGATGGCTACCTTCTCTCTGTCCTCACATGGCCTTTTCTAATCCTATTGGATTAGGACCTCATTGAACTGATTTAGGTCATATGACCTCATTTAACTTTAATTACCCCTTTAAAGGCCCTATCCTTTAAATACAGTCACTTTGGGGGTCAGGGCTTCAACCTATGAATGTTGAGGGGACACAATTTGGCCTTGACCAAAGCCCTGCCATAGTGCCCGGCACAGTCCACAGCAAAGATGGAAGGGAAGCTGGCTAGACTGAGCTGGCTGGTGACTGTCAATGCCAACTACCTCCACTCATGGACACACAGCTCAGAAGCGGCCTCGTCTCAACCAGTGAGGTCTGGAGTGTCATGCTAGTGAAAGAGGAAGTTAGTGAAATGCTAGTGAAGAGCATTTTATAATGTGTCACGATGAAAGAATTTCATAAAACCCTTCCCCTTCCAGGAGCTGCCAGGCTGCTTAACAACAGTTATTCAACACATGCCATGTGCCAGCCTCTAGATACAACAGACATATTCTTTCCTCATGCAGCTCAAGGTCCAGTGGAGGAGGTATTCAATCAGAGAAGACTTCAGATGTGTCTTGCAAGCTCTGGTAGCACTATGGAGGAACAATACAGATGTGAGAGGCCGTGGGTGGTGTACTGACCTGGGTTGAGGGCAGAGAGCTTCCCCGAAAAGCAGTCAGAGGAATCCGGAGCTTACTGGGGGGCCAGATGACAGGCCGGCTTCCCTCTTCAGAAAGCACCCTGAGTCCACGACCCTGAGTCCACTCCAGGACAGCACAGCTTTAGTGAAATCGGTCTGGACAAGTCCTGGCTAGGGCTACTGCTTCCACACAGGTCATCAGGGTTGGTCTGCTGATTACCCCTCCCATCTCCCCAGAGCTGTGTGTTGGTCAAACAGTCACCTTCTTAGAACCTTAGTGAAAATTCTTTAAAGAGGAAAATTGTTTTTAAATAGCAAAAACAAAAGCTATCCTACTGACACAATTTCTGGCAAGGTTGACTGGGAAGGAGAATCAGCCGGCTCAACTGCACCTCCATTAACAAAGCCCCCTTCCTAGTCACGTGTGTACCGTGGGCAAGAGGAGGATGGTGGGTACATGCACTGGCGTCACCCCTCCTCCGCTCAAATGCTGCAGGGCCACAGAGCCCCCCCAAGGCAGCATTCTAGAGCTCTTTGTGATCAGTTGTGTCTTGTGAACACTCTCTCCCAAGAAAAAGATGATTCCTAGGAGAAACAATTAGGCAAAGGGGGCAGGCAGAGAACAATGAAATGCTCAAGTGGAATTCAGCTTTGTTTAAAAACAAGGAGGAGAAATCTCTAGTTCTTGTGAGAATACTGGCCAAGTGGGCTGTTGCCCTTCTGCTAATAAAGCAGCACCAGCCTTGGGAAGGTTGTGAAGCCAAAAGAACCTTCTGACATTTCCCTGCTCTCCTTTCCTGGTATATCTGGGCTTCTTAAAACACACTTCACCCTCACTCCTGCCCACCATCATCGTTCAGCTGGGGTAGGAGTTTCCCGTGTACCACATTTCAAGAAGCATCTGTTGTGTGCCTACAATGTGCCCACCATGTGCCAAGTGCTGGGGAATAAGTAAAACATGGCCCAACCCAGGGCAAGACAGTCAGAGACTGAGAGTCCTGCCATGGCCTGTGCCGGGGCCAGGGGGTGCATATTCCCACCCTGTGGTGGAAGAAAGGCCCTCATGTGCCTGGGAGAAGCCCCGACAGGCTTTGGAGGAGGGAGGTTGCCCGGCTGACAAGTAGGGAAAGTGTCTGAGGCAGAGGGAACAACATGGGCAGAAGCTCAGAGGCATGAAATTGTGTGATTTTTTAAACCACAAATAGGTGTGTATTGCTAGAGTGGTAAAGAATGAAGAAGAGAAAAGTGATACTTACAGAAGCAGAGAGAAGAACAGTGGTTGCCAAGGGCTGGGGGTTTGGGGTGAGGAACAGGGAGAGGTTGGCAAAATGTTCAGTTATAAGATGAATAAAGTCTGAGGATCTAATGTATAACTTGGTGACTATAGTAACTATAATAAAAATAAATTTAACTACAACTGAAATTTGGTAAGGGAGTAGAACTTAAGTGTTCTTAACACCACACCACCCCCGAAAAGGTAACTATGTGAGGGGATGGATGTGTTAATTAACTCATTTGTGAGAATCTTTTCACAATGTATACATATATCAAATCATCACATTATACACTTAAAATATATTACAATTTTATTTGTCAACTATACGTCATAAAAGCTAGGAAAAAAAAGAATGAAGGAGAGAAAGAAAGAGGCAGGAAGAAAGTGCTGGGGAAAATTCTGGATAGAGAGGTGGATCATAACAGACCATAGGTGCTGCCATTAAAGGAATTTGAGAAGAAAAAAAATTTGTTATGATCAAGTTTGCAAATTTAGAAATTCTCTGTGATTAAATATAGAAGCAGGGAACTCTATAGGAAGATCATTATAAAAATCTAGGCAAGTGATGAGGAGAGTCTGAAGCAAGGTTGTGGTGAAAGGAAATGAAGAAAAGGTGAACAGACACCAGAGATTTTTCAGCCTATAAGTAACAGCCTAGGGAAAACTGAAGTAGTAAGTGTTGCAGGTAAGAATGTGGAGTCAGCTCACTTGGGTTCAAGACCCAGCTTTGCTCCTTATTAACTGTGTATCACTGGGCAAGCTGCTTCATCTCTTAGTATTTCAGTTTCTACATCTGTGAAATGGAGATGAAAATATTACTTGCTTCACAGTGTCCTGGGATGAAAAATGAATCAACAAAAGTAAAACACTTGGAAGAGCCAACCTGGCACATAGTAAGCCCCCCATAAATGCTGGCTACTATTAGTTTATTAGATGTAGAGAAAGAGGAAGAAGAGGAAGCTAGGAGAACAACTGAGTTTGGGGAATGGACATGTCTATGTCAGGTTTGTACTTTGTCCTTAGGGCAGAGTCCTTATCCTTGGAGGTGGTCCTTTCTCTCAAGATGTAGCCTTTCTTAGGTCTCACTTGAATATCTGTCATTCTCAGGATGTTTTCTCTGTTCTGACAGAGCCCAAACTCCTATGTCTTCTAGCACTGTGAGCCTTGGCCTCCCCACTCAGCCCTCAGCCCCCGAGCACAGGCCTCTTCAGGCCTCGTGATGGCTCACCCTGCACCCTCCAGTGCTGAGTGGCCAGGGCTCAGGGGGATTCCCCCTGTGTACATCTTCCCATATATTCCAGCCCCACTCAGCAGCCCCCAGCTCTGAGCTCTGCCTCCCCCATCTAGACAAATTGTAGCTTTCTACTTGGCCTGCACCTCTCTGCACCAAGGTCTAAAAGTGCCCAGGAGGAAAGTAGGGAGAGGAGAGGGGAGGGATGGGATGTGGAGCTAACTTTGGGTATTTCCCTTTTCTCCAGGAGCATGGACTGTGCTGTCTGCCTGAACACAACTGTTTCCTTTCTCTTGTCCAGTTGTATTGTTGTTTATGGCTAGAAGATAAGCCCATTGTCGGTCACTCTGTCATGGCTGGATACAGAATTTCTAGTCTCAGTCCTTCAGCGAGGAGGTGCGGTTAATCCAAGGAAAGGACTAAAGAAGATCATTTATGTATCAGTTCATAATGTGGCATCTGTTACAAGGTGGATACACTATAAATGTGATTTCCTTTATTCTTTAACTCCATATTAATTGATTATGATAAAACAAACCAAAAAACCCCACACTTAAGCACATCATAATAAAATTCTTGAAACCAAAGATAAAGAGAAAACCTTAAAGGCAACCAGAAAAAAAAAAGATTTGTTATATACAAAAGAACAATAATAATAATGTTGATTGACTTCTCATCAGAAACAATGAAGTACAGAAAGACAATGGAAAGACAGACTCAGAAAGTTTTCATAAAAGCATTCTGAGAGAATTAAGCACCAGCTGAACTGTGCTGTAATAAATGCTGAAGGAAGTTCTTCAGACTGAACGGAAAAGATAGCAGATAAAAATTCAGATCTATAAGAAGGAATTAGTGGAAAAGCAAATATATGGGTAAATGTAAAAGACCACCCTTTTTTATTTTCCTTTAGAAGACAAATGACTATTTAAAGAAAAATTACAATTTTTTTGTAGAGTTCAAAATATAAGTAAAATATATGAGAACAATAACATAAAGGACAGAAGAAGGAATAAATCAATGACCTGTGGTAAAATCCTTACGTTATAAGTGAAATGAAATGATATTAATTCTAAGTAGTCTGTGATAAGTATGGATGCATATTTAAAACTACCAAGCAACTATTAAGAAAATAATATAAGAATGTATAGCTAAAACATCAATAGCAGAAATAAAATGGAATACTAAAGCAAGTAGGGTCCAGACATATAAACATGTCTGCAAAAATTTATACATGAATTTTTACAGTAGCTTTATTCATAATTGCCCCAGACAGGAAACAGTCCAAATATCTATCAAGAGGTGAAAAGATAAATAAATTGTAATATATCCAGTCAATTACTCAGCAATAAAACCCCAATTAACCCAAAAGAAGGCAGAAAAAGGACAAAGGCACAAACACCAAATAGGACAAATAGAAAACAAATACCAAGGAGACTGATTCCAACCCAATCCTATCAATATATACATGAAACAGTAAAAACCAAGATATTCCAATTAAAATCAAAGCTTGTCAGAATGGATACAAGAGCAAGATAGAAGTATAGACTATCCCTAAGAGATACATTTTGAATTCAAAGACCCAGATAGGTTGAAAGTAAAAGGATGGAAAAAGATACACCATTCAAACAGTACAGCATAAGAAAGGCAGTGTGGCTATGATAATATCAAACAAAGTAGATGTTATGGGCTGAATTGTGTCACCTTCCTCCCCCCCCAAAAACCCCTCACATATTGAAGTCCTAACCCCCAGAACTTGAGAATATGACTGCATTTGGAGATGGTCTTTGTCGTTAAGGTGGGCCCTCAGCCAATCTGACTGATGTCATATAAAGAGATTACGACACACACATGCATAGAGAGAAGGCCATATGAAAACACACGTAGAAGACAGCCATCTGCAAGCCAAGAAGAGAGACCTTAGAAGGAACCAACTCTGCTGACGCCTTGACTTCTAGCCTCCAGAACTGTGAGAAAATAAATTTCTGTTGTTTAAGCCACCCACTCTGTGATACTTTGTTAGCGACAGCCCTAGTGAACTAATATAGTAGACTTCAAGATAAGTGTGCAACAAGGGATAAAGAGAGATATTTCATAATGAACAAAGGGACAATTCATCAGGTAGATATACTAACACTAAATGGACATGCACCTAATAACAGAGCTTAAAATACATGTAGTAAATGACAAAACTGAAGAGAGAAACAGACATATTCACAACCACAGAGATTTTAACACTCTTCTCTCAATAACTGGTAGAACAAGTCAACTAAAAAATATCAGTAAGAATATAAAATAAATAATACTAGCAACTAACTTGGCAAAATTAACATTTATAAACATTACAAATCAACCACCGCAGAATACACATTCTTTGAAGTGTACATGGAGTCTTCAACAAAACAAATCAATTGCTGGGTCACGAAATAAGTCTCAATAAATTTCAAAGGAATGAAACGGTAACAGACTATTTTTTTTTTACCACAACAAAATTAAATTAGAAATTAATAACAATAAATACCTAGAAAATCTCCCTAAATATTTGAAAATTAAGCAACACACTTCTAAATAATTTACCCTTTTCCTCTAGGCCAAAGAAGAAATCACAAGAGAAATTTGAAAATATTTCAAACTTAATGAAAACACAACATTCCAAAATTTGTGGTATACAATTAAAACAGTGCTTAGAAAAAAATTTATAGCTTTAAATACTTGTATTAGAAAAGAAGAAAGCTTTAAAATCAATAATCTAAAAATAACCTAAGCTTCCACTTGAACTCAGAAAAAGAAAAGCAAATTAAACCAAAAATATAAGAAGGTAGAGCAAATGGTAAGAGCAAAAATGAACTAGAGAACTGACAAAAATTAATAAAGGCCATCAAAGCCGAAAGATCATTCTTAAGTTAATACAGTTAGTAAACCTCTAGAAGGTTGATGAGGAAGAGAGATAAAGATAGTGAGCAAGGGCTTCCCTGGTGGCGCAGTGGTTGAGAGTCCGCCTGCCGATGCAGGGGACACGGGTTCGTGCTTCGGTCTGGGAAGATCCCACATGCTGTGGAGCGGCTGGGCCCGTGAGCCATGGCCGCTGAGCCTGCACGTCCGGAGCCTGTGCTCCGCAACGGGAGAGGCCACAACAGTGAGAGGCCCGCATACCACAAAAAAAAAAAAAAAAAAAGATAGTGAGCAAGAAGCAGAACACAAATTACCTGTATCAGGAATAAAACAGTGACATCACTACAGCTAGTAAAAGGATAATAAGGTAATTTTATGAACAATTTTATATCACTATATAAATTTGACAATTTAGATTAAATGGATAAATTCCTTGTGTAATATTTTCCAAAACTGACACAGGAAGAAATTTTTAAAAAATGGAATATCTCCTATATTAAGGAAATTGAATTTGCAACTACAAACCTTTCCACTAAGAAAATTCCAGGCCCAGATGATTTCACTGGTAGACTCTATCCATATTACTAACATTACACAAAATCCATCAAAAAATAGAGAGGAGAAAACACTTCCCAATTCATTTTGTGGGACCTCCATGATCCTGATACGAAAATCCAATAAAGATATTGTAAGAAAAGGAAATTACAAGATCAATAATCCTCATGAACACAGATGCAAAAATGCATACAGTAAAATATTAGAAAACAGAATCTAGCAATATATGAAAAAGATACATAATGACCAAGGGGTATATCCCAGGATATCAATTCATGCTCATCAGAATGACTGAAATTAATAAGACTGAAAATGCTAAGCATTAATGAGGACATGGAGAACTGAAGCTCTCATATATTGTTCTGACAACTTTTTATAAAGGTAACATAAGTACCATATGATCCAGTCATTCCATTACTAAGTATTTACTAGGAAAAATAACATGTCTGCAAAAATTTATACATGAATTTTTATAGTAGCTTTATTCATAATTGCCCCAAACAGGAAACAATCCAAATATCTATCAAGAGGTGAAAAGATAAATAAATTGTAATATATCCAGTTAATTACTCAGCAATAAAAAGGTACAAACTACTGATTTCAAGCAATGGCATGAATGAATCTCAAAAACATGAGGCCAAGTGAAAAAAGCCAGATAAACCAAGGACGTGCTGTATGATTCTACTTACAGGAAAATTATGAGGAGGTAAAACTAATCTGTGATAGTAGAAATCAAGGAGTGGTTGTGTCAGAGGGCAGGGACTGTTTATAAAGGGGGCTGAGGGAACTTCCTTGAGGGTGATAGAAATCTTTAATGTCTTGATTGGAATGTTGATTACATGGATGTATTAATTTGTCAAAAGTCAATGAATCATACACTTAGTATTTGTGCATTTCCCTCTAGGCAAATTTTACTTTAGTTTTAAAAGAATAAGAAAAATGAATCACAAAACCAAACCAAAACAACCCAGCAAGCAATTTTCTCCAACTGAAAAATATCTTAAAAATTTACCCAAAGGAGTTGAAAACTTATGTCCACACAAAACATGCACACAGTTGTTTGTAGGAAACTTATTCATAATTGCCAATACTTGGAAGCAACCAAGATGTCCTTCAGTAATGGACAAATAATCTGGGGTACATCCAGACAATGGAATATTATTCAGTGCTAAAAAAAAAATGAGCTATCAATCCATGAAAAGACACAGAGATACCTTAAAGGTATATTGCTAAGTGAAAGAAGCCAATCTGAAAAGGCTACACTTCATATGACTCCAAATATATGACATTCTGGAAAAGGCAAAACTGTGGAAACAGTTTAAAAAAAATCAGTGGTTGCCAGGGGTTTAAAGAGAGGGAGGGGTGACTAGATGGAATACAGGGGATTTTTAGGGTATCGAGACTATTCTGTATGATACTAAATGGGTGGATACATGTTATTATACATTTGTCTAAACCCATAGAATGTATAACACCAAGAGTGAATCCTAAATAAACTGTAGACTCTGGGTGATAAGGGTGTGTCACGTTAGGTTCACCAGTTACAAGGGTACCACCCTGGCAGGGGATGTTGATAACGGGGGAAGCTATGCACGTGTTGGGGTGGGGGGCATGTGGGAACTCTCTGCACCTTCCTCTTAATTTTGCTGTGAACCTAAAACTGCTCTAAAATAAATACATTAAAAAAAAAATAAGAGAAAAAAAAAGAGCAGAAGTAATCTCTAGGTGGATCAATATAACGTAAAACATAGGAATTCAGCTTTCTGTCTGTTGTGTTAAGTGCAGATGATACAATGAACAGTATAGCACAGACTGCCCACAGGGAATGTTCAGTCTGATGGAGAAAGACTAAAATTGATTATGCAAATAATGGTGAGCAAGTTGGACCAGTGCTGTAAGAGACAAGCTCAGGAGGTGTAAGATTAGAAGTGGAGCACCTAGGGACTTCCCTGGTGGTCCAATGGGTAAGACTCCACATTCCCAATGCAGGGGGACCAGGTTCGATCCCTGGTCGGGGAACTAGATCCCACATGCATGCCTCAACTAAGAAGCCCGCATGCCGCACCTAAAGATCCCGCACGGTGCAACAAAGATCCCACGTGCCACAACTAAGACTCGGCGCAGCATACATACATACATACATACATACATACATACATACATACATACATAAAGTGGAGCACCTAACCTAGTTTGAGGACCAGGGAAAGATTCCTGAGGAAGTGACACTTACGCCCTAGGGAGATGTGTTAGCAATGCAAAGAACCAGAAGAGGACTCCAGCCAGAGAGAGCTGCATATGAGCAGACCCCAGGTGGTAAGGAATGTGGCCAGTGTGCCCTGAGCACAGACAAGAAAGAGAGAGTGTCAGGAGATGGGGCAGGACAGCAGGGCCTCCTCTCAGAGCCTTATGTTAAAGATGTGGTGTTTTATCTTAAAAGCAGTGGGGAGTTGCTGAAGGGGAGAAGCATGGCAGTGACATGGTCAATTTTGTCCTTTTAAAAGACTACCGTGGGTGCAGCATGGAAAATGGTCTATCCCAGCACTATCCATTAGAAATAACAAGAGCCACAAATGCAAGTCACATATGTAATTTAAAATTTTCTAGCAGCCACATTTTAAAAATGTAAAAAATTTTAAACCCAGGAATAATCTTAATAATATATTTTAACTCAATCCCAAATTATTATCATCTCAACATGAAGGAATGTAAACAATTACTAGCGAGCTAGTTTTACATACTTTTTTTTTTTTTTTTTTCTCTAAGTCTTCAAAATTCAGCACGTACTTACAGCACATCTCAATTCAGGCTGGCCACATTTTCAAGCGCTCAGTAGCTACATGTGACTAATGGCTACTGTAATGGAAAGTGCAAGTATAGGCTGAGGCAGAGCTGGTTAAGGGACTTCAGCAATTTTAAGGCAAGAGAAGTTGGTGACTTGAAACAGGGTGAGTAGCAGGGAAAATTTGAGAGAAAATTTTTAGAAGGAACACGAGTGCTTGGTGACTGGTTATCAAAGTCTCAAATGAACTCCTTTCTCTAGTAGTCAGTCCCTGCCTTACTTAACCCATTTGATGTAGTTGATCATTTCCTCCTTGAAACATTTCCATCAATTGACTTCAAGCACATCACACTCTCCCACTTTTCCTTCTACCTCACTGACTCCTTCTTCTCAGCCTCCCTTGTTCTTTCTTCTTCATCTCTCTGCCCTTTAACACAGCAGGGCTCCAGGGCTCAGGCCTGTACCAGTTCTCTTCTCTATCCATATCTATCCACTGCCCTGGTGATCCCATCTAGTCCTGTGACCTTAAACACCATCTACATGCTGGTGACTCCCACATGTGTGTCTCCAGCCCAGATCCCTTCCCTGAACTCCAGATCTATAAATCTCTCATAACTCATGTCCAGTTTTGTTGGCACTTTCTTCCTTCAAAATCAACCTCTATACTCAATACTCTGTAATGACCTATATGGGAAAAAAATCTCAGAAAGAGTAGATATATGTATATGTATAACTGATTCATTTTGCTATACAGCAGAAACTAACACAACATTGTAAATCAACTAGACTCCAATAAAAATTAATTAAAAAAAAAAACTTTAGTGTTCTCTGTTCTACTGCTATCAGCCTAGTCTAGGCTCTTGGAATGTATTAGTGAGCAAAACAATGACCCTTGCCCTCAAAGACCTTACATTCTAGTGGGAGGGGGGACAATAAACAATAACATAATAAATAATTAAATTATACAGTATGTTAGAAGTCGATTAGGACCAGGGGAAAAGATAGAGCAGGAAAAAGTAGAAAAGGGGAAAGCAGGGGGTGGGAGTGCTGGTTGCAGTTTTAAATAGAGTAGTCACAGTGGAGGAGGGGCAGAATCTAACTTTCACCTTATAGAAGCTTCTTTCTGCCTTCAGTGTTGAGAATGGAATGAAGGTGGTCAAGGGTTAGCCATGGAGGAGGTGAGAAGTGGTCAGTTCCTGCTTCTCTTTTGAAAGTAGAGCCTAAAGGATGTCTTGATGTTTCCCTCATTACCTGTGAGAGCTGAGAGAAAATCTCTCTAGAGGGCTATGTTTCTCCCTCTATTACCAGTCAACATTTTAAACACTTTCCAGAAAAAGAGAATTTTCTTCAGTTCACAAGATTATTCCTAATAAAATGAACAACATCACGCCAGGATGCTGGGCTGTTGGCCAAGCTCACTTGAGCTAAATAATAGGTGTCAAATCTGTGCCTCAGTAAAGCAGCCCCCATCTCCACGTGACTCCTGCATGGGCAATGCTGCAAGTGTTCAGGAGGGGAGCTAGAATTAAGGGCAGAGTTCTGAAAGCAAACTGCCTGGGTTCAGATACCAACATGGACACTTACTACATGTGTAACCTTGGACAAGGGAATTTCAATGGCAGTTTAAACTATGGGTGATAGTCTGTTCCTCCTAGGGTTATATGCATAATGCGTACACGCTAATGATCCCACATTTGCAGTCCGGGCACATTCTCAGATGTGCCCAAAACCAGCCAGGAGGGACAGCAAGCTCTAGAAACCCTCTAATGCCTGCCTGCAGGCTCCATCTCCTCCTCATATCAGTGTGGCAAGTGCCCCTCCCAGCCAATGCTCAACAGCACCACTTAGGGGTAGCCTGGCACTTCCCCAGCACAGCATGGAGATGCAGAGTCCGGGCATCCTCTCCTCGCAGATCTCCCAGGCAATGGGCACTTTCGCATTCTGTGTGAGGAAAACTTCAGGAGGTCAAATGATCCTGTAGAGTCAGGGATCCCTAGGTACATAGAGATGTAATCTGTAAATACTCCCACAGGAATGTGGGGACTTTTTTCCCTTTTAGAGGGTCTCCGTGAATCCAGACCTGCTCAGGAATGACAGTCACAGTAGTGAGTGAACCGGAGAGCAGAAGACGATGCATTCTTTGTGGAGATAAAGTGGTGACGTGAGAGGTGCCCAAGAATATTTTTCACACCAAATGTGTGAAAATAGCTGAAATGTCAACACTGTATTTCGTTAACATCTGTTTTTCTTCATCTGATATCTCCCTTTTATTTTGTTATTTTAAGTATTCCTTATGTTTCAGGATAATTTTCCCTTCGCAGTGTAAGCAAATGCCTGGGAAAAAATATTTAAAAATGACTTTTAGTCATTTGGAGCAGCAAAAGCAAAAGTAGCAACTGAATCGAAGCCAGCTTAAAATTAAATTGCTGGTGCTTGCCTGCAGTTTAGATAAACAAATGTAATGTAAACCTTGCACTATTATTAGGAATGAATGGGGACGCCTGTGATCTAGAAATGTAAGAGGAGGAGGAGTGGTGGAGATGGGGGCTCTTCCACATGACGGGTGCTGGCATGGCTCCTGAATCAACTGCAACCCTCCTCAGGACCCAGTAATGCAAGGTTTCTCCTCTGTCACTGTTATATAACAGGACTACACATGGGTGTGTGCAAGCATGAGCTCACACATCCAGACACTGCAAACACACACCAACGTGATATGCATGCACACACGCACACCCCTATGTGGCACAGGAGCACAGTATACATCCCCACTTACACACATCCCTATACAACACATAGGCTCCACAAATATAGCTCACAAAACACACATGAACATGTGAACACCTCATGAACACGTGTGCGTCACCCACATGCTAAAACCACACAGCACATGAGCAACACCCACCCACATCGAGCATGTGTAACACATAGCTGCAACACACAGACTTTCCTCTTGGTCCTCACAGGCCACAGTCTCAATATGTTGATAGAAGCAGCTCACTTGGGCAGGGAAAGTGTTGCCTAAACCATCTCAACTTTGGTTTTGCCTCAACTTACAAGTCTCTAATAACCTAAAAGGCTGCTACAAATACCCCCAAATCATTATGATGGAGCCACATCAATACTTCATTCCCAGGAGAGTTGTGAAAACTTTTGAATTAAAATCAAGACAGTCTTTGGACTAGAGATGGGACAATGTGTTCTTTCTATAAAAAAACTGAACATAGTGTTAAGTGCTCATACAATGCAATTTATTTGAATGGTATATGAGAGCAGATATGAGTGAAACTTGGGACAAGTGGTTTCAATGAAAAATTTTGCAGCTAGAAAAATCACCCCATGTATAAGACTTGGACTAGAATTTTCAATATACCCCTATGTATTTCATGGCTTTCAAAAATATACAAATGTATTATCTAGAATTTGGTTCAGCTGTCAAGTGACAGAAAATTCAAAATAGTAGTGACTTATACAAGACAAAGAGGAAAAATAATTCTCATGTAGATATAGGGCATCCATGCCTGGTATGAATGGCCCATAACCATCAAGGACCCAGGGTTCTTTTCTCTTATTGCCTCAACATCTTCAGCATTATGGCTTCCACTTCAGGATCCAAGATGGCTGTCCCAGCTCCAGCCATCATGCTTACATTCCAGCCAGCAAGAAGGACGAAAGAGAAGAAAGCATGCTTCTTCTTTTCAAGGACACTTTCTGGAAGGTGCCATACAACACATCCACTTATATCTCACTGGTCAGAATAGTTACTGTGACTACATCTAGCTGCAAGGGAGGCCTAGAAATATGCTATTTATTCTAGATGGCCATGTGCTCAAATAAAACTGGAGGTTCAAAAAAAAAAAAAAAAAACTGGAGGTTCCATTACTATTGAATAAAGAAAGAATGGATATTGGAAGATAGCTATTGGTTTCTGGCACACATTAAAAAACAAAAAAGGATAAAAATAGCCTCCCTTCCAAGGTAATCACTGTTAACACTTTGATATATAGCATATATATGTAAATATATGTATATATATAATTTATTTTATAAAACTGAATTCATACAGTATACCCTGTTTTTTTGGTTTTGTGTTGTGAATATCTTTTTATGTCTATATGTAGACATCTATCTTTTTTTTTAAAAGCTCAAAAGAAAAATTTAATCCACCTCCACCTATAAAATAAGCATATTATACAAGTCATTTAAATCAATTATTCTTGCTTGAAGAATCATTCAGTTTGGGGTTCAGGGTAGGGTGTAAATCTATATCGAGTGAAAAGCCAGGAGAGTTTGAGAATCTATGAGAGGGTAGGTCCCTGGCTGAAGGAACTCTGGGGCTGCAGACATCCTGAGAATGCAGGTGTGAAGAGGACTCTTGGTGGGGACTCACCTCTGTGTACGTGGGACGAAAGTCTAGAGGAAGGGAAAGCAGATCCCTGCTGGCTCCCTCCTCATCTCCAATCAAACACTCAACTGCTGCTGGCTGCAGAATTGAGCTCATTTGGGAAAATTATTTTATGAATTCTGCTGCTTATGATACTTAGGCTTTATTCCCTTAGCAACCTCTCCTAGGTTTCAGAATCCTTCTTAAAAGATGACGGGATTACAGTTCAGATAAGCATCCAGAGTGGTGACTTATCTTAGCAGCAACTCAGAGATTCCCGCTTGCTCTCTTTGAACAGGCTGCTTTATCTACTTGGTGCCCACAAGTATGTCATAGAAAAACAGGCTGCTTTCTGCTCTCCACTCCCTGCTGTCTTCCTAAAGCATTGATTCAAACCAACTCTCTGCTCAGAATCTTCCCCTGGGTCCCCATTTCCTCTTGCACCAAATCCAAACTCCTCCACTTGACTTGCTGTGCACTCCAAAATATGTTCACTGGCCGGACTGATCTCCCCTCTCCAGGACACACCCTGTACTGACGCCAATACCATCTAAGGTGCCTTCCTCAGAGCTGAGACATTGTTTAGGAAAGTGAGACTTTGAGAACCAAATGGACTCTCTTATAAGCTGCGTAACAGTGAATGTTAGTTAACCCCTTTGACCCTCTGCTTCCTGGTGTGTTAAGTGGGAATAATAAAAAACAGTCCCATGGGGGCAAAGTGGGTAAAACTAGATCATGCATGTAAAGTGCCTTGCACTGGGTCTGGCCCCTGGCAAGGGCCTAAGTGATTGTGACTTTCCTCTCCCCATCCCCTCTCAAACTTTTCTCTCAAAGTTTGTGTTCCAACTGGATGCCATTGCTGGTTGTGTTCCAACTGGATGCCATTGCTGGGGCTGGTCTGTCCCTTGCTCCCTCTTGGCTGGGTTATTCCATTGCCCAGAGCCTATTGGCTTCCCTTGCAGCTGAGGCCCTAACCTCTGACCCCACCTGGGGAGGTCTGTGCCAGAATTTGAGAGTCATGACCTCCCAGCTCTGCCCAAAGGCTCTGCTATCCTCACATGCCAAACCCTCCTCAGGTAGATCATACAGACCTTGGCCAGAGAGTGAGGTTTCGACTCTCAGATGAGACTGCAGCCTGCCTCAGGTCCCATTCCCCTCCCAGAACCTTTTGTCTCCCCAGAAGATCTCTGTCCTCTCTTTTCCCTAATAAATGACAGGAAAACTCTACTGCAAAGCCATGTATATACCCTTCTCAGGCTAGAAGCCAAAGTATACATTATCTTTCTTTTAAAAAAACAAACTTTATAAAAATATAATATACCTAAACAATCAAAACTAAAGTAAAAAAAGGGAAAATGGGAGAAATTTCCCTCAACTCAGACACACAAACAATTTTTGTGTGGAAACTTTGTCAGCTATATAAAAACAGCATTAAGTCCTAACAGACTGAGGTTAAGAACAGATAATTCAAATAAAAGAAAATTCAGATTGTTTAAAAAAAGAGAGACAAATGGTCAACCTTAGTGGTCATCAAATAAATATAATTTAAGTCATTAATGAGGTACCACTTATGCCCACTGAATTGAAATAATGTTTTAAAATAATAAAACCCAGTGCTACAAAAGCTGCAGGGAAACTGGTATGCTCACAGAGTGCTATTGGCATCATAACTATTACAGTCATTCTGAAACGCAGTTTGGCTGAGCATTTCAAGAGCCATGAAAATGTTTCTGCCCTTTGGCTGACAATTTTCACGTCAAGATAATCACACAAATAAAAATAATTATGTGCGTGAAAGTAATCTTTGTGGGGTTACCTACAATGGCACACATATAAACAACCTGAAAGTCTAACATTAGGAGAACTGGTCAATTAAATGTTGCTCTATGTCCTCAATGTAATATTGTGCAGCCATCAAAATGATAACTGTAAGGTCCCTTCCATTTGTCAACTCACCATTAGCTGATGTCCTCCTCCCCAAGTTTCACGAGGAATTTGAAGGCAATCCCTTGATTTCCTGGCTCCCCACTTAAAATTTACATGTATGGCCCCACCTGCATTCCTCATCCTTCCTGTCCCTGTCCCTTTCTCAGATTAATCTCTCCACCTGTCTTCAGACCCTCTCTGTCTTCTCTACCATCTCACTCCTTCAAATAGTACTCTCTCTGAAATCAACCTTGGCCTCTCAGCCACCTCTTTCCCTTTCAAATCTCTTCCATTTTTAAAAGTAAACTCTCCCTTGAACTTACACCTCTGTCTAACTACTGCTCTATTACTCTCTTCCCCTCCAAGCCAAACTTCTTAAAGACATCACACTCCCCTTTCTCACCCCTCCTTTACAGCCTGTTCACTTTCTCCTGGCTGCCCGCCATTCCTGCCCTTTTACTGAAGTCACCGATAACTTCCTAGTTAAATTCAGCTAATACTTTTTCTTCCTTGACCTTACCTCATTTGACCTCTCTGGGTATAAGTTGACTCTCCGCCTTCTGAAACTCACTCTTCCTTTGATTTCCATACCCACTCTCTTTTCTCTGACTGAGGCTGGGTTTCCATGATAGGTCCTGCCTCTCTGACTCTTCTCAACTTCCTTTGTGGTGATCTCTTCCTCCATCCGTGCTGTAGGGACCGCCCCTGGTCCTCTTCACTTAGGTTTATCAGTTCCCTTCAACTGGAGTCAGAGGAATGGCATTCAGATGCACTTCCCAACCATGTGGAAGAATCACTTCACCCCTCAATCCTCAGTTTCTCTTCTGTAAGATGAAGATAGTAATAGGGTCCACCCCATAGGGTACCTTAGCAAATGGCACACATTCAGTGAGTGGTAGCCTTATTAGTAGTAATATATGGCACCTTAATCTGCTTTTCCAATCTAGATTCTCTGCTGAGTTTCAGAACAACCCCTCTATTTAACATCCTACTGGAGATTTGCGCTGGATGTCCTACCTCAAACTCAATATGTCCACAATTGCATTAGCCATTCTGTCCCTCTCCAATCCCATTCCTGTCCACACCTGAAAACTGGAAGTCATCCTTCATACCTTCTCTCCCTTTATCTGTGTCTGTCTACCATTCCACTTCCAGGAATGTCCCATAAAATACTCCAGGTTCATTTCCCAATCACCAGAATGGTGAAATGTTGAAATGGTGAATGCTGAAAACTCTGAAGTCCTAGAGGAGGTTACAGCTAAGATGGAAGGAGCTGGGTCCCTGATTGATCATGTGAAAGGCTGTCTACTGCTCAGGAAACCTGTTTTGGGTTTCATGTAAGAGACAATCATCTAGTATGTTATGCCACCAAGATTTGTAGAACTAACTTTTATAGCAGCTAGATATGCTTTAATATAATGTCCAAAACATGTGAAGGATCCATCAGCTTCTCCAGTCGCTGCCATCACTACCCACTGTTAAGCCTTCAGGATCTCCTGTACAGGTCACCGCAACAGCCTCTTAACAGGTTCACCTAACCTCATTCTTGCCCTTCTCTACTCCATTCATTGTATAGTTGTTGGTGGGGCCTCCATGGGTTGTAAGAGGGACCCAAATCTGATTATATCAACCACCTTGCTTAAGAACGTCTGTCACTGGCTCCCCATCACCTTCAGGATAAAATCTCACTTTCACCATGACGTAGGAGGCCCTTCATGAGTTGCCCCAACCTATCTGATGTACCTATGCTCCTGCCCTCTTCATCTGACATGCCAGCCACAATCAACTGCCCACAGTCCCAGCGACCTGCACCAGCCTCACCTGACCTCATGCCTTTGCACATGCAGCTCCTTCTGCCTGGAACACTTGCATGCCTTTCTTACCTTCCATGACTGTTACTCATCCTTCAAGATTCACCTTGGACATAATCTCCATCATCTCCTCTGAGAGGCCTTTCCTGATTCCTCTAGGTTGGGTGATAGCCTTCTCTCAAGTGTCCCCATTACTCCTGTGATCACCTCTTTTTATTAGTATGTACCACACTTTTCTCACAGAATCCATTTACTTGTTTCTGAGGACAGGCACCTATTGTGCCATCTTGATTTTCTAGCACAATGTTTAGCATGTAGTAGGCACTCAATAAGTATTTACTGAATGAATGAATGGCTATGCAAAAGTATGAAAAATAATTATAATACAACATATAGAAATATTGACAACATACCCTTTATTACAAAGTGAAAACTTAAATTGTGCACTGTACATATAATACATGCATACTATGCAATATACCTACATCAAATATGTATGCATGTGGATAAATTTTGGAAATAGTCATTCACTAGACATGTATAGAGCACCTCCTCTGTGACAGATCATACTGATGAAAAGATTAATTAGAACTTGTCCATCCCCTCAAGAAGGTTACAATCTTGGGAGGGAAAAGCAATCCTGGTTAGCTGATGGGAATATGGATGAAAGTTTTTCTTTCAAAATTCCCTTTAATTTTTTTTACAATACATTTTAAAAGCAGCTTACAAAACAGAAAAAAAAGTCATCTATCAACTGCTGCTCATAGTGATTTTGAAGTTATAACCTCCATCATTTTGGATACATCTATCCAAGGTAAGGCCTCTTTGAGTTTTGGAGTCTACATACCTTTGCATACATTGAATCCATGTTTGTTTTGCTTTCCCATGAGATTGTTGCTATCTTGTACACAATGTACTTGCTGGTGACCTGTGTGCCCTTGGACAACTCATTTCACCTCTCTGAACTTCACTTGTCACATCTGCAAGAAAATAACCCCAAACTCCATGTAATTGTTTCAAAGAATAAAATGAGGTAATGAGTATGAACCCACTGTGTGAGCTTCAAAGCACTTTGAAAAAGTAGGGCACAGCAGATTAGAAGACTACCTCCTTGTTAATTTTCAAATATACCAATAGAACCAACTTATCATTCTCATATTCAGCTAGTAATCTAAATTGTAAGATTATACATACCTCCACAAAACTCAATAAAGTTATTTTCACTCTTTATGAACAAAAACGTGTCTTTAAACGTTATTATTTTTCCTGATGTGTTTCTCATGCAAAAAAAGAGGTGTTGCTCACCAACTGAATTAAAGAAAAAATTTCAACTGTACAGCACAATGTTCTGGATCATGTGGACATGTAATAATAATAATGTAGCCTGGTCCTTTTCTAAAGTTGGTGGGAATATCATGTGATGCTGACCTCCCAGGATAACAGCCCTCTGGAGTGATGACTGCTCACCTGGCATGAAGCAGGAGCATCGCTGATGTGTTTGGACATGCTGAGGAGGTAGGTACCTTGGACATTATGACCCATCGTTGATGCTTTAGGGGGAGAGGAAACCATGGGGACAGGTGGAGGCAGAGAAAAGGAGACATTTTTAATAACATTTATCTGCCTCAGCATGTGTCCCCAGAAGATTACCTCCATCCAAGACCTTGGTTCTGGCCATACAATTTAGAGTATTCAATGCCCCTTGTGATTCCTGCCTCTTTCAGCAATGACCTTTCTTAGTAACGGCTTCATACATCTCACTAAGCACCTGCTCTCTTCCTGAGCTGTCAGCACAAGTATCTGTATACCAGCAAATAGACCTATACTTCCCAGTAGAAAACTGTATTTTTTATTTCTAAGAACCAAGTAGAGGGAGTGTGTGTGTGCACATGAGTGTGTGTGTGTGTGTGTGTGTGTGTGTGTGTGTGTGTGTGTGTGTGTAGATGCCCAGAGAGAGGCCAGAATTGCTGGTAAGGGTCTTTCCAACCCAGTTTTATAAGGTCTAGACAGTTTGGCTGACTTCAGCTCTGATTTTGTAAAATAGAATTGATTTGCAAAGATCTGGTCCAGGAGAGGGCACACCTGGGAAGTGGCTGTGAACTCAGAATAAGGAACAGGGAAAATACCTGAGAGCTACAGAAAAATAGAGGGTCCAGGGCAACCAGAATTTAGAGCTCCTTGATGGGGCTACTGAGTTCATCAGGGCTAAAAGGGAACCAAGCGTCAGCTTTCATCTTGGGACATAAAGAAGGTTCTTGTGAGCGTGGAAAATTAAAGGTCACAGAGGACTGGTCAGTGTCCTGAATCTGAAATTACACTAAGTGATTTGAAGCTGGATTGTTGCTAAAATTCCCTTATTGCAACTATTCCAAACTCCAATCTACAATTTTTAGGAGTTTCACTGCATGCTAAACTGACAATGAAATGGTATGATTGCTAAGATGAGTGTTCTCAACCCTGGCTTTCCATTAGAGTCTTTAGGAAATTTGGTGCCTGGTCCTCACTCCAGGACAAATGAATCAGAATCTCTGGGTGAGAGATCCAGGAGTCAGTAGTTTTAAAAAGCTTTCCAGGTAATTCTAATGTGCAGCAAGGGTTGGGAACCACTAGCTGAGCCTGAGGTGGGCAAGAGATAGCCAGGGGAGCAAGAGAAAGAGTTGTGGTTGAGAGGTTGTGATTCCTGGGCATAACCTCAGAGAAGGAAAGTTTCCTTGTGTTTATGCTTGGATAGTACTGGAATATAAAGGCGCCAGAGGATATGTTGGGTGTGTCACAGAGGTGGTAATGAGTTTAACCTGTGCCTATAAGCCAGAAACCAAACTTTGCACATCCCAAAACATAACCAGGATCAGACAACCTGGTGGATGAATAATACATTTAGTTGTGTGTTTCAGTCAAGTATCAAAGATTCAGAGTAGAAACCCACTCAAGAAACCTCAAGATTAGGAAGGTTTGTAGTAGAGACTACAAATACTAATTTCAAGGGATCCAGGGATCTAGACTCCCAGAGCTGGCAACCAGATACTCAGGGACTGAGGTCATTCCCTCCATCTCTCACTCATTTGATCTCCCTTATCTCTGTTCCTCTCTGCACATCTGCTTCATTCCTCCATTGCAGCTGTCTTCCTCTGATTCTCATTTCACACAAGGTTCAACATGAGTGCTGCAGCCCTAACTTATCATGATCTTTCAGGTCCAGAGCCCAGCACTGACTGACCATTGTCACAATGTTTCTTAGTTCAAATTTTCAGGAAGGGAATCTGGTCACTGTCCAGCAAATAATGGCTGGTCTTGTCTAGCCTTGGGTCAAGCATCAGTCTCTTCCCATAAGCTGGGCTGGGGGTGGAAATTGTCACATGGTTCACAGGCTGAACATTCTAGGAGATCACTGGAAGGGCAGGTTCTTGTGAGGAGCTGTGGGCAGAGTGGCAATGAAGTACATCTAATACCCATCCATAACCAATGAACCCATACCTTTCTTCTTTCCCATCTTCTGCCTCCCAGGAGATAGGTGGGTGTGGGGGAGATAAGGAGGAGCTTGAAAGAATGTGCCTGTCTGCTGTCAGGATCCAGTCTAGCATCTGAGAGAGGTAACCAGAGACTGGCACGACCAAAAGACAGTCTACAAACCCTCAACCAGCATTTATGTACATGATTATATGGGTGTTGTCCTCCTCCTGAAACTACTGAAAAGTCAGTCCCTTCTTGGCAATAGTGAAAGCCTGAAGATGTCTGAAACACAGGATCTCTGTTTGCTCAATTTTATTCTCATACTTTCTACTGCCTTGTGACATGTAAAAATGTAACAAATTCAGTCACTAAGAAGGATTCTCCTTCCCTTGGGCCTTTATCTAATTGTTTGAAAAATTTGCAATTAACATGTGATTACAGTGGTTTGACAGTTTGCTTGACAGCTCTGAAATAACATTCTTGGCTTTTAGTTGACAATCTTTTACTGAAACTCAAAATGATACTTTCCAGAAACTTAGAACTTCAGTCAATTTGAAGGTTCATGAGAATTTTATAAACTCCCCAAATGGAGAAATTGTATGTAAACTCATCTTATGGGCCAACACTGGCTAATACAGCAAAGAGCAGCAAAGAATTGAGTGGTCCTATAGTTTTCCTTCTTTTCTTTAGTTAAGTTCAGTTGCACAGGTGCAGGAGGGCAGGAGTAGTCTGGACTTGGGGGCCATTTTTAGAGGGAGAAGGCCAGGATAAAAATCCCCCTTCCACTCCAGCCTGTAGACAGTCCGAATATATTTTTTCTTTTGGGGCCCCTGGGTGTAGAGGCAAAGTGAAGCCAGGAGAGAGAAGAAGGTATACAGGGAAAAGTAGAGGAAGGACCAGTAACAAATGTTGTCTATTTTCACCTTGCCCAGAGCATGTGGTCCCTGAAAATCATGTCTGTGGCTCTGGCATAATACCATCATGCCAATATGCAATCATTTATTCTAGAGTCTTAGATGGAGTCAACTATTTTAGCTTTTCCCCCAAGTACAGCTATTGGAGATTCTGGATAATTAAAAAAAGAAGAAGAAGTCTAATACTTGTATTTTACTGACAAAACAAAACGCCTTTAAACCAAAAGGATGATTTATCGGAGCTGAAAATAAAACTCCTGCCTACTGAAGTCTGGTGCAGCTGAGTTATCACTATTTTCGTCCTGTAATTTGTTTCATAGGGTACTAATTAACAGGGCAAAGTCTGTTGCCAGCAAAGTAAATCACATTTTGCTGTTTTCTTCTTTTCTAACAAGACCCAGACCTGGTCTTTAATTGAAAAGCAAGTTCCAAGAGCACTATTAGCTAGTGCAGTTGGGAAACATTCGACTGGGAAGATCATGGTGAAACCTGCTGTGTAGAGTTCAAGAAAGATAGTGAGGGACAGGGAGAAATGGAGGGAGAGAGAGGAATTGATTGCACAGGTAACCTGCAAAAGAAGAGATTGTTTTCCTCAACTGTTCCATCTTTTCTCTGTTCCCCACAACTTGGCTTTTCTCCTCTGGCTCTACTCAGCTGACACACTGTACCAGAAACATCCTTAAAACATCCTTTAAAAAAAACCTCATCCTCCCCCACCACACACACCAGTTCATTCCTGTCCCCCAAACAGTACTTTTCCTTTAAGGTAGCAACTCTGCGTGCGATTGGGCCTCTCTGCCCCCAGCCTCCCCCTTCTCCAGGCCTTTTCCTTCAACCTGTCCCCCTCAGTGACCTTTGACTTGGGGCCTTGCAGCCTGGCCAGTGCAACTCATCCCTCATCGCTCCCCTCCCATCTCACCCTCCTTGCCTGCCCTTAGTCTCCACTCTTTTCTCCCTTGCCTCTTTCTTCCATCCCATTCCTGGAGGCTCCGGGCCGGCGGCGGCCCTCTGGTTTCTCCTCCCTCCTTGAACCCTCTGAGACATCCTTTGGAGAGGGTATATGGTGAGGGAGCTTGCTGATGGGCGGGCGAGGAAAGCGAGTGCCTAGCTCGCACCCTGGAAACAGGAGCCTGACGTCACCACGCCCTGCCTGTCAATCTCCAGCGGGCGCGCTGCTCGTAACCGGCCTTTTCTTGTACTGACTGTGTCTCTGTAACTCTCAGCGGCGCCGGCACAGCTACCAGCGCCCTGCACTCCTCTGCGCGCCGTCCCGGCCACCTCCTTCAGGCGTCGGCTCTGTCCGCGCGGGCAGCGCATCCTGGCGCCCAGCCACAGCGCTCATGATCAGCGATTTCCTGAA
The DNA here is from genome assembly GCF_003676395.1 of Aethalodelphis obliquidens. Taxonomy (NCBI): domain Eukaryota; kingdom Metazoa; phylum Chordata; class Mammalia; order Artiodactyla; family Delphinidae; genus Aethalodelphis; species Aethalodelphis obliquidens. The sequence goes on along the minus strand of NW_020837947.1, from coordinate 48,787,353 downwards.
GCCCTGACTCCCCAGGTGAGCAGCCCGGCTCTCTAAAGGAACTCTGAGGGCGTGCAGAGGGGAAGGGGTGAAGGATGGCCAGGGGATGGCTCCTTCCTGGAGCCAAGCATGACGCCACACACCCTCCACCTACACAGACCTCCTAGCTTCTCTCCCCCGAAACCGCTTTCCCAGGGGGTCTCTGGCCTCCGGGGTCCGCTGTGCTCCACGGTCGCAGAAACTTCGCTTTCAGCACCGTGGACAGCTACTCCGCCTCCCAGTTGAGGAGAGCGCCTGACCGAGCCGGTCAGAGCCAGGGCGGCACTCACTGAGGCTGACACTACTAGCTTGGTGCGCAAGATGCGTGTGCAAATACAGGCATACTTACGTGATCTGTGTGTATGCGAGTGCGTGTTATTCGTGTGTATATCTGTGCAAAAACTCAGATATCAGTGCGGCCATCCCTTGTGCATTGCACTCACACGCTCACTCACTCAACAGGTATTTATTTTTGGCTCTCAACCACTGCTTCCTCGCTCTGCCCCGGGGTCCCGGGGTGGGATGGGCAATATGAGCGGGGGAGCAGCGCCCGGCGAAGTACCCTGGCGGCGTAAACCGCACACCTGACGCTTGTTCTCCCTGTCCACGCAGGGTGTAGCTTCCCGCTGTGATGAACGCGAGCTCATCTTCGCTCAACGACTCCCAGGTGGTGGCAGTGGCGGCCGAGGGTGCGGCGGCAGCGGCCACCGCAGCAGGAGCGCGGGACACCGGTGAATGGGGGCCCCCGGCAGCCGCAGCTGCGCTGGGGGGCAGCGGCGCAGCTAATGCGTCGCTGGAGTTGTCTTCGCAGCTGCCAGGGGGGCCGACGGGGCTGCTGCTGTCTTCAGTGAATCCATGGGACGTACTGCTCTGCGTGTCTGGGACGGTGATCGCAGGCGAAAATGCGCTGGTGGTGGCGCTCATCGCGTCCACACCTGCGCTGCGCACGCCCATGTTCGTGCTGGTAGGCAGCCTGGCCACCGCCGACCTGCTGGCGGGCTGCGGTCTCATTCTGCACTTCGTATTCCAGTACGTGGTGCCCTCGGAGACTGTGAGCCTGCTTACTGTAGGCTTCCTCGTGGCCTCCTTCGCTGCCTCCGTCAGCAGCCTGCTGGCCATTACGGTGGACCGCTACCTGTCCCTCTACAACGCGCTCACCTATTACTCGCGACGGACCCTGTTGGGCGTGCACCTCCTTCTCGCTGCCACCTGGACGGTGTCCTTAGGCCTTGGGCTGCTGCCGGTGCTTGGCTGGAACTGCCTGGCAGAGCGCGCCGCCTGCAGCGTGGTGCGCCCGCTGACGCGCAGCCACGTGGCACTGCTCTCCGCCACCTTCTTTGCGGTCTTCGGCATCATGCTGCACCTTTACGTGCGCATCTGCAAGGTGGTCTGGCGTCACGCGCACCAGATCGCGCTGCAGCAGCACTGCCTGGCGCCGCCCCACCTTGCCGCCACCAGAAAGGGTGTGGGTACGCTGGCCGTGGTGCTGGGCACTTTCGGTGCCAGCTGGCTGCCCTTTGCCATCTACTGCGTGGTAGGCAGCCATGAGGACCCAGCTGTCTACACCTACGCCACCCTGCTGCCCGCCACCTACAACTCTATGATCAATCCTATCATCTATGCCTTCCGCAACCAGGAGATCCAACGCGCCCTGTGGCTCTTGTTTTGTGGCTGTTTCCAGTCCAAAGTGCCCTTCCGCTCCAGGTCCCCCAGTGAGGTCTGAAGGCTCCCTCCATCCTCTAACCAACACCACGCCCCCAACAAGCCAGCCTTTGGTGAGCTTCTCAGTGCCTGCTGATGGACTCTGAGATCCCATACTGTGACTCTGACTTTGGAAAGAGATAATAAACATAAGCACAACAAACTCACAAGGACAAAGAGGCTTGTTGGAACTTTACATATACAGTGTATACATGTGTACATATATATACAAATATTTGTATCTTCTGGAGGTGTTCAGGATGTGGAATTTCCTGTTCTGTGAAAAAACTAACAAAAAGGCGGTTGTATACTCAAATTGTACATCACACTTGTCAAATGAAGACATTCCAATACTGCTTAATTATGGCACTTTATTTTTAGCTGCTGAACTGCCAAAACAGTGTTGCCATTTTCAAGGGCAGGGGAAGGGGGGTAAAAGTGTATTTTTGTTGTATGTGATAGACTATTTTGCTGCATATGCATCAGTAAATTACAACATATTTTGTACACAAATAAACACATTATAAAAATGTAATTTTTGGCATGTGACTGATGATAGAATTACTATTTAAGAGACAAATTATTAGTGTATTTACTTTAAAAGTTTATTATGTGTTATCTCCATCCTGTGAAAATCTTAAGGTAAAAAATCACACACATTTGCACATTGCTCATAAATTGTCACTGAAACACCTAATCCAGATTATTGGGGAGGTACAGGAACTGAGTAATATATTCCCATAACGGTATTCACAGGACACTAAAGGGTTATTTGTGTATCAGTGCAAATTAATCTACGCCCTTGGTTACTGGGTTTGGAAGACAAGCTCCAGAGGATGTCTGAAACCATTCCTTTATCTTACCACATGTGCACTTGTGAATCCTGAAACCACAAATCTTAGATGTATTTTTTCCAGTTTGGAAAGAATTTTAAATGTTGAAAATTCATATTGACTGAGTATACTGTTACTGGCCAGGTCTTGTAGCAAAATGCACAGCCTTATAAAATAAATAAATTCATCAAAGACAGGATTCCAAGATATACTGTGTTCATGAGGTAAATTAAGATAAGCCCAGTAGCCCACTTTGAGGCACTCTTATCTTCAAAGTACAGGACATTAAACTAATATCCTCAAGAACTAATATTCCCATTCGGAATTGTTAAATTGTTCCCCTCCTTCCTTTCTTACAGGTTATGTGAGTATAAATAAGATAACATATATGGACATATTCTGAGCACCTGTGAAGACATATGCACACAAGCACAGGTAGTTACTGGTCTTAGGCCTTAGGAAAACATATACAAGCAAATTTTTTCATACAGTCCACAAATATTTATTGAATGCCTACTATCTGCTAGACACAATCCCAGGGCTGGGAATACAGATGTGAACTAAATAGAAGAAAGGTCTCTGCTCATAGTGTTATCCTCTAGTAGGGGAGATGGCCTACAAGCAAATAAACGAATATATATGAAGAGATTTATTATAAAGAATTGGCTCGTGCAACTGTGGAGGCTGAGAAGTCTCAAGGTGTACAGTCAGCAAGTTGGAAACCCAGGAATGCTGCTGGTGTAGTTCCAATCTGAGTCTGAAGTCCTGAGAACCAGGAGAGCCCACAGGTTCAGGACCCAAGAAAAACTGATGTTTCAATTAGAAACCAAAGGCAGAAAAATACCAATGTTCCAGCTCAGACCAATCAGGCAGCAGGAGTTACTCAGCTCTTTTGTTCGTTTCTGGTCTTCAATTGATTGGATGAGTCTCCTCTACATTAGAGAAGGCAATCTGCTTTACTCAGCCTACTGAGTAGGCTGACACACCCAAAATAAGACACGCCCAGAATAATGTTTAACCAAATGTCTGGGCACCCCGTGGTCCACTCAAGTTGACACATAAAACTAACCATCACACCAAGAGAACACGGTAATCCAAAATAAAGGAGAAAAAGTGTTCCAGGAGGGAGGAGTCAATTGGGTCAAACATTGCTGAGAAAATAAGTAAAATGAGCATTAAAAACAATGACTCTAGATTTTGTAACGTGAATGTCATTGGTGAACTTGACAAGAGAAACTTCAGGAGAGTGGGGGCGGGGGGCGGGGAGGATTAACTGTAGAAGGTACAAGAGAAAATGCACAAGCAATCTAGTCTCCAACATCTTGCAACAGAGCTGTGACCTTTTTAACAATATAAAACACACTAAGTTTTATAGACTTATAGTTTTATAGTGGCTGTAAATTTAGATCCAGTAGGATCAGCGTTATTGCTCATTCATCAAATTAACATTTTCTAACAAACAACCTTTATAGACTATTCAGCAACATCAGACACTCTTTCAGGCCCTATTAGTATCCAGGATGCTTTCAAGTGGATTGAAATAACAAAAGCTCTGGCTGTAAACTTTTCCAAACATGTGGTGGGGAAACCAACATGATTTCAGAGATGGAACAAAGAAGTCAAATTATTATACATGTTATAATTACAGAGAAAAATTTCTTGCAATCAGCAAGTTAAGAAAGTTCACCACTAAGATAGTAAGACAGTCTATGGATCTGACTTCAGTGCACTTGGTATTAATATTCAATATCTCCCCTAGTCCTAATCAAAACGTTTGAGAGAGCCAAGAACAAGAGGATACTAAACAATCAAGCTGTTAATATCCCTGGCTTACGCAGTTGGCCAGGCTGTGTGATGTCAAGGGTCTGGATATTAACCTACTTGATGATGTAAGGATAAAAAACTGTGAGTATATCTTGAAACATTTCTAGGAAGGAATGTCACATATTCACTTGACCCATCAACTATTAATAATCTCTATTTCAAGACCCTATGCTAGTTGCTGGAAGCATACAGTCTTTGAGAAAAGCAAGATTCACTCAAATATCCAACCACTTACCCATTTTGCTATCTAACAGGCATCCTAAATTTAATACATTTAAAATAGAGCCACTCATCTTTACCTCAATAAGTGCTCTTTCTCCCTTCTTTATCATCTAAATTAATGGCAATGACATCTTTCTAGTTGTGCAGACCAGAAACCTTGGAATCACACTTACACTTCCCTTTCTCTCATACCTCCCATCCAACGTGGATGCCTATTGCCTTTATTTTCAAAGTATACCCAGAATCTAGCCACTTCTCACATTTCCACCACTATCATCATCTCTTACTTGAATTACTGTGGTAGCCTTCTCTCTGGTCTCCTGGCTTCAGTTCTTGTGCCCTTCAGTCTATTGTCTGTACAGTGGCTCATCCTACAAACAGTTGCTCACTTGACTACCCTTCAGATCAAAGCATGGGTCCACTAGCAGTACAGTCTGTCTCAAAAGAACAAACTTGGGGAAGAGTTATTTAGGCTCAAGAAATAGGCCTCCAGGAAGAATTTCTTTTTTCGTTTTCTTTTTTTTTTAACATATTTATTGGAGGATAATTGCTTTAAAATGGTGTGTTAGTTTCTGCTGTAGAACAAAGTGAATCAGCTATACATAAACATATATCCCCATATCTCCTCCCTCTTGCGTCTCCCTCCCATCCTCCCTATCCCACCCCTCTAGGTGGACACAAAGCACCGAGCTGATCTCCCTGTGCTATGTGGCTGCTGAGGAAGAATTTCTTGAGTCTAGAATTGAGGACATAGGCTCTTTACCCCCACAGCTGGAATAGGAATAGAGCAGGGGCCTCTGCAGCCTGAGGCCCAGGGCAGGGCTTCTCTTGGCCCAAGGTATTAGTTTCCTATTGCTGCTGTAACAAACGACCACAAACTTGGTAGCTTAATACAATACATATTTATTCTCTTACAGTTATGAAGATCAGAAGTCTGCAATATATTTCATTGGGCTGAAATCAAAATTTAAGCAGGGCTGCACTTTCTTTGGAGGTTCTAGGGGGAGAATCTGTTTCCTTAAAATTTTCAGCTTTTAAAGTTGCATTCTTTGGTCTGTGGCCCCTTCCTCCATCTTCAAAGCCATCAGTGTATTATCTAGCTTAAGTGGTTACACTGCCTCCTTCTGTAGTCAAATCTCCTTCTGCCTCCCTCTTATAAGGACATTTGTGATTACATTTAGGACTTGCCCAGATAATTCAGGATAACCTCCCCATCTCAAGACCCTTGATTTAATCACATCTGCAAAATCTCTTTTGCCATATAAGGTAACAGTCACAGCTCTGAGAGCAGTACTAATGAAAAGTACAATAATAAAGGCGTATACAGAGTGTAAGGATCCCATAGGAAGGTCAGAGAAATTCTATGGAAATCCAGTAGGAAGGCAATACTGAACTGAGTCAAGAAGAACAAAAGAAGTTTTCAAGGCAAAAGACACTGAAGGGGAGTGTACCAGACCAAGAGGACAACATGAAGCATAAAAATGTGGCCCATTCAGAGCAATGCAGGCCATTCAGTATAGCTGGAGTGTGTAAGAACTAGAACCCAGAGAGGAAATAACGGGAGATAAGTCTGGAGAGGTAGGCAGGAACCAGATCACAAAGAGCAGTGCTGGGAATGGATTGCAGGTGGAAAAGACTGGAAGCCAAGAGACTATTTTGGAGACCAGTTGCAGCAATCCAGGTGAGAGCTGATGTCAGCATCAACTAAGGGGTAGGAGAAGGGGATGGATTCAAGAGGTATCAAAGAAGAGAGTGTCTTTGACTAAGTGAGTGATTATGGGGATTAAGGAAAAATTGAGGAGTCAAGGATGTTCAAATGGGGGGATAACACTGAGATGGGAACACAGCAGGAAAGGCAGATTTGAGAAAGAGGGTGGTGAATCAAGTTTTCTACATATTAAATGTCAGGATCTGTGGGAATATCCAAGTGGAGGCAGCTGGGCCTGTGGCTTTGGAGCTTCCAGGGTGGCGGGAATGGAGACATAATTTCAGTAGTCATTGACCTTAAGGTGGAAGTGAAGCCACGGGAGGGAATGAGAAAAGGCCAAAGTTACAGTCTGGACACAATAACATATGGGAGTACCGTGAAGGAAGCAAAAGAGAAAAGGAGACCAAGGAGGATCATCCAGGCGAGACCTCTGGAAAACCAAGAGGAAAAAAGTTTTAAGAAGGAAGTGATCAAGTGTGTAAAGCATGCCCAGAGTCAAGTAAGAGAGGGTTTGGAATGTGCTAGATTTAGGAACATGGTGGTCACTAGTGACTTAAGTGAGAGCAGCTTCAATGGAGAGTGAGATAAAAGCTAGATTGCAGTAGATTGAGGAGGTAATGGGAATTTTCTAATTTTTTTCAATATATTTAACTTTAAATGGAAGGACAGAAATAGGGTGGTAGCTTGAGAGAAATACTGGGTCACAAGATAGTCTTTGTTTTGTTTTGTTTTTTAAAGATGGGCAAGAATAGAATACGTTATTAGACTGAGGAGGAAGTACCATGTAATTGGAATGTCAGAAGACAGCAGAGAGAGTAAGATGCCTCACAGAGGGAGGCTTCACAGGAGAATGGGGTCCAGAACATAATGTGATGGGGAGAGAGGGACTTAGACAGGAGGAGGTAGAGACACAGTTCCCCTGCTCTGACAGGAGACAAGGTAGGAATTATTGGTACTGATACAGCTAAGTTTATAGGTGGTGGGAGGAAGTTCACAGAGTTCTCATCTGACACCCTCAATTTATCTGAAGGAGGAGTGCCAGTTAAGAGACTATTGCGAGAAGTATCAAGAAACTAAGGTGATGACTTTGGGGACAAAGCTGTGAATTTGGGATAGTGTAATCATTTAATCAAAATTAAAGGTCAGACCACACCAAGTACTGCAAGGATGTAGAGCAATTAGAATTCTCATATACCGATGTTGGGAATGTAAAATAGTACAAACACTTTGGAAAATAGTTTGGTGGTTTCTTAAGAAGGTAAACATACTCCTCCTACCATATGACCCAGACATTCCACTCCTCCTAAGTATTTATCCAAGAGAAATTAAAGCATATGTCTATATAAAGACTTGCACATAAATGTTCATAGCAGCTTTACTTGTAACAGCCAAAAACTGAAAACAACGCAAATGTCCATCACAGGTAAATGAATAAAAATAAACAAACTGTGGTACATCCATACAATAGAATGTTACTCAGAAATCAAAAAGGATGAACTATTGATTCAGGCAACAACATGGATAAATCTCCAAATAATTATGCTGGGTAAAAGAAGCCAGGCAAAGAAGAACACACATTGTAAGATGCCATTTATATAAAGACCTTGAAAATATATAGTGACAGAAAGCAGATCAATGGTTGGGATTGGGGGAGTAGGGATGGGAAAGAGAGAGAGGCAGGGATTGCAAAAGGGCACAAGGTAACATTTTGGGGTGATGGATAAGTTCATTATCTTAATTGTGATGATGATTTCATGGGTGTATACTTGATATGTCAAAACTCATCAAGTTGTATACTTTAAATATGTACAGTTTATTATACATCAATTATACCTCAATAAAGTTGTAATAAATAAGTGTCAGAGAAAGAATCATAGTAAAATAGCATCTAATTGAAAATAATGCCGGATGGAAATAAAATATAAAGTTCCAGGGCTTCCCTGGTGGCACAGTGGTTGAGAATCTGCCTGCCAGTGCGGGGGACACGGGTTCGAGCCCTGGTCTGGGAAGATCCCACATGCCGCGGAGCAACTGGGCCCATGACCCACAACTACTGAGCCTGCACGTCTGGAGCCTGTGCTCCGCAACAGGAGAGGCCGCGATAGTGAGAGGCCCGCGCACCGCAATGAAGAGTGGCCCCCGCTTGCCGTAACTGGAGAAAGCCCTCGCACAGAAACGCAGACCCAACACAGCCAAAAATAAATTAATTAATTAATTAAAAAATATATATATATACAAAGTTCCAATATGGCATGATTCATGTGTCAGAATAAGTTATGCTGCAGTAACAAACAACCCCCCAAAATCACAGTGACTTAACACAGCAAAGATTTCTCACCTATAGATGTTAACTGCACTGCCTGGGCAACTTCCCAAGACAACTGTTCTATATGCAGCAATGTAGCCATCCATCTTCTGACTCTATCCCTACAACATGAGGCTATCTCTATAATCACTGGGGAGAGGGAGAACTGGAGGGTCTCACACCAGCAATGCAATGCTTTGGCCCATAAATGACACTTCCACTCACAGCCCATTGGGCAGAGCTAGTCACATAGCCCACCTAACTACTAGGGCATGGGGAAAAGTAATAATCCTGAATGTTCAGAAAGAAAGGCGAATCAGAAATGGATGAATTCACGAAGATTTTACCACTCATGGTTTCGAGAACAAATACACTGTCTCTGCCATCCCAACCTGAACATCAAGTTGCAGAGAGAAGAGATTCACAAGATTCAAACACAAATCTTCAATTATTTAAGACTAGACAGAGGTTTATCACCGTTTAATCAAACTTTACATTGTGGGGCTGTTGGGTTCATTTGAAGGAATACAGTGTAAAAACGTCAAGACGTGAAGTGAGCATAAAGGAAATGCAGTTCCAGACTGGACCTGATTTTCTAACCTCAGTCAGACTTTGCCCCTGGTCACACAGGAGGGGAGAATTGTGAAGGTTTAGCACAAACCCTTCTCCACAAACAGACTAACAAGCCCAAGCCCATGTTTTGGATATGTTGTTGAGATTCTGTGGGAAAAATTGAGGGAAAGAGTGCAAATTGATGGTGATCAGAGAATCCAGAAATATCTGAATTCTACCACAAACTTACTGGGTCCCTTAGGGAAATAGTGAGGGAAAATATCCTATCAAAATTATTAGCTGTTGAAGGGAAGGAAGGAGGAAGGAAGTTAGCTGTGACTGTGAGCTGTGGCTTTGGCACACAGCCTAAAGGCAGAGCATCCTTAGAAGCTGGGCTGGGTTGTATAAACCGTCCTGTTCTCTTAAATCAAGAATGTATAAATGGCCTCAGTTCAAAGCTTGACTTGCTTTGCCCAATTTAAGCCCTTAATACACAAACCCAGGTCTCAAATCTTGCCATTAGTGGTTATAAAAAGAAACAAAACCAACACCAAACTTCCAGACATGGGAAGAAGATAATCAGAATGAGAGAGAGAGGGTGAGAGAGAGAGACCCAGTGGCCAGTTAGCCTGCACCTGTTTGCCTCAGAGGATGGCGAGAAGAAACCGGCAAGGCCTCCACACAAGGAGCAGTTCTGTCCCTTCTACTCCAGCCAGAAGGAAGGGAGTATGCAGTTGGCCATTTACTAGATGGGCCAATTGGATCAGTGTTCCTGCCAATTAAGGGTAGAGAGAAAAGAAGATGGAGAGAGAGAGGAAAACAGCAGCTTACATGATGCGGTCATCTGGCTTTTTAACTAGCTGTCAGACCATGGGAAAATTCTTATTTGTTCAGTGGGGAATCATAATAGTAATTACCTTCTAAGGCTGTTGTAAGGGTTAAATGAGTTAATATATAAAGTTCAGTAGTGCACATGGTAGCATCATGTATGCCTTAGCTGCTATTGTTATTACTGTTGGTGACAGCAGACTTCACGAATACTGAATTTCACCTAGTCTAGATTTTACAGCCTTAAGTGCATTTTGCTTTCCAAGTTTCCCTCTACTGCACCCATAAAATATTTTTCATATGTTATCTGTTTTCAGTAATCTTCAAATCTCAAAAATGCCTTTTCAATATCTTTAGCTACTGCTTTGAAAATAATTTGAATACAACGTATGATATTCATATAACATTTTTGATACCTAGTTAGGATTTATCTCCAAAACAGCAATCCAAATCAGCATTATGCCCATTTTTTCCAATGAATGAAATTGAGATCTACATACTTGCTAAAAAATATTGATCTTTAATTTTCAAATAGAATCTTGATATTTAGGAATACCTGAGCAGAACAATATTGATGCTGATTATATTACCTCTGCTTCCCTGAAAGCAGATTTTTTTTATACATAAAACCAAACAAAAAATTAACCTGCACACACACACATCCTCTCTGACTTTGTCTTTCTGTTTCTCTCTCTTTCACGTACACACACACACACACCATGTCTCTATTCTCTGTGACTTACCAGGGCTCACTCACTAGGATATACTACACACCCAGTAGTTGTTTGTGTTCCAGGATGTTCTGCAGAACTCCGTTATTTTCTAGAGCAGTGCAGCTATAAGAAAAGAATCTGTCTGGATGAACTTCAGAGGTGTATAGGAGAGCCAACATTCCCAGAGTGGTGGCTGGATGAACACATTCGAATACATATATGTAGGTGGAAGGAAGCGGGGACAAGGACCTACACTCACTAAGAGAGTCCTCTGAGTACTGTACTTATCAGTCCAGGCATGTTGTGTTGAGGGAAAAGGGTTTATGGCCATTTGAGTATGCAAGTGAGAGCCATGTCCTGGAAGCCTTCCTGTGTGTGTTGGCTTAAGTCCTAGTGTAACCAAATTCAAGAATGATTATAGTGCCTGGTAGTGGGGTATTACTGTAATATTCAAGTGAACCTTGTATTAAAAGAATAATTGCCCCTAGATGTTTTTATTATTATTAATGGGAACACACAGTAAATAAACACAAGACAGCATTCTTTCCTTCACTGGAAGTGTTAAATTTGTGTTTTGCCAATATTTTACACAAAGATGCTTATGAAAACATTGGCAGAGGTAAAGACAGCTATACACTCATGTTTCATAACATACTGGTAAGTCACATTTCCACCACTGTGAATGCACATCCACTTTATTACTGAAACAGGTGACAGCTGATAATATTATCTTTTGTTGCTGAGACATTTAAACAGTGTGTGACAGGTGTCACTGGACAGGCTGGTACCATACCAACAGAACTTTCTATATCATGCAGTGTGCACGTGAAAACCAATCTGCCTGGGCTTTGCAGATTTCACTTAACTCCTGGAGCTTGTGGCTATCTGTGACTTCCTTCCTCTCCAGTTGTCAAGGGAGCCAACTGGGTCTGCTGGGGGTTTCGGCTGTAGCATCAGAGCCAGTCAGGACTGGAGGGACCTGAGAGACCATCTTGTCCACTCACTTGGGCTTCAGACTGTAATACTGTCTTTGGATTCAGTTCAGAGAAAATGGGTCATTTACCCAAGATTGCACAGCTTGTAAATGGGGAAGACAGGTTTCCTCTTTTTCCTCCCTATCACATGAAGTATTTGGCATTCTGTCAGCCCATATAGACTCACATGTTCTCTCAACTACCTTTACAGTCCCTCTCTGCCCCTCCCTCTCTTCTCAGAGATGTCCCTTTCTTACATCCTAGCAAAGCAGCTGGGCCAGGACTCCATGCCAACTCTAGTGCCTGGACTGAGAGCTCTGAGTGTTGTTAGGATCGGTGACTCAGGCTGGACTTTTGGCAAGGAGGGTGCTGATGGAGGTATTTGCAAAGCCCGACACTATCTCTTCTGGACTTCAAACCCCAGGCTCAGAGTGAATGGTCCTACCACTCCAGAGTCCTGGCCATTCAGTGTGGTGAAAGAAGGGAGTTTTGACCCTAGACTCTGCTTATCATTCTCCCAAAGCTCAAAGTTTGGCCGCCTTTCTTTCTGTCAAGACAGAATGATACCACCCAGGAAGCAGTCTTGTGGCAACTTCCAGCTCCACTGTTGTGGAGGACAGTCTTTGGCTAAGCATTCAGTTAATTGGTAGACAAGCTGAGTAATCAGCTTGTAAATCAGATGTCCGTAAATATCAGAGCCAAACTCTCTTGTGCCCTATAATTCAGTCCAGGATTTGCTCTGTATATTGTTCATACTTGAAATACCATCTTCAACTGCTAAGTCATGCAGCTGACCATCTTCAGGACTTTAAGTAAAGCTTTTAGCCTAAAGAGTCAAGAGTTTTCTACCTCCCCCAATTAAGCTTAATGTAGATTAATGAGTTAAATTACAAATTTTTATTCTATTAAAAAATTAGAAGAAAATATGTGAGTACCTATCTCTGACATCTCTGGAGTGGGGAGGATTCCCACTGAAAGCAATGAACAGAGTCACAAAAGTACATAAGAAATTAAAGCAATGAACAGAGTCACAAAAGTACATAAGAAATTAAAGTATGTGTGCTAAAACAAACCTGTCATAAACTAAACCAGAAGAAAAAGAACACAGTAAATATTTAAAGTGTATATATGACAAAGGGGTTACTCTCTTACATTTGAAGAATTTTTATAATCAAGAAAAGCTAATGAACCCATTAGAAAATTTGATAAAAATATGAAACATATTTCAAAAAGGAAGATAAACTATTCAATTATATTACCCAAGAAATGTGAAAAGCAGCAGCAAGATGCCATTTTTCATCTAGCAAGTCAGGTACTTTTTTCAGTGAAAGTATCAAGTATTGACAAAATAATAATCATAATGTCCTGTTGACTCTGAAATATATGTAGAAGTAAAATGTAAGACACAACATTTCATTGTATAAGAGCAGAAATTTATGAAGTAGAAAAAAAACTGTATGATGGAGAAAATTAACAGTCTTCTCATTGTTTGGGAAATGGTAACAGTACTGTATTAGTTTCCTCTGGCTGCCATAACAAATTACTAGAAACTGGGTGGTTTTGAAAACAACAGAAATTTATTCTCTCACAGCTCTGGAGGCCAAAAGTCTGAAATCAAGATTTCGGCAGGGCCACTCCCTTTGAAGGCTCTAGGGGAGAATCCTTTCTTGCCTCTTCCAACTTCTGGTAGCTCCAGGCATTCCTTAGCCTATAGCTGCATAACTCCAGTCTCAGCCTCCATCTATACATGGCCTTCTCTTCTCTGTGTCCTCTCCTCTTCTGTCTCTTACAAGGACCTTTTTCGTTGGATTTAGGGCTCACCCAGATAATCCGGGATGATCTCATCTACTGAGATCCTCAATTATTTCCTCAAAGACACTTTTTCTAAATAAAGTCACATTCAAACATGTATTTTAATTCAGCATTTACAGTTGTTCTTGGTGGAAGGATTGGTTTCTTACAAGCTAGTCCATCATAGTCAGAAGTTCCTAATATATGCTTACTGAGTATCATTTTGTCTGGATGTATTCCAGAAGAATGTATGCTTTCTCTGTTTCCTATGTATATATTTTAAATTTACATTAATGGTGTTGTGTTGTGTGAGATCTCCTTGTGTTTCTTACCTTTTTCTCTGAGTACCATGCCTCTGAGCTATCCCTGTGGCTGTGTAGACTCTAAAGATTATGCTTCTCACTGCTGAATCTCACAGTGTGCTTCCACCACATTCCAGTCTCCCAGTAATGGCACCCAGGCTGTCTCCAACTTTCTAAAACCACAAATAGACTCGAAATGAGCACTCCCAAGTATGCCCCTTTACTGACCAGTCTGAGAATTTCTTTGAACTATATATACTCAGGAGCAGAATTACTGGATCACTTGACCCAGAATTTCTGACTCAAATAATTGCTAATTTGCCTAAGCAGTATAATATTGCTCTCCGGAATGGTTTCATCTCTATATTAATTGCTCAGTATCACAGAAGTGTGAGTATTTGGAATTTTCCATAAAGCAAAATGGATACAGTAGTGATGCTAATCACTTTGTTCTCACGCCGCCTCCACCTGCCCTGTACACACACACCTGCTTCCTGCTCTGGCCTCCTTAGTTTTACCAGATGGACTTATCCCCACAGGCCACAGCTGACTGGACAATGATGGACACCTTGACCATGCTGAGCCAAGCAGATACTTTCTACCAAAAATTTGGGATAAGGACACTGAAAGACTCAGTTAGAAGATGGTGGACACTTGAACTGAAAGTTTAGAGTCAGAACTACTCTGGTTCAACCACCGTCAACAACTTTCGCACTGATAATTAAGCAGGGAGAATCAGTCGAGAGAGAGAGAGAGAGAGAGAGAGACAGAGAGACAGACAGACAGACAGGCAGAGAGACAGACAGACAAAGACAGAGACAGAAACAGAGAGACAGAGACAGAGAGAGAGAAGCAGTGAATGGAGCCGACATGTAGCTGCACTAGAAATGGAAGAAGCAGTTTATCTGCTGACTCCCTGGACCTGGTCCTTGTGGGTCTTCCTGAATTTTGTTCCCCATTTTGGATGCCTATAAGGTTTGTGACCTACTGAATTCTTTTTTAAAAAACTGACTTTACCTAACTTAAATAGGATACTTTCTAGTAACCAAATAGCTCCTAGGAAAATATATAGCTTATTTTCTTGCCTTAGTAGACAGAGCACACTGATTTTTGTAAATAAAGTTTTACTGGAACACAGGCAGCTCATTCATTTATATATTGTCTATGGTTGCTTTTGCACTACAAAGACAGAGCTGTTACTGTATGGCCTACAGAGTCTAAAATATCATCTGGACCTTCACAGAAGAAGTTTGCTTACCCCAGGCTAATCTTTAGATAACTCAGTGGCATCATTATGAATATCATCTCTTGCAATCTGCCTTGGTCCAGTGTTGCGCTCAGGGTTTCCTGAGGTGTATAGAGGGCTATTTGCCCCACTCTAAATGCCCCCAGAGAGCTGTGATGCTTAGCAACTGGTTTTCTCTCTCTCCCCCTCAGGACCATTCTGCTCTGCGTTGTTACTTCTCTCTGCTCTTTGGGTAGGATGGCAGCACCATGATTAGCTGTTCCTGTGTCTATCACCTCTTGCAATGTCTGCTGGACCCTCCCCTTTCCTCCTCCTTTCCTCTCTCTCCTTTCCCTGCCGCTTCTCACTTTGCACTTTTGTCTTTGAAGGTTGACTTTTAGGGCCAGTACCAGTCATCCAGTGCTCTGCTGAGGAGCTATCTAGACATACTGTCTCTCCTTCAGTCTTCTTATCTGAGGTTCTTATTGATTATTTTAATTATAGTTTAGTTTTATGTTCAGACTGCTGACACCTCCACATTGTGGAAAGTGCTGGAAACAGAGAAGTGGAAAAGTACAAAGAGGATTTCAACAGTTCTGCAGGACACATTAGATACTAGGCACTGGAACAAAAGTGGAGATAGACCACCCCTCCTCTGCATCTTCATGCAGATTCCACTTGGCCACCTCGCCATACCTCTGCCCCATTCTTCCCACTTCCACACAGGGCTGCGCTGGGCCAGAGTTCCAGATAGCCCTCTTTACATTTTGTCTTGACACAAAGACCCCACCCTAAACTACACCCTGTCCTTTAGAATCAAGGCTCTAGCCATCTTTGGGGTGAAGTATTAAGAGAGGACAGAAGCCCTAGACATATGGACCCATCTAAAGTCCTCAAATGGTAGTCCTATATATATAGTAAGCCGCTTGTATTGTAATCAAAAGGGTATAATTTCTGCTCATGGGGGGGCTGGCACTCTGGGAGTCAGACTTAGGCCTCAGCCCTGGCTCTTCCTTTGCATGTGTGACCGCAGATGAGGTCCTTCACCTCTCGGGCCTCAGCCTGTTCATCTGCAAAATGAGGGGTTTGGACTGAGATGAGTTCTGAGTTGTCTTTTATTTTAGCCTTGTCACTCTGTTTTGAGCAGTTGGCCAGCCAAGATCCCATCTCTGATGGGGCTTAGAGAGATGCTACGTTGGCCGAGAACTAGCTTACTCTTCAGGGGATCCCTTGCTTAAATAACTTGGGTGGGGGTTCACTATATCCAGAGGCTGCTCTGTGCTTTCTGGCTTTGACTAAGGCAGAAATGCTTTGAAAACTGGTGGAATTTCATGTTCTAGAAGTTCATCACAGGGCTCCACCTGCATTAGAGAAAGGTGTATGAAGAGCAGAGAAGTGAGCTATTCTTGTCAGCTCCTCTGCTTAAACCCACAGTAGCTCCCATTGCCACTAAAGTCAGACTCCTTCACATGACCAGCCAAACTCTTCATCCACGAATTCCTGGCAGCTTCTTCCCATGGACCCCTCCTCAGCCAAGCCAGATGCCTTTTAGTGCTTGAATATGCTGCTCTCATCCACCTCCAAGGCTTTGTATGTTCTGTTACCTTCGACCTCAACCTTCCTCCCCTGCCCTCCCCACCTCTTCCCAACTGGTGAGTAATACCTCAGGTCCTAGTTTACACGTTCCTCCGCCTCAGACGAGGCTAGGTCTCCACAGGATGTTTTCCAAGTGCGCTGAGCATCCTCCAGCCTGGTAGTCTTCACCCTTTCTGGCAATTATTTCTCTAAATTGCCTCTCCTTGCTAGATTCTTAGTTCCAAGGGGCCCTGTCCATCTTGTCACCACCATATCCCAAGGCCTGAAGCAAGCCTTGTGTTTAAAAGGTATTCAAAACATACATGGTAAAGGAGGGCCAAGGAATGAGTTTGCTTCCTCTTCATGATGAGAAACACCTTCCTTCTTAGGCACTGCTATGGCGATTGGCCCAGAAGCCTTAAAAATGATCCAGTTAAGTGGCTTTATTAGCTGAAAGCTAAATGATGGGGAGATGTCTGGTGGCAATGGGAGGGCTGCAGATGGGGCTCTAAACCATTCTGGTAGCTGGGATGGTAATGTTATTAGATGGTGTCAGCACATCACAGCATAGGGATAGGATATGGCTCAGCTGATCAAATAACTAGCTAAAAAGCGAAAAGCAAAGAGACTCTTTCCAACTCTTAAACAAAAGGGGCATTAAATCCTTTGCACTTTGATCTCTTGACTCACTAGTCAAGTTAATTTCCAACTGTCTCAGGCCCTAGGATAGCAGGCTCCTCGCTCCCTGTCCAGAATCCTAGAGTGTCCTCAAGCAGCTGCAGCCAGCACAGCTAAATCACACACTCCTGGGAAAATTCTGAGGTCCCAGAGGCAGAGGGAAGCCAAGAGGCCAGCTGGGAAGCCTGAGAAACCCCCTTGTTACTGCAGGTTCTTCTCATTATAATCTCTATGAATAGCAGATATTCATAGAAACAAAGTGTCCATTAAATAGTATTTACATAAAGACACACTGCAACCGAGCTCCTTACATTTTCAGAGGCAGCTAGTACAGCTGAAGAAAAATGCTAAGTGGCTGTGTTAAGATAGGGGCATGTTTGATTTCTTTTTATTTTCTCTGTATTCCAAATTATTTTTGATGAAGCACATAGATTTAATAATGGAAATATTAATTTATAGTAGAGAAAATATAAAATGGGGGCTATATTGTCTAGTATTAAAGACAACATAGTATTGTGACCTTTATACAAAAGTTAAAAATGTAGTACTTGGCCTCTTATTCCAAATTTCTAGTTCCGTCTCCTGCCAGGATTCTTAATACACAGCAGCAAGGTCAACTCTTAATCAACTCTTAATCATCATAGCAAGAGCTGGGATGGTGTGGGCTTCTAGCAATCATCTCTGTAAGAACCACCACCCTGCAACACATTTTAGGACGAGGAATGACTCACTCAAAAATATGCTTGCTGGTGGAGCCTCTGGGTGATCCCTGGGCAACCTCAGCCCACCCGCCGTCCGGATCTTATTAGGCCCAAGGAATCCATGGTTGAACACTATGAGATTTCCATATAATAATGATTCTGTGATTTTTCCAAGTCCTCAGGCCCCTCATCGAATAAGAATTAACCATGATTCAGTACCTGATTCTCACTGAAAATGGGCATATATGTACAAGCACAAGTACACTTGCACATTTAAGAATATATAATTATACCCCTACCTTGTTCCCAAAAGTATTTAAGATATATATGAGATAAACCTTAAATTAGTTTTGCCATTTAACATATCTTTCCCTGAAATAAAGCTTCATGAATATTTATCTTATATTTGCATAAAAAGGCAAACACCTTGTCATGCGACCCTTTTGTTCAGTTGGTTCACATCACTCAAGTTCATGATGAGAAACTGTCCTATTTATACACAGAATGTTAGATTTGCTTTTGACTGAAATGTGGTTAAGATCAGAAAAGCCCTGTTAAGAATTTTGCTTTTCCTCAGTGACATCCACTTCAAATTCTCATTTCATGACTCTTCAGATTGTTTTTGGTCATGAAAATAGGGGCGCATACCTTTTAAATTCACACATACAATCCAGTTGTTCTAATACCTCTTGCACAGAAAAACACTCTCTGCTGGAGATGTCTGCCTTCCCCTTTGTCATCTCATCACCCATCATCAATAAAAGCCTCAGAGTCAAAAAGTAGAAGGAAGCAATTTTCTTGCAAAGCAGGAAAAAGAAGCCAAATCTCCAAAGATGTCTTTGACCATCCGAAAGCTTAAAAGTTGGAGAAAACATGTTCTGTTTGAGCACTACAAGCAGGGGTATTACCCCAATTACACCCACTTACAATCATTGCATAGACTGAATCCCACTTGGCTGAAATTCTGTTAGTTTGCAGGCAACTGGAGCTTAACCTGTCTGGGTAACAGCAGGGCAGGGCATGCTCTAGGCACAGCCACTCCAGCCTGAGGGATTCAGGGACCAGGCAAACAGTGGGAAGTCATTGCAAACCAAATTAACCTGGAATAAGGAATTACAACCACATTTTCTTTTTCATTCAATGTTAATGAACAGCTATCAGTGCTAGGCACTGACTGTTGACAGGTCAAGGATGCCTAAATCCTGATCCCCACCCTCACTGTGCCCCTGAGACCTGCAATTTGTCCTATCACTAAAGTAATTCTCATTATAGAAGCTTGGGAACGTTTAGTAAATTAACCAGTGGGAGCGATGAAAAGTTAGGAAATGTGGTCACTGATAAACAAAGGTCCTTCAAGAGCCATTCAGAATAGCCTAGAAAATGAGTTTAATCATGCAGACCAGAGATAATTCTCCAAATTACTTGTGGGGCACTGACCATCAGTCCTGCCTCTAAGCCCTTCTTGATTGTCCACTTAATGGGTCAGGCAACAGCCAGGTGCTTTAGATCACTGGCTCTCACCTAAACTGCACATTAGAATCACCTGGACACCTCTTAAAGCTTTGAATGCCCAGGTTAAACCCCAGACCAATTAAATTAGAATCTCTAGGGACAGAATCTAAGCATCAATCAGTATGTTGTTAAACTCCCCCAGATGATTCCAATAGGCACCCAAATTGAAAAGCCAGTGATTTTAGATAAGTAATCTTATTTAATCTTTAAAACCACCTCATGAGGGGGTGTTTTCCATGCCTAGCCTATACAGGAAGAAACAGTCTGAGAGATTTTGAAATTTACAGGTAGTTTCTAACCTACATTTGTCTGATTCCAAAACTAAGGTTTGAACAAGAGCTTTCCTTACATTGACATCTAAGGAAAGCAGCTATTCAAATGCTGATCTTGATGGATCAGAATTCAATGACACATTAACAGACTAGTGTGCTAGCCTCAGAAGCAAAAAGCAGCATTCCTAGTGAATGGAGCCCAGGAAGGAAATTTGTGGTTAAGGGGAGGAGGTTGGTGTGTTCCAGACTTCGGTCTATGACACTAAGATGCCTTAGTCCCATGCCCTGGAGTATGTCTCTTGTTTAAATGTTGGTTTCATTGTGTTGTACTGAAATCTGACTAGGGCCTGATAGATATATGCTATTTTCCTTGAAGAACAAATTGCCCTTAGCAACAAATAGGACATCAGTGGGAGGAGAAAGTCTCTTTTCTCTTGAGTTAGGTGCTCTAGAAGCCCAAAGCTCTCTGAGAATGGTCTGGATCGTAGAGGAAAACTTGCATATACCTTAGTGAGGCAGGCTGGGGGCCAAGCAGCAAGGCACTTCCTATTCTTAAACCTGACTACTGCCGACTGAAGAAAAATGCACAACCTAAAAGTTGAGAATTATGTTGTATTCAGTGGACATTCTGAAGACTTCAATCCCGGGACACAGCATCTCAGATAACTATTGAGAGACTGCTCCAAAGAGGTAAGAGGCGGTGGGGGGTAGGGGGGAGTCAGGATATATAGGAGTTTTTGCAACAAAGACCAGGTAGTCAGAACATCAGAAGATTCCTGTTAATTAAAGAAAACCAGGGGCTTCCCTGGTGGCGCAGTGGTTGAGAGTCCGCCTGCCAATGCAGGGGACACGGGTTCGTGCCCCGGTCCGGGAAGATCCCACATGCCGCAGAGCGGCTGGGCCCATGAGCCATGGCCGCTGAACCTGCGCATTCGGAAAAATTAAGAAAAAAAAGAAAAAAAGAAAAAAAAGAAAACCAGATATCTCAAGTTAAGGAATTTAGCGCTTTTCTATGTATGGGAAGATGCAGGAGTCTGGGCTCACTGAAATCATTCCTTTGATATGCACCTCAGCTATCTGGGGCCAGTATCCTGCTTTTCTCCATCCTGAATCCCCTCAGGGTGCAGAGCTGGCGGTGATTGCAGTGGCTGAGGGCTTGGCAGTGGGCAGCCCATCTGTCTCCATCCTAAATTCCCTCAGGGCTCACCACTGGGGGCAGCGAGGCGACTGTAATGTGATGGCTTGATGGCTGCAACATCCTTTGCTTACTGATACGGCAGGCAATATTTTTCATTCACACTACATATCCTATTCCTTGGACAGAGCTTTTTAAAGATGCAAACTCCCAGGCCCCACCCCAGTCTTAGAGACCAATCTCTAAGGGTGGGATGGAAATGTGTCTTTTTTTTTTTTTGCCGTACGCGGGCCTCTCACTGTTGTGGCCTCTCCCGTTGCAGAGCACAGGCTCCAGACGCGCAGGCTCAGCGGCCATGGCTCACGGGCCCAGCCGCTCCGCGGCATGTGGGATCCTCCCAGACCGGGGCACAAACCCCTGTCCCCTGCATTGGCAGGCGGACTCTCAACCACTGCGCCACCAGGGAGGCCCGGAAATGTGTCTTTTTATAAAGTTCTCCTAGGTGGAAATCACTTAGTTGGGAGACTTTTTTTTAATTTTTGTCTGCGTTGGGTCTTCGTTGCTGCGCACGGGCTTTCTCTAGTTGCGGCGAGCAGGGGCTACTCTTCGTTGCTGTGTGTGGGCTTCTCATTGCGGTGGTTGCTCTTGTTGCAGAGGACAGGCTCTAGGCACGCGGGCTTCAGTAGTTGTGGCATGAGGGCTCAGTAGTTGTGGCTTGCAGGATCTAGAGTGCAGGATCAGTAGTTGTGGCGCATGGGCTTAGTTGTTCTGCGGCATGTGGGATCTTCCCGGACCAGGGCTCGAACCCATGTCCCCTGCATTGGCAGGCGGATTCTTAACCACTGCGCCACCAGGGAAGCCCGGGGGACTATGGACAAAAGATGATTGAGCTATATTTTGTAAGTCTAAATAACTAATAATAGAATGTTCCTATCTGTGTTTATTTCCCTTTTGTCTTCCCTCAGCCCATAGCATAGCCTTGTTTAAACGTGCTAGCCAAGTCTATTGTGTATTATGAGTTGTGTGTCCATGCTTGTGCCAAAGTGTTAAAAGTAAAGTAACACTTCATCTCTCTGAGCACCAGTTTCCTCATCTGTTAAACACCAAATGAAATAAAGAATATATATAATGCATTTAATACAATGCCTGTAGGTCCCCAATGCCTTCCCTACATGGTGATAAGTAAAAATGCTCATCTCTACTATCTTTCTGCTGTGAAAGGAAGCAACTTCCTCCCATCCTTGGTCAAGGAGAGCCATGCCCAGGTGGAGGATATTAACAATCAATTGGGCAGGGAAGGTGGCCCAAGGACACTGGGCCCAGGTCATGCATTGGACATGTATAAAAATACAAACCTGTATCTGAATGATGGAAGATTCACTATTCACATTCCATAGTAGGTCTGAATGATAGAAAATGATTCAAAGTTGGATTTCTTCAATCTGCTAGTGCCACTACTGTATGTAAAATAAAATTTAATTTACACAAAATTTTATCTCCTGCATTAGACACAAGGTCAAGTATTTATGAAAGAGAAATTTCCTAATGTAAAACCAAGTGCAAAGATAAATGATCAGCTGGGAGCTCTACCAGATCTCATTTTCCTTGTTTTTGGACTCATGTAGACCCAAACTACCAGAGGTGTCACCATCACATTCAGCAACTATTATTGTATCTACTATGTCCATGGCATTGTGCTAGCTGACAGAGCCAGTTTTGGGTGGGAGTGGAGGACTGGGATACATGAAGAGAAATAGTGCAGACGTCCTGCCAAAAGAGTCAGGCAGCCAAATTACACTAAGAACCGTGGCCACAAGGCCCCACACCATCTGCCCTGCCCACTCCTCTGGCTCATTCTGCCGCATCTCACTGGCTCTTTTCTCTTCCTTGGTCCCAAGCTTGTCCCCACTCAGGACAGTTGCCATGTGGTCCCCTCCATCTGGAGTGCCCTCCCAACCCTACGCATTTCTTGCAGACCCTACTTCTCTTGATTGGAGGAGCCCAGCACTGTCACCTCTTCAGAAAGGCCCTTTCCTGACCATCCAAATTAGGATTCCTTTTCCTTTCCTCTGCTGGTAATCTCTCTCCCAATCCCTTTCTGGCTTCCTTCATAGTAT
Source organism: Aethalodelphis obliquidens (assembly GCF_003676395.1). Lineage (NCBI taxonomy): Eukaryota > Metazoa > Chordata > Mammalia > Artiodactyla > Delphinidae > Aethalodelphis > Aethalodelphis obliquidens. The sequence goes on along the minus strand of NW_020837947.1, from coordinate 48,764,367 downwards.
GACACCTCCCATCATTTATTGTTATTTTATTTATTTGTCTGTTAACTGGGGTTTTATTTGTCTCCCTCCCAAGAGGTATCCTCAGTACTTATCATTATGTTTTGAACATGGTTAGTGCCCAATAAATAACTTAAATGAATGATTATCAAGTCACAACAAAGCAAGAAGAAGATTCAAAATTATAGAAATTAAAGGGATCAGAGTTCAGAAGAGGAAGAGAGAGCCTCCTGGTGCAGAGAGAAGATGGTTGGGGTCCATTTTCTGAGTGATAACAGGCCAACAGTCTCATTAGACTTGAGAGAGTGGGTGTTGGTCTCATCCCTAGTGGTCTCTTGGCAGAGAGCCACAGGGCTAATCATCTAAGAAGCCACTGGGTGTTTGGGGGTGTCTCTGTAAGATGCCAGAAAACAGTACAGTATTTACAGTGACCTGGGCCCCTCTTAATCAACATGAACTTGACTCTGAGGGGTCCAGGCTGAGTAACCCTGAAAAGCCATTCCTTATATCACAACCAAGACTTCCTTAGTGCCTACAGCATCCTTACTCTCACATTAAACATTAATAACTCACATTTATTGAGCACCTACTTATGTGTTAGGCACTAGCTTTACCGTTTAATGTGCCCACAGCAACCCTATAAAGCAGATATTACTCAGGAAACTGAGGCAGAAAATAGTTAAATGATTTACCAAGGTCACCCAAGCTAGGAAGTGGTAACACTGGGGCTCTATCCCAGGCATCTGACTCCACAGCTTATACTCTGAAACCCTGCGTGACCCCACTTCTTAGAGCTGTTCATACACACTGCTGGCTGACTGTACTCCTAACCACTCTAACTCAAATGGAGTTTGCTAAATATTTAAAAGCATTCTTCAGTTTGACAATCTATTCTGGGAAACTATTAACTTTCTCTTTTGAGAATGTGGAAGCTTAATTAATTTATCCATGACAGTGGTGTGGTTTTTACCAACAGTAGGTTGTTTTTAACAAGCTGATTTTTCAGCATCTTCCCAGCATAGGAAAAGATCCTGTCATGGTCTTACCCAGCTTGGGGGCCACAGGGTCAATACGCGGATTTGTTGAAAGTCTTCAGAGGTGTCTTTCTACCACTTGATGAATCCTCCTCCCCTTTCTTCAACAAGCTGCCTTTTGGATTTCTTCCCCAACTTGGCTGGCATACAATCTCAAATTAAAATGACAGTTGGAAGACTGGTACACATAGTCATGTGCCCAAAGCTCACGTAGAAGTGGTAAATGCTGCTATTGCTGAGAAATTGCTGGTAGCATGCAAGGATGCCAAAGCCCAAATCCTCAATCTTTCTCATCCAAAATAACGCAGAGGCAAAAAAATCACAACTTCCCTGAAAACTCAGAAGTGGTGTTGGCTTTTTTTGTATGATATTGGCACACAGTTATTGGAATTGTGCATACTGCTGGGACTGGGTGTAGAGGAGAATGAGTCTTTTTGGTTTTCTGCACAGAACTGCTCTGTAAACTCATCCATGCCAATATCAACATCTGGATCTATTAGGAGAAAGTATGGGGGAGCCCAGAGCTCTCTGTGGTCTTTTCCTCACATGAGTGACAGTTCTCACAGGAACCAGGCATGCCCAGAGCTCTACTGCTTTTTAATCTCAAAACCCTTTGTTCTGATAAAATGTACAAATATATACATGTATAATGTCCCACACAACACTAATAACATGTTGCCAGAAATGTGTGCTTTTTCACCTCTAAGTCTGTTGCAGTTCAAAACAGGATTCTTCCCCCTCATCAGCCTATAGAAAAATATAAATTTGCTTACGGCCAAATTCCAGGAAACCACTGAAAGGTATTTTTAATCCTAGGTGAAGCATCAGATTATACCTTTTTTTTTTTTTCCTGCTTGCTTATTGTAACAAAGCCATTCTAACAAGTTCTTCTGGAGGCATTTCTAGAAGTCTGTAATTAGAAGCAGACAGAACTAGGTCTTTTTACTAAGCTAGAATTTTCATATACACCTTGAGATACGTTATAGGTGGTCACCTGGTGGTGGTGACCCTAAAATGACCTGACTAGTAATAAAAGATGTCAGATCCTGAATACAGCTACATCACTGGGTGATTGATTATTATAATTTCTTTAGAAAATGTTTTTGCATCATCTGCTAAAGTTGGACATATGCATACCCTGCACCTCAGCCATTTTCATTGCCATAGAATTGGAATTTTCTGAGGCAGAGCTCAGGCTTTGTAATTCTATCAGATGCTTCAGATATGCAGACACGTGAAGAATGTTCATAGCAGCACTATTTGTAATAGTCAAAAAGCGAAAACAACCATAGTGTCTATCAACAGTAGAATGGAAAAACTGAGGTCTAGTCACAGAATAGAATTTCATTTCAAAAATTAAAATGAAAAACTATTTCTACATACAACAACATGGATGAATCTCACAAACATAGTGCTTCATGAAAGAAGCAGAACACAAAAGAATGCATCTTGTTTGTGTCCACTTGTATAACAAAGTTCAAAAGTATCAATGGTGGAAACACTGTAGTTGCTTTGCAACTGTTACCTGGGCTATATATTTTGGGTTTGGTGTACTATTCCATATGTGAGTTATACTTCACAATAAAAAATGATTTTTTAAAAGAAAATTAATACACTATATATAAAATAGATAACCAACATGGTCCTACTGTATAGCATAGAGAACTATACTCAATATTTTGTAATAACCTATAAGGGAAAAGAATCTGATAAAGAATATATTTATATATAAATAACTGAATTGCTGTGCTGTACACCTGAAACTAACACGATATTGTAAATCAACTATACTTCAATTAAAAAAATTAATAGGAAGGAACTAAAGTCGATGCATATGGTCCATATTCTCAAACGATTTGGGAAGAAATCTGGTTTCATCTATGTCCTTTTTCCCATTGAAAGCTGAGCATACGAGGCCAGAAGCCAAAGGCAAAAGTGGGTCTTTCTGGGAGCCTTTATGATTGCTCTAAATCAGATCAACTCCTGAGTTCCCAGTTCCACCTGTGAAAGATACCTAGTCTTGAACTCAGGAGTTCTAAATTCCATGTGACCAGCTTCCTTTTGCTTTTTACTTGACGAACAAATTGCACTGCCAAGAAAGTGTCAAAATTCTATCAAGATTAATTATGCAATTTCTGTCTATAAATGATATACCTCCTGTACCTGGTGAGACCCACCCATGCACTAATAGTATATGACAGCTGCATCACCAACAAAGCCTCCCCGGCCTTCAGTTCTCTTCAGAGGTGAACGCTTCCTGCTTGGGAGGTGCTGACAGGCCCTTTAACAAACGTGAATCCAGTGAAGTCTCAAACCTGAGACAGTGTGACTGCCCAGGCTCACCCAAGGACCATCCCGTGCCACCAGTGGGTAAAGAGGGGAATTCACCACATTTCCACCTTTTCAGAACAAAATACATTCTTGTTTGAGGTTTTGGAATTTTTTTCATGACGTTTTTTATTTTTTTTTAAGAGTTAAAAACTTTATTATTTTTTTGGTCAAGGTCATATGCAGTGTATTCCTGTCCAGAGACTGGGGAACCAACAGGCACCCCCTTCATGAGTGTCCTGAACTGAAGACTCAGCTGTAACCTCATCCTGTTACTAAGGCGAAAGGGACAATATCTGTTCTCCAGGTTTTCCTTGTCTCTTTATCCTCTTTGAATGAATAAAGAAATGACTGAAAGCTAAAGTTTTGAGCCTTAAGAGAAATAAAAATTCTTTCAGCATTGGCTACAGACTCATTCTTTCCCAATGTATTTAGATTGGGAAAAGGAAACATCCACTGCACTGGAAAGAAAAAAGAAATTGTCCCCTCCGCTACTCCTGTGAACCACACACCCAGTTCCTCACTCAATTCCCACTTGTTCTGAGTTCAAAGGAAGATGCCAGAAGAAATGAGAGCAGAGACTAATCAGCATATGCAGCCCTTGCTCTCTAGAGACGTCCATATAAATATGGAAGGTGCTGACTAAATATAAGAAGGAACTATAAGATAATGGGCCTGGGATTTTATTTTATTAATCTTTTACTAGTATTATCCAAACAAACTCTTCATCCAAAGGTACACGTTTTAGTAGAGGCTACACCATTATTCCACTGGTGCTGATTCTATTACAAACACTTTGGTAATACAAACAAGTTTGAACAATACAATTTTGAATTTGTTTTTGCATGCAATGAGGCCCTTTTGAAATGTAAGAATTGGAGGAAATATTTGTGGATGATTTTATAAAGCCAGTTCAAAGAAAGTGGCATGTTCTTTGCTTTCCCTAGTATATTGTTATTGGGAAAGAAAGGGGGAAAGATCAGGAGCAACAAAGGGAAAACCAGGGGCTGGAAAATTCTCCAAACCAGTGGTTCTCAAAGTGTGGCCCCTGACTGGCAGCCTCAGCATCACTTGGGAAGTATTAGAAATGCAAATTCCCCACCCGACTTTAGACCTACCTACATTTCTAAATGTCCCCAGGGTTTTTGATAGTCTGATTCCATTTTTACTCTTTTTTCTCCTGTTTAAAAATAACGACTAACACCTTTGGATTTATTTCAAGTCATCCTTTTGGGGTACTTATGTGCATGGACCCTGTCCCCTTCATTCTAAACTGTATGATTTCACATTAGTATAGAATAACCCAGTCCTGCCTTCCTGTGTGTCACTAGGCTGCCCAGTGTGAACTGGGTCACTTCTGTGGCTCACTGATCTGGTTTTTCCATAGCTGGTAGAAGAAAAAAGGAAAATCAGGAAGGAGCTTGTTTCTCATCTTTAATTAATTGTTCCTTCCTCGCGGAAAGGCTATTAGAATTAAAGCAAGATTCCCTGACCCTCCGTGGGAGAAGAGGAGCTATTTTCCCACCCCAGAGCCTGTGAGTATGCTGGAGGGTGGTGGATGGGCTTGTTGGAGGGGAGGGTGAGGGGGGGCCAGGGTGGGTATGAGGGTAAGGAAAGGTGGTAGTAAATTCCAGAGCAGATCAGGGGAGAGGGACCATGAAAGACACCCTTGGGGGAAACAGATCTGGAAGCCACAGTAAGAAGAGGCCTATCTGATTCTATTCAAGATGTACTTTGTCTTCATAAAACCATTTTGGGGCCTTTTAAAAGTAAATTCAATGAAGAAGCATTACATGATAGTGGATGCTCTCTCTCCGGCAGTACTTTTATCCTTATTCCATTTTATCATAGAACAATTAGTTACTGGACAGATGCTTTTGATCTCAGTATGGAGAATGGCAATGTCAAGAAAGAATACACATAAAAAATTATAACTTCTTTCAACCGTTTCAAATGAGTGTTGGAAGGGGGAAGAACTCAAAACATTTGCAAAACCAAAAACTGCTTTGGGAAAGCAGTGGGAAAGCTCTGAGTAATTTTTCAAATTTCTCTAATAGATCTGTTTCCACAGAAAGAGGATGTGCAACAATCTGGAAGACAGATGGGGTTGAGGGGGCGAGGATTCCATTTCCAGCTCCATCAGGGAGCCGTGGAGTGAACTTGGACCCCCAGAGCCCTTGGCTCCTCAACTGTAAGGGTTGGTATTTCCAATCTCAAAGACCCATTTCAGTTCCAGCTCCCTGAGTCTAAAAAAATTTAATAGCCAATAGGTAGAAACAACCCGCATGCCCATCAACTGATGAATGAGCAAAATGTGGTCTGTTCATACAATGGAATATTATTCAGCCATAAAAGGAATGAAGTACTGACACATGTTATAACATGGATGAACCTTAAAAACATTATGCTATGGGGCTTCCCTGGTGGCGCAGTGGTTGAGAGTCCACCTGCCGATGCAGGGGACACGGGTTCGTGCCCCGGTCCGGGAGGATCCCACATGCCGCAGAGCGGTTGGGCCCATGAGCCATGGCCGCTGAGCCTGCGCGTCCGGAGCCTGTGCTCCGCAATGGGAGAGGCCACAACAGTGAGAGGCACGCGTACCGCAAAACAAAACAAAACAAAACAAAAAAACACATTATGCTAAGTGAGAAAAGCCCGTCACAAAAGACCACATGTTATATGATTCCATTCCCAGGGAATGGAAATCTATAGAGAAAATAGATTTGTGGTTATTTAGGGCTGAGGGATGGGTAGGTGGGGGGGATAAGGAGATGATAGATAAGGTCACAGAAGGTTTTTTTTGAGGTGATGTATGATGGTCATACAGATCTGTGAATACACTAAAAACCACTGAATTGTATACTTTAATTGGGTGGATTGTATGGTATGTGAATTATATCTCAATAAGACTATTTTCTAAAAGTCTATTAGAAAATGCATTTTCATAAGTTGCTAAGTTTTCTACAGGAAACAAACTCATACTGCTAGACCAAGAACACCTTTATGAGATGGATAAGAATTATTATTTCATATAAAGCAAGTTTCACAGGGCTTAATACCACTCCCTTAAGACAAAATCTGGAGGAAAATTGAACTCCAGGACTTTGGGCATCGAAAGGGAATGACACAAACTGAATAGGTGGAAAAGTAGAGAAATGAGGTGAGGAAAAGTTACATGAGAATCAGCCCAAGGAGCTGACTCTGCATTTGGAAGGTCAGTGATGTGAAAACAGTGCCTGAGTGAGAAGAGCGGCTGCTCAGTGACCCCGGAGCAGGGGGAGCAGCCAGGCCAGCAGTGGTGAGGACAAGTGAGAAAGCTGGCACTGGCAGGTAACTTGGCAACATGCATGGGGAGGGGCGAAGGACAGACTGGGGGTGGGGGCCGGAAGCAATTACTAGATTGCCCAGCTGTAACCACCCCAGCGCAGGAGCCCATCTGCTGGCTGAAAGGCGTTTTCAGGTCAGAGAACTAAGGCTGGCCCTCAGCAAAATGCCCTCAACCCACAAAAGCAAGACTGGAAAAACTGACCACACCCAAAAGCAGTGGCCTGAGTCAGTCCTTGGCTAACATTCCAAATTGGAAAACGAATGTTTGCGTCTGTTTTCTCCTTTGAGAAAACAGATACCATGTGTACCGATGTACTGCACAGCCATAATCCTAGCAAGGGGGCTGGGGATTATGCAGCCCAACAAGCAAGCCCCTCCCCCATTCTCACAAAAGACAATGCAGCCAGACCCCGCTGACTCATCAGCACTAGCGTGCAATTTACAGGGAAGGGGCTACAGGAGGGGGACCAAGGCCAGCAGAGAGCTTGAATCTCTAAACTCTCAAGTGAGAGCCCCCTAGACTCCAATCTGGTCAGCCCAAGGCAGTGGTTCTCAAGGCATAGCCCAGGACCAACAGAATCAGTATCACCTGGGAAATTGTTGGAAATGCAAATTTCTACTGAATCAGAAATTTGGGGATCGGGCCCAGCAATCTGTTTTAATAGGACACACGGAAGTCGCAGAACCATTAACTAAGTCATTCCCTATTCCAGTGACCCTAATGTTGAGCACCTGGGAGCCATATCCTATAACCTTTCTGGGGAATGTTGAGGTGGGGGGTCAGCGGGGACTTAGTCTGAGTAAGAGAAATCTACAAGTGACATGCACCAAGGACAGAAAACCTCTGAGCTTCACCTGAGCCCTGCTCACCAGGGCAGACTTCTGGTGTCTCACTTTTGTGAGTGGAACCCAAAGGGTGAGCCAAGGTCTCATGCAAACCCATCTCCCCAACTCGGCACTCCCCACCCTGCTCCGCCCTCCACAAACCTTCCACGGGGTGATTATTCCCTGGAACAGTCCCAACACTCATATAGTGCTTTTCCAGTAGGAAGTCCACTCACATATGTGCGTGCTTGATTTATTCTATGTAAGAACCTTGTGAGGGAGGGCACTCCCCCCAAGAGACAAGGAAATGGAAGAGAGGGGTACCAGGATTATACCCCATTATTCTCTCAGGTCTGAGTGATCTCCCCTGAACCCCATACCTTCCTGGAAAATATCTCCTCAAAGGTTACACAACTGACTCAGAGACTAGAGACGTGGTGGCCTGCAATGTGAAAACAGATGCTCGAGACTGCTTTGCTCTTTCTCCGAGGGGTCCTTAATCCCTTCCAGAGTCTACTATCAGCCTGGACCATGAGGCACTTCTGCTCATCAACCACCCTGGTCGTGGGTGTATGGTTGAGTCTGTGTGCATGCACCCTTGTTTCAGGCCTCCTGGCTTCAACAGCCCTTGCTCCCAGCAATGGGCCATTTGACTGGCCTGCAGGGGATTTTATCTTATCTTCTTCACCCCTCCTCATGCATTCCACAGTTCTGGTCCTGTGGACCAGAAAGTCCTCCACCATGTTTTTATTTGATAGTAATGGTGTCAGGTAGTGTTTCACTTAACTAATTATTTGAGGAATTGTTCCACTGTAGCATTCTACAGCCTCTTATTATGGAGAGAGAGATTGTTACAGGACCAAGGTACCTTTGGGAAACACTGTGTACGTTTACCTTGCACAGTAGGTTGCTAAAGGCTTTGAGAATTCCTGCAATCAAGAAACCTACTGAACTTCGTTTGCCCATTTCCTCCCAAATGTAGTTGATTACAGAACTAGTTTTCATGGGATACCTATCTACCTCTCCCAGGACATGAGTGTTCCATGGAATGCATTTAGGGTGACAGGACCCTACCTTCTCCCCCATCCTGTACTTAACTCTGTTGGGTTTGTCTGACACATGTTCACTGTCCATAGCCTTCAGAGGACCATAGCTCTGATTCTTGGGCTCCACCCTAGCCCAGCTTCCTAGGTGTGGAAGCACCCTGTCCCTGGAACCTGGCTGCTTTTCATTAGCCTCTCCCAATTGTGAGGAAGGACAACTTCCTGTTTTGAGTCCACAGCCCACTCAGGCTCCCCACTGAGTTCCTGGTTTCCTGTCTGAAGGGTGTTTCTGTGTTTCCTTAATTCTAGGACAGAGAAGACTGTGGTGTTCTGAGCTTGGTGAATGGTCAGACCTTTCTTGAGGCAGGACCCCAGCCCTACCTCTTCCCTCAGGGTTTCTTTTGTGAAGGATAGGTCAGGCAGAGTTTCCCACTTGTTAGAGATTTACAATCAGAGAAACACAGCCAGCTCCAGGGACATTAAAGTGGAGCTTGTAAGAAGTGACTAAAATGCAGACCTGGGCTTGAGAGGGAGGTCAGGGCCAGAGCTAGAGAGTGGAGCTCAGGAGGGAAGACAGTGAGGGACATATAGCAGGGCTTCTTAAAGGTCGGAAGGGAGGATGAGAACATGAAAGGTTTGAATTATGAGGACCAAATTCTAAAGAGAATCAGAGAGCTCACTTGGCATCCTCGATCTGAAAAATTCCTCATTTTATTCTCATTAGACTCATTAAATTGAGTACAACTTGGAAATGGCTCAAGTTGACACTACAAATAACTGAGAAATTTCACAGCAAAAAAGAGAGAGGCAAATACAAGTTACCATTTTCAAATTTTTTACCAGAGTTACAAAAGAAAGAATTGATGGAACCTGTCAAACTTCTCAGAGTAACATTTTATAGAATGCTCTTCTGTATACCTTTGGGAATCAGAGAAAGGAAAACACACATGAGGTAACTTCTACAGAATACCTGCAATAAAAACTTTGGATATCTTCTAGAACTTCTTATAAATGACAACTCATTTTTAACCTTAAGATGACTTTCAGCTCACCATCTACAGCTAGCATCTAAGCTCTGAAAACTATCCCCAATCCACACATTACTCACTTCCAAGCACTGTGGATTTTAGAGCCCTTTATCTCTAAGGAAATATTTCTACTTGTAATAGTGATGTCCTATAGGAGCAAGCCAAACATATTAGAGAGAACCAATGTAATTAGTTATTAAAAATAATCAGACTATAAAAACAAAAATGTAGATCAAAACTGTATTCAATACTGAGTGAAGTAAGACAGAGAAAAACAAATATATGATATCGCTTATGTGTGGAATCTAAAAAAATAGTACAAATGAACTTATTTACAAAACAGAAATAGAATCACAGATGTAGAAAACAAACTTACGGTTACCAGGGGAAGGGGTGGGGAGGGATAAATTGGGAGATTGGAATTGACACATACACACTACTATATATAAAATAGATAACTATTAAGGACTACTGTATATCACAGGGAACTCCACTCAATACTCTGTAATGACCTATATGGGAAAAGAATCTAAAAAAGAGTGGATATATGTATATGTATAACTGATTCACTTTGCTGTACAGCAGAAACTAACACAACATTGTAAACCAACTATACTCCAATAAAAATTTTTAAAATAACTGTATTCACTCCATGTCAGCTCAAAATGATCTGAAAGATGGAGTAGAGTGAAGGAGGGAGGAAAACTCATAATCTTAATGATCTTAAACATTCAGCTATCTAGAATAGGTGTTTTTTTTTTCCTGCATTGAACAAGCAGCCCCTAACCTCCTTCTTTGAGGCTTTGGCAAATGATTACTTCTGAGGTAGCAGCACCAAATCTAATGTACTCATTGTCAGAAAAGCCTGAGACTACATTATATTTCTTCTAAATTAGTCACCTAATAAGACTGGCTCCAAGTAAAAATCAAAAGTGTGTGCTCCTGCTATCTTTAGCTCTTGGGAAGGAAGAATCTGTCTCTTGCCTTTCAGAAGAGTCAGAAGCCCCTTAGCTGCTGATAGAATTATATACAGCTTCTCTCTGGCACTTTCACAAATTTAGCACTTGCACAAATATAATAAGGGGTCTGGCTGGGTACACATGCAGCATGCTCCCATAGGAGCCCACATTTATGTCCTTGGCCCATGGAGATAACTGCTCTTGGGCCCAGCCCTGAGGCTGGCTGTCTTTGTTGGTAAGGTTCTCTCTCTCTCTCTTTTTAAATTTTTATTGGAGTATAACTGCTTTACACTGTTGTGTTAGTTTCTGCTGCACAGCGAAGTGAATCAGCCATACGCATTCACACATCCCCTCCCTCATGGCCCTCCCACCCCCCATCCCACCCAACTAGGCCATCACAGAGCACCTAGCTGAGCTCCTTGTGCTATACAGCAGGTTCCCACTAGCTATCTATTTTACATATGGTAGTGTACTCATGTCAAACCTAATCTCCCAGTTCATCCCACCCTCCCTTTCCACCCCTGTGTCCACACATCAGTTCTCTACGTCTGCCTTTCTATAGGCAGGTTCAAATGAACAAATAGGTTCATCTGTACCATTTTTCTAGATTCCACATATATGCGTTAATATACGATATTTCTTTTTCTCTTTCTGACATACTTCACTCTGTATGACAAACTCTAGGTCCATCACATCTCTACAAATGACCCAATTTCATTTCTTTTTATGGCTGAGTAATTTTCCATTATATATATGTACCACATCTACTTTATCCATTCATCTGTTGATGGACATTTAGGTTGTTTCCATGTCCTGGCTATTTTAAATAGTGCTGCAATGAACATTGGGGTACATGTGTCTTTTTGAATTATGACTTTCTCAGGGTATATGCCCAGTAGTGGGATTGCTGGGTCATATGATAGTTCTATTTTTAGTTTTTTAAGGAACCTCCCTACTGTTCTCCATAGTGGCTGTATCAATTTACATTCCCACCAACAGTGCCAGAAGTTTCCCTTTTCTCCACACCCTCTCCAGCATTTGTTGTTTGTAGACTTTCTGATGATGGCCATTCTGACCGGTGTGAGGTGATACCTCATTGTAGTTTTGGTTTGCATTTCTCTAATGATTAGTGATGTTGAGCATCTTTTCATGTGCCTCTTGGCCATCTGTATGTCTTCTTTGCTGAAATGTCTATTTAGGTCTTCCACCCATTTTTTGATTGGGTTGTTTGTTTTTTTGATATTGAGCTGCATGAGCTGTTTATATATTTTGGAAATTAATCCTTTGTCTGTTGCTTCCTTTGCAAATATTTTCTCCCATTCTATGGGTTGTCTTTTTGTCTTGTTTATGGGGTCCTTTGCTGTGCAAAAGCTTTTAAGTTTCATTAGGTCCCATTTGCTTATTTTTGTTTTTATTTTCATTACTCTAAATGTAAGACCAGACACTATAAAACTCTTAGAGGAAAACATAGAAAAAACACTCTTTGACATAAATCACAGCACATAAATCACAACAAGATCTTTTGTGACCCACCTCCTAGCGTAAGGTTCTCTCGTATCCATAGAACTGGTGAAGACAAAAATCAAAACAAAGGGTCAGCAAAGAAACACTCAGTCTCTTCCCTGTTCTTCTATAGACAAACTGTTTTAAAATGTATCTAGGATCTATCATAATCAGGTATGGAAAAACAAGCAGACACATGAATGACGGTTATGAAGGAAGAAGTTTTTACTCACAGATCCCTAGAAGCAGGAGGCACAGCAGGCCACACAAGGCCACATGGGGAAGCACCAGTGTTGGTCAGGAGGCAGGAATGAAGGGAAAGCACAGGCAAAAGACTTTATTGTGGTTTTCATAGAAAGGGATGGATGAGCAAGGTAAGCAGTTTAGGACTGGCTAGTTTGAATAATTTCAGCAAGCTCTGAACTACAGGGTGGTCCCTAGTTGTCCAGTACCTGTCCCTGGGTGATTTAGAGAGAATATTGGCTTGGTGTGTGAGTTAATAAAGGAAGTAACTGGGAATATGGACTTTGGATTGGTTGGTTTGCATATGAAGGGTGTGCTCACAGGCAAATTGTTTACTACCTCTAGGAATTAGCTAGCTCTGGAAGGGGCAGTCTCTTTGGAATTAGCAAGGCCCCAAGATGTCAAAGTATCATAAAATACAGAAAAAGTTAAAAATCACCTGATGTCCCTCCCTGCAATTCTCATTTCTTCCTTCCTCCTCTCCAACAAAGGACCAGTCTGTTCAGTGTAAGCTCACTAGCCCCCAGATGTACAGTACTATCCTCTCATCTGTGCAGGAACCCTTCTCACAGTGCTGCCTTAACACATTGCTTAAGCATCCTGGTTGAGAACCAGAGTTAAATATACCTGCACATCAGAATCACTGGGGGAATTTATTAAAAATATAGTTCCTTGGTCCCATTCCAGACCCACAGAATCAGAATTGTCCAAGGTAGTGCCGAGGTGTTCTGTGATGGTTAATTTTTTGTCAAATTGACCCCAGGGTGCCTAGATATCTGGTTAAACATTTTTCTGAGTGTGTCTGTGAGGGTATTTCTGAATGACATTAACATTTGAATCAGCAGACTAAGTAAAGCAGATTGCCCTCCCCATTGTGAGTGGAGTTCATCCAATTCATTGACGGCTTGAATAGGACACAAAAGGCTGAGTAAAGAGAGAATTCACGCTCTCTGCTAGACTATCTTTGAGCTGCGACACCAGTCTTTTGCCTTCAGACTTGGACTGGAATTTACACCACCAGCTCTCCTGGTTCTCAGGTCTTCAGAAGCTTGTTGACTGCAGATATTGGGACTTCTCAGCCTCCATAACTGTATATACCCCTCCTATGGGTTCTGTTTCTCTGGATAACCCAAGCAATTACACCTTGAAATTCAACAAATGCTTCAGATCTTCAGATTTAGATCTAGGGTATGTATCCTCCAGTTCCCTGCCCCTTCTGGTCCATGAAGACTTCTCTGCCTCAGCCCACACAGTTTTCCTTTCTCCTGAATGCTTGGCACATTAATTATCAGAACTACACATTTTTCTATATATCTGCATTTTGACTGTCCTGATTACTATAACTTTACATTAAATCATAAAATCATGAAGTATAAATAAAGAACTCCAAATATGTTATTTTTAATCAAAATCAATTTTTTATTCAAAATTGCTTTGGCTATTCTAGGTCCTCTGCATTTCTCTACAGATTTCAGAATTAGCTTGCCAATTTCTACAAAACTCCTTCCGGGATTTTGATTGTAAATGCATTGAATATACAGATCAATTTGGGGAGAACTGACATCTTAATATCATTTAGTCTTTCCACTGTAAGCATGGTATGTATCTCTATTTACTTAGGCCTCGTTTAATTTCTCTAAGCAATGTTTTATATTTTTCATTGTACAGGTCTTGCACATATTTTATGCCATTATAAATAGTATTATTAAATTTCAGTTTCTAAATTATTCGTTGATTATATATAAAAATTTGATGATTCGCCTTTTATCCTATGACCTTGCTAAATCCATTTATTAATTCTAATAGATTTTTTGTAGTTTCTTAAGATTTCTTTACATAGATAATGATGTCATCTGTAAATACAGTTTTATTTCTTTCTTTCTGATCTATATGTCTTTTATTTCTTTTCTTATCTTACTATACTGGCTAGGATCAATACAGTGTTGAACAGAAGTGAGAAGAGTAGACATCTTTACTTTGTTCCCAATCTTAGGGGGAATGCATTCAGTCTTTCTCTAGTATAATGTTAGCTATAGGTTTTTTATTGATAATCCTCATTTTGGTGAGAACAATTTCTTCTATTTCTATTTTACTGAGAGGTGTTGTTTCTTTTTTTTTTTAATCAGTATTGAATATTATCTAATTCTTTTTATGCATTAGATCTGTTGAAATGATCATACTGTTTTTCATTTTTAGTCTGTTTAATGTGATAGACTATACTGACTGATTTTTGTATGTTAAACCAACCTTGCATCTTAAAGTGGATACAGGCCTTTAATGTCAATGATAATGTCAGTGCATCTTAAAGTGGATACAGGCCTTTAAAATTCCTGTCAGTTGGCACTTATGCTGGCTTTTTTTTTTCTTTCTATTACTTGTATTGATAATTTTTAGATGCGAAAATTAAGGCTCAAAATTGAGTAACTTGTCCAGTAGTTAGATTTGGGATTCAAACCCAGGATTCAAACTGAAATAGGAGGGAAGGGGGCAGGGCACAACCTTTAAAAGAATGGCATAGCCATTGAGGATACGACAAAAACTGGTTAGAGCTGATTAGGCCCAACATGGTGAAAGATTTGACTTCCAGTAGACCTTGAGCCTCATTATACACTCATTGTAATACATTAGTATGCTAAATGACACACCCACAAGCACCAGGACAGTTCTGAGGCTGACCATAAAAGGCCAAAAGGTGGGCAGTGGCCCAATGCCTGGAAATCCCCACCCCTACCCCGAAACAGTTGGAATAATCCTCCCACCAGTTAGCCTGTGAAATTACTCAGCCCATAAAAACTAACCACCTCTTATTTCAGGCCTCTCTCACCTTTTGAGATGGACCACATTCTGTCTATGGAAGGTGTATCTCTCTAAATAAATTCACCTCTTACCTATCACTTTGTCTCTCACTGAACTCTTTTTGCAACAATGAGACATAAAGAACATGAGTTTCTTTAAGTTCTGAAACCAGATGTTTGATTTCAATTAAAAGACAGTGTGTTCGAGTCCCAGCCCATGGGTTCAAGTCCCAATCCAAGTTGTGTGGCTTCAAAACCACCTTATGTTCATGCTGCCTTTAGAGGGAAGTGACTTCTTTTCATCTTGTGTAAGGATTCTGTATCAATTAGAAATGCATTTGGCTTCATGGAATAAAAGACCCAATATACAATGGCCTATTCAAATGGATATTTCATTTTTATTTTATTTTAGAAAGTCCAGATTTATGAACTTCAGAGTTCGCATGATGGCTCCTCAATGACACCAGGGACTCAGGCTCCTTCTGTCTTCCCACTCAGCCCTCTTTAGTGTTTGCCTGTCACCTCACGGGTATGAGCTGGCTTGTCCACCTCTAGCACTGAGACAAGTTCAAGGCAGGAAAGAGAGGATGGGCAAAAAGCAAAAGGAGATTGCTGCCTAAGTCTACCCTCGTTAAAAGAATGTCCCAGAAACAACAGTTAATTAATTAATTACTTATGCTTATACCACACTGGCCAGAACTGTGTCGCGTGGTGACTGAAAGATCGGGAAATGTAGTATTTCTCCCTAAGCACACTGTCTACCCCCCTCAGGGTATATTGCTGCCCTGTGCAAAACTGTGTATAATCAGTAAGAAAAGAAGAGAGAATAGATATTGAGTGGGTACTTAGCAATGTCAGCCACAATGTCTCTCAGGGAGAACTGATTATTCAACAATCAATAACCCTAGTACACTGGCTAGAAATGAGAGTGAAGTTCTGCTTTGACTATTTCCCACAGGCCACCAGGTAACAGTATAATCCTATGGTTATACACAAGTTTGACTGAATTATAGTCAGGGTGACTCTCCTTAGAGGTGTAGCTTACCACTCCAGCCCAAGCATTTCATCAATGGGGATTCTGTGAAACCATCTACAGTGTAAGAACGCTGAACTAGAGGTTGCAAAGAGGCTTGAGTCAAAAGTTATTCAGGTCTTTAAAGCAGGAGATGACCTGCTGCCAGTTTTCATAAATAAAATTTTATTGGGACACAGCCACGCCCATTTAAAAAAATATTGTCTGTGGCTATTTTCTGTCAAAAACAGTGCTAAATACTTGCAGCTGAGGCCTATGGCCCACAAAGCTGAAAATAGTATTATTTGGCCCTTTGCAGCAAAAGTCTGTTGACCTCTGCTCTAACACAATGCTGCCCAATAGAACTTTCTTTGATGATGGAAATGTTCTGTGTCTGCCCAATATGGTAGCGACTAGCCACCTGTGACTGCTTGAAATGTGGCTAGGGGGACTAAGGAAATAAAATTTAAATTTCATTTGATTTTAATTAATTTAAATAGCTTCATATAGCTAGTGGCTACTGTATTGGACAGTGCA
Organism: Aethalodelphis obliquidens; assembly: GCF_003676395.1. Lineage (NCBI taxonomy): Eukaryota > Metazoa > Chordata > Mammalia > Artiodactyla > Delphinidae > Aethalodelphis > Aethalodelphis obliquidens. The sequence goes on along the minus strand of NW_020837947.1, from coordinate 48,747,736 downwards.
GCTTTAAAACGTTAGTGCATCTTAAAGTGGATATAGGCCTTCAAGATCCCTGTCAGCCAGGCACTTATGCTGACTTTCTTTTTTTTTTTTTTTTTTTTGCGGTACGCGGGCCTCTCACTGTTGTGGCCTCTCCCGTTGCAGAGCACAGGCTCCGGACGCGCAGGCTCAGCGGCCATGGCTCATGGGGCCAGCCCTTCTGCGGCAGGTGGAATCCTCCCAGACCGAGGCACGAAGTCGTATCCTCCTGCATCGGCAGGCGGACTCTCAACTACCGCGCCACCAGGGAAGCCCTGACTTTCTTCTTTGCTATAATTTCTTACATTAATAAGTTCCTTACACCTTGGCAGCTGAAGAAGCAGAGACTCATCCAAATTAACTAACTTGCCCATTGTTACAGTGTTAGTTAATGACAGACCCCACAGTTGAACAGAATCTCCATAGAGCCCATGTGTGATGCTTGCCAAGAGTGTGGTGAATTCATGTTTTGGTTCTCTAGGAGTTTTGGGGGTAGTATGGGTGGGCTTCGCCCTGCGTAGTCCTGGCCTAGGTGAAAGGCGTGTTATTAACATCCTGTCCATCCTTGGCTCCCTGTTGCTCTTTCTAATATGAGATGATAGAAGGATTTCTGCTCTAAAAGATATTCATTATTTTACCATGAATAGTCTTTCTGGCAAGGGTCTGAAGAGCTGTTTATGCTCCAGACTGCTCATTAAGATCCATTCTCTCCCTGGAGAGAGAAGACAAAGGGACCCCAATGACTTCCATTCTTTTGGGGGACCAGTAGTTGCATTTAAGTTGTACCCAAGAGGTACCAGAAAAGGGGCTCAATAATGTTGCTGACTGAATGGCTCTTCCAGCCAAATGTAAGTGGTTGTACCCAGAATACTAGCAAGGAATTAGCCCAGTGCACGTACAAAATGCAGCATTCCCTCCTCTGCGGTGTGGGTCCATGGACCGCTCTGCTTTTCCTTGGTTAAATGGGAGGTGCCTGTAGTCTTTTCTGCACTGGTTGTTAAATACCATTCCTCCCCCTCCTCCCACCCCACACCTTCCCCAGTTCTCTATTCATACTGGCCTGGAAACCTGCTTTTCCCATAAATGAAATAGTAAGAAAGGAATATAATCTGTGTTCATATCCATGTCAGCATGGAAGGAAAGTGTTCCCTGGCTGTGACAAGGCCTGAGTCATTCAGGGGCGGGTTCTGACCCTGGTGTGGGCCTGCAAATTATGGAAGTTAAAATGTGTGAGGGATGCCCATTGCCAGAGGAATCCTGTGATGTAGCCTCAGCAGGAAGGGTATCACTCACAATAGTAACAAAACACAGAATGTACTGAGAAATAAGCCTGGCATGCCATGCATGAGACCTATATAAAGACAACAAAAAGGCTTTATGAGAGACAAATGAAGAAGGGCTCTGTATAAGCCCTGAATATGGGGCCTGAGAGGACTGCTAGATCACGGATAAAATGCCAATTGTTCTCTCATTACGGGTAATAATAATTCTACCTTATGGAATTGTGGCAAAGATTAAATGGGAGAGTTCATATAAAGATCAAGGTCAGTACTCATTATATATTAACTACTATGACTATCAGTTAATTTTAACCAAACAAAACCTATTTTTAAAGGAAAGCAGAGAACACTAGTATGATTTAAAACATACCAGATATTTAAGTACGATTTCAAACAATGAGTAAAATAAACAGGTTACTGACATAAAGGTGGACATGTAAATAAATAGAGAATAGAAAGTGCTGGAGACTTACTCATTGTGAGAATGTAATCTATTCTAAAGGAACCATCACAAAATAATGATGAAAAGAAGGATTTGTTCAATATTCTTGGGATAACAATAAGCTATTTGGAAAGAATAATTTAGATTAACTCTTCATACCACACAATGAAAATAAATTCCATATGTGTATTAAAGAGTTAAACAGTTCTTATAAAACACAGAAAAACTAGCAAAAAACAAAACTGAGTGATTATCAGGTCTCTGGGGGATTAATTAACTTAAAGCTATGAAGTGATCAAAGTGTTAAAAATAAGACAACAGGCGCAAAATGAAGTTGCTTATGCTAAGCCCCACATCACAAAACCAAGACTTAATTACAGTTTCAGCCTCTTTCAGACATGAAATCTTAACGCAGTCAATCAGGAATCGTCTGATCAGCACTAGTTAGGTAATCTGCCTGAGAGATCCCTGCCATCCCCTAAAGGAAAGTAACCTTGCAATAATCAACTCGCTTTTTGCTTAGTATAATTTCCTTGTTTCTGTTCCCTTCTGCCTATGAAAGTCTTTCATTTTGTACAGCTCCTCAGAACTCCTTTCTATCTGCTAGATTGGATGCTGCTTGATTCAGGAATCATTTAATAAAGCCAACAGGATCTTTAAAATTTACTCAATTGACTTTTGTTTTTTAACAAAAGAAAATACAAAAGTAAAGATCAACAGAACTGACTACATAAAAGTGTTAAGTTTGACAGGACAAAAACTGAAAGAAAGTAATAGATTAGAGGAAATATTTTTGTTCAAAGTCCAAAAGATTAATATTTATATTATATGAAGAACTCATGAAGATATATTAAGAAAACATTAAGACTGACATAAATGAGAAATGATACATACAGTCCACATAAGAAGAGATATAATTAGCAAAATACATATGAAACAGTGTTTGCATCTTCCTCCTTACCTAAAATCACCACCAAAACAAAATGCTAACATAAGAGGGAAGCATTAGAGTCTATGTATTAAATTGGAAAAATGTAGAAAATCTGACAAAACCCAGTGTTGATGAGACTGATAATACTTGCACATTTGTACATTGATATAAGTGTTACTGAAATTTGATACAGAACTTTGAACTCTGCAAATCAATTTGTCAATCTTCAAATCTTTTGACCTTGTGTATTGTGTGTATATATATTTCAATTCTCTTTATATTATGATGCTTTGACATCTTAAGAAAACTTTCTGGCTGGGAAGAGACTGTCTCCCTGGCTAGCCAATTCTTAGAGATAGCTAAGGGCCCAGCAGGGAGCAAGCCTTTGATATACAAACTAGCCAAGGCAGTCCTCTATCTGGCCTGTGTGCAGAAGGCCATATTCCTGTGCCTTTATCATCCCAGGGCCTGGTCCATACTACTAGGGACAACCCCTATAGCCCAAAGCCCACTGAGATTATTTTAAATCACCAATCCATACCCTGCCCTGCCTTGCCTTTCCCCCTGGAAACCCCAATAAAGGCTGTTGGAGGCAGCATTCTCCTCCATCCTCTCATCTGCTTCCTAACCAACCTGGTCAACACCTTCCTGGTGTTTTCCACATGTCCCAGTGCAGCATGCTGTGCCTCCTGTCTCTATGACCTGTTAATATAATAAACTTTCTTTTATCCTGAGCCTCTTTCTTCTTGTGGCCACACATGACTGACCATCTCAGAGTCAAAAATACAAAACACCCTGAAATACCATTTGAGGGAAATATTCCAAAAGAAAAATAAAATGGGTTTACTGCAGCAATATCTATAATAGTGAAACACTGGAAACAACCGAAGTGTACAATGGCAGGGAAATAATTAACCAACTTATGCTATCTGTAATTAATATAATATCATTTAAAAAGACAATTATGAATATATTGTAAAAACATTAAATGTTTATATGATATAACATTTAGCATAAAAGCAGCATACAAGTACAAAATAATGAAAACAATTTGATATATTGTGGTAGAAATATTGTGAGTGAATTTTTTTCCATTTTATATTAGTAGCTATTGATAATGATATCTTGTCAATGCAATTTAAAAATTTAAAGTTTTATAACTAATAAATGTAAGTATGTTCTAACATTAAGCACTATGGGTATCTCAAGAATATAATATGAAAACGTCTGTACCCATTTGAATGATTACTTTTCACTCTTTAAGTTAAAATATAAAATGGAAGAGATCTTTCCTAGAATTAATATCTATTTTAATATGACTTTTAAATTGTAAATCTTCTTAAGAAATGATGACTGGAGTGATGAATGCCAATTTTCCCCCAAGGCCAAGTGGAATACCTTCTATGGCCCATGATGACCCGGAAAAATTCAGTGCCCCAGCTCTGGGTTCCCACAATCCTTTTCTTCTCTGCTAGATGTCAGAGAGGCTATCTCAGCCCAGTAACAGTGGAGCCCAAGAAGTCCATTCCTCTCTGGGATCCACTTCAATAAAGGGGTACTTCTCCCCGACACTGGTCTTGGCAAAGGTTTTTTGGATATGACACCCAAAGCACAGCAACGATGGCAAAAATAAATAATTGGGACTATGTTAAACTAAAAAGCTTCAGCACAGCCAAAGAAATAACCAACAAAATGAACGAGCAACCTATGGAATGGGAAAAAACATTTGCAAACCACACCGATAGGGGGTTAATGTCCAAAATCTATAAGGAACTCATACAACTCTAGAGCAAAAAAACAAGCAATCCAATTAAAAAATTGGCAAAGGACCTGAATAGATATTATCACAAAGATATTCAAATGGCCATGGTACCTGAAAAGGTACTCAGCATCACTAATCATCAGGAAAATGCAAATCAAAACCACAATGAGATATCACCTCAAACCTTTTAGGATGGTTATACCAAAAAGACAAGAGGGGCTTCCCTGGTGGCACAGTGGTTGAGGATCTGCCTGCTAATGCAGGGGACACGGGTTCGAGCCCTGGTCTGGGAAGATCCCACATGCCGCGGAGCAACTAGGCCCGTGAACCACAACTACTGAGCCTGCGCATCTGGAGCCTGTGCTCCGCAACAAGAGAGGCCGCGATAGTGAGAGGCTCGCGCACCACAATGAAAAGTGGCCCCCGCTCACCGCAACTAGAGAAAGCCCTTGCACGGAAACGAAGACCCAACACAGCCAAAAATAAATAAATAAGTTTAAACATGCATTGGTAAAAGCCTTTACAATATGAGGATTTTAGCTACTTCAGCATAATCTAGCCTATTCTGACTGGTAGAGAATCTCTGTCATCACTTTCTCTTAAAAAAAAAAAAAAAAGAGATAACAAATGCTAGCAAGGATGTGAGAAAGGGGAACCTTTGTACACTGTTGGTAGGAATGTAAATTAGTGTGGTCACTATGGAAAACAGCATGCAGGTTTCTCAAAATAGAATTACCACATGATCTAGCAATCACACTTCTGGGTATATACCCAAAGGAAATGAAGTCACTATCTCGAAGAGATATCTGCACCCCTATGTTCATTGCAACATTATTTACAAAAGCCAAGATATGGAAGCAACCTAAATGTCCATCAATAGATGAGTGGATAAAGAAGTGTGGTATACACACAGACACACACACACACACATACACACACTGGATTCATCAGTAGTTTGATTGATTCAGCCATTTGTGACAACATGGATGAAATGAGCACATGATGCTAACAGAAATAAGTCTGACAGAGAAGACAAATTTTGAAAGATCTCATTTATATTTGGAATCTAAAAAGAACCAAAACAGAGAACAGACTGGTGTTCGCCCAGGGGCAAGGTGTGGGGAAATTGGTGAAAGTGGTCAAGGGGTACAAACTTCCAGTTATAAGGTCAATAACATGACGACTATAGTTAATAATACCCTATTGTATATTTTAAAATTGCAAAGAGTAAATTTTAAAAGTTCTCACCACACACACACAAAACTGTAACCATGTGAAGTGATGGATGTGTTAACTAACCTTATTGTGGCAACCATTTTGCAATATATACATATATACCACACTGTATACCTTAAACATATACAATGATCTATGTCAATTATATCTCAATAAAGCTGGGAGGGAAAAGGATACCTCCGAGACAGAGGGACAGTGAAATCTGAACTGGGTTCAAAACCTCCTGGCAAGTGTATGATTTTCAGTTTGGTCAGGAGCTGAGAAGAACTAAGTATTCAGTAGTCATGGTATTTCCAATTCACACATAGACTAAGACAGAATTTTTACAAAGTCTAAAACAATAATGATAATAATAAGCATTCAGATTCCCTAATAGACCCTCCATAAGTTTACATCAAAAAGTCTCTCTCCTTTTCAGGGGCTTCCCTGGTGGCGCAGTGGTTGGGAGTCCGCCTGCCGATGCAGGGGATATGGGTTCGTGCCCCGGTCCGCGAAGATCCCACATGCCGTGGAGCGGCTGGGCCCGTGAGCCATGGCCGCTGGGCCTGTGCATCCGGAGCCTGTGCTCCGCAACAGGAGAGGCCAAAACAGAGACAGGCCCGTGCACCGCAAAAAAAAAAAAAAAAAAAGTCTCCTTTCTGCCTAACAACTCTTCCCAGAGAGATGATGTGATAAACATACTATTTTTAGCCACAGGCTTGTTTGCTCTTATGGCCACTGTGATTACACTGTGATTATGTTCCCTTTTTTCTTCAGTTGCTAGGAAGCTCAAAGTCAATTTGTAGTCCACTCCAGCTGTCGTACAGGACTTTAATCGTGGGTAGCTATCTCAGTGTTTTCACACCACCCCTAACATTACTTTCTTTTCATTCCATCATTTTCCCTTTTTGCAGCTTCTTCAACTACTTTTCTTTTATCCCATTATAGACAATGTTATAAATTTACTCCTCCTTTTTTTTTTTTTTTTTGACTGCATTGGGTCTTCATTGCTTTGCGTGGGCTTTTCTCTAGTTGCAGCAAGCCGAACTTGCAGAAACACACAAATTAATCAAATATTAAATTATGCCTGTCGTCAGTTCCTGACTCTACTCCTTTTGGCACCTGACAAACTGAAGAAGTATAGTTGGGGACAGGTGCCCTGACTACCCTGAGAGCCCTTGACATGCTCCCTTATTAGAAATGCTCTAAGAAATTCAACTGCAGGATCAAAGCCATCTCTGATTTAAGCCCTAAAACCATCCCCACAAAATTAATTTATTCAGTCCTTTTTAAAAGTGGAATTAACATTTATTAAAAAACCAACTTTATGCATTGGTTTATACAGACGTATAAGTTTTGACAGATGTATACATCTGGGGATCTATCACCCTAACCAAGATGTAGCAATTTTCCATTACTTCAAAACTGCCTTTCCGCTACTTTCCAGTCGATCCTTCACCCCCATGCCCTATTCCTACCACCACTTACCTATTCTCTATTATAAATTTGCTTTCCTTGTAGAATTTTATGCAAATACAATTGTACAGTATGTACTATTATGTGCCTGACATCTTTCATTCAGATTAATGTTTTTTTTTTTAATTTTTATTTATTTATTTATTTATGGCTGCTTTGGGTCTTCATTTCTGCGCACAGGCTTTCTCTAGTTGCGGCGAGCGGGGGCTACTCTTTGTTGTTTCGGTGGCTTCTCTTGTTGTGGAGCACGGGCAGCAGGCACGCGGGATCCAGTAGTTGTGGCATGCGGGCCCAGCAGTTATGGCTCATGGGCTCCAGAGCACAGGCTCAGTAGTTGTGGCTCACGGGCCCAGCTGCTCCGTGGCATGTGGGATCTTCGCGGGCCAGGGCTTGAACCCTTGTCCCCTGCATTGGCAGGTGGACTCCCAACCACTGTGCCACCAGGGAAGCCCCAGATTAATGATTTTAATTGATACATACATGTTGTATGTATCAGTAGTTTGATTATTTCCACTGATGAGCAGTATTCCATTGTATGCATGCTCCACGTTTTGCTTATTTACTCATTTGTTGATGGATATTTGGGCTGTTTCCAGTTTGGGGCGCTTATGAATAAAGCTGCTATGAACATTTACATAAAAATATCTTTGTGGACATATATTTTCATTTCTCTTAGGTAAATACCCAGGACTAGAATTGCGGGGTCATATGGTAAGTATGTTTAATTTCATAAGAAACTCCCAAACTGTTCTCCAAAGTGATTATACGATTTTACACTTGCTCTGGCAATGAATAAGAATTCTAGTAGTTTCAAATCCTTGTTAACACTTGATATTGTCAGTCTTTTAAAATTCTAGCCTTTTTAGAGACTGTGTCATGGTATTTCATTATGGATTTAATTTGCATTTCTCTGATGATTAATAATTTTGAGCATCTTCCATGTGCTTATTGGTCTTTTGTATATCTTCTTTTGTGAAATGCTTGTTCAAATCTTTTGCCTATTTTTTCATTGGACTGTCTTCTTATTGAGTTCTTTACATCTTCTGAATACAAGCCCTTTATGATGATCGGCAGATAGATATAGATAGCCACAAAATATTTGCAAATATCTGTATTTATATTTAATAATAGATATATTTCATATATTTGTGAATATAAATGCAGATATTTTATTTTTTCATATATTTTTATATGCAATATGATATATATTTACATGTGTAACATTTATGATACATATACATTTTAAAATATTTTATCTCAGTTTATGCCTTTCATTTTCTTAATATTATCTGTTGAAGAGCAGAGCTTTCAGTTTTGAATAAATCCAATTTTTTTTTAAGGTGTGATTTTTGTGTCTTAAGAACTCTTTTCCTACCCCAAAGTCAGAAAGACTTTCTCCTATGTTTTCTTCCAGAAGTTTCATAATTTTAGCTTTTTTATTTAGGCCTCTGATCAATTTTGAGTTAATGTTTGTATATGGTGTGACATAAGATTCCAGGTTTGTTTTTCTCTTTCCAAATGGACACCAGCATCGTTTGTGGAAAAGACTATACTTTCCCCCACTGAATTACGTTAGCATCTTTTTTGAAAATCAAAGGACCATATATATATGGTTCTATTTCCGGGTATTTTTTCCTGTTTCACTGATGGATATAACTACCGTTATGCCAATACAACACTCCTTGATTACTGTAGCTATACAGTAAGTCTTGTAGTCAGGTAGTATAAAATCTCCAAAGTTGTTCTTTTTCAAAGTAGTTTTGGCTGTTTAAGGTCATTTTGTATTTTTATATAAAGTTTAGAATCCATTTGTGAATTTCTATTTCTAAAAATGGCAGCTAGAATTTTTATTTGAATTGTGTTCATTGACTCTATTAATCAGTTTGGAGAGAATTGACATCGTAACAATGTTGACGGTTCTAATCCACGAACACAAGTAATGAAAGGCTATATGATTTCTCAAGTGCTGGGTATTTAACAGTCCTGAGTGAACTTTCTGTTACTATACTTTTCATACATATGCTTTATTTCTCACTGTATGTTTGATATTACATTATTATATTTAAGAAAGCACTAAAATTTGCTTTTTATTTTCTAAGTGGTGAAACTCTTTTATGGAGGTGTTCTTTAATTTTTCTCAGCAATGTTTTGTCATTTTCTGTATAGAGGGTTTGGATGCCTTTGCTAAATTTATACCTAAGTATTTCATCTTTTCTTGGATGCTACTGTAAATAAATAAATGGTGTTATTTTTTAAAATTTATATTCCAACTCTGTTGCTAGTCTACAAAAATACAATTAATTTTTTAAAATTGAAGTATAGTTGATGTACAATGTTGTGTTAGTTTCTGCCGTACAGCTAAGTGATTCAGTTATACATACGTATATTCTTTTCATGTTCTTTTTCATTATAGGTTAGTACAAGATATTGAATATAGTTCCCTGTGCTATACAGTGGGACCTTGTTGTTTATCTATTTTATATACAGTAGTTTGTATCTGCTAATCCTGAACTCCTAATTTATTAAATACAATTATTTTTTGTGTATTTGACATTGTATTGAGCAACCCAGCTAACTCAGTTTTTATTTCTAATAGCTTTTGGCTGATTCTTTAGGATATCCTACATACATGGTCATGCCATCTGCAAATAAAGACAGTTTTACTTCCTGACTCTTGAATTAGTATGGCTTTTTTCTTACCTTATTGTACCAGATAGTATCTCCAGTAAAATACTGAATCAAAACTGTGAGAGTGGCTACCCTTGCCTTCTTGATATTATGACAAAAAAGTGTTGTCTTTCACCATTAAGTATGTTGTGCATGGTAGGTTTTTTTGTAAATGTCCTTCATATATGGAGAGGCTTATCTTTGCAGCTCATCTCTGATGGCTCTGTGCTTCTTTCTTTCTTTCTTTTTTTGTGAAAGAGAGCACCTTTTTTAAGATTTTTAAAATTTATTATTTATTTATTTTTGGCTGCATTGGGTCTTAGCTGCGGCACGCAGGATCTTTTGTTGCAGCGTGCAAGTTCTTCCTTGTCCTGCACAGGCTTCTCTCTAGCTGTGGTGGGCGGGTTTTTCCTCTTCTCTAGTTGTGACACGCAGGCCCCAGGGTGCGTGGGCGCTGTAGTTGTGGCGCACAGGTTCCAGAGCACGTGGGTTCTGTAGTTTGCGGTACGTGGGCTCTAGGTGAGGCATGCGAGCTCAGTAGTTGCAGTGCACGGGTTGCCCCACAGTACGTGGGATCTTAGTTCCCTGACCAGGGATCGAACCCGCATCCCCTGCGTCGTAAGGCAGATTCTTTACCACTGGACCACCAGGGAAGTCCCATCTGTGCTTATTTCTGAGGACACGTGGAACCATGAAACAGACCCTTTGGCCAAGATAGGAATGATAATTAGTAATTTATAATGTGCTATTTAAAGTCCAGAACTTCCCTAGGGGCACCCTATATCAGCTTGTCTACATTGTTTATTGAAACTGTATAGATTGATGGCTTGAACCTGGTTTACTGTATACACAGCCCGGTTTTGGCTTTATGAGAGCAGAGAAAGGAAACTAACTTGGAATTTTTATGGCGGTTATTGGTGGGGGCAGAGTGAGGGTTTGTGAGCACAGGGTAAAAGGTCTTGTATGGTTTGAACCTCCCACCAGCAAAAGAGGAGGGAGTATCTGCATTTTTTGTGGGCTTGTCCAGACGTGTAACACAAAGAGGGAGGACCGAGGCCTAAAAGCTGTCAGCAGTCAAACAAAACTGGAATCATGGGCTTCCCTGGTGGCGCAGTGGGTGAGAGTCCGCCTGCCGATGCAGGGGACACGGGTTCGTGCCCCGGTCTGGGAGGATCCCACATGCCGCGGAGCGGCTGGGCCCGTGAGCCACGGCTGCTGAGCCTGCGCGTCCAGAGCCTGTGCTCTGCAGCGGGAGAGGCCACAACAGTGAGAGGCCCGCGTACCGCAAAAAATAAAACTGGAGTCAGACACACATGATGAATTTGTCCATATTACCTAAGTTGTCAAATTTAGTGATATAAAATTATTTATAATATTCCTTAATATCCCTTTAATTACTGTAGAATATGTAGTGACGTTTCCTCTTTCATTCTTCATATTGGCAATTTGTGTTTTCTCTTTTCTGCTTGATTGGACTAGCTATAGTTTTATGAGTTTATTTAGTCTTCCAAAGAACCAGCTTTTGGTTTTATTAATTTTATTTATTGCTTATTCGTTCTCTGTTTCATCAATTTTCTCCGTATTATTTCCATTCTTTACTTTTCTTTATATTTACTTGTGTTTCACTAGCTTCTTAAGATGAAAGCTTACATTGGTCATTTTAGAGCTTTCTTTTTGCTCCGAGCATTATTGAGTTATGATTGATAAATAAAAATTGTATATATTTTTATGTATAAAATCTGGTGTACAGCAGGATGTTTTAATATACGTATTCATTGGGTTACCTTTCTTCTTTATTAATACAGGCACTTAAAGCTAAAAGTTTCCTTCCAAACATTGCTTTAGCTGCACTCCACACACTTTGACGTATTTTCATTATCATTCAGTTTAAAATATTTTCTTATTTCTCTTATGGTTTGTTCTTTGACCCATGGGTTGTTTAGAAAAGTGTCACTTAATTACAAATATCTGGAGATTTTCCAGGTTTCTTTTGTTTGTGATTTCTAGTTTAACTTTGTTGTGGTCCAAGAATATACTCTGTGTGAATTCAGTCCTTTTAATTTATTGAGATACTGTTAATGGCCAGCGTGTGGCCTACCTTGGTGAATGATCCATTTGTATTTGAAAAGGATGAGTATTCTGCTCTACAAATGGTGAAAATTTAGACTGAATGGTCAGGAAGGGCTTTTCAGGGACAGTCATAGTTAAAATGTGTAAATGACAAAAAGGAACCAACTAGGTAGAGACCAGGGTAAGGGCAGACTGGACGGAGGGAGTGGCTGGCGCAAAGAACCTGAGATGGGAGGTGGGTCCTATAATAACTGCCATCCGAGGACAATAACCTCCACACAACTCAGGCTCACTCAGGTTTTGGAGAGCTTCTGTCACACCTGGACTGCTGGTGCTTTATATCCAAGGGCCTCCTTTCTCCCCTGACCAGAAGCCAGTGGAATTGAAGAGATCTGCATCCAGTTACCCAAGAGGTGGGCGTGCCTCTGGTCTTTGCCTCAGTTATGATTTCAAGGCAGCTGTCTTATCTCAAGACTCACTAAAATAACAATAGATCTAAAATAACAATAGCAGTTATCACATATTGTACAGTACCAAACACACACACAGTAGACTCCGCTTAATCCTCACAACTACCTTACAAAGTAGGTATCATTAGTCCTTTCACATGTAAGGAAAGTGAAGTTCAGTGAGGCTGAGGAATTCTCCCAAGTTCAGGTAGCTAGAAGAGGCAGAGCTGGGTTTTAAGCCCAGATAGCTCTGACTCTAAAGCCCATGCTTTTAACCATTAGACCCCACTGCCTCTCTTCACCCACCCGCCATGTCAGTTGTGACCCCGAATCCCTGTCTTAGTTCCAGTCTTGATGCTGTCAAGTTTCTCAGCACACTGAGCATGGAGCCCTGCCTTGCTCCTGCTGATTCTCCCGGTCTGGACACAAACACATGACGGGAACCTGCTCTATCCTGACATCCCCAATCCCATTGCCCACTTCACTGTGTGATGCTGGCCTGCAGCTGGATGTCCCAGGCCTACAGCAGGGGCTGTGAACACTTTACCATACCAGTGGGATTCCAGTTTTTGCCTCCTGGCCTTGGCCTCCCTGACTAGGGCCTGGGTCCAGTTCCAGGTCTTGGCCTCTCACCCACAGCCTCATGCCGCTGTGGCTCACTACACTCCACGTCTGAAGGACACACACTGCCCCTCAGCTTCCACCTTCTACTGGGGTTCTGTGACGTTTACATTCCTGAGACTTATGGGGACTCCATTTGACTTCACACCTTGAACATCATCTGCAGCAGTAGACACCCAACCATTTTCATCAGAAACCCCATCAGTAAAACATTTCTGCACCTGTGCCCCTAATATACATACATTTAATTATATGTAAATCAGAGACACGCACTATTGTACCAGTATATTATATACTTCATAAAGCACAAAAATATGGAAAGTGTTACATATGGAAAATGTTAAATTATAAAATATAGCACTCTCTAATATATGTTTAATATTTAATATATATAATATACATTGCAATATTTTCCACCTTAAGAATTCCACCTTAAGAATACCTGTGTGGGGGCTTCCCTGGTGGCGCAGTGGTTGAGAGTCTGCCTGCTGATGCAGGGGACACGGGTTTGTGCCCCGGTCCAGGAGGATCCCACATGCCGCGGAGCGGCTGGGCCCGTGAACCGTGGCCGCTGAGCCTGCGTGTCCGGAGCCTGTGCTCCGCAATGGGAGAGACCACAACAGTGAGAGGCCTGCATACCGCAAAAAAAAAAAAAAAAAAAAAAAAGAATACGTGTGTGGGACTTCCCTGGTGGCTCAGTGGTTGAGAGTCTGCCTGCCAATGCAGGGGACATGGGTTCGAGCCCTGGTCCTGGAAGATCCCACATGCCGTGGAGCAACTAAGCCCGTGTGCCACAACTGCTGGGCCTGCACTCTGGAGCCCGTGCTCCACAACAAGAGAAGCCACTGCAATGAGAAGCCCGTGCACCGCAACGAAGAGTAGCCCCCGCTCGCCACAACTAGAGAAAACCCATGCACAGCAACGAAGACCCTACACAGCCAAAAATAAATTAATTAATAATTTAAAAAAACGTGTGTGTGTGTGTGTGTGTGTTGTGAGAGTTTTATTTTCTCATTCTTTAATACTTTTTATATTTTGTACGTATAATGTATATACACACTAATATTTTCTATACCAAGGATTTTTTTGTGGTTCACGTGAAGGCTACACCCTCCTCTGGAGACCCCTTAACCACAGGATCCAAACCAAGCCCCTCAGAAGCTGTCCTGGCTCTCCGCAGGCAGACCTGCCACCTTCTCCATGCCGACCCAGAACTCCGCCTCTGTCAGGCAGCTTTCCCCATTACTCCCCTCCATCCCAACACATGCTTTGGAGTCAGAACCCCTAAGGTTAACTACAGATGGCTGCTTACCAGCTGTGGGACCACGGACAATGTATGTAACCTCTACAGGCCTCAATTCTCACCTGTAAAATTGGAACAATAGCATGAACTTTTCTGGTGGTTGTGAGGACAGAAAGAGGAAATACCTAGAAGGCGGCCTGGCCCAGAGACGGCGGTCAACAACTGATGACCATCACCATCGTTTTGCCAGGGGGCTCACTACTGCCTGCAGCTGCTATTTATTCTGATCTCTGCTGCCCTGCTGAGGGCTCCTTACCTTCTAGTTCAAGGGCTACCTTTCCTGACCGCTCCAGCCCTCTTGGCCTCCTCCATACTCTCTCTCCTCTGGCACCCCCCCAACCTTCTGAACTTAGGCCCAGGTATCTGCAGGTTACCAGTTAACCATTTCTGTCTACTCTCACTTCCCCATCCAGCTTACTGCTCCAAAAGGGCAGGGGCCAACAGAGGTCCTGCTCCTGGGTGCTCACCACAGGTGGCAGGTGCTCAGGCAAAGCAGATGAAGCAGACATGTGCCCTCAGACTGCATGAGTCTACAGTCTTCCTGAACCACCACCTCCTGGCATTTTGTCACCCTTTGTCCATTTGCTGAAATCACAAGGTTGCATCTGCTGTCCTATGAAATCCCACAGGCTCCTACAGAAGAGGCCACTCTAACCAGACACTCCAGCAGATTCTGCCAAGCTGGGATCAGCATCTAATCACGTTTCCATCACAACACAGTGAGAAACATGTGACTGGCCCTTAGCAACAGTTTCTCAAGAAAGCTACCCCTATAGAGAGCTCATTAAGTTAACTGAACAAACGTGAGGCAAAAGCTAAAAACAGACCTGTGCTGTCTGAAGCCTCATGCAGCACGTGGCAGAAGCTGGAAAGGGCAAGGATGGAGCCTGGCTCCCAGGACGAGCAGGGAAAGAAAAAAAAAATCTGCTGGGCAGGCAGCCCCTGGGTGGGTCCCTATCCCTGAGAAAGAAGAGAGCTCTGGACTTCCTCCTGGGGCTGAAGACCCTTTGGTGAGGCCAGACCAGCCCCGCCCTGCCCCACACCCCAACACACACAGACAGCTGCTCCCAGGTATGAAAAGCTCTCCTCCACTTCCTAACCCCTAAGTCATTTGGAACCCAGGGCAGGGTAACACCAGGAACTGGCTTTGAAGAGCAACTTAAATAGTGAAAATTTTAAATTTAAAATTCATTTCAATTCAGTAAACCTCAGGCACTTACCATGTGTTCTGGGTGACATAGTCCTCACTCTTAAGAGGTTTACAAGGACAGATAGGTTACGTAACAAATACCCACAACTCAGGATAACACACAGTAAACGCTCTAATGGGGGAGCAGGAAGAGCATTCTGGGAGCAGAGAGGAGAAAGGAGGAATAATACTGAAGGGGGACAACAGGTAATCAGCGAGGGCTGCATGGAAGAGGCAGTACTTGTCCTGGGGCTTGGCTCCTGACTCCTGGAACCTGTGAGTTGTCTTCCTCAGGGCTCAACTGAATTCACCAAGTACTGGTTAAGTGGTTAAATAAGAAGGTATTCCAGGAGTTTGGTTATTGCCTATGCGTTGGTTGCCGAGGGTAGACTGGAAATGCTGCAGCTTCTTTTGTCTTTGGGGAACCTATTCAATGCGGTTAGAGAGACTCAAACCTCAGAGAGCAGACACCAAGGACGCTGCTCCCTTGCACCCTTTGCTAGTTGTCCCCCTTCCTTATGGAGACCAGTGGGGTAAAATAGACTCCTTGGCTCACTTTGATGTAAACATAGGAAAGCAAACTGGGGCAGCACACACCTGTGAGTTATGGCTTTTAAAATAATTTTGAAATGCAAAACAGTCTCAACTACCTTCACTGACTGCTTGCCTTCAAGCAAAATCAGCACAAGGGGTTAATACTATTCCCTTTGCCTGGAGTATATAAAAGGCAACCTTCCTGTATTAAAGGAGCAGCAAACCTGGAAAGAGGAGAAAAGAAGGATGTGTTCCACCCCTGACATTCTGTATGTTTCAAAAGAACTCAAGACAGCAGGTGAAGGAGTAGGCAACTTTAACCTGAAGGTCTTAGCAGCCCATCACATTAGGAAACATGTCCACAAATGCACCTACGTACGCACTCAGACAGAGAGGGAAATTTCAAGAGTGTCTAGAACATCAGACATGCAGGCCACCAGAGCTTGGGTCAAAAATCTCTGGCTCCACCGCAGCTGGTGAAGGTGTAGAGGGAAGGGTGGGAGCCGCTGTGGGGTGTCAGCAGTAGGAATTCAGCTCTCATTTTCAAAGTCACCAGGAGGCTCCATCCCTAGAGGCAAACTCTTGAAAGGAAGGGGCAGCTCACACCTGCTTCAGACAGAGCCACACTCAAAAGCAGGGACATATGCCTGTGGTTATCTCTCAGACACACAGACGATGTAAAAGTTGTGACAAAGGGGTCTGTGAGGCCTGGAGACTGTGGCAGGGCTCTTCAACGAGAAAATGTGCACCGTAAAGCACTATACCAGGGGTCCCCAACCCCCGGACCCCAGACCCCGGACCAGTACTGTTAGGCACCAGGCCACACAGCAGGAGGTGAGCGGCGGGCGAGCTTTCATCTGCCGTTCCCCATCCATCGCTCCGCATCACAGCCTGAACCATCCCCCACCCCCACCCCCCACCGCCGTCTGTGGAAAAACTGTCTTCCACGAAACCGGTCCCTGGTGCCAAAAAGGCTGGGGACCGCTGCTCTATACAAACGTTAGGATTTAGTGTTTAAGGAAATTAACATCAACATTACTTCAGCTGAAATGAGTAACTGTCGTTCCCAGCCTCCGAGGAGCTAGTGCTGTTTTTGCCTCACTCCCACCCGCCTCACTGAAAATTAATCAGTTCATTTATTTATTCCTTTACTCGATTCATTCAATACGTGCCGTTGAGCACTGAATACATGCAGATGCCCTCAAGAAATTCGCAGCCTGGTAAAAATGTTCCAAAGGTACTAGTTACACCAAATGCATAGAAAAGGTCTGAAAAGAAACACGCCAGAAGTGGCTTCCTCTGGGGAGGGGAGCAGGATGGGGGTATTAACTGAATTCTTTACCAGTGAAAGACTCAACCAAAGCACCCAAGTGTACCTCTGATTTTTGAAAAATGACGCCTCTGTAAGCTACCTTTTCATATGCAACAAAATGAAAAAATTTTGATCTTGGAATAAGCTGCTATTTCAGTGAGTCAGAAACTTCCTGAAATAGACGTGACCACTGCTGGCTGCTGTTCCCAGCTGAGTGAATTCACTCCTGAGTGAATGTCCCAACCTGCAGGTTGCAAGAGCACCAAACAACTTTTAATTATGTCCTCCTTCACACTGTCCTCTTGGAGGCCAAGCAAGTTCTGTTTCACGTGAGTGGAGCTCCTCGGGCTCATTTTAGTTCCATTTTCAACTTCCCGTTGACCCCAATTCCTCTCTGGCCCCAGGAATTAAGAGGAACACACTGGAACTGTGTTCCAGCTACATAAATTCTAGGCCTCAGAATGGCCGCGCATGCTGACAGTCATGTACCCTGTCCCTGGGCCCTCCAGTTCCTGCTGTCCTGCCCTTTCAGATGACCACAGTGTCTGTCAGCCCTCTCAGGTGGGCAAGGCCAGGGGCTGCTGAAAAAGGTCCCTTAAGAGGGTGTCCCAGACCACCCAGCCATGCATGCTGGCTCACGGTGCCCACTCCCCACTAGAGGACATGGGGAAGGAGACTTCCTAAGTGTCCTCTGAGAAGTTTTAAACAAGCAGAAGCCACTTAAACAATGAATGGCAGAATTAACATATAATTCATTCGTTCTCAAAGTATAGTCCCAAGGCCGCAGCATCAGCACGCCCTGGGAACTGGGTAGAAATACAAATTCTCAGGCCCTGCCCCACACCTACTGAATCAGAAATTAGGGGTGGGGTGCAGCAAACTCAGTCTCATCAAAAGCCCTCCAGGGGAGTCTGGTGCAGGCTGAAGTGTGAGCAGCACTAATATAATTATCTGAAGCTGCGATGAGAAATGACTGGTTCCCTTTACATGAAAATTACAGAAACTGCTCAGTTTGAGTGCCTGCCTCAGAGAGTGTGTGTGAGTGGTCATTGCCTCAGACACTTAATTCTACAGATGAGCTAAGTTATTTGAGGATGTGAGAATAAGAGTTATATTAGTCTGCTAGGGCTGCCATTACAAAATGGCACCAGGGACTGGGTGGCTTAAACAACAGACATTTTCTCTCTGATCTAGAGGTTGGAAGTCCAAGATCAAGGTGTCGGCAGATTTGGTTTCTCCTGAGGCATCTCTCCTTGGCTTGCAGGTAGCCGCCCTCTTGCTGCCTCTGCAGAATGGTCACCCCTGCATACATGCATGCCCCTGGCATCTCGCTATGCATCCTCATGGCCTCATCTTATAAGGGCACCATGTTGGATCAGGGCCCACCCTAACAGCCTCATTTTAACTTAATCACCTCTTTAAACCCAATCTCCAAATACTGTAACATTCTGAGGTACTGGAGGTTAAGAATTCAATGTATAAATTTGGGGGGATACATTTCAGTCAGAACAAGAGTCTTCTCAAAATGGACTGTTCTATCAGTTTTCACCAGTCCTGTCTGAAACACTTTCCCAGGGCGTGTGGGACCAAGGAGAGGATGACTGGATTCTCTTTCCTTCTCCTTGGCTCCCTCACCCCCTCACACTGCTTCAGGCCTGTCCACTACAGGCCCAAAGACCCCTGGGAAGGACAGCCATGCCATCGGCTGAGAAGCAGACAGGAAGAGGAGGAAACGGAGGGGGAACGGGAAAGAAGAAGGGAGAAGGAGAGACTGAAAAAAAAGAAAGGAGAAGCACAAAGGGTGAAAGCATTAATGAGCTCTGCAGGGAGAGGCCTACCTGCCTTTGTTTCCAGAATCAGAGATTCTAACCCCACCCAATGTGGAAGGCCAGCCAGGGAGCCAGCCCAAAGCTATATCACTTATGAGCTGGGTGGTCTTGGGTCAGCCATTTACACCCTTGATATCTCTGCTCATTCATCTATTGTCTGGTTCATTCATTTGTTTGTTCACTAGTTTATTCGATCATCCATCCTACAGAATAAGAATAGGCTTTAGACACTGTCCTAGGTATTATTTCCTTGTTGGTCAAATGGGAATAATAATCCCAATCTGCAGAGTTGTTAGGAGGATATGAGACAAACACCTAGCAGAGTGTCTAACCTTTTCGTGACTGGTTTGTGACTCTCACCTCACGTGAATGTAAGCCCTTGAGGATAGGGACGTGGTGTGTGTTTGTTCCCTCTGTCTCCCAGCACCTGGAGAGTGACTGGTGCTCAACAGACATTTGAGGAAGGAAAGAAACTTGGGATGAGGGGGGCAGAGAAGAAAGTGAGGCAAGCATGGCACGCTGAGTGCCCACTACCATTGCTTCTACCGCTTGGGATGGCCCAGATCCCGAGGAGTCCTGAGGACAGAGTCACGTTAGCACCAGATCTTGGAACCTCACCACTTCCCTCCTTCCTCAGCAAGGCTTCTGGGAACAGAAGGCTATACTTCTGAAGACATGAGGGATTCCAGGTCAGCTGTAGACCAGTCCACAAAGCAACTGAATTTGTCACCAGTGAAGCCCATTAACAATTCCCGGGAAATAAAAATAGAATCTGGGTAATAAAATAAAGTCTAACCTTTTTTCTTTTCCTTTGCGCTTGTCTAGCTTCATTCGAAGTGCACCCGACTCTTCAGACCAGAGATCCTAGTGTGAAACTGCGGCGCCCAACACCTCAGCTCGGCAGGCCGTGTGCGTGAGTGCTACGCTCGACACTGCAATCCAAGATGGCGGCAGGGGCGGGCCGCGCGCAGAGACGCGCGCCCCGCACGGCGATCAGGATCCGCAGCCGTGAGCATTGCAGCTGCGTGAGAACTCCGCCCCCTCCCTCCCCCCACCCCACTGACGCAGATGAGAACCCTACTAAGCAGTACGCAGCCTGTGGGAAGCGCATGTGCTCTAAATTAGTAGCTCGCACCTCTCTGTCCTCCGATCAAAGAAGAAAGCTTTCCGTTGCTTCTGAACCAAACTTGGTCTCATTCTATTGGCTCAAACGACACTGAGCAGGAGAATCCTCGTTGGGGACTGACTCCGGTGGGTCCATGACAAAATTTCTCTTTGACGCTCTTCCAATTTCACCCCCCTTTCCTATACCCCTTACTCCTGATGCCCACGGGCTGCTGGGGCCCCGCACCCTGAGGGGAAAAGGGAGAGGGTGAGGTCAGAGCTCTGAACTCTCCCACACTATCCCCTTTGCACTTGCCAAGGCTTGTGTCCCTCCTGATAATTCCAGACATCTGGCCTGTGGAATGAGCTGAAGAACAAATTCTCACCGTGGTGTAAGAAACATGGTAGGATGGTGTGTTACCCCTCCCAAGGGTCCTTGCCCTGCCGCCGGGCCTGTGCTTTAAGCCACAGACTGTAATTACAGAAAGTTAGCACTGGGAGGGATCTTTTTTTTTTTAATTTTTAAAAATTAATTTATTTATTTATTTTTGGCTGTGTTGGGTCCTTGTTTCTGTGCGAGGGCTTTGTCCAGTTGCAGCGAGCGGGGGCCACTCTTCATCGCCGTGCACGGGCCTCTCACTATCGCAGCCTCTCCTGTTGCGGAGCACAGGCTCCAGACGCGCAGGCTCAGTAGTTGTGGCTCACGGGCCCAGTTGCTCCAAGGCATGTGGGATCCTCCCAGACCAGGGCTTGAACCCGTGTCCCCCGCATTGGCAGGCAGACTCTCAACCACTGCACCACCAGGGAAGCCCTGGGAGGGATCTTACAGACTAGCCAGCCCAACCCTTCATCGCCAACGGCCAATTGCAGCCCCACAAAAACATAAAACCTAATACTGATCCCCTGAACAGAATGTCTCTTTGTGACTCCCTGAACCCCAATTTCTGAATAAGCCAGGCTGTTGGTGCTGACATACATTTTTGGCTTGGCAGAGACAAGTGAAGAAATTCTCTGTTCCATCTCGTTGCCTTCTCAGTGTCCTCAGACACTGCCAGGTATTGTCCTATTCTCACCTCTAATTTGACAAGAATTAATTTCCCGATACATGCGGCTCTCCCGAGAAACCAGTCCCACGACCAGAGCCGTCAGGCTGGACTGCCGTGACACCAGCCCACCCAAGACCTTAGACCCCCAACTCCCCTCCTCTCACACACTCTTCCTTGGGACCGTAAGAGAAAACAGAGTTTGCCTTCCTTCTTCTTCGGGCAGAAATTGCCATAATGGGGAGACAGCCCCTTCCAAAGCTGTTTTTATCATTCAAAATTTGAGAGCCTGTGTTTCCTGCATCTTAGCAAAGGAGGTGGGGAGTTAAAAGGCAGGTCCTGGCCTTCTCTGTCCTGGGCCCCAGGCTAAACGGAGAGCTGTCCCAGCACAGAGGGAGCCATGCTTAGGCCTGTCCCTGCAACATGCATCCCCAGCACAGAAGCTAAACACAGAGCCGAGACAGGAAGAGTCTCTGCTTCATTTCCACAAACTCAGCAGCAGCAGAAGTGGACTAATGCTGAGGTGAATGAACGCCTTACTTCAAGGTTCTGTGTAGGGTCCTAGCAATGCATTCATACATCATGTTTTTGTAAACTGTGTAGATATTTTATAACCTCAGTGAAGACTTTCCCTTCTGCCGTCCCCTCCAACATACTCTTGTAGAGTGATGGAGACATTCTGGGCATGAGTTAAGGAGAAACAGAGTAAGGAATATGGGTTTCATGGGACATTTTGTGGTCCACAGTTATTTCCATGTCTTGTTAGATTATTGCTAGCCACCCTGAAGAAGAGCTTCCAGGAAATCTTCCACTGCCCACTGGGCATTCTCCTCTGCCCTCCTGACACAAATGTGCAAGGCTAGGGGCTGTGTAGCAATGCGAGCACATACTGGAAGAGTGGGGTATTGAAGGAGAATCAAGGTCTGGAATGTATGAAGCCAGAGGCAAGTCTGTGGAAAATTCATCCACTTCTTACAGCTCACATATGAAAGAAATTTGATAGCAGTTTTCAAACATCTGACAAGCCTAAACATTTACATGGCATTGCCAATGAAAAGTTGTGAAGCTGGAAGAAACTTTGCTAAAATATAATAAGAAAAAATAGGCCAGGTTTGATCAGCCAAGTCAGAGGAAAGATGAAGTATCTTTCTCTTCTCTCCATTAAAAATATACTACACTGAGAGTTAAATAATTGTAAGAATCAGGGACAAATAATTATAAGCCTTTATTTTATTAACCCAGAAAAACTACAAGTAATGACTTTCTCTATTCAGCTAACAACTTGGCTTATGGTTTATTTCTGAAGAAGAGATCATAAAGAAGATTGTTTAATGACTGTAAATCAGTGTTCAAGAGAATTCACTTACTCATTCAACAAACATTCATGCACCACCTACTATGTTCCACTGTATTCAATACAATTTTACAATAGTGAAAAAGAAAAAAAAAACCTAAAAAATCATTGTCATATGAAGAGGTGATCAAAGAGTATGCAAGGAAAAGATAAATAAATGAAGAGAATAAAGCATTATAAGGGTGTTTCAAAGACTTAATTAAAATAGCATATTGTTGGGCTTCCCTGGTGGCACAGTGTTTAAGAATCCACCTGCCAATGCAGGGGACATGAGTTCAATCCCTGGTCCAGGAAGATCTGACATGCTGCGGAGCAACTAAGCCTGTGCGCCATGACTGCTGAGCCTGCGCTCTAGAGCCTGCGAGCCACAACTACTGAGCCTGTGTGCTACAACTACTGAAGCCTGCGCGCCTAGAGCCCGTGCTCCACAACAAGAGAAGCCACCACATTGAGTAGCCCCCACTCGCCGCAACTAGAGAGAGCCCACACACAGCAATGAAAACCCAACGCAGCCAAAAATAAATAAATTTTAAAAATTAATTTTTTAAAAAAAGTTAAAAAAAATAAATAAAATAGCATATTGTTTGAATTTTATAATGTTTGTGTTATATTTGATTTGTTTGTGTTTTCTCATTATAAATAAATACTTTTATACCTAACTTTGTAATGTGTGTTTTTGTTTTTAAGAGGACCTCCAAAACTATGTAAGCTTCATGCCCCAGATAACCTGGATGGAGCCCTGTCAGGGAGTCACTAAGGAAACAATTTGAACCCACTATATAGAAGTCAACCATGTAAGGACAACCATGACATTCTCCCTGTGGCACCCCCAAACAGCTATGCCATATAAATAAGGCAACTGAGCACAGAGAGGCTTTAGGTTCATAAGGAATAGAGAGTTACATGGTTAAAGGACATGTTCTCACTTGGGGGTAGATAATGCACATTAACTTGTGCGTTGGTGCAATGTGAGTTGATACAATGTGAGTTGTGAGTCGGTAGTTGGGACTTCAAAAGAAAGGCAAGCCCCAGTGTCAAGTGAACTCTGCCCCTCGTTCTGGAAGATTGGAGCTGGGGTGTCCCTGATGGGAACAGGGAATTGTGTCCCCCTGCAAGGATGCATCAGAGAACTGGGGCTTCCCCTGACCTCACTCAGAGGAGGGGAAGACTCACATCTCTGGGATGAATCTCCTGCCCACTAGTCTGAGCCTTACAATGGTTAAGAGTGCTTTTAATCTCCTGAGTCTACCTTGAGTGCTCATTTTTCTTGACTTTGGTTTTATCCCTTTCTTTTCAAGTTATTTTATGTTTGGAGAAATGAAATATCAACAAAAAATCAACATGCTTCTGTAGGGTGGAGGGTGGCTAGAGCTCAGGCTTGTGCTGGAGGAGGACTGGGACTTTCATGGGGCCCTAAGGAAGGTTCAACATGACAAATGTAACCAGCGCAACTAGCATCCAAACCCAAGAAGCCTAACTTCTGACTCTGCACCAGGGAGTGTGTGCTCCTAACAGCCTCCCTCACCTATCTGGCCTTCCATATGCATCACTTCTGGTACATATTTTCTGTGGAAGAGAATGCTAGGTGTATGCCATGATTCATTCTTGCCGTCTTATAAAAGAATAGAATTTTAGGCCGTTCCCGCTGTATGACCAGCCTCCCTTGCAGCTAGGCACAGCCACGTGGCTAAGTGCTGATCACAGTCACGTAAGATGAAATAATGGGAACAAATTCCAGGTGGTGCCCTCGAAGGGAAGGAGACTGCTTTCCCCTTCCCCTTCTCTCTTTCCCAAAGCTGGAATGCAGACCTGGTCATTGGTGTTAGAGCAGCTTCCACCACAAGATGGAAGCTGAGTTTTGAGGGTGGCAGTGCGCTGAGATGAAAGGAGCCTGGTGTCCACCACCATGGAGCCACCACACAGCCCTGGACTGTGATGTAAGAGAAATAAACTTCTAGCTTGTTTTGTCCACACTTGTTCCAGCCTTTGCTGCAACACCCAAACTTGCACCCTAGTATCCTTTCCACCAGGCAGTGTAGTACAACTGGTTAGAGCCAGCCTCTGGAGTTAGACAGGTCTGGGTTCAAATCCTGGCTCCATCACAAAGGATGGCTCTGGTTCTTTTCTGGTAATTGCTATTCATCTTCTTTGACAGCCACTTTATAGACCTTCCTAAGGGACATTTATTCATACGCCATATATACTCAGCACAGTATGGGCTCGATGGTTGAGCCCAAAGACTCATACTGTTGGGCTCAAATCCTAGATCCATATGTCCCAACTATATTACCTTGAGCAGGTTACTTACCCTTTCTGTGCCTCAATTTCCCCATACGTAAATGAGGAAACTAATAATGCCTCCCTCATAGGATTTGGTGAGAGGTAAGACAGATGACAGCTACCCACTATGAATGCAGAGCAGACCCAGCTCCCTAAGACTTAAAGATCCCTGGCACAGGACCTGGTATATGATAAGCATTCAATAAATGTTAGCTGTTGCTGCTCCTTATTATTGTTTTTATTATTCCCAGGCTGAGCACAGAGCTTGGTGCCTAAGAGGTAAATGCTTTCAAAAGGATGAATGAATGAAGATCTAAACCATATTCTGTGGAGTGGAATAAGTCACAAAATAAACCAAATACCAAGGTGAGGTGTTTTACCCCAGATTGACCACTGCCCATCGGTGTCTGTCAGAGACACCTCAGTCTGCAAACCCTCACAAGAGTCCCTCAAGCTTGAAATGAAGGGTTTCAGTGTTGTTTACGCTCAATCAAAGCTTAGACTATGGCTCCCCATGGACCTTGTCGATAGCGGGGATCTCGTACAGCCCTGGGGGATTGTCCACGAAACGCAGATGTCCAGGCCACTTTTACTCTGGGTATTGACCCCTGCTATTTGGTGCAACCATAAGAATCTGTAATTCTTATTCAAAAAAGGTGAGTGTAATTCTCACCAGTGATGAAGCTGCAGTAAACTATCTCAGTCCAGGTGTTCATGAGGAGCTGACCCTGGGTGGGGCATCACTTCTGGTACAGCCCTGCTTGGGCACCAGAAGCCGACTCCACAAGTTCCTCCTCCAACAGACAACACCACGGTTTCTAAAGAAACAGGGACTGACTTGAACGAGGCAGTTGGCCCGGACTCCACAAGGCCTGAAGGTCTCTGCTTGGAGAGCTGGAGTCGACCAGAGGCAGAGCACAGAATCAGACCCCTGGGTTTGCCATTCACATTCTGGATCCATTACTAGTTATACGGTCAAATTTCTCTCTCTGAAACTTAATGTTCTCGTCTGTCAAATGGATATAATAATGGTATCTACCTCACCGGTGGTTGTAAGAAATAAATTAAACAATGTGAAAAGCGTATAACAATGCCTGGCACATAGTAAGGCCACAATAAATGTTTACTATTATTCTTGCTGTTTTTAGTTTTTGGCTGGGGCGCACAGCCAGACGCAATGGTCTGTGGGTTGTGGTGTGGTTTGCCCTCCTTCCTGCTTCTGCGCCTGACCCAGGCCATCCCTCCAGCCCAATGACTCTGCTGGCTCCATCCTGACCACCAGACAGTGGCCCCACTGGACCAGCTGTCACTGGGAACACATCCCCAAATCTCACCTCCTGCCTCAAGTATGCCCCACTGTGGTTTTAAGTTAAAAGCAAATGGAAAAGAGATATTTCAAAGCATTTTATAAATTACACTTGAAGTAACAATCCAGTTGGGCCCAGCCTGGTCAGCACTGTTTTTCTCTTTTCTCCTCAATTCTTTCCCCTCAGAGACCTGAGGGCAGATTGTTCTGGAGGAGGGGACTTTGCCAGGTGACCCCTCTATTACAGTGTGGGCAGGTTGGTGCAGGGGGCCCCCGGGGGCACTGCCAGGCGCTAGCTCATCCACGAAGGCTGCCAGCTTTTCTAAAGTTCTTTATCAGTGTTTAACCCAGAGGTCCGTCCAGGAACAGTATTCCTCCTCTCAGCCGGCCAACAGGATTGTATAAGGCAGGGAAATACTGCCACCTGTTGGTCATCCAGAATCCCTGTTTGAGCACAAACATTTCGCTGTACACCCACTTTGTAAATATTACTCTAGCCTTCTACTCGTGCTAGGTACTTAGAAAATTCAATATCTTATGTTTCTGCCCAATGTGTCCATTTTACACAAATAGACCTAAAAATTAGTAAATAGACTTAAAAATGGCCTGTCAATACCAGCTCCCTATTCTCAAAATCACCTCTGCATAACCAGGTGTCCATTTCATATACAGTAGTCTACAGTCGGGCTCCAACACCGCCTGCATCCACGGGTTCTGCATCCCACAGCAGGCAGACTGTGAGGGACTGGAGCAACTGCAGTATCCTCTGGGGGTCCTGGAACCAACGCTCAGCAGACACTGAGGGATGACAGTGCACTTATGAAAGTTTTGTAGGATCAGAGGAGTAAGGGAGTCTAGAAGTTCAAGTTCGGAGTTCTGGGCTCTGTCCTTGTCTGGCCATTGATTAGCTGTGGGACTGGGCGGGTGCCTTCCCCTCACAGGCGCTCTGGTGGGTGGGGTAAGCAGGGACTTCCAGCTCCAATACTATATGGTTCTGGGTATCTAATAACATGTAATGGGAAGGCACTGCAAATGAATTTTCTGAACTAAGCATAACATCAAAAATTATATTGCAAAAATTCTATTTTTAAAAAAATGAATAGAAAGAGTTCTCTTTGAGGCCTTCCCCAGTGGGTCATTACCACCCTTGCAACAATTAATTGGGCCTGCAGAAAAGAGGCGCCTCCAAGCAAGAGAATGACCGTGGAAATGGCTGTGTGTCCATTCTCCCCGCGTTTGTCTGAATGGTTCCCCTCTCGACCTTTCAAACAGAGAGTGGGGTGTGCTCAAACCACCCTTGGCTGCCGCCACCGCTAGGAGCCCAGGTCCCCCAAAGAGTGCAGCAACTGGGGCTTCCCCACATGGGGAACCCCTGGGGTCGTCAGCCAGAGACTGGCAGTAAGGGATCCCTCCTTACTGCCTAGGACACCTGTGTACAGGGCCCTGGGGCTTTGAGGGTTTGTGGCACAAATTAGGACTTTTTCTCACACCCGGTAAACACAGGACATTGCAGGTTGGACAGTCACCCTCAGAAATGGAAGAACAAAGGGGGTTCAGAGGTACATGTACAGTCCTGATTTGTCACATCTTCAAATAAAAATTTGTTACACATTTGCTAAAATTAAAAAATCAGTTATAAATTACAGTAATAAAAAAGACCTTATCCCGTAAAATTTTCAAAATACTACTACGCCCGTTAAACACATCTGTTAGTTTTTAAATTGTGCTTACTTATTTCACCTAATTCATCCTCAGATGTCCTGTCTCAGAATTGGGCTTGGGTTAGTCTGTGCCTCAGACTCCAGTGTTTCCAATCATCAGAATAGCTTGTCAGCCACACCTGCCAACAGCAAATCTCTTTCCTCAGTTAAGCCCCACCCAGTGATGACCTGAGAATTTGAGGCATAACCTCCCCAGATGAGAGTCTCTGTTTCACAGTTCCCACCTTGTCTCTCTAAGTCCCTGTTAAGTAACTTTTGTAGCCCTCAGAGCAGTGGTAGGCTGGTAAATGTTGAATGGCCACACCACCCACCCGCTGGGGCCAGGAAGCCCTGATCTGTAGTGTTTGCCAATTTCCATGGTGTAAATGCTCCTGCTGTGGCCAGTTTCAAGCGACTGTGATGTGACTGAGCACGGAGTTGAGAAGAAAAGTGCACAACTGGCAAGCGCCAGCCCCATCCCACCCCGACCCAGCACATCTCTGCAAAGTGAACTCACGTTCAGAGCTGATGATTTCTGAAAGACACACTTTCCCTACATGTTTGTATACAGAGCAGAAAATAGTATCTCTCAAACAAAACATTATTGTGGTAATCTGCAAAAACGTCGATACACAGTTGTTTTTTTCACACACGTGCCCCTGAGAAAGCCTTGGGAGAGTCTCCCCAGTTCTTGCGGATGCAGAAAACAACAGTGTAGGTAGGAGGAAAGGGAGTCGCGTATTTCATGACTGCAAAATCAGGAAAGTGAGAGAAAAGTCTGGGAAGGAGGACTAGACGCAAGGAAACAGGATATGCGCGGGTTACGGTTGAAAGAGGAGCTGGGTAGCAGTCCATCTCAAACTGAAATCTCTCCTCGGGGCCGAGGCCTCGCGGAGAAGCAAGCTGAATGCCGGATGCATGAATAGCAGCCCAACCCGGAGTCCCCGTGAGTCCCCCTCAGCACCCATCAAACCTTAGTGTGACTTGAGAGAGCTCCCACTTCAGGGAAATGAGATATGCAGCAGGGTCCCAGGGAACCCGCGAAAAGATGAACATCAACCTCATTCACACCCGTCTAAGGGGTCAGTCAGCACAACCGACGGTGTACTGGGCTCAAGTCTTCACATGCTATTAAAGCTTAGTGGGAGACGACCAGCCCCAGAAAAAGTCGAGAGGAAGCACACGTGTGTTTTCCTTCTTCCACCCTAATCCTCTCTCTTCCTCTCCCCGTTTGTCCGGCTGCTGGCTGCCTTCCAACGAATAGGCACACGCAAGAGGATTGGCCAGTCTGCTTCAACTAAGAATTCCCTTCAAAAAGCAATTTGCATTTTATTAATGGATCCAGGGAGACAGAAAAGCCTTCAAGAAATCAGCAGTCAGTGCAGGTGGGTCAGGGTGGAGGCTGCTCTGTCTTCCCGGGAGGCCGGGGCTTGGTCCCAAACGGGAGTCTTAAGAGATCAAGGCTGAGGTAATTAAAACAGAAGTCAAACACATTGGTGTTCATATAAATGGTGAGCACCTTCTGCGGAGGACTAAATGAGAGTAAACGAGTTTACATTTTAGCATGAACTATATAATGGATATAAGAAAAAAAAAACACTACAGATAACAGTATTTTAGATGATTTATCACATCAGTCGTTGACTTGGTGCTTTTCCTTTCTTTCCCTCTTAGACGCTGTATATTTTTTAGATTTATTTTTTAAGTTAAACTGAGTAACATATAATTTTGCTTTTAGAATTATCCTTTAAACTTCATTACGTGAGATATCCTGAGGCATCGTGGGAACAATTTGGAAGTGATAGTGGGTTTTTTTAAATCTTTGCACAAAGCAAATTAATCAAAATTGACATGATTAAGCAGAAACTTCTCCAGCAATGTGTCTATTAAAATGACCTCTACCCAGGTGATTATGAGTTCTACATACTTTCTATTTGCTTATTTGTTCATTTGTTTTTAAAAGTTTATTCCTTTTTCCTCATGTCTCACACTCATTCTCCCATCACGTTCACGTAAGCAGACATTCCAATATTTTTCTTGTATGTATTTTTGCATATCTGTATTCCTATAAATTTTATGTTGTTGTTTTGTATACTTGGACTTTTATTTGAGTGATATTGTGTCGTGTACCACACTCTTTGTTACTTTTTTCCCTGAGCATTGTGATTTCTATATTCATCCAACTTGCTCTCTCGTAGTGACTTGGATGAGTACAACTGCTGCAAAGTAACCCAGGCAGTGCACCATCACATTTTACCTCTGCTCTCCTTGTAAGGGACACTGAGTTCATTTCCAACACTTGGCCACCACAAACAATACTGTAACGAGCAATCTCCTCATGGACCTGGTGAGAGTTTCTTTGAGATAAACACCCAGGAGAGAATTGTTGAGTCATAGGGGATGCATATACTAAATTTTTCTAAGTAGGACCAGAAACCTTTTTTGTGTTCTTTCCAGAAAGAATGAACCAGTCATTCCTTCTGTTGAGTGGTGAATAAGGTTTCCTACATTCTTACAAATATCTGGCATTATCCAACTTCATATTTTTGCCGGGTTAATTAGTCTAAATTAATATCTCGTTTTCATTTGCATTGATTACTAATTATTTGAAGCTTCACTTCCTATACATGGCCCAGTGTTATATGATTAGCTTCTGGGCTGGCTATAAATGTCCTATTCCTATCCTTTTCCCATTTTTCTACTGGGGCTTGTCTTTTTTTTTTCCAAAAGTTTCTCATATGGTCTAAATATTAATCCCAGGTTTAGCTTAAATTTTGAAAATGTTTCCTCTTGTCCTACCTTCTCTCCATTAACTTTGTTTTTCACTGAAAAATAACGTTTAATTTTTAGTTAATCCAATTCATTTATTTGTTGTTTGTTATTTTTGCAATGTGATTTGTGCTTTTAAAGATGTGTTTAAAAAGTCTTTCCCTGCTTCTGGGTCACAAAGATAACTCCTGTATTATCTTGGATTAACCTTATAATTTTATCTTTCATATTTTCATTTTTAGTTTATCTCTAGTCCACCAGTGATGTGGCATTGTGTAGGATCCAGTTTTATTCTTCTCTATAAAGTGAACCAGATCTCCAAACATGTTTTTACTAAACAGTCTGTCCTTTGCCTAGGATTGTCACCTCTATCCTGTAGTTTCCACATATACTTGGATTTGTCCCTGAGCTCTCCATTCTGTTCCATTGATCTATTTGTTTGTATTCCAAAACTAAACTTAAAAAAAATAATAATTTGGTTTTGTAGTATGTCAGTATCTAGTAGGATTAGCCCCCCTCCCTATCTTTACTCTTCTTTTTTAAGACTGATTAGCCATGAATTTTTATTTCTTCATATAAATGTTAAAGTTAACCAAATTCCTCAAAAAAATTCAGCTGGACTGTTGATTGAAATCGCATTTGATTTATAGCTTACTTTGAGGAAGAATTGACATCTTTATAATACCACATCACAGCATTCAAGAGCATGGACTCTCTCTCCATTTACTGACATATTCTATGGTGTTTATAACAGTTTAAACGTGTTCTCTATAGAGTTATCATGTAGTCTTGGTCAAGTGAATGCCTGGATACTTTACGGTTTTTTGTTTCTATTATGAGTGGTATCTTAATTCTGATTATATAGTGTAAGAGATGCCGTTTTTACAACTTGATCTTTATTCAGTAATATGGCTAAATTTGTATTACTGCTAACAATTTATAATTTCTGTTTATTTTTCTAGAAAGATGATTATATCTACTGAAAACAATGAAAGTTTCAACTCTTCCCTTTCAGTCTTTAAAGAACATATTTTTTCCCCAGTAGGTTGTTCAGGATCACGAGTCCTGTGTAAGATAGTATTAAGTAGTATTAATACTAATAGTAGCAGTAGTCATCATTGTCATCATCTTTATCTTTTATTAGTATGTAAGGGATATTGTTTTGATCCCTATCTGAAAGGAACTGTGTCTAAAGTTTCATCATTATGCATAAGTATATTTACTGTATGTAAGATTTTGGTATATAAGCTTTATCAATTCAAGGATGTTTACTTCTACTCGTAGTTTGATAAGAGTTTTTATCATAAATAAGTATTCTACTCGTAGTTTGATAAGAGTTTTTAACATAAATAGGTATTGATCCTTTTCAAAAGCTTTTTCTGCAAAGATTGAGGTAATTAAATAATTTTCCTTTATATGTGTGGAATGTGGGGAATTACACTGATTGATTTTCTCTTGTTGAGCCATCATTTTATTCCCGGGATAAACCTCACTTGATTTTGATGTATAATTTTTACAATAAACTGATGTTTTCAGTGAATATTTTATTCTCTGCTTATGTATCTACGTTCATCGTGAAATGAGTCTATAATTTTCTTTCTCTTCTGTCTTTGCAATCAAGAGTATACTAAATTCATAAAATGAATGAGGCAGCTTTCATTTTTCCTATTTTGTGGTACAACTTGTATAAGATAGGAATATCTGTTCCTTGAAAGTTTGGTGAAATTCACCTATGAGACTGTATGAGCGTGGGATTTTTTGGAAGGTATGTCTTTGATGATCTTTTCAATTTGTTTAATACTTGATCTAGTTCAAGCTGTTTTTTCCTGTACCATTTTAACATTTCATATTTTTCTATGAATTCATTTCTTTCACCTAGGCCTTCAAATTTAGTGGCAGATACGTGTCCATGTGCTCTTCCAATCTTTCTGTTATAGTTATTTCCCTCTTTTTAATTCTGTATTTTTAAATTTATGCCTTGTCTTTTTTTATTTTTCCCCTTTTAGTCTTGCGAGAGATCTGTCTTGTTGGTACTAAAAAAAATTTGTTAATCCTGTCAATCATTTTTTGTTGTTCACTATTTTATTGAATTCTGCCCTTATAATTATTTCCTTCTTTCTTGTTTGCTTTATTGCTGTTTTCCAAATTCTCTTATTGATTGTTCACTTCATTTATTATTAATATTCCTTGTTTCCTGACAAATATATTTGAAGCTGTAAATGTTCCTGAAATTTTCAGTTGAATCCCACAATTTTAACGTGTAGTGTTCACTGTAGTCCTGGTATTTCTTAAAATTTCTTTATTATTTTCTCTGTAACGCAAATGTTGTTTAGTAGTATGTTATTTTGTTTTCTAACAAAAGGAATTATTTAGTTCTATTTAGTTGTTTTCTTGTTAGTGTCTGAATGTATTCATTATTAATTTGTTGCCTAAAACATAATCTATTTTTGTAAATGTTCCATGTGTGCTTGAAATCTTTGTTTAATTTTATTGTTAGGTCTTTGATCACTGCTTTTTCTTTCTTTCCCTTTTTTTGGGGGGTGGGCGTATCTACTCGATCAGTCTTTCTCCAGTTACCATTGTAGGATCATCTATTTTTCTCTGTCATTCTCTGAAGCTTTTTTATTAGGTATATATATGCTCATAATTTTTTGTTGTTATTCCTTTTATACATACATCAACATAACGTCTATCATCTATCCTCTGTGATATTTTTTGCCTTAAATTCCTATTTTGTAAGATATTAATATTGCTACTCTAATTTTCTTTTCACTCATAATTACCTGGTATATATTTTTTATCTACTTTCATTGTCAACTTTCTGTATTTTGTCATAAATTTTGTAGACAACATACTGTTGTGTCATATTTTGTTTGTTTTTTAATCCACTCTGAGAGTCTCTGCCTTTGGTGAGTTTAACTTTTTGCTGCTCTAGTTCCACTATCTCATTTAGTTATTTATTTCTTTTTTATAATCACCATGCTATACATTACATCCCCAGGATTTATTTATCTTATAGCTGGAAGTTTGTACCTTTGACCATCTTTACTTGTTTTACCTGCCTCTGGCAATCACCAACCTGTTCTCTGTATCTATGAGTTTGTTTTTCTTTAGATTCCACATATAAATGAGATTATACAGTATTTGTCTTTCTCTGACTTATTTACTTAGCACAATGCTCTCAAGGTCCATCCATGTTGTCGACTATTTTGTTTGCTCTACTCTCTCTTTCCTCTGTTCCTCAGTTCCACTGCATATATGAAGTTTTCCCAAATGCACTGCTGTCTACATATCCTTGCCTTAATTTACCATAATCTCATGTCCTCTTGGGCTCCCTCCCACTCTGCTCCCTACATCATGCTGATAGAATTTTAGTTCTGGGTTTTATGTGAGGGGTTTTTTTCCTTCTGACACCAAATACGTGGAGTCTTTTCCAACACTATTTCTCCAACTCCCCAACACCATCGAGGTGCCCTACAGTTCAATTCTGACACTAACTACCCAGAGTTAGTCAGATTCCACAGGTTTAAGGACTTAGCCCTGGAGACTGCCCTCACTTCAGATGCTAGTTACAGGTCTCAGGTTCCCAGTTTACTCATGCTTCTGTCCAATTTGGCTACAAAGTCAGAGGTTTTCACAACCCTTACCCCAGGCTTGATAATTTGCTAGAATGACTCAGAATTCAGGAAAATACTATACTTACTATTACAGTTTATTATAAAGGTTATAAATAAACAGTCAGATGAAGGGGTATGAAGGACAAGGTCCAAAAGGGTCCTGAGCACAGGAGCCTCTGTCCCTGTGGAGTTGGAGTGCACCACCCTCCCAGCATGTGGATGTGTTCACCAGTTTGGATATTTCCCAGACCCCATCATCTCGGGGTTTTCAAGGAGGTTTCATTACATAGGCAAAATTGATGAAGCCATTGGCCACTGGTGATTAACTCAATCGTCAGCCCCTCTTCCTTCTTGGAGGTTGGGGAGTAAGGTTGAAAGTTCCAAGCTTCTAATCAAGGGTTTTTCTTTCTGGCCACCAACTCCCATCCAGAAGCTATCTAGGGGCCTGACAGACCTTGCCTTATTAGTCAAAAGATGCTCTGTCACCTTATCACTCAGGAAATTCCAAGGGTTTTAGGAGCTCTGTGCCAGGAACTAGGGACAAAACCCAAATATCTTTCTTATACCACATTATGTAAATATATTTCCTTCAACCTTAGCTTTTAAGACAAAGATAAGCTTTACCAAGATATTTGATCACTCTTACTTCCTATAAATCTTGCTCCATCATTTGGATTTATTTCTTATTTAAATACTTCTTCCAAAAGTATTTTTAATATGGGTCTTTTTTTGTGGCAAAACTTCTAATGCTTTCTATGCCTGAGAATATTGTTATTATGTCCTTACATTTGATTAGCAGATTGTCCGGATATAGTAGTTTAATACCAGAAAATTTATCTTTATTTCTTCAAATATTGCCTTTTCTTGTTTTTATTTTCCTCTTTCTAGGACTCTATTCGTGTGGATGTAGACATTTCTCTATCTTCCATTTCTCTAAGCTTTATTTATTTTAAATATGTATTTTCTTCTCCTCTTACCCTTTTCTGTTGCATTCTGGGAGAATTTCTCAATCTGATCTTCTAACTCACTAATCATTCTTTAGCTGTATCAACCCTACTAGTTATCCTTTCTATGGTGCTCTTTATTTTATTGCCTACTTTTTCCATACCTAGTAGTTCTACTTGGTTCTTTTTGGTGACTCTTTATTCTTATTAGTATTGCCCCTATTTCTTTAGGTGTACTTATAGTGCTTATTTTAAATTCTTGGTCCATCTGTTCAAATACTTCTGCCTGATGACATATGTTGTGCAGCTTATTTATTTTTTTGGTAGTTGTATTTCTCCGGTCATTTTGGCCTGTGAGCTTGTGTTACTCCCCTCTCCTCATTTTACCTGTTAATATTTCCTCTACTTTATTTTTTAATACATATTGGGAAAGAGCCAAAGACATGAAACCAGGCCAGTTCCAGTGAATATGGGGAGAAAGGAGGGAATGGAGTTCCTAGGGGCTGCTGGCTTTCCGTCAGGCACCTCCTCTCGTCAAGATTTCATCTTTAAGTCTTTAGGATAAGGCAGGACTGGGAGGAGGTAGTCCCCTAACATGCTGTCCCCCATCCCTGGGGGTGTGGAGAGGGAGAGGTGAGGAATGACTCTCAGAGGTTAGCTGTTCAGTCCACATCTGTTTCCATCACTCTTCCCTCAGCAGGGCTGTTGTGCTGCCATGAATTTGCCCTGCAAATACCTGCACCAATAGTCCAGGCTACGAGCACAGAGAGTCAGGTCATGATTGTCATAAGGCTACTCCAGGGAGATGCAAGGACGGCCTTTTAAAGGCTTTTCTCCAACTGGTCTCTTCACTGCTGCCTCCGGGTCCTGCCACCCCAGGCTGCAGTACCCCCTCCATATATAAGAGTTTAAGACAACCTTCCCCGCAGCTTATTGAGGGTTTTGTTTGTTTCTTTGGTTGTTTTTGTTTGTTTTCCCAAATGCACATTTCCCTCTTGATTCAATGTTAGCAAGCAGACTGATCTAGTTTGCCATCTTGCTAGGAACCTAACAGTAAATATTTAATAAATGTTTGTAATTGATTAGCAAAGCTAACAATGATGTATGTCTTTCTCTCCAGGTTTTGTTGTTGTTTTTAAACAGGAAAAGCTTTTCAACTGGTTGCAAGGTTTAGGTATATCCCTGACAGAAGGGGACAGGAAAGAGAAAGGAACGGACTTCTCACTCTGTGCTCACTAGGTGTGGGCACTTGCTAGCTGCTAAACATGTGAGATAGGTACGAAATGTACTCCACAAAATTTGTTTCATTTCTTTATTTCTCTAAATCAGATGATCACTCTGGGCTCCCACCCAGATGGCTAGTGGAAAAGTCAATCTCAGTGATGGCGGGAGCTTCCCCTCCTTAGGGTGATACAAAAGTCCCAAGGGAATGAGTCTTCAGCAGCCTAGAGCGTTCTGGAAAGGGCATCTACTTTTCAATTCCTGCTAGTGTCTCTTGGGGGACTCTGTGTAGT
Organism: Aethalodelphis obliquidens; assembly: GCF_003676395.1. Lineage (NCBI taxonomy): Eukaryota > Metazoa > Chordata > Mammalia > Artiodactyla > Delphinidae > Aethalodelphis > Aethalodelphis obliquidens. The sequence continues at coordinate 48,711,010 of NW_020837947.1, read as the reverse complement.
CTTTGGAAAGAGGCAGTTCTGCTGCTTCTCTGCCAGGCACCAGTCCAGGAGGTCTTTTCTGAGATTTCCAAAGCAACAACTAAAAATGTACACTCTCCCTCTTCTCAAATGCACATCACTTTCTGGGGGCTAAATAGAAGTGGAATGAGACCCACCTTCACAGGTCAGAAGCCACATTCACTGATCTTCTCTCAGTTGTAGAGAATTTCTCTCCACTTCCATTTAAAATCAGGACCATTTCCATCTCCTTATCTTCAAATGTGCCTCATCCTCTCCGGGCTGGGACCATCCAGCCTGCTGACCCTAAATGAGTTTGAAACACAAAAGCTTTCTCTCTCCCCTCTGGGGTGTTGAATTTCAGGATGGCAGCCGAGAACTTTAATGACACAATGCTACTTTTTCCAAGGATGAGGCTGGGAAAAGATGAACCAGTTAGGTTTTGTTTATTTATGTTTCTTACCTTATTATATAGATGTTATGTCAACACCTTCAGCAGTTGCTGCAGTTCACTGCCCAGGTCCTCCTCACCTGGTAGGGAGGGCAAGGCAGTTTGGGGTCACTTTCCTTACCACAGTGTCCAGAGCCTGGCTGATGTGGGATTCAGGTGAGGTATGAAGGCCTGGTCCCCTTGACTCAAGGTGGCACGACTCTGAAAGGCCATTTGTTGGAGCTGCCTGTGAAACCAGCAGAGGCCTTGTGGCTAATTGTCCCAAGTTGTCTCCCTGCCCACCCTGCTTCCTTGCCTTTCCCTCCACATGTTGGCCCATGAAAGCATTCTCCCAGGAACTTCCTGTACACAGATCTCTGCTTCAAAGACTGTCTCCTAAGATAAGCCCCAAGAAAGAGACATTTATTCACACTTTATAGGTGTGGAAACAGGCTCTGGGAGCTTAAGTAACTTGGTCAGTTAGTAAACTTGATATTTGATTACAAAATATGTCTGATTCCCAAACCTTTGGACATTTTTTGTCCAGTGAGGGCAGGACTGTGGAGTAATAACACTCATTCAACTGTTCTTCCCATGTCCTCCCTACCAGGCACCATGCCCCAAACCTATAGCTACATTACACATGCACACATCTTTGCACCAGGGTTACCATCTCTTCCACGTCGAAAATTCCCAAAGAGAAGTGAGGATCTGCAGCCCATGGAGATATGCTTCAAATGCCTTTGCAGCTTCAGCAGCATTAGGCCAGGCTTTCGGGCTGGGAAAGAGGGCTCTGGCTGACAGGCCCTCCCCTCAGGGCTGAGGCTGTGCTTCCCCTGCAGAGTCCAGAAGAGGAGGGGACGCCAGCCAGGCTCCAGGAATGGCTGCACCGGGAGGTCTCCTTCACCTCCCCTGACGTCCACCTCTTCCATTCCTGAAGAGCTCAGGGCTGTGAGGGAGGGGGAGGGAGTGAGTGTGAGTGTGTGTGTGAGTGTGTGTGTGTGCGCGCACACGCGCGCTGGTTTTCAGATTCCAAGGCAGAGTCAGGAACTGCTGCATTCTTTAAGAACAAATGCCGGGGATGAGGGGAAGACGGCGGAAGAGTAAGACGCGGAGATCACCTTCCTCCCCACAGGTACACGAGAAATACAACTACACGTGGAATAACTAAGACATGGAGATCACCTTCCTCCCCACAGATACACCAGAAATACATCTACACGTGGAATAACTCCTACAGAACAACTACTGAACGCTGGCAGAAGACCTCAGACCTCCCAAAAGGCAAGAAACTCCCCACATACCTGGGTAGGGCAAAAGAAAAAAGAATAAACAGAGACAAAAGAATAGGGACGGGACCTGCACCAGTGGGAGGGAGCGATGAAGGAGGAAAGGTTTCCACACACTAGGAAGACCCTTTGTAGTCAGAGACTGCGGGTGGCGGAGGCAGAAAGCTTCAGAGCCGCGGAGGAGAGCACAGCAACAGGGGTGCGGAGGGCAAAGCGGAGAGATTCCCGCAGAGAGGATCGGTGCCGACCGGCACTCACCAGCCCGAGAGGCTTGTCAGCTCACCTGCCGGGGCGGGCGGGGCTGGGAGCTGAGGATCAGGCTTCGGTCGGATCCCAGGGAGAGGACTGGGGTTGGCGGTGTGAACACAGCCTGCACAGGGTTAGTGCACCATGGCTAGCCGGGAGGGAGTCCGGGGAAAAGTCTGGACCTGCCGAAGAGGTAAGAGACTTTTTCTTCCCTCTTTTTTTCCTGGTGCGCGAGGAGAGGGGATTAAGAGCGCTGCTTAAAGGAGCTCCAGAGACGGGCGCGAGCCGCGGCTATAAGCGTGGACCCCAGAGACAGGCATGAGACGCTAAGGCTGCTGCTGCAGCCACCAAGGAGCCTGTGTGTGAGTACAGGTTACTATCCACACCCCCCTTCCGGGGAGCCTGGGCAGCCCGCCACTGCCAGGGTCCCGGGATCCAGGGACAACTACCCCGGGAGAACGCACGGCACGCCTCAGGGTGGTGCAACGTCCTGCTGGCCTCTGCCGCCGCAGGCTCGCCCTGCACTCCGTGCCCGTCCCTCCCCCCGGCCTGAGTGAGCCAGAGCCCCCGCATCATTGGCTCCTTTAACCCCGTCCTGTCTGAGCGAAGAACAGACGCCCTCCGGCGACCTACACGCAGAGGTGGGTCCAAATCCAAAGCTGAGCCCCTGGGAGCTGTGAGAACAAAGAAGAGAAAGGGAAATCTCTCCCAGCAGCCTCAGGAGCAGCGGATTAAATCTCGACAATCAACTTGATGTACCCTGCATCTGTGGAATACCTGAATAGACAATGAATCATCCCAAATTGAGGAGGTGGACTTTGAGAGCAAGATTTATGATTTTTTCCCCTTTTCCTCTTTTTGTGAGTGTTTATGTGTATGCTTCTGTGTGAGATTTTGTCTGTATAGCTTTGCTTCCACCAATTGTCCTAGGGTTCTATCCGTCCGTTTTTGTTTTTTTGCTTAATAATTACTTTTTATTTTAATAACTTTTTTATTTTACTTTATCTTCTTTCTTTCTTTCTTTCCTTTCTTCCTCCTTTAGACAATGAATCATCCCAAACTGAGGAGGTGGACTTTGAGAGCAAGATTTATGATTTTTTGCCCTTTTCCTCTTTTTGTGAGTGTTTATGTGTATGCTTCCGTGTGAGATTTTGTCTATATAGCTTTGCTTCCATCATTTGTCCGAGGGTTCTGTCCGTCCGTTTTTTTTTTTTTTAATTTTCTTTCTTAATAATTATTTTTTATTCTAATAACTTTATTATATTTTATCTTACGTTATTTTATTTTACTTTCACTTCTTTCTTTCTTTTTTCCTTCCTCCCTCCCTCCTTCCTTCCTTCCTTCCTCCCTCGCTCCCTCCTTTCTTTCTTTCTTTCTTTTATTCTTTCTTTATTTCTACTTCTACTAATTCTTTCTTTCTACGTTTTCTCCCTTTTATTCTGAGCCGTGTGGATGAAAGGCTCTAGGTGCTGCAGCCAGGAGTCAGTGCTGTGCCTCTGAGGTGGGAGAGCCAACTTCAGGACACTGGTCCACAAGAGACCTCCCAGCTCCATGTAATATCAAGCGGCAAAAACCTACCAGAGATCTCCATCTCAACAGCAGCACCCAGCTTCACTCAACGACCAGCAAGCTACAGTGCTGGACACCCTATCCCAAACAACTAGTAAGACAGGAACACAACACCACCCATTAGCAGAGAGGCTGCCTAAAATCATAATAAGTTCACAGACACCACAAAACACACCACCGGACGTGGACCTGCCCACCAGAAAGACAAGATCCAGACTCATCCACCAGAACACAGGCACTAGTCCCCTCCACTAGGAAGCCTACACAACCCACTGAACCAACCTTAGCCACTGGGGACAGACACCAAAAATAATGGGAACTACGAACTTGCAGCCTGCAAAAAGGAGACCCCAAACACAGTAAGATAAGCAAAATGAGAAGACAGAAAAACACACTGCAGATGAAGGAGCAAGATAAACACCCACCAGACCTAACAAATGAAGAGGAAATAGGTAGTCTACCTGAAAAACAATTCAGCATAATGATAGTAAACATGATCCAAAATCTTGGAAATAGAATAGAGAAAATGCAAGAATCGTTTAACAAGGACCTAGAAGAACTAAAGATGAAACAAACAATGATGAACAACACAATAAATGAAATTAAAACTACTCTAGATGGGATCAATAGCAGAATAACTGAGGCAGAAGAACGGATAAGTGACCTGGAAGATAAAATAGTGGAAATAACTACTGCAGAGCAGAATAAAGAAAAAAGAATGAAAAGAACTGAGGACAGTCTCAGAGACCTCTGGGACAACATTAAATGCACCAACATTCGAATTATAGGGGTTCCAGAAGAAGAAGAGAAAAAGAAAGGGACTGAGAAAATACTTGAAGAGATTATAGTTGAAAACTTCCCTAATATGGGAAAGGAAATAGTTAATCAAGTCCAGGAAGCACAGAGAGTCCCATACAGGATAAATCCAAGGAGAAACACGCCAAGACACATACTAATCCAACTGTCAAAAATTAAATACAAAGAAAACATATTAAAAGCAGCAAGGGAAAAACAACAAATAACACACAAGGGAATCCCCATAAGGTTAACAGCTGATCTTTCAGCAGAAACTCTACAAGCCAGAAGGGACTGGCAGGACATATTTAAAGTGATGAAGGAGAAAAACCTGCAACCAAGATTACTCTACCCAGCAAGGATCTCATTCAGATTTGATGGAGAAATTAAAACCTTTACAGACAAGCAAAAGCTGAGAGAGTTCAGCACCACTAAACCAGCTTTACAACAAATGCTCAAGGAACTTCTCTAGGCAAGAAACACAAGAGAAGGAAAAGACCTACAATTACAAACCCAAAACAATTAAGAAAATGGGAACGGGAACATACATATCGATAATTACCTTAAATGTAAATGGACTAAATGCTCCCACCAAAAGACACAGATTGGCTGAATGGATACAAAAACAAGACGCATATATTTGCTGTCTACAAGAGACCCACTTCAGACCTAGAGACACATACAGACTCAAAGTAAGGGGATGGAAAAAGATATTTCAGGCAAATGGAAATCAAAAGAAAGCTGGAGTAGCAATTCTCATATCAGACAAAATAGACTTTAAAATAAAGACCATTAGAAGAGACAAAGAAGGACACTACATAATGATCAAGGGAGCGATCCAAGAAGAAGATATAACAATTGTAAATATTTATGCACCCAACTTAGGAGCACCTCAATACATAAGGCAAATACTAACAGCCATAAAAGGGGAAATCGACAGTAACACATACATAGTAGGGGACTTTAACACCCCACTTTCACCAATGGACAGATCATCCAAAATGAAAATAAGTAAGTAAACACAAGCTTTAAATGATACATTAAACAAGATGCACTTAATTGATATTTATAGGACATTCCATCCCAAAACAACAGAATACACATTCTTCTCAAGTGCTCATGGAGCATTCTCCAGGATAGATCATATCTTGGGTCACAAATCAAGCCTTGGTCAATTTAAGAAAATTGAAATTGTATCAAGTATCTTTTCTGACCACAATGCTATGAGACTAGATATCAATTACAGGAAAATATCTGTAAAAAATACAAACACATGGAGGCTAAACAATATACTACTTAATAACGAAGTGATCACTGAATAAATCAGAGAGGAAATCAAAAAATACCTAGAAACAAATGACAATGGAGACACGACGACCCAAAACCTATGGGATGCAGCAAAAGCAGTTCTAAGAGGGAAGTTTATAGCAATACAAGCCTACCTGAAGAAACAGGAAACATCTCGAATAAACAACCTAACCTTGCACGTAAAGCAATTAGAGGAAGAAGAACAAAAAAATCCCAAAGTTAGCAGAAGGAAGGAAATCATAAAGATCAGATCAGAAATAAATGAAAAAGAAATGAAGGAAACAGTAACAAAGATCAATAAAACTAAAAGCTGGTTCCAGGGGAAGATAAACAAAATTGATAAACCATTAGCCAGACTCATCAAGAGAAAAAGGGAGAAGACTCAAATCAATAGAATTAGAAATGAAAAAGGAGAAGTAACAACTGACACTGCATAAATACAAAAGATCATGAGAGATTACTACAAGCAACTCTATGCCAATAAAATGGACAACCTGGAGGAAATGGACAAATTCTTAGAAATGTACAATCTGCCAAGACTGAATCAGGAAGAAATAGAAAATATGAACAGACCAATCACAAGCACTGAAATTGAAACTGTGATTAAAAATCTTCCAACAAGCAAAAGCCCAGGACCAGATGGCTTCACAGGCGAATTCTTTCAAACATTTATAGAAGAGATAACACCTATCCCTCTCAAACTCTTCCAAAATATAGCAGAGGGAGGAACACTCCCAAACTCATTCTACGAGGCCACCATCTCCTTGATACCAAAACCAGACAAGGATGTCACAAAGAAAGAAAACTACAGGCCAATATCACTGATGAACATAGATGCAAAAATCCTCAACCAAATACTAGCAAACAGAGTCCAACAGCACATTAAAAGGATCATACACCATGATCAAGTGGGGTTTACCCCAGGAATGCAAGGATTCCTCAAAATATGCAAATCAATCAATGTGATACACCATATTAACAAACAGAAGGAGAAAAACCATATGATGATCTCAATAGATGCAGAGAAAGCTTTCGACAAAATTCAACACCCATTTATGAAAAAAACCCTCCAGAAAGTAGGCATAGAGGGAACTTTCCTCAACATAATAAAGGCCATATATGACAAACCCACAGCCAACATCATCCTCAATGGTGAAAAACTGAAACCATTTCCACTAAGATCAGGAACAAGACAAGGTTGCCCACTCCCACCACTATTATTCAACATAGTTTTGGAAGTTTTAGCCACAGCATTCAGAGAAGAAAAGGAAATAAAAGGAATCCAAAGCAGAAAAGAAGAAGTAAAGCTGTCACTGTTTGCAGATGACATGATACTACACATAGAGAATCCTAATGATGTTACCAGAAAACTACTAGAGCTAATCAATGAATTTGGTAAAGTAGCAGGGTACAAAATTAATGCACAGAAATCTCTGGCATTCCTATACACTAATGATGAAAAATCTGAAAGTGAAATCAAGAAAACTCTCCCATTTACCACTGCAACAAAAAGAATAAAATACCTAGGAATAAACCTACCTAAGGAGACAAAAGACCTGCATGCAGAAAATTATAAGACACTGATGAAAGAAATTAAAGATGATACAAATAGATGGAGAGATATACCATGTTCTTGGATTGGAAGAATCAACATTGTGAAAATGACTCTACTACCCAAAGCAATCTACAGATTCAATGCAATCCCTGTCAAACTACCACTGGCATTTTTCACAGAACTAGAACAAAAAATTTCACAATTTGTTTGGAAACACAAAAGACCCCGAATAGCCAAAGCAATCTTGAGAACGAAAAAAGGAGCTGGAGGAATCAGGCTCCCTGACTTCAGACTATACTACAAAGCTACAGTAATCAAGACAGTATGGTACTGGCACAAAAACAGAAAGATAGATCAATGGAACAGGATAGAAAGCCCAGAGATAAACCCACACACATATGGACACCTTATCTTTGATAAAGGTGGCAGGAATGTACAGTGGAGAAAGGACAGCCTCTTCAATAAGTGGTGCTGGGAAAACTGGACAGGTACATGTAAAAGTATGAGATTAGATCACTCCCTAACACCATACACAAAAATAAGCTCAAAATGGATTAGAGGTCTAAATGTAAGGCCAGGAACTATCAAACTCTTAGAGGAAAACATAGGCAGAACACTCTATGACATAAATCACAGCAAGATCCTTCCTGACCAACCTCCTAGAGTAATGGAAATAAAAACAAAAATAAACAAATGGGACCTAATGAAACTTCAAAGCTTTTGCACAGCAAAGGAAACCATAAACAAGACCAAAAGACAACCCTCAGAATGGGAGAAAATATTTGCAAATGAAGCAACTGACAAAGGATTAATCTCCAAAATTTACAAACAGCTCATGCAGCTCAATAACAAAAAAACAAACAACCCAATCCAGAAATGGGCAGAAGACCTAAATAGACATTTCTCCAAAGAAGATATACAGACTGCCAACAAACACATGAAAGAATGCTCAACATCATTAATCATTAGAGAAATGCAAATCAAAACTACAATGAGATATCATCTCACACCAGTCAGAATGGCCGTCATCAAAAAATCTACAAACAATAAATGCTGGAGAGGGTGTGGAGAAAAGGGAACCCTCTTGCACTGCTGGTGGGAATGTGAATTGGTTCAGCCACTATGGAGAACAGTATGTAGTTTCCTTAAAAAACTACAAATAGAACTACCATATGACCCAGCAATCCCACTACTGGGCATATACCCTGAGAAAACCAGAATTCAAAAAGAGTCATGTACCAAAATGTTCATTGCAGCTCTATTTACAATAGCCCGGAGATGGAAACAACCTACGTGCCCATCATCGGATGAATGGATAAAGAAGATGTGGCACATATATACAATGGAATATTACTCAGCCATAAAAAGAAACGAAATTGAGCTATTTGTAATGAGGTGGATAGACCTAGAGTCTGTCATACAGAGTGAAGTAAGTCAGAAAGAAAGAGACAAATACCGTATGCTAACACATATATATGGAATTTAAGGGAAAAAAATGTCATGAAGAACCTAGGGTTAAGACAGGAATAAAGACGCAGACCTACTAGAGAACGGACTTGAGGATATGGGGAGGGGGAAGGGTGAGCTGTGACAGGGCGAGAGAGAGTCATGGATATATACACACTAACAAACGTAAGGTAGATAGCTAGTGGGAAGCAGCCGCATGGCACAGGGATATTGGCTCGGTGTTTTGTGACAGCCTGGAGGGGTGGGATAGGGAGGGTGGGAGGGAGGGAGACGCAAGAGGGAAGACATATGGGAACATAGGTATGTGTATAACTGATTCACTTCGTTATAAAGCAGAAACTAACACACTATTGTAAAGAAATTATACCCCAATAAAGATGTTAAAAAAAATAAAAAATAAGAAAATCTAGAAACAATAGGGCTTCCCCTGTGGCGTAGTGGTTGAGAGTCCGCCTGCCGATGCAGGGTACACAGGTTCGTGCCCCGTTCCGGGAAGATCCCACATGCCGCGGAGCGGCTAGGCCCGTGAGCCATGGCCGCTGAGCCTGTGCGTCCGGAGCCTGTGCTCCGTAATGGGAGAGGCCACAACAGTGAGAGGTCCGCGTACCGCAAAAAAAAAAAAAAAAAAAAAAAAATCTAGAAACAATAAATGCTGGAGAGGGTGTGGAGAAAAGGGAACACTCCTGCACTGCTGGTGGGAATGTGAATTGGTATAGCCACTATGGAGAACAGTATGAAGGTTCCTTAAAAAACTACAAATAGAACTACCATATGACCCAGCAACACCACTACTGGGCATATACCCTGAAAAAACCATAATTCAAAAAGAGTCATGTACCAAAATGTTCATTGCAGCTCTATTTACAATAGCCAGGAGACGGAAACAACCTAAGTGTCCATCATCGGATGAATGGATAAAGGAGATGTGGCACATATATACAATAGAATACTACTCAGCCATAAAATGAAACGAAATTGAGCTATTTGTAATGAGGTGGATGGACCTAGAGTCTGTCATACAGAGTGAAGTAAGTCAGAAAGAGAAAGACAAATACCGTGTGTTAACACATATATATGGAATTTAAGAAAAAAAAATGTCATGAAGAACCTAGGGGTAAGACGGGAATAAAGACACAGACCTACTAGAGAATGGACTTGAAGATATGGGGAGGGGGAAGGGTGAGCTGTGACAAAGCGAGAGAGAGGCATGGACATATATACACTACCAAACGTAAAATAGATAGCTAGTGGGAAGCAGCCGCATAGCACAGGGAGATCAGCTCGGTGCTCTGTGACCGGCTGGAGGGGTGGAATAGGGAGGGTGGGAGGGAGGGAGACGCAAGAGGGAAGAGATATGGGAACATATGTATATATATAACTGATTCACTTTGTTATAAAGCAGAAACTAACACACCATTGTAAAGCAATTATACTCCAATAAAGATGTAAAAAAAAAAGAACAAATGCCATCTGCTGTCAGAGCGCAGCTAATAACGCTCCCTCTGGGGCCTTCATTATAACATACTAACCCTCCCTCCCGCTCGTGCCCATATTAACATGCTGCACGCTGAAATATTCTCTAAGCGTAAGGTCCTTGCCTAGCACCTTTTAAAGAGGCAGTCGTGTTTGTTGTGTAGAAGAAACACCCTGAGCCTGCCTGCGGTCAGAAAGGCGCCCCGTGCTGTGAGCTCAACCCCACCTCGCACAGAGGGCCTGGGGCTCTCCCTCAGCAAAACACTGCTTCAATGTGGCATCAAGGAGAAAATGCGAAGAACCCCCTGCTGTGCACAAACCGTGTTGCTCCTTTCTTGCAGGGGATCTGAAATTACCCAGGGCCTGTGTGTGGTTTCTGGGTCCGAGACCAGGCCCGGCTCAGCCCCCATGCTTTCCTGGTGCTTCTCTCCCGTGAGGAAAAGTGACAGAGCAGAGGAGGAGAGGGCGGGGCCTGGGGCGGGGCCCTCACTCAGTGGAGGAATCCGCAGCCAGAGCCTATACCTTGGTGTTGCCCCGTGTGCCATTCATGTGCCCGCAGCTCAGAGTAGCAGCCTCCTCTGTGGGTCTTTGAGGTGATAGCTCCAGTTGTCATGCCTGGTTTTATTTTTTTTCTTTCTTTTTGTCTAAGAGTTTTATTAAAATATTGGAAGGACAATAAAGTTGAGTGGATCACCTTAAGAGCTTAGAACAGTTCTGCCACTTTGGTAGCAGAGAGGGCACTACAACGTCAGAAGCACAGCAGTTTGTGGTGCCCCAGCCTCCACAGGGGGCTTATCCTCTCCTCCTCTTGGTGGACAGCTGTGGTCCCTGTACCCCTGGTGTGTGACTTTCCCTCAGGGCCCCTCCCAGGGCCGGGGAGCTGGGCAACTCTTCCTGCTTCCCGAGCGCCCATTGTACTCATGTGCTCCCCAGGATACTCCGGAGTCCCAAACCTGAACATCAGAGCTGGCAACATGGTGGTGAGGAAAAATAGATTTAACAACCATCATGGAACTTACCAAGTCTAGGGGGAAGACCAACACTGATCACAGAATTAGACAAATAAAACTAAAGTTATAATTGTGCCAAGAAAAGGAGGTACATGGAACCGTGAGAGCATGTAACAGGGGACCTGACCTAGTCAGGCTGCCCTGACTCTGGAGGAGAAGCAGGCAAAGTGGGCGATGGCCATTCTAAGCAGAGGGGACAGCAGTGGCAGGAGGGAGTGTGGCCTTTGAGGACTGGAAGAAGGCCAGTGAGGGTGGGAAGGGGAGATTGACCAGGTGTGCTGTGAGCCCAAGCTAGAGAGGGGCCAGATGGGGCAGAACAATGGAAAGTCTTTAAAGTATTTGAAGCAGTCACAGGAAGTCATCAGATATGCACTTAAAAAAAAAATCACTATTGCCTGCAGTAGAGAACAAAATAGGAAGAGATGGTGAAGACCAATTAGGAGTTACCACTTGGACCACAGTGTACAGATGAAGAGGAAACAGGTATTAGAGATCTTTTTGAAGAAGGATCAGCAAGACTTGGTGGATTTGATATGAGGTGGGGGGCAGAGAGAGGTGTCAAGGGAGATATATGGGTTTTGACTTCATAACTGGTTACATAGTAAGAGAAGGATCAAATCTGAGAAAAGATAATGAATACCCTTCAGACATGTAGTTTGAGGTGCTTAGGGACATTCAAGTTGTGTAGTCAAGGGCAGTTGGGCATCTGTAACAGGAGCTCGGGACCAGGAACCTAGTTTGTAATATAGGTGGTTACCGAAGCCCTGGGCCTGGACAAGGTCGCCCAGGGAGCAGTTAGAGAGTGGGAGGAGAGAAGAGGGCCATGGAAGATGGAGGAGCTCCAACAGTTAATGGCAGGCTGGGGAGCACGAGCCTGCCAAGTAGACTAAGAGGAGCTCCTAGAGAGCAAGAGACAAAGCAAGAGAATGTCAGGGCATGGAATCCAATAGAAAAGAATGTGTTTCATGAAGAAGAGGACTTTGCTTCTGGCCACAGTGGGGTAACAGGGTCTAGATTTGTCCCCCTGCCTTAAAGACCTACTAAAACAGATAAGGTATATGAAACAATGGTTTTCAGACACTGAAGAACAGGCAGCATGGGACAGCCATCCCTGAGAGAAGAGAAATAAATGAGGTGAGTCCAACACTTGATGCAGTCTACTGCCTGGAGAGAGTTCCAGGCTGCAGGGCAGGGAGGGGGACCCTAAGCAGAGACTGATGGTCTTTCTGGGTCCAGGAGGCAGAGTGAGAATTCAGGGAGACAGATACAGTCTTTTCCTTTTCTTCTTCCAGAGGGCCTGAAGTGCTTTGAAATCTGGGTCTCACACGGGGCCTTCCTAGGGGGCTGGGGGACTTGCGGCAGACAGTTTGAAACTAGCTGCAAGTAGCCTAGGGAGCAGGTAGAAACAGGGCAGGCAGCCTCGATGGGAGAGTGACAGAGGGGCCCCATTCTGCTTGGAGAGTACAAGTCTGGGGGAAAGAGGGTAGCAGGTAGCTAGGCATTGGGTGAGGGGGTGACAAGGCTGCATGGATTTATACCGCCCCTTGGGACTTTCAGGGACTTTCAGGACTAGCCAGTGTAGGCACCTCCCCTCCCCCGCTGGGGCTGCTCTTACTTTGGCTTGTCTTTGGAGAAACTTATCTGGAAATTCAACATTACAGCCATATTTTTTAACTTCCCAGTAAGAAAGCAGCTCACCGAAGCCCACCCACCAGACCCAGAAGCCACCTGCCAGATGTGGACGCCCACCCCTGTGGAAGAGACACAGCTGCCTTTTTTTTCCCCTCCCAATCACTTTAGCATGTTGTAGTTTATGCAGTGCCCAGGCTGACCTTCCTTGTGGGTGGCCCAGATGGCATACCTCAGAGGCGGTGACAGGTAAAGGTCTTCACCTTCAGACAGAGGAAGTGATCCCCAAATTAATCTGCCAGGGGGCATGAATGATGAGCCAAAGAGCCAGGGCTGCCACCAAGAGCCTCACTTCAGCAATGCAACCTAAGGGAGATACAAAGCCAAGAATCTCCAGCTAGAAAGTCAGCTCAGAGGATGGGCCAGTGGCCTGTTCACTCCTAGCAGCACATGTGCCCTGCCAGGCAAGGAAGCCTGGGAAGGACAGGAGAAGATGGGGTGGGGAGAGGATGGAAGCATATGAGGGGAGATCCAGGAGCACACACAGCTCTTGTCACCATGCCTGCCTTGAGATGCTAACTAACTACAATTCTGGTTTGGCGTCCGGGTGTGTTTTCCTTGAGAGCTGGGTGAAGAAGGGAAAGGCTCTGTTCATACAGTGTTCATCACTCACCACATTAATTTTCTGAATTTCTGCTTAGAACATTTGTGCCTGTCAGATAAGAGAGGAACTCAATTAGACTCCAAATGTCACCATTTCTGGTAATTACCATCATGCACAAATAATGGAAAACTCTCAACAATGGGTCTGATTTGAAACATTAACTTTCAAAAATGCTCACAAATGAATCATTTAATCTACAATCAACTTCTATTTTATTTTCTTTCTCCCAGAGATAGAAAATAGATAATTACTGAGAAGAGAATTGGGGAAACTTTCCACGCAGATAATTTGTGTTCAGAAACATAGAAACAAACATTTTTCTGCAATGTACAAAATGATTCCATATATAATGTTATCATTGTAGAAAACCTTTTAAAATGGATTCAGTGCAAGAAATTCTGGTTGAAAAACATCTGTGATTTAAGGCATGTCAAACTTAAAATATGCATGTATGGGCGTGTGGGTGTATGTGCGTGCTCCCCATAATAGAGTCCCTGTGTTTCTCATTCTGTACGTGGCCCATGTGTAAGTGGGCATGATGATTATTAACAAAACCCCAAGTTGCTGTACGAAGGAGAGTGTCTGATAGAGCAACACAAAAAAGGAGCATAAAGCCAGCGACTGCTATGCACTGGGGGAGACTTGGTAACTATAGCAACTTGCTTTAGAAGTTGTTCTTTCCCTGCCCAAAATGAGGTGGGCCCTGTCAGCCCTCCCCACACTGCAGGGAGAGAGAAGCCATTCAGGAGAGGCAGCAGGCCAGCCCCACAAAGGGCACATGGAGGAAAGCAGACTTCCTTAAGTTCTGACACCACATGGGTCTGTGAAGCAGCAGATTAGGAACAAGAATGAGGGGTGCAATTTAAGAAGGTGAACATAAAGAGTGGATTCTGAACTCCTGCAAACAGAATGGGAATTCTGTCAGGAATACGTCCACCCAGCTGTGACCATTCTGATGTAAACTGGCACATGACATGGAAAAGATCAGCACACACTCAAGAACTGAATCCAGGTGGGGTCAGGGTATTTCTATCAGGCTCCTGGGTAAGCCCTCACCCCTTCCACAGGGAGGAGGGACTGGAGTTAACAACAGAACCCCACCATATATTAGATTTTTTTAGTTGTGGCGATTTTTAAAAAATGTTCAACTGTTAGTAAACCAGATAGTTGAACACATAGGGTGAGCTCATTTCGTCTCATCAAATCCTTTATACTTGTAATTAAAAAGCCTGGAGCCAGGAGGAGCTTCAAGATGGCGGAAGAGTAAGATGCAGAGATCACCTTCCTCCCCACAAATACATCAGAAATACATCTACATGTGGAACAACTCCTACAGAACACCTACTGAATGCTGGCAGGAGACCTCAGACCTCCCAAAAGGCAAGAAACTCCCCACGTACCTGGGTAGGGCAAAAGAAAACAAAAAACAGAGACAAAAGAATAGGGATGGGACCTGTACCAGTGGGAGGGAGCTGTGAAGGCGGAAAGGTTTCCACACACGAGGACGCCCCTTCCCACGCGGAGAGGGCGGGTGGCGGAGGCGGGGAAGCTTCGGAGCCTTGGAGAACAGCACAGCAACAGGGGTGCGGAGGGCAAAGCGGAGAGATTCCCGCACAGAAGATCAGTGCCGCCCAGCACTCACCAGCCCGAGAGGCTTGTCAGCTCACCCACCAGGGCGGGCGGGGGCTGGGAGCTGAGGCTCGGGCTTCGGAGGTCGGATCCCAGGGAGAGGACTGGGGTTGGCTGCGTGTACACAGCCTGAGGGGGCTAGTGCGCCACGGCTAGCCAGGAGGGAGTCCGGGAGAAAGTCTGGAGCTGCCGGAGAGGCAGGAGACTTTTTCTTCCCTCTTTCTTTCCTGGTGCGCGAGGAGAGGGGATGAAGAGCGCCGCTTAAAGGAGCTCCAGAGATTGGCACGAGCCGCGGCTATCAGCGTGGACCCCAGAGACAGGCATGAGACGCTAAGGCTGCTGCTGCAGCTACCAAGAAGCCTGTGTGCAAGCACAGGTCACTGTCCACACCTCCCCGCCCGGGAGCCTGTGCAGCCCGCCACTGCCAGGGTCCAACTTCCCCAAGAGAAAGCACGGCGCGCCTCAGGCTGGTGCAACATCACGCTGGCTTCTGCCGCCGCAGGCTCGCCCCGCATCCGTACCCCTCCCTCCCCACGGCCTGAGTGAGCCAGAGCCCCCGAATCAGCGGCTCCTTTAACCCCGTCCTGTCTGAGCCGGAACAGACGCCCTCAGGCGATCTACACGCAAAGGCGGGTCCAAATCCAAAGCTGAACCCTGGGAGCTGTGCGAACAAAGAAGAGAAAGGGAAACTCTCCCAGCAGCCTCAGGAGCAGCGGATTAAATCTCGACAATCAACTTGATGTACCCTGCATCTGTGGAATACCTGAATAGACAAAGAATCATCCCAAATTGAGGAGGTGGACTTTTGGAGCAAATATATATATATATATATATATATATATATATATATATATATATAGTTTTCCCTTTTTCCCTTTTTGTGAGTGTGTATGCTTCTGTGTGTGATTTTGTCTGTATAGCTTTGCTTTCACCATTTGTACTAGGGTTCTGTCTGTCCGTTGTTTATTTATTTATTTTTTAGTATAGTTTTCAGCACTTGTTATCATTGGTGGATTTGTTTTTTGGTTTGGTTGTTCCCTTCTTTCTTTCTTTTAATTACTTAAAAAATTTTTTTAAACAATTATTTTTTGTTTTTTATTTTAATAACTTTTTAATTTAATTTAATTTAATTTTATCTTTTTCTTACTTTCTTTCTTTTGTTCTTCCTTTTATTCTGAGCTGTGTGGAGGACAGGTGCTTGTTGCTCCAGCCAGGCATCAGGGCTGTGCCTCTGAGATGGGAGAGCCAAGTTCAGGACATTGGTCCACCAGAGACCTCCCAGCTCCACGTAATATCAAACGGTGAAAATCTCCGAGAGATCTCCTTGTCAACGCCAAGCTCCACTCAATGACTAGCAAGCTACAGTGCTGGATACCCTATGCCAAACAACTAGCAAGACAGGAACACAACCCCACCCATTAGCAAAGAGGCTGCCTAAAATCATAATAAGGTCACAGACACCACAAAACACACCACCAGACGTGGACCTGCCCACCAGAAAGACAAGATCCAGCCTCATCCACCAGAACACAGGCACTAGTCCCCTCCACTAGGAAATCTATACAACCCACTGAACCAACCTTAGCCACTGGGAACAGACACAAAAAACAACGGGAACTATGAACCTGCAGCCTGTGAAAAGGAGACCTCAAACACAGTAAGTTAAGGAAAATGAGAAGACAAAGAAACACACAGCAGATGAAGGAGCAAGACAAAAACCCATGAGACCTAACAAATGAAGAGGAAATAGGCAGTCTACCTGAAAAAGAATGCAGAGTAATGACAATAAAGATGATGCAAAATCTTGGAAATAGAATGGAGAAAATACAAGAAATGTTTAACAAGGACCTAGAAGAACTAAAGAGCAAACAAGCAATCATGAACAACAAATAAGTGAAATTAAAAATTCTCTAGAAGGGATCAATAGTAGAATAACTGAGGCAGAAAAATGGATAAGCAACGCAGAAGATAAAATCGTGGAAATAACTACTGCAGAGCAGAATAAAGAAAAAAGAATGAAAAGAATTGAGGACAGTCTCAGAGACCTCTGGGACTATTAAATGCACCAACATTCGAATTATAGGGGTCCCAGAAGAAGAAGAGAAAAAGGGACGGAGAAAATATTTGAAGAGATTATAGTTGAAAACTTCCCTAATATGGGTAAGGAAATAGTTAAGTCCAGGAAGCACAGAGAGTCCCATACAGGATAAATCCAAGGAGAAACACGCCAAGACACATATTAATCAAACTATCAAAAATTAAATACAAAGGAAAAAATATTTAAAGCAGCAAGGGAAAAACAACAAATAACACACAAGGGAATCCCCATAAGGTTAACAACTGATCTTTCAGCAGAAACTCTGCAAGCCAGAAGGGACTGGCAGGACATATTTAAAGTGAGGAAAGGGAAAAACCTACAACCAAGATTACTCTATCCAGAAAGAATATCATTCAGATTTGATGGAGAAATTAAAACCTTTACAGACAAGCAAGAGCTAAGAGAATTCAGTACAACCAAATCAGCTTTACAACAAATGCTAAAGGAATTTCTCCAGGTAGGAAACACAGGAGAAGCAAAAGACCTACAATAACAAACCCAAAACAATTAAGAAAATGGTAATAGGAACATACATATCGATAATTACCTTAAATGTAAATGGGTTAAATGCTCCAACCAAAACACATAAACTGGCTGAATGAATACGAAAACAAGACCCATATATGCTGCCTACAAGAGACCGACTTCAGACCTAGGGACACATACAGACTGAAAGTGAGGGGATGGAAAAAGATATTCCATTCAAATGGAAATCAAAAGAAAGCTGGAGTACCAATTCTCATATCAGACAAAATAGACTTTAAAATAAAGACTATTAGAAGAGACAAAGAAGGACACTACATAATGATCAAGGGATCAATCCAAGAAGAAGATATAATAATTGTAAATATTTATGGACCCCACATAGGAGCACCTCAATACATAAGGCAAACACTAACAGCCATAAAAGAGGAAATTGACAGTAACACAGTCAGAGTCAGGAACTTTAACACCCCACTTTCACCAGTGGACAGATCATCCAAAATGAAAATAAGTAAGGAAACACAAGCTTTAAATGATACATTAAACAAGATGCACTTAATTGATATTTATAGGACATTCCATCCAAAAACAACAGAATAGACTTCCTTCTCAAGTGCTCATGGAACATTTTCCAGGATAGATCATATCTTGGGTCACAAGTCAAGCCTCGCTAAATTTAAGAAAATTGAAAACGTATCAAGTATCTTTTCCAACCACAACGTTATGAGACTAGATATCAATTACAGGAAAAAATCTGTAAAAAAATACAAATACATGGAGGCTAAACAATACACTACTTAATAACCAAGAGATCACTGAAGAAATCAAGAAGTACCTAGAGACAAATGACAATGGAAACACGACGACCCAAAACCTATGGGATGCAGCAAAAGCAGTTCTAAGAGGGAAGTTTATAGCAATACAATCCTACCTTAAGAAACAAGAAACATCTCAAATAAACAACCTGCCTTACACCTAAAGCAATTAGAGAAAGAAGACCAAAAAAACCCCAAAGTTAGCAGAAGGAAAGAAATCATAAAGATCAGATCAGAAATAAATGAAGGAAAAAATAGCAAAGATCAGTAAGGCTAAAAGCTGGTTCCAAGAGAAGATAAACAAAATTGATAAACCATTAGCCAGATTCATCAAGAAAAAAAGGGAGAAGACTCAGATCAATAGAATTAGAAATGAAAAAGGAGAAGTAACAACTGACACTGCAGAAATACAAAGGATCATGAGAGATTACTACAAGCAACTATATGCCAATAAAATGGACAACCTGGAAGAAAATGACAAATTCTTAGAAATGCACAATCTCCCGAGACTGAATCAAGAAGAAATAGAAAATATGAACAGACCAATCATAAGCACTGAAATTGAAACTGTGATTAAAAATCTTCCAACAATCTAAAGCCCAGGACCAGATGGCTTCACAGGCAAATTCTATCAAACATTTATAGAAGAGCTAACATCTATCCTTCTCAAACTTTTCCAAAATATAGCAGAGGGAGGAACACTCCCAAACTCATTCTACGAGGCCACCATCACCTTGATACCAAAACCAGACAAGGATGTCACAAAGAAAGAAAACTACAGGCCAATATCACTGATGAACATAGATGCAAAAATCCTCAACCAAATACTAGCAAACAGAATCCAACAGCACATTAAAAGAATCATATACCGTGATCAAGTGCAGTTTATCCCAGGAATGCAAGGATTTTTCAATATATGCAAATCAATCAATGTGATACACCATATTAACAAATTAAAGGAGAAAATCATAGGATGATCTCAATAGATGCAGAGAAAGCTTTCGACAAAATTCAACACCCATTTATGATAAAAACCCTCCAGAAAGTAGGCATAGAGGGAACTTACCTCAACATAATAAAGGCCATATATGAGAAACGCAAAGCCAACATCATCCTCAATGGTGAAAAACTGAAACCATTTCCACTAAGATCAGGAACAAGACAAGGTTGCCCACTCTCACCACTCTTATTTAACATAGTTTTGGAAGTTTTAGCCACATCAAGCAGAAAAGAAAAAGAAATAAAAGGAATCCAAATCAGAAAAGAAGAAGTAAAGCTGTCACTGTTTGCAGGTGACATGATACTACATATAGAGAATCCTAAAGATGCTACCAGAAAACTACTGAAGCTAATCAATGAATTTGGTAAACTAGCAGGATACAAAATTAATGCACAGAGATCTCTGGCATTCCTATACACTAATGATGAAAAATCTGAAAGTGAAATTAAGAAAACACTCCCATTTACCACTGCAACAAAAAGAATAAAATACCTAGGAATAAACCTACCTAAGGAGACAAAAGGCCTGCATGCAGAAAATTATAAGACACTGATGAAAGAAATTAAAGATGATACAAATAGATGGAGAGATATACCATGTTCTTGGATTGGAAGAATCAACATTGTGAAAATGACTCTACTACCCAAAGCAATCTACAGATTCAATGAAATCCCTGTCAAACTACCACTGGCATTTTTCACAGAACTAGAACAAAAAATTTCACAATTTGTATGGAAACACAAAAGACCCCAAATAGCCAAAGCAATCTTCAGAAAGAAAAACGGAGCTGGAGGAATCAGGCTCCCTTACTTCAGACTATCAAAAGCTGCAGTAATCAAGACAGCACGGTACTGGCACAAAAACAAAAATATACATCAATGGAACAGGATAGAAAGCCCAGAGATAAACCCACACACATATGGTCGCCTTATCTTTGATAAAGGAGACAAGAATATACAATGGAGAAAAGACAGCCTCTTCAATAAGTGGTGTTGGGAAAACTGGACAGGTACATGTAAAAGAATAAAATTAGAACACTCCCTAACACCATACACAAAAATAAACTCAAAATGGATTAAAGACCCTAATGTAAGGCCAGACACAATCAAACTCTTAGATGAAAACATAGGCAGAACACTCTATGACATAAATCACAGCAAGATCCTTTTTGACCCACCTCCTAGAGAAATGGAAATAAAAACTAAAATAAATAAATGAGACCTAACGAAACTTCAAAGCTTTTGCACAGCAAAGGAAACCATAAACAAGACCAAAAGACAACCCTCAGAATGGGAGAAAATATTTGCAAATATTTGCAAATGAAGTAACTGACAAAGGATTAATCTCCAAAATTTATAAGCAGCTCATGCAGCTTAATAACAGAAAAACAAACAACCCAATCCAAAAATGGGCAGAAGACCTAAATAGACATTTCTCCAAAGAAGATATACAGATTACCAACAAACACATGAAAGAATGCTCAACATCATTAATCATTAGAGAAATGCAAATCAAAACTACAATGTGATATCATCTCACACCGGTCAGAATGTCCATCATCAAAAAATCTAGAAACAATAAATGCTGGAGAGGGTGTGGAGAAAAGGGAACACTCTTGCACTGTTGGTGGGAATGTAAATTGATACAGCCACTACGGAGAACAGTATGGAGGTTCCTTAAAAAACTAAAAATAGGGCTTTCCTGGTGGCGCAGTGGTTGAGAGTCCGCCTGCCAATGCAGGGGACATGGGTTCGTGCCCCGGTCCGGGAAGATCCCACAGGCCCCGGAGTGGCTGGGCCCGTAAGCCATAGCCGCTGAGCCTGCGCGTCCGGAGCCTGTGCTTTGCAATGGGAGAGGCCACAACAGTGAGGGGCCCGCGTACCACAAAAAATAAATACATAAATAAATAAAAATAAAAAACTAAAAATAGAACTACCATACGACCCAGCAATCCCACTACTGGGCATATACCTTAAGTAACCATAATTCAAAAAGAGTCATGTATCACAATGTTCACTGCAGCTCTGTTTACAATAGCCAGGACATGGAAGCAACCTAAGTGTCCATCGACAGATGAATGGATAAAGATGTGGCACATATATACAATGGAATATTACTGAGCCATAAAAAGAAACGAAATTGAGTTATTTGTAGTGAGGTGGATGGACCTAGAGTCTGTCATACAGAGTGAAGTAAATCAGAAAGAGAACAACAAATACCATATGCTAACAGATATATATGGAATATAAAAAAAAATGGTCATGAAGAACCTAGGGGCAAGATGGGAATAAAGATGCAGAGCTACTAGAGAATGGACTTGAAGACACGGGGAAGGGGAAGCTGGAGCAAAGTGAGAGAGTGGCATGGACATATATACACTACCAAATGTAAAACAGATAGCTAGTGGGAAGCAGCTGCATAGCACAGGGAGATCAGCTCGGTGCTTTGTGACCAGTTAGAAGGGTGGGATAGGGAGGGAGGGAGGGAGACGCAAGAGGGAAGAGATATGGGGATATATGTGTATGTATAACTGATTCACTTTGTTATAAAGCAGAAACTAACACACCACTGTAAAGCAATTATACTCCAATAAAAACGTTAAAAAAAAAAAAAAAAAAAGCCTGGAACCAAAGGAGCTCCTCAGATAAGGTGAGACAAAGTTTTCCCACGAGGGGAGTCCCAGGGACCTTTAGTAATCTGGTATATGAAGTGGGCAGAAGGGAGGCCTCCCTTGCATGGAATGGGGCTTGGTGAGCTTAATGTTACAGGGACTTAGGTTCGGTTTACCCTTCTCACCACAGCATTGGGCACAGTTGATTGCTGCCTCTGTCCTGAACCATGTCCTCCATTTGACTGGAGAACTCATTCCTGTTTACCTGCCACCTCACTGGCTGCTCCTGATCCCTCCTCTCTGCAGGATCTTCCTTCTCTTCCCCAACTCTGGATGACCTAAGCCTTGGAAGTTCTCCCCTCCTCTCTACCCTCATTCCCTACGTGATCTCATTTACTATCAGGGTTCTCACTATATCTGCAGGCTGATGACTGACGTAGCCAACCACCATCTCAATGTGACCACGTGGATGTCTAACAGGCACCACACACACAGCATGTCCCAGACAGCCCTCCCGGAGTAGATGGTTGGTCCCACCATCAAAGTACATCCCAAATGTGAATGCTTCTCAGCCAGTCCTCTGCTCCCTATCAAGGCACTGGCACCCCTGCCTGGATTGCGCCAGCGGCCTCCTGAGTTCTCTGCTTTTTGCCCTTGTTCTTTCCTACGGCCTGTTCTCCACATGGCAGCCAGTTATCTCTTAACAACACAAATCAGATCCTATCACTACCTTGCTCAAAACCCTCCAGTATCTTCTGGTCACAGAACAGAAGCTGGAGCTCTTGCCAGTGGCCTCTGGGCCATGATCCGGTGCACCCTCCCCTCCAACGTCTTCTTGACCACCTTCCCCTTTGCTCACTCTACTCCTGACACACTGTTTTTCTTTCTTTTTTTTTTAAGTTTTTTTTTTTTTATGTGGACCATTTTTAAAGTCTTTATTGAATTTGTTGCAATATTGCTTCTGTATTATGTTTTGGTTTTTTGGCCGCGAGGCATGTGGGATCTTAGCTCCCCGACCAGGGATTGAACCTGCACCCCCTGCAATGGAAGGCAAAATCTTAACCACTGGGCCACCAGGGAAGTCCCTACACTGGTTTTCTTTGCTGCTTCAAACGTGACCTCAGAGCCTCACACTTGCTGCCACTTCTGCCTGGAACACCGGAAGAGCTCGTTCCCTCTCTCCAAGTTTCCTGTCTCATTAGAAACATCCTCCCTGTCTATATTAGTTAACAACACTCACTCCATCCATTCTATCCCTTTATCCTGCTTTACTTTTTTTTGTCACACTAACCTCTACCTATATTATCACAGAAAGTTGTCTCCCTCAGTAGGATGTGAGATTTTAAAAACAGGGACTTTTTGTTGTAGTTCACTGCTTTTCCCCCAGGACTCAGAACAGTACCCAGCACGTGGTGGGTTATCAGCAAATATTTGTAAACGAGTGAATAAACATATGCATAAAGGAAATAACCATAATTTGTGTAACACGTTGGCTGTGACATGTAGTGGTTCAATGGTTTTTAAACTACTTTTGATTTTGTTTCTAAATGATCTGGCTCCTGAAACAAAGCAGGCCGTAACGTAAGTCATTCTGTTGGAGAATTAAACACATCTGGGGTCAAAACATGGTGCTCTCCCATGTCTCTGATATAAAATGGATTTCAGAAATCTAGCTAACAGAGGAGCCTGGATAGAACTAGAATAGGATTTTGGAGCTAGAAGAGATTTCTCTCCTCAAAGGAGATATATACCCTCCTCCTCCAAGAGCAAACACCAGCTGTTCCTCCCACCGTGTGTCCTGTGGGCTCACCTGCCCCAACCTTGCTCACCAAGGCATCCTCCCAATATATGTGCCTCTCCCAGAGGAATCCCTCTTCTAGTTGCTAAAAAAAATTCCTCCATATCATTACAGAATTACATAAGTTTTAATAGTAGCCACCACGTATTGGGCATTAACTACTTGCCACACATTTGACATTCACTTGTTTACTCCTCAAAGCAACCTGGTGATGTGGTATTGTTAGTAGTCTCGTCTCACAGATGAGGAAACCATAGCAAACAAGGCTAAAGGACGTGTCCAAGGTTACAAAGCTAGTAGGATATGGAGCCAGGATTCAACCTGAGGTTCTGATCTCAGCATCCATGCTCTTAATGGCCTGCACAGTCTCTGCTCTTAGCTAGAAGAGGCCTTAGAGACCACCTAGTTCAAGTCAAGTTGGGTGACTTGGCTAAGGTCAAAACAGCAGGCAATGGACAAATGGGGAGGAGGGCGGGTCCAGGTGTATGTTTCCTGTTCTCTCCAGTTGGCTTGAAAGATTTCAGTGAGCTACATCTGCCCCTGGAGAGTGGGCAGCAAGGAAGTTGTACGGTGGCACCAGTCCTAAATACTAATTGCTAATTTAAGACCAAAGGGGGAAATTGTCTTGTGTACCCTATAAAAGAGGGTAGGATTTAAAGTAAATATCTGGAACTTTATCTCAGTTTAAGTGGCAGAGTATGCCTTTTGTATTTGAAATATTTTTTCCTTTTTAATCCTTTCACTACAAGGTATTGTGTGATGTCTACCTAAAAAGTACCTTTAATAAAGTTTTTCTGTTGTTCCCAATTAGTAATTATGCTTATTTTAAACCTGGTGCAGACTGTACCCTCTATGTTCCTTAATTTTGCCACATTCAAAGACTACTGTGTGCACCCCTGATGGAGTCTTGGTGGCTAAACAGCATTGCCAGGACTCATCCTAATGTCCCAATCCCCAAGCATGCAAGGTGAAATATATGACCTTGAGCAAGTCAGCCTCTCTGAGCCAGTTTCCTCAACTCTAACACAAGGGATGGGCCTGGCTGGTCTCTATCTTACTGGATGGTGCCTTCTGATTCTATACCTAGAATAACAACAGTCATTATTTCTTTATTACCAGGCACTGTGCTAAGTGTTTTATGTGCATTTCTCATTAACTCCTCACAACATCACTATGAAATAGGTACTATTATTATATCATTTTTACAGATGAGGAAACTAAAGTTTAGAGAGGTTAATAAACTTGACCAAGGTCACACACTCAGCAGGTGAGGGGCAAGGTGGGATGCAAAGTCTGGCACTGTGCCCAGATCCTACAGTCGTAACCAGCATGAGGAAGTAGTGTGCTCCCTCACAGAATCACAGAGAGCAGAGGTGCCACAGAACATCTCCCCTCACAGTACAGATGGAGACGCTAGGGCCAAGAGAATCTGAGTGACGTCCAATGTCACATTACCAGGCAGTGGCAAAGCCAACATGAACTCTCTTCTTGGCCACTTACTGTGGCTGTTCCATCAGGTAGATTCTGGAGAATGGACGTCTCTCTCATCAACAAGCTTTTGATTAGACTCTGGGCCTGGTTTACTCACCTTTTGTCCAGGAATATATTAAAAATAGTTTGGGGAAGTGGTATGCATCTACCACGCATTAGATTTATACATTTTCATGATAGACTTAAGCCAGATCCTATATATCTATCCTTTTTTTTTTTTTTTAACTTTATTTGGAATTTGTTTTCAGAATCCAATCTGGGTTTCACAAGGATGCTATTGGTTGTCAATGTGCTGTTCTAATCCTTCTCCACAGGAACTTTCTCCACAAATCCACTGCCAGATGGGTCTGCAGAAGGCGGAGGCTGAACTGAACTTGAAGTTCCTGCATCTTCTCCCACATGCTAAGCCCTAAAACAGTGTTCTCCTTCACGTCATCTACCGACTTCTGACCTTTAGGTTGCTTTTATTAGGGCAATGATCCTCAACTCTGCCTGTACATTAGAATCATCTAAGGGAATGAGAAAAAAACTCATAATTTGGGACCACTGAAACCTTTGGAAGCCCCAAACCCACTGAAGGTGTTTGAGCAGCAACACGATGTGGGGAATAGTATGTTTCAGGAAAGTTGTGGTCAGGTTGCCATTTCCATAATTAACTGGAGGGAGATTTTTACATATTTTTTTGAAAGAGCCAGGTCTTCTGTTCTTAACCTCCCAGTTTTGGATTAATCTTGAACCATAGGTTTCCCACGCACCCTATTCTTTCTTCTCATGGTTCCCTGGGGGATTTACCTGACTTTCATTTTGCAGTTCTCACTCCACATAGAGCAGCTTGTGGAGGAGCATGTACCTCTATACTGTTTTCTCCCTACTTTATTATAAATTTTGAAAATATATTTTGTTCACATTACAACATTCAATACAGAGTAAAAAATGAGTCTCCGTACTTTCCTACCTCTTGGCCTTGGTTTTCCTCCCTGGAGCCCAGTTTCCAGCTCTTGGGGTATTCTTGCAGAGACGGTTTCTACATGTACAGGCAGATATTATGCATATGGATTTACCTAAATGGCAACCTTCTAAACATTGATCAGTAACTTGCTTTTTTCCCCTTTCTCTTTCATCTCCAAAATTAAGCATGCAGGCTCTTCTTCTAGGTTTTTTTTTAGGGAAATAAAAAGGGCAATGACAAGGCTCCTAGAGGATCCAGAACCTTAAAAGTTGTCATCATCATATTTCTGAGTTCCTTGCTCAGTAGGACTTGGAGCTTCCTGCTCTCTTCCTTTCTCCTCTGTACCTGACGGTGGAGCTCTCCAAATCTTATTGTTGCTCCCCCAACCTCCTGGGTCCCCGACCCCATTCAGCAATGTTTCCTGTCCTTCCTTCATGAAAGTTTCTTTCACTAGGAAGTGGCCCTGAATTTACAGTTGAGGTGAAAGAAACAATGCTTATGAATAGGAGGCCATTCAGGGGCCTGCCTAATTTCATTTGGGAATTATACATCTCAGGGGAATTTAGGATCCATGGTCACCCTGAGCAACCTTTCTCTTAGTAATTTAGGCAAGTGACAAGGGTCTGACTTATGATGTTAAAAGCTGGAATTCAAAGGAAGGGGTAAACAGAAGAGACCATGCAAAGAGAAATGTGATGCAACTTGATAACTGACTAGGTTCAGGGAGTGGAAAGAAAGTAGTGAACAACTTTCTATGCCTTAGAATTTAAGATTTTAAGCTCAAGCAACCAGAAGAATGGTGGGATCACTGTTAAACAAGACATTCTTTGTAAAGGCTTTCAAAAGCCTTGTTTTTTTTTCTAGGTTGAATACAGTACTCATCAAATTTCCGAGGCGGACCAGACATGGGAAAATCTGTGAGGTAATGGGGTTTGTCTCTGACCCTTCTCTGCACCTTTTCTCCTCCACTCTTCTGCCTGATTCTGTGGGCTATTCTTCCATGCAGCTGCCTGTCATATAACCCTGCCAAAGTGATGAACAGTATCAGGTGTAGGCTGATAAGGCAAAGCTGTGCCCTCTCTCTCGGGAGTAGCTACATTTTAAAAGGAGACTCATGAAGAGATAAAGCCTTAAGACAAAAAAAGAGTGCACCTACAAGAGCGAAATTAATGCGTCCTAGGGTGCGTTTTTTTAGATAAGCTGGTAGTCTTCAAATCACACCAGTGGTTAATCACAAGGTGAATTCTGTTCCATTGGAACTACTTATGTCAAAGCTTTTCTTGCCTGAACAGACTACTGTATACTGATGGAGCTTTAGATCTATTATTGTGTGAGGTACAAAGTTACTTTCTAGCCATCCATTTATTTACTTTAAAAGATAAAATAGACATTGAATATGTTTCTTCCATATTTTCTGACAGTCTGTTTTGGTGGGATTTTTTTGTGGTCCATAATAGGTCTTTCCCTACTGGGATTATGTAATGTTTAATGTCTTGTTGAAGAACAATGATACCTCCATCACCACATCCAAAGCTTTAAGAGAGATACATTGCTCTTTCTCAAGAGACAATTCCCCACATCCTCAGTTAAGTTGAATGCAACTGAAACAGCTGTGTGAGCGAGCAACTCAGACCAGAGCAGAAGCTCAGTAATGCATGCATACAACCAACAGTCACCAATTCCAATCCAGCTGGGTTTACCAGAGGTCCAGCTAAAGGAGATACTGCTTCACCTTCTCCAGGCATCTGATGTTGAAAATATTCACACTGTATAAGAAATAGAATGGAATAATGGTGAAAAGCAGGAGCTCTGGAGCCAGGCTATTTGGGTTCAAATACTAGCTCTGCCAATCACTACTTAGGTGACCTCAAGACATTTATTTATTCTGCTGTGCCTTGATTCTGTAAAATAGGGACCATACTAATACCTATCCTACAGAATGGCTGTGAAGATGAAATGATATAATACATGTACAGCACTTAGAACAGTAAGTACATGGCAGATAGTTAATGCCATATGAGTGTTAGCTGTTAGTGGTTTTACTTACTAGTTCAAACATTTCATATTACTTCAGATTTTGCAAGCATTCCATTTTGCAATTAATTTTAGTTTGTTAAAATGAGACAAAAGAAAAAAAAAGTATCTGGTTTCTGTCTTTAACCATTTCAAGTTTCTCTGATATCCTAGGGTCTAGTAATGGCATCCACACGTGGCAAGGGACTATAGCAGTTAGGCCACACACTAAATGGCAGAGATGTCAGGGGACCCTTCAGAGTCATCTCTAAATTCTCATTGCCTGTCAGCATAGATAAACCCTTTTATACCCCTTTACTGTCATACTGTCCACTGGCAGGAGATCCAGTTTCAACTGAATTCAGCCAACAACTTTTCACTTCTGCTTCAAGCAAGCACCCCTGACAATGGAGACAAGGCAGTTAAAAAGGAAATATATCCTACATTCATGTCTTTTTCTTTAAAAAAATAATGTATATGCCAAAGTAAGATTTTTAAAGAGGTGACATGCCAATATTAGTTTCTTCAGCTAAAGGAGATACAAGGTCCATCTGAATATATAATCTCAACGAAAGGCAGATCTGTGATACCTAGAGGTTTGGAGAAAACTGTTACCATCAAGGCCTTGGGAACATCTGAAGATATACTGAACGAATGGGTCGTTTCATCATGATGTCTTATTATTATTACACTGTGGAGCTACACAAATATTTGTTGAATATTTATGCTAGGTGCTTTGCCTCTGTATGAAATGCCTTTCACATAAATGTTCATTAATGTTTTTGGTGTGTTGAAAAGTAATGGTAATCTAAAGCATTTAAACTGGATGGTTGAAAATATTTTATTTAGAATTATTATTATTTAGATACCGCATCCTCTATGTTTTGGCCTTTAACTAGGGTATCTTTTTCTACAATACCATAGCAGGTCAATTTTCTATTCCATATTGTTTAAAAAATTCTCTATTTGTGGAGTTCAACAGGATTCCAGAAAAGAAACAAAGTGAGTTTAGTACCTTTACCTTTTAGCTTAGCTAACAAACACCAAATTAAAGCCACAAATAACCTCCAGACAGTTTGTACTGCTATTGATAAAAAATTCACTTTGATAGCAGTATCTTTAGGTATGAAAATGGAGCATATTTGAAAGAACCCCAGAGGTTGCACCTTTTCTTTAAGACATATCATTTCCTGCTGGAAATATAAGGCTGAATCAAATACTGATGTTAGAGGTCTAATAAATCTTGTTGATGAATTACACAGAAGCACATATAATATGTCTAAAGGGTAGCTCATGCTAGGAGAATATATTAAATAAAGTTACATGCATAATATGTATTTTCTTCCTTCAATCAACTTTCCAAGAAACTGAATGAAGTATTTTAATTTAAACCAGCCCAGAGATGGCTCTGTTTCATATCCTATTCCATGTTACCTAAACTTTTATTCTTTTCTCCTATTTCTAGAAAGACTAGCGCTTATACTGGATAATGGGATACCTGGCACAATTTAATTTATCCAAAGATCTCAAAAGGACATACACAGAACAATGTGAGTTTTACCAAAGAAAAATAGGGTTCTTCAGAGTCACATAACATGTAACACGAGGGCTGGAACAGCTCAGCAGGCAACAGCTAGACTAAGAATGATGTTCCTTACTCTACAGCTGTGTTTGCTGAGATACCACTTAGAGGCTCTCTCTCAGTATTGAAATCACAAAACAACTAAAACATCTCAAGCCATAAAAATCAAACCACAAGCTCAGCTCTTGGGTATGAATTAAGAGGCATCCAAACTTTAAAGATTCTATGGGTAATAAAATAAATTATTCATGATAAACTTTTTCATGATTAGCTTGTTAGCTTACTGATAGTGTATAATAAGCCCATTGGGGAATGGAAGAGAACTGGTGAAGTTTTGGTGAGACTGGGGGTAAAGCATTATGGGTGGGACACAGCGACATTAGGGAGCTGCAGCATTGCCAGCACAGTGGACAGAGGTAGCATTGAGGTAGTTGGGAAGGAATGTGTGGGGTGGGATAAGATGGAAGGGGCCTTGTGAGTGAGATGGAAAATGTATTGTGGGAGGAAAGAATATAAAACACTCTCTCTCTGCAGATATATATGCATGTAGGGTGTGTGTATATCTTTCCTTCTCTCCTACCCCAGCCTTGCTCTGGCTAGTGATCCAACCCAGCACTAGTGTGGTCTTTGGTAGATTTTTTAAAAACTCTAAAATATGGTTTTTAAATAAACTAAATCTTTTTTTGAAATAATTTTTTATGTAGAAAAAATAATAATTTTATGATCTAGAGATCTTTTGACAAGTTTCATCCAAGTGTTCTCTATGTTTATTGTATTTCCGTAACTGGGATTATGCCTATAAGATTTTTAAGAATGTGAATATGTTTCTTTAACTACAAAAAAAAGCATTAAATATTCCCTTCCTAAGGATTATCTTGAATGCTGTTTATTTCCCTGTGATAAAAACTAAGTCCTATAGCATGCCTTCTATACTCTGCCCTCAAACTCCTGCCCTTTTGTCATGGTTTAATCCTGCCCTTTTGTCATGGTTTAATCATTTGCTTTGTACTTTTAGCTGTTATTCAGAAGTCCTTCTCCCCTGATCCCCCCCTAAAAAATGGGGACAAGGAAATTTCACCTGAATAGGCCGCTCCCTTGTGTTCGTGATTTTTTACTCTCTTCTATCAGAGTTGAACCCCATCCATCCCCTTTCCTGTAACACAGCATGACTGTTGTTGGTTGTAATCTTTACTATAGCACAAGGCAAATCTTAGTAACTCAAGTGGTTGACACAGACTAAACTGTCTTGTTCAGACCACCCTGTAAATCCCTTCCCTAGTTTTTAGCTCTTGGGCGTAGAAGGGGGCAAGGGATGGGGGTGCTGCCTGCCTGTCCTGAAGGCTTTTATTTTATTGTGGTAACACTGGTTTTTAACATTCTATAAATTTCATGTGTACCACATTGTATTTTTACTTCTAGATACACAACAGCTTGCTCACCACCAAAAATTTAGTTTCCATCTGTCGCCATACAGTTGATCCCCTTTACTCATTTTGTCCAGGGCTTTTTAATCCCATGCTGGGTTGACTTCTTCTTTCAGACAGGCTGTTCTTGTTTCTGGAGAAAGAGGATGTTTTCCCATCTGGGTCCAAGTCCATCCATCTCTTTGACATCAAAACTGCCTTACCAGTCTCCTAAGACCAACCTGCCTGCTGTCTTCTGGGCTCTACCAGGAAATCAACAACATGCCTTTCTCTCCTGGCCCTGGGCCTCCAGCTCCTTATCCAATGTACTAATCAGAGCCAAGCATCTCCATTAGCAGATTCAAGTTTATTCTTCCATGTCCTTGCTGTCAAGTTCTTACATTAGTGAGCTGAGTGACCCCAGCCTCTCCCTCTATTCAGTTACCTCACTCTGGTTCCCAGGAGTGTATTTCTACACCCACATCTTCTCTGAAAAGCCTCCTTGTTGCTGCATATCTTACCCCTGTCCTTGGAATATCTAAGTCACAGCAGGGAAGGTCATCCTTCATGAATCACATTGTTCATGTACTCATAGCATGTTAGAAAGTTAATCGTCTTTTCCTGGGGAAACAGAAATTTCATATGGTTCAACCTAATAAATGTCACCAATAGGAAAATAAATAAATTAGTCATAATCTATTAATACTCTAGCTTAATACTGTGCGCAGTGAGAATGAATGAGCTAGAACAACATATATCATCATAGGTAAAACTCACAAATATATTGTTGAAGAAAGAAGGAGGAATATACATAGTATATCATGAATACAAAATTTGAAATCCAGGCACAACAGTTACTTGCCTGGGAGTCCAGTGGTTAAGACTCCGCTCTTCCACTGCAGGGGGCACAGGTTCGATCCCTGGTCAGGGAACAAGGATCCCACATACTGCGCGGCGTGGGGGTGCTCCCAC
Organism: Aethalodelphis obliquidens; assembly: GCF_003676395.1. Taxonomy (NCBI): domain Eukaryota; kingdom Metazoa; phylum Chordata; class Mammalia; order Artiodactyla; family Delphinidae; genus Aethalodelphis; species Aethalodelphis obliquidens. The sequence continues at coordinate 48,678,734 of NW_020837947.1, read as the reverse complement.
ACACAGAAAATTTATAAAAAAGAAAGCTAGGCACGACGATACTATATATTTCTTGGGGATATATATACACACACATACACACACATATACATATAGTACAAATATATTTATATATATACATATAGTATGAATATATTTATATATATACATATAGTATGTATGAATATATATACATATAGTATGAATATATGTATATATACATATACATATAGTATGTATATTTATATACATATGTATGAATATATAGTGTGAATATATACAAACATATGTAATATGTATACATATAGTATGAATATATATATACGTATATAATAAAAATATAAATAAGTGCACGGAAATAATAAACACACTGAATTCATGGTAGTAATTACGTCTAGCAGGAAGAACACAAGTAGCTTCAACTGTATTGGTTAATGTATATTTCTTAAGATGGGAGAAGATATGTGGGTTTCATTATATATTTTATAATTTTATGTATGCATAACAAATAAAAAGAAAATGCCTTCCAGCTTTTGCTGTAAAAAGGTAGTTAAAATATTTTATTAACGTTAGTTGAAATTTTGATAGAACCATTTATAATTTGCCTTCCCACAATGTACTGTGTTGGCCAAAAAGTTCATTCAGATTTTTTGTAAGATGTTATGGAAAAACCCAAACGAACTTTTTGGCCAACCCAATAAAATTCTGGTAAGAAGTTGCTGGCTCTATTTTCTTAGGAAGATAAACTTTATGTCATTTTAAGTTAATGTAACACTCTTTCTCTTATTCCAAGCACAAGCCACAGTAGGAAACTTCAATCCTAATTAAAACCAGCTCCTCTCTTTCCTAAAACTAACTGTGGAATTAATGTGGACCTGGCACTAAGTTTCTTAACTGGTACAAGCAAACTGGCTATGATTTCTGCTTATCTCTACTCAGGTTTCAGTGTTATAAATCACCATTGGCCAATAATAAAATCATATTTTAATGAAATATAACCACCATTAATATTATTCCTGAATTTATGAATTTTTCATTAAGATATTCAGAGAGTATCTTCCACCTTATTTACCTGGCATCAGAGTGGTGCCAAGACCATGGGCACACCTACCCAGATAATTAAAAAATTAATCTCTGTTATGAGCTGGTTCACGTGTACCTTTTCTTTTTCTTTTTTTTTTGCGGTACGCGGGCCTCTCACTGCTGTGGCCTTTCCCGCTGCGCAGCACAGGCTCCGGACGCGCAGGCTCAGCGGCCATGGCTCACGGGCCCAGCCGCTCCGCGGCATGTGGAATCCTCCCGGACCGGGGCACGAACCCGCGTCCCCTGCATCGGCAGGCGGACTCCCAACCACTGCACCATCAGGGAAGCCCGTACCTTTTCTTTAAGTTTCTTTTCTTACACATAATTCTGGTACCATGAGTAGTCACTACAAGCCATAATTAATAATGTTTATATATATGAGCATTTGCAAAGTGTTTTCAATCTGAGATAATCAGTCAGAATTCCTTTGTTGTAATTTTCTGTAATATAAACCATATGCCACCAACATATATAAAATTTTGGAGAAAATTATTAAGTAAATATTAAAAAATCATACATTCCAAATAACAGTAGAAACCATAAAACTTAAAATTATATCCTATCCTAAGGAAGGAATGAAATAAAAAAACATCTTTAATGGTACCTCTAAAAATATCACACTTTGAAGACAATAACTTATTATTATATATACATATAGAACTATGACATAAAATAGCATAATATTCCTGTGAGGTGAAAATAGTCATGTTTTTAGAGAAATACTAGGTGCCCCAACTCTCAGCCACCAAGTTCCTCATTAAGTTCTCAAGATAATAAAGGTGTCTGAGTACATAGCAACTTCAGGCCAACATTTTATTCACAATAGAATGGAATTTGGGAAAAGATAGATCTCAAGTGTAAGGTTAGATATAAAACTAATAGCCTAGGGGCTTCCCTGGTGGCACAATGATTAAGAATCTGCCTGCCAATGCAGGGGACACGGGTTCGAGCCCTGGTCTGGGACGATCCCACATGCCGTGGAGCAACTAAGCCCGTGTACCACAACTACTGAGCCTGCGAGCCACAACTACTGAAGCCCGTGCACAGCAACGAAGACCCAACACAGTCAAAAATAAATAAATAAATTTTAAAAACCTAATAGCCTAAATGTATATAACTTACTCTCAAATGGTTCATTAAAAAGTACACATACGGGGGCTTCCCTGGTGGCTGAGAGTCCGCCTGCTGATGCAGGGGACACGGGTTCGTGCCCCGGTCCGGGAAGATCCCACATGCCGCGGAGCGGCTGGGCCCGTGAGCCATGGCCGCTGAGCCTGCGCGTCCGGAGCCTGTGCTCCGCAACGGGAGAGGCCACAGCAGTGAGAGGCCCGCGTGCCACAAAAAAAAAAAAAAAAAAGTACACATACAAATACACACAAAGTAAATAATAAAGAAAATTCAGTAAAATGTTAATAACAAGTAAATCTGGGTAAGAAGTATCTGGGTGTTCTTTGTATGATTCTTATTCTTGCAACTTTTCTATAAGTTTGAAATTATTTCCAAATAAAATATGTGTAAAAAGTTAATTGCCCTATTTTGGGGTTTAGGGGAAGAGAGCGGACAGGAGGAGGGAAGGAGAAGAAAAGGGGGCAGATTTTAAGTTTCCAACCAAGCACACGGGAGTCCCCTGAGGCCTAGACCCTATAATAAGCTACAGTTCTGTTACTGATTGTCACATTTCATTAATTACAGGAAGAATGATTTTAATATGGCCATATTTTCAGGGAAGAAATTGTCCCTTTCCGGCCTTGGTTCAGAATTCCAAACCTTGGTTTTGAGAGTAAGATCCTCTCATATCTTAGAGGAGAGCATATCTCCTCTAAGATATGCCCAATTTTCAGAATATTCCTGGAATGATGTAGAGGCTGATAGCAAAAAGGGAAAATGTAATCATTTCTGATGGTTTCATTTGCAGGCAAGTCCCAGACAACTTGATTGGTAGGACAGCCATGGTTAGAGTTCAGTCTGTCAAAACTCATAAAGGGCCTAAGACTGCATCTTACTTGCAAGCTAGTTTCCTGGATGCTGACAGAAGACATGAGATTCCTGAATAAGAAATGAAAGCCTATTACAGCAAAAGCAGTGGCCAGAGTGTCAGAGGTTCGCAGTGGTTCCCTAAGCTCCAATTCCCACAGGGGTGATGTGAATGGGCCTCGATGTAGACGGAGCTGTAGTGGGTTGCATTACAGGAGAGCAACAACAAGCTTGGGGTACCTGCTGTTTTAAAGAAGGAAGCAGGCAAGTTTGCTCTTTGCCAGGGAGGGAGACATTGCCTTATCCTTCAAGGTTGCTCACTGCAAAAACAACCCTGAGAAACAGCCCAGATAAAGAGTGGTCAGGGCCTTGCTGGAGTGCAAGAGTCTTGGAGGACTGTTTTGCAAGCATCTTTTCTCAATAATAGATAGCTAGTGAGTAGCACAGTGCAGGTTATCAGTCATAGCCAAAACATTTTCAGGACGGAGCTAATGGCAAGTGGACTGTGCAGGAAAATAGTAGACAGAAAGGATGGATGGGCAGGCAAGATGTATAGCTTATCTAAGGTCTTATATTTGATTAAGAAGTAGAAGGGGTAGAAGAAGAGAGCAGGTGCCTACCAAATAAGGAGGCTGGAACATTCCAAGGAGGATGGGAAAGGTCTCTTTTACTTGTATTGTCTGTTTTTTTCCCTTAGCAGCTGCTTCCTCCTCCCGAGCCTTCCCTTTTGCCCTCTATGGGATGGCACTTTGGTGGCTGGCCCCGCTTTGGACAGCTTTCCTCTGAGATGTCCTCCAGTCCTAGATATTAGCCGTAGACATTTGCATCTTGACCCTCTTTTGCATCCTAGGGCTCACTGAAGGTTCTGGTTTTACAATAAAACTAACAGAATTTAATTTCTCAAATGTCTAAAAACCTCTCAGTCCCAATATTTCAAAGGAACAGAGACATTACAATGATCAGTTTTATTATTCTTTTAATTGAGAATATTTTACTTTTTAGTTATATATGGCTTCCATCCATTCCACATTTATGTGTCCTGGTACTGTGTTCATGCTAGGGATACCAACTTTAACAAGTCAGTGTGCCTATTTCCAAAGATTTTACAGTCTCTGCCTAGAAAATCCAAGAGAATCCATAAACTATTATAATTCTTAGGCAAGTTCAGCAAGGTTGCTGGAAAAGTACCAATATTTGAAAAATATATGTACTAGCATTTAGAAAATATAATAAAAAGACACATTTAATTATAACCAAAAAGATAATAAGGTATCTAGTAATAATCTAACTGTAAACAGGATGTTGATTTGGACTCTTCTGTTTTGTTTCCCCAGAACTGCTAAGACCCAAAGAAAGGACAAGTGACAAGTACACCACCTACAAGAACACTACCACTAACCAACCACAAATGGGACCAGACTCCTCCCTCTAGGGAATGCAAAATTACCATCATCCACCTCCACTCCTGCCCAGTGTATAAGGTAGAGCACTGACAAGGACAAAGAAGAAGTGGTCAGAGTGGACTTATGAGGCACGTGGTAATTCGTGAGTAGGGGTAGATAGGGCAGTTGGTTCAAGAAAGAGACTAATAAAGATTGGAGATGCCTAACAGTGGGTTCTGTAGCTGGTTGTTGGCTCAGCTGCAAAATTTGTAGGCCAACGCTGATTGTCCTCTAAGTGTGGAAAGGGAGTTTTTGGGAGTGGCTTGACATTTGCTCCCTGAGATTGGGGTCATATTCTAGGTATACAATCTATGCATAGTCACCAACCCATGGAATTTCAATCAAAATCTCAAAAAAGTATTAATGGGATTGATAAATTGGTCCTAAAGTTCATCTGGAAGAATACAGGACCAAAAAATAGCCAAGATTTTTTTTTTTAATCAAAAGAAACATACCCAGTTCTTATACCAAGAACTGGGAGTAAGAAGATAAGTAAGACACAGTGTCTATCCTCCAGCAGAGGTATTATCAGTGATACCTGTTAGGGCACCATTTGTAATCAACAAAGATGCTACAGTCACCAAACAGTTAAAATAGAAATGGAAGTATAAATAAATGCTTCAAACACACTTGCCCTCCCTTAAGCAAGAATGCTTCAAAGTAAAGTGCCACTGGGGAATTTTGATTTATGATGAAGTTTTTACAACTTGTATAACTTCAGATAGCATCCTGTAAGTCCCCAAGCAGTAAACTGCGAGCCATTTGACAGGTCTGTCATTTGCTTTTTCTCATTCTTCAGAAAACTCCAGGGATGCACTGTCTCCACTTATGTAAGCCTTTGTAACTACGCTTTTGAACATTTCCCTTTGTTAGTTAAAAATAACCCGGATTGTTCACAGTTCTTTTTGTTCTGATGTGTCTTTAAATGCAGCTGCATGCAGTTTCACAGCAAACAGTTTAATTGTGAGCTTAAAGAACTCACTTAAAATTTGGAAATTGTGCATTTTATGTAATGCATGTTCAGGATGGAAAATGCTGGTTATTAATTTTTACTTTTTATTAGTACAAAAAATGGACTTAACACTAATTTCCTTTTAGTTGATAAAGGAGGAAAAAAAAACAGAGAGAGAGAGAGAGAGAGATTAGGCTGGCCAATCTCTTCTGGTAAAGAGGTACTAGGTAATTTGGATCTACCTTCTTACTGAGGGTAATAAGAAAGTTGGACAAAATATTAATATAAAGATATATGCTTGAAACCACTTGAAAGACAACTAGATCGTAAAGAACTGCCAGGCCAAGATCTGGGGAAACTTGATGGCCAAGTTACTTTCTCTTGGATGACTTTAATGATTCTTGAGGGGATTACTGAGAAAATAAGCAGTGCTTCTGACACCCTCATGGTGCTAGGAGGATAGGAACTGGAGTCTGGGACTGGCCATAGAGGAAGGCCAGGTGAACCTCTTCACTTTAGGTTAGGACCCTTAAGGGCTGTATCCTAGGAGTGAGGTCAAATCAAAAGTAGACAGGGTCTATAAGGCCTGCAATGCAACTTTGAAATATCTCCATTCCTAAAACTGGACTGAAATAATCCCATACTGATTGCTGGGCCAGAAAAAAGTAAAAACAAATCCTCTCTGGAAGAAGGTATCATTGTTTAAAAAACCTTCAAATTATTTCTATAATCACAAATAACTAGATACATAAGGGAAGAAGACAACATAAAGAAAACCTACAGAAATAACAGACATTAGAAATAGGGAATACTTGATCTTTCCAGATTTATTCCAGATACTGGAATTATCAGACAAAGACTATAAAAGAACTATTCTTGGGCCTCCCTGGTGGTGCAGTGGTTGAGAGACCGCCTGTCGATGCAGGGGACACGAGTTCGTAACCCCGGGAAGATCTCACATGCCGCAGAGCAGCTAGGCCCGTGAGCCATGGCCTCTGAGCCTGTGTGTCCGGAGGCTGTTCTCCGCAACGGGAGAGGCCACAACAGTGGCCTCTGCGTACCGCAGAAAAAAAAAAAAAAAGAACTATCCTTACTTTTCTTTTTCTTTACATCTTTATTGGAGTATAACTGCTTTACAATGGTCTCTTACAATGGTCTGTTTATAACAAAGTGAATCAGATAAACATATACATATGTTCCCATATCTCTTCCCTCTTGCGTCTCCCTCCCTCCCACCCTCCCTATCCCACCCCTCTAGGTGGTCACAAAGCACCAAGCTGAGCTCCCTGTGCTATGCGGCTGCTTCCCACTAGCTTTCTATTTTACGTTTGGTAGTGTATATATGTCCATGCCACTCTCTCACTTTGTCACAGCTTACCTTTCTCCCTCCCCATATCCTCAAGTCCATTCTCTAGTAGGTCTCTGTTTTTATTCCCGTCTTACCCCTAGGTTCTTCATGACATTTTTTGCCCCCTTAAATTCCATATATATGTGTTAGTATATGGTATTTATTTTTCTCTTTCTGACTTACTTCACTCTGTATGACAGACTCTAGGTCCATCCACCTCATTACAAATAGCTCAATTTCGTTTCTTTTTATGGCTCAGTAATATTCAATTGTATATATGTGCAACATCTTCTTTATCCATTCATTCCATGATGGACACTTAGGTTGTTTCCATCTCCTGGCTATTGTAAATAGAGCTGCAATGAACATTTTGGTACATGACTCTTTTTGAATTATGGTTTTCTCAGGGTATATGCCCAGTAGTGGGATTGCTGGGTCATATGGTAGTTCTATTTGTAGTTTTTTAAGGAACCTCCATACTGTTCTCCATAGTGGCTGTACCAATTCACATTCCCACCAGCAGTGCAAGAGGGTTCCCTTTTCTCCACACCCTCTCCAGCATTTACTGTTTCTAGATTCTTTGATGATGGCCATTCTGACTGGTGTGAGATGATATCTCATTGTAGTTTTGATTTGCATTTCTCTAATGATTAGTGATGTTGAGCATTCTTTCATGTGTTTCTTGGCAGTCTGTATATCTTCTTTGGAGAAATGTCTATTTAGGCCTTCTGCCCATTTTTGGATTGGGTTGTTTTTTTGTTATTAAGCTGCATGAGCTGCTTGTAAATTTTGGAGATTAATCCTTTGTCACTTACTTCATTTGCAAATATTTTCTCCCATTCTGAGGGTGGTCTTTTGGTCTTGTTTATGGTTTACTTTGCTGTGCAAAAGCTTTGAAGTTTCATTAGGTCCCATTTGTTTATTTTTGTTTTTATTTCCATTTCTCTAGGTGGGTCCAAAAGGATCTTGCTGTGATTTATGTCATAGAGTGTTCTGCCTATGTTTTCCTCTAAGAGTTTGATAGTTTCTGGCCTTACATTTAGGTCTTTAATCCATTTTGAGCTTCTTCTTGTGTATGGTGTTAGCAAGTGATCTAATCTCATACTTTTACATGTACCTGTCCAGTTTCCCAGCAACACTTATTGAAGAGTCTGTCCTTTCTCCACTGTACATTCCTGCCTCCTTTATCAAAGATAAGGTGACCATATGTACATGGGTTTACCTCTGGGCTTTCTAACCTATTCCATTGATCTATATGTCTGTCTTTGTGCGTACCATACTGTCTTCATTACTGCAGCTTTGTAGTATAATCTGAAGTCAGGAAGTCTGATTCCTCCAGCTCCGTTTTTCGTTCTCAAGATTGCTTTGGCTATTCGGGGTCTTTTGTGTTTCCATACAACTTGTGAAATTTTTTGTTCTAGTTCTGTGAAAAATGCCAGTGGTAGTTTCATAGGGATTGCATTGAATCTGTAGATTGCTTTGGGCAGTAGAGTCATTTTCACAATGTTGATTCTTCCAATCCAAGAACATGGTATATCTCTCTATCTATTTGTATCATCTTTAATTTCTTTCATCAGTGTCTTATAATTTTCTACATACAGGTCTTTCGTTTCCTTAGGTAGGTTTATTCCTAGATATTTTATTCTTCTTGTTGCAGTGGTAAATGGGAGTGGTTTCTTGATTTCATTTTCAGATTTTTCATCATTAGTGTATAGGACGGCCAGAGATTTCTGTTCATTAATTTTGTATCCTGCTACTTTACCAAATTCATTGATTAGCTCTAGTAGTTTTCTGGTAGCATCTTTAGGATTCTCTATGTATAGTATCATGTCATCTGCAAACAGTGACAGGTTTACTTCTTCTTTTCTGATTTGGATTCCTTTTATTTCCTTTTCTTCTCTGATTGCTGAGGCTAAAACTTCCTAAACTATGTTGAATAAGAGTGGTGAGAGTGGGCAACCTTGTCTTGTTCCTTCTCTTAGTGGAAATGGTTTCAGTTTTTCACCATTGAGGATGATGTTGGCTGTGGGTTTGTCATATATGGCCTTTATTATGTTGAGGTAAGTTCCCTCTATGCCTACTTTCTGGAGGGGTTTATCATAAATGGGTGTTGAATTTTGTCAAAAGCTTTCTCTGCATCTATTGAGATGATCATATGGTTTTTCTCCTTCAGTTTGTTAATATGGTGTATCACATTGATTGATTTGTGTATATTGAAGAATCCTTGCATTCCTGGAATAAACCCCACTTGATCATGGTGTATGATCCTTTTAATGTGCTGTTGGATTCTGTTTGCTAGTATTTGGTTGAGGATTTTTGCATCTATGTTCATCAGTGAATTTAGCATGCAGTTTTCTTTCTTTGTGACATCCTTGTCTGGTTTTGGTATCAGGGTGATGGTGGCCTCATAGAATGAGTTTGGGAGTGTTCCTCCCTCTGATATATTTTGGAAGAGTTTGAGAAGGATAGGTGTTAGCTCTTCTATAAATGTTTGAAAGAATTCGCCTGTGTAGCCATCTGGTCCTCGGCTTTTGTTTGTTGGAAGATTTTTAATCTCAATTTCAGTGCTTGTGATTGGTCTGTTCATATTTTCTATTTCTTCCTGATTCAGTCTTGGCAGGTTGTGCATTTCTAAGAATTTGTCCATTTCTTCCAGGTTGTCCATTTTATTGGCATAGAGTTGCTTGTAGTAAGCTCTCATGATCTTTTTTTATTTCTGCAGTGTCAGTTGTTACTTCTCCTTTTTCATTTCTAATTCTATTGATTTGGGTCTTCTCCCTTTTTTTCTTGATGAGTCTGGCTAATGGTTTATCAATTTTATTTATCTTCTCTTGGAACCAGCTTTTAGTTTTATTGATCTTTGCTATCGTTTCCTTCATTTCTTTTTCATTTATTTCTGATCTGATCTTTATAATTTCTTTCCTTCTGCGAACTTTGGGGTTTTTTTGTTCTTCTTTCTTTAATTGCTTTAGGTGCAAGTTTGTTTATTTGAGATGTTTCTTGTTTCTTAAGGTAGGATTGTATTGCTGTAAACTTTCCTCTTAGCACTGCTTTTGCTGCATCCCATAAGTTTTGGGTCGTCGTGCCTCCATTGTCATTTGTTTCTAGGTATTTTTTTATTTCCTCTTTGATTTCTTCAGTGATCACTTCGTTATTAAGTAGTGTATTGTTTAGCCTCCATGTGTTTGTATTTTTTACAGATGTCTTCCTGTAATTGATACCTAGCCTCATAGCGTTGTGGTCGGAAAAGATACTTGATACGATTTCAATTTTCTTAAATTTACCAAGGCTTGATTTGTGATCCAAGATATGATCTATCCTGGAGAATGCTCCATGAGCACTAGAGAAGAATGTGTATTCTGTTGTTTTTGGATGGAATGTCCTATAAATATCAATTAAATCCATCTTGTTTAATGTATCATTTAAAGCTTGTGTTTCCTTATTTATTTTCATTTTGTGTGATCTGTCCATTGGTGAAAGTGGGGTGTTAAAGTCCCCTACTATGAATGTGTTACTGTCGATTTCCCCTTTTATGGCTGTTAGTATTTGCCTTATATATTGAGGTGCTCCTATGTTGGGAACATAGATATTTACAATTGTTATATCTTCTTCTTGGATTGATCCCTTGATCATTATGTAGTGTCCTTCTTTGTCTCTTCTAATGGTCTTTATTTTAAAGTCTATTTTGTCTGATATGAGAATTGCTACTCCAGCTTTCTTTTGGTTTCCATTTCAATGGAATATCTTTTTCCATCCCCTCACTTTCAGTTTGTATGTGTCTCTAGGTCTGAAGTGGGTCTCTTGTAGACAGCATATATATGGATATCATTTTAGTATCCATTCAGCCAATCTGTGTCTTTTGGTGGGAGCATTTAGTCCATTTACATTTAAGGTAATTATCGATATGTATGTTCCCGTTCCCATTTTCTTAATTGTTTTGGGTTTGTAATTGTAGGTCTTTTCCTTCTCTTGTGTTTCTTGCCTAGAGAAGTTCCTTTAGCATTTGTTGTAAAGCTGGTTTGGTGGTGCTGAACTCTCTCAGCTTTTGCTTGTCTGTAAAGGTTTTAATTTCTCCATCAAATCTGAATGAGATCCTTGCTGGGTAGAGTAATCTTGGTTGCAGGTTTTTCTCCTTCATCACTTTAAATATGTCCTGCCAGTCCCTTCTGGCTTGCGGAGTTTCTGCTGAAAGATCAGCTGTTAACCTTATGGGGATTCCCTTGTGTGTTATTTGTTGTTTTTCCCTTGCTGCTTTTAATATGTTTTCTTTGTATTTAATTTTTGACAGTTTGACTAATATGTGTCTTGGCGTGTTTCTCCTTGGATTTATCCTGTATGGGACTCTGTGTGCTTCCTGGACTTGATTAACTACTTCCTTTCTCATATTAGGGAAATTTTCAACTATAATCTCTTCAAATATTTTCTCAGTCCCTTTCTTTTTCTCTTCTTCTTCTGGAATCCCTATAATTCGAATGTTGGTGCAGTTAATGTTGTCCCAGAGGTCTCTGAGACTGTCCTCAGTTCTTTTCATTCTTTTTTCTTTATTCTGCTCTGCAGTAGTTATTTCTACTATTTTATCTTCCAGGTCGCTTATTCGTTCTTCTGCCTCAGTTATTCTGCTATTGATTCCTTCTAGAGTATTTTTAATTTCATTTATTGTATAATAATAATTTAAATGTTTCTTGCATTTTCTCTATTCTATTTCCAAGATTTTGGATCATCTTTACTATTATTATTCTGAATTCTTTTTCAGGTAGACTGCCTATTTCCTCTTCATTTGTTAGGTCTGGTGGGTTTTTATCTTGCTCCTTCATCTGCGGTGTGTTTTTCTGTCTTCTCACTGTGCTTATCTTACAGTGTTTGGGGTCTCCTTTTTGAAGGCTGCAGGTGCGTAGTTCTTGTTGTTTTTGGTGTCTGTCCCCACTGGCTAAAGTTTGTTCAGAGGGTTGTGTAGGCTTCCTGGTGGAGGGGACTAGTGCCTGTGTTCTGATGGCGAGGCTGGATCTTGTCTTTCTGGTGGGCAGGTCCACGTCTGGTGGTGTGTTTTGGGGTGTCTGTGGACTTATTATGATTTTAGGCAGCCTCTCTGCTAATGGGTAGGGTTGTGCTCCTGTCCTGCTAGTTGTTTGGCACAGGGTGTCCGCACTGTAGCTTGCTGGTCATTGAGTGAAGCTGGGTGTTGGTGTTGAGACGGAGATATCTGGGAGATTTTCGCCGTTTGATATTATGTGGAGCTTGGAGGTCTCTTGTGGACCAGTGTCCTGAAGTTGGCTCTCCGTCCTCAGCGGCACAGCACTGATTCCTGGCTGCAGCACCAAGAGCCTTTCATCCACACGGCTCAGAATAAAAGGGAGAAAAAGTAGAAAGAAAGAAAGAAAGAGGATAAAATAAAATAAGGTAAAATAAAATAAAGTTATTAAAATAAAAAATTATTATTAAGAAAAAAAATTTTTATTAAAGTAAAAAAAAAGAAGGATAGAACCCTAGGAGAAATGGTGAAAGCAAAGCTATACAGACAAAATCTCACACAGAAGCATACACATACACACTCACAGAAAGAGGAAAAGGGGAAAAAATCATAAATCTTGCTCTCAAAGTCCACCTCCTCAATTTGGGATGATTCACTGTCTATTCAGGTATTCCACAGATGCAGGGTACATCAAGTTGATTGTGGAGATTTAATCCCCTCCTCCTGAGGCTGCTGGGAGAGATTTCCCTTTCTCTTCTTTGTTCGCACAGCTCCCGGGGTTCAGCTTTGGATTTGGATCCACCTCTGTGTGTAGGTCGCCGGAGGGCGTCTGTTCTTTGCTCAGACAGGACGGGGTTAAAGGAGCTGCTGATTCGGGGGCTCTGGCCTACTCAGGCCAGGGGGAGGGAGGGGTACGGAGTGCGGGGCGAGCCTGCGGCGGCAGAGGCCAGCAGGACGTTGCACCACCCTGAGGCGCGCTGTGCGTTCTCCCGGGGAAGTTGTCCCTGCATCACGGGACTCTGGCAGTGGCGGGCTGAACAGGCTCCTGGGAGGGGAGGTGTGTATAATGACCTGTGCTCACACACAGGCTTCTTGGTGGCGGTAGCAGCAGCCTTAGCATCTCATGCCCGTCTCTGGGGTCTGCGCTGTTAGCCGCAGCTTGTGCCTGTCTCTGGAGCTCCTTTAAGCAGCACTCTTAATCCCCTCTCCTCGTGCACCAGGAAACAAAGAAGGAAGAAAAAGTCTCTTGCCTCTTCGGCAGGTCCAGACTTTTTCCCGGACTCCCTCCTGGCTAGCCGTGGTGCACTAACCCCTGCAGGCTGTGTTCACGCCGCCATTCCTCTCCCTTTGCTCCAACCGAAGCCTGAACCTCAGCTCCCAGCCCTGCCCTCCCGGCAGGTGAGCAGACAAGCCTCACGGGCTGGTGAGTGCTGGTCGGCACTGATCCTCTGTGCGGAAATCTCTCCGCTTTGCCCTCTGCACCCCTGTTGCTACGCTCTCCTCCGTGACTCCGAAGCTCACCCCCTCCGCCACCCACAGTCTCTGCCTGCGAAGGGGCTTCTAGTGTGTGGAAATCTTTCCTCCTTCATGGCTCCCTCCCACTGGTGCAGGTCCCATCCCTATTCTTTTGTCTCTGTTTATTCTTTTTTCTTTTGCCCTACCCAGGTACATGGGGAGTTTCTTGCCTTTTGGGAGGTCTGAGGTCTTCTGCCAGCGTTCAGTAGGTGTTATGTAGGAGTTGTTCCACTTGTAGATGTATTTTTGATGTATCTGTGGGGAGGAAGGTGATCTCCGCGTCTTACTCTTCCGACATCTTCCCCCTCTCTCCTATCCTTACTATTTTTAAGGAGATAGAAGACAAAATTAAAAGTTCTGACAGAAAACTTAAAAAAAAATGGGAAATTCTAAAAATGATAAATATATAACAGAAATCAGGAACTTATTCAATGGGTATAACAGCAGATTAGACAGAGATTAAGTGAATTACAAAGGAGGACAGAAGAAAATATCCAAATTAAACACAGATAGACAAAGAATGGAAAATAGAAAACAAAAATAAAGAGATAAAGAGAAGGGACTTTCCTGGTGATGCAGTGGTTAATAATCCGCCTGCCAATGCAGCGCACACGGGATTGATCCCTGGTCCAGGAAGATCCCACATGCTGCGGAGCAACTAAGCCCATGTGTCACAACTACTGAGCCTGTGCTCTAGAGCCCACGAGCCACAACTACTAAGCCCCCACGCTGCAACTACTGAAGCCTGTGTGCTCTAGGGCCCGCGTGCCGCAACTTCTGAGCCCACATGCTACTGAAGCCCGCGTGCCTAAAGCCTGTGGTCTGCAACAAGAGAGGCCACCACAATGAGAAGCCTGTGCACCGCAGTGAAGAGTAGCCCCCACTCACCACAACTAGAGAAAGCCCGTGTGCAGCAACGAAGACCCAATGTATACAAAAAAAAATAAATAAAGGGAGAGAGTCAAGGAAGAGACACTGAGACAATCTAATATGTAGGTAATTGGAGTTCCAGGAGGAAAAGAAAGAAAACATCCAGGAAGAACATTTTAAAGAAATGATGACTGAGAATGTTCCAAAACTGATGATAGATATCAAGCCACAGATTCAAGAAGCCCTTCTGGATTCCAAGGAAGATAAATTCTAAAAAACTCATAATATTACCGCATAGTCTAAAAACATTAAGAGGACAATAAAGACATATTATGAACAACTTTATGTCAATACACTAAATAATTTAGATGAAAAGGACACAATTAAAAATCTGAATAACTCAATGTCTATTAAAGAAGTTAAATCTCTTATAATAAACCACCCCACAAAGAAAACTGTAAGCACATATAATTTCATGGGTGAAATTTATGAAACATTAAAAAAAGAAAATACCAATCTTACATAAACTCTTTCAGAAAACAGAGGAGGAAACACTTTCATAAGGCCAGCATAAACACATATCAATATGTGAAAATCTGACAAAGACATTCCAAAAAAAGAACTATTAACCCTCCTGAACAGTGATTACAAAAATCTTTAACAAAGCACTAGCAAATCAAATCTAACAGTATACTAAAAAAAAAATCATGATTAAGCAAAGGCTTATCTAGCAAGGTTGATTTAATGTTCGGAAATCAATCAATGCAATTCATCAAATTAATAGAAGAAAGAAGAAAAATCATCAGTTCAACAGGTAAAGAAAAAGCATCTGACAAAATTCAACTCCAAATCAAGATGAAAAACTCTCAGCAGGGGCTTCCCTGGTGGCGCAGTCGTTGAGAGTCCGCCTGCTGATGCAGGGGACACGGGTTCGTGCCCCAGTCCGGGAAGATCCCACATGCTGCAGAGCGGCTGGGCCCATGAGCCATGGCCGCTGGGCCTGCGCGTCTGGAGCCTGTGCTCCGCAACAGGAGAGGCCACAACAGTGAGAGGCCCACGTCCAGCAGAAAAAAAAAACTCTCAGCAAATTTGGACTGGATGAGAACTTCCCTCAGTCTGATAAAAGGCATCTACAAAAACCTTGCAGCTATTATACTTAATGGTAACATCAAACTTAATTAATGCTTTCCTACTAAAGACAGGATCAAAGCAGGGATATCTGCTCTTACCATTCCTATTTAACATTGCACTGGAAGTCCTAGCCAGGGTAATAGAACGAGAAAAAGAAATAAAGGGCATACATGTCAGAAAAGAAGTACACTGTTTCTATTCACAAATAATATGGTTGTTTACAGAGAAATTTCTATGGATTCTACAAAACAGAACTAATAAATGAGTTTGGCGAGTTTGGAGGACACAAAGCAAATATACAAAAAATAATTGTACTTTCATAGATTAACAGCAAACTACTGTAAAGTAAGATAAAAAAATTACTGTCAAAAATATAAGCTACTTTCAGTATAAATTTGATAGAAAAAAATGCAAAACCTCTACACTGAAAATTACAAAATACTGCCAAGAATTAGAGACACAGACCATGTTCACCACTGAGACATGGGAAGACTTGATATTGTTGTCAATTCTCCCAGCTGAGCTATAGATTCAAAGCAACTCCAGTCAAAATTCCCAGAAAAAAGTTTTTGTACAAATTGACAAGCTTATTCTAAAATTCACGTGGGACTATAAAGGACCTAGAATATATAAAACAATGTTGAAAAAGAACAAATTGGAGGGTTTACAGTACCTGACTCCAAGACTTACAAAAGGTACCAGTAATCAAAGCTGTGTGGCACTGTCAGAGGACACACAATTAAAACAGTTAAATAGTAGAAAGCCTAGAAATAGACCTCCACTCATACACTCATTGGATTTTGACAAAGGCAATAAAGCAATCTCTGGTGGCCATAAAAATGCACCATTCAGATCTCCTGCTGGGGGAAGCATACTTGACTAAGGTAAGGCCCCAGCTGCTGCCCTTCTGGATCTACTACTATGTTCAGGCAAAGGCCAAGTTTACCTTTCACTAACCCTAGCCAATGATTTAGCACAGCAGGGTTAGTAATACTGGTCCATTCCTCTAACAAGGCAACTTTGGTGTGAGGAGTCCCCACAGGCCTGGCCAAAACTTTCTTAGAACAGCATTGCAGTTCAAGATACTTTTCAACCAATCATCCTTTCCCCTCCTCTCCTTTTACCACCCAAAGGCCTTCTCTGGCCTCCCTCCCCTTTCTCCTTCATAGGCATTACCCTCAGTAAATATCTAGTACATCTAATCTTGTCTTGGCATATGCATCTCAGAGGACCCTAAACTAACACAGGTGGTAATGGAAGTGATCTAAGAACACAAGTGGTAGGATCGAGTTGTAGACTGGCTTATTAATTACCTGGTAGGCAAAGAGGAATGTCATTCTGAGTAATATGTGGGGCATGGATAGTCCCTGGCACACGGTAGTGGCCAAACAGTTAAAGATTTCACCAATGGTGACCTGGGAAAACATGCTGGGGAGGTGATTGCCCTTGCCTGTGTATCGATTCAGGCATCTCAATGAAATGGGGAGAACAATGTCTAAAACGACAGAGGAATTGGCTGATTACTGCCAAGTTACTATGATGCTCTACAGAGGGAGGGTGAGAAATGAGGGCTGTTGATGAGCAGTTAAAGTCTATGGGTGAGATATTAGTTTGGTAGCTTATAAAAAGGCCCTTATTTCTAGCTGTAGAAGATCAGATACAACTGAGTGGCTGACTGAAGATCTGTTCATTAGAGCCACAGAGTTCTAGAAACATTTAAATGCTCAGATGGAGGTCTGCTATGCCAAGACCAGGAAGAGTGGCATAAGGGCACATGAGCAGAGTGGCCATGGTGGCAGAAATGAAGACCATGTGATGGGCTTCCACTTACCAAGGCCAATCAAGCCACTTCTGCCTCTGAATGGCCAACATGTTAGCAGCCAATCTGATTCTAAAATTTATGTAGAAATACAAAGGGCCAAGAATAGTAAAGGTTATCTTAAAGAAAAACAATAAGGTGAAAGGGTTTGATTTCTTGGCTATCAACACCTTCTATAAGGCTAAAACCAATAGAAAAAACTGTGATACTGGTATAAGAATAGACTAATAGAAAAGAATAAAGTCTATAAATAGACTCATTTATTTGTACCTATACTGTCATCATTACACAGTCATATCATAAATCATATATCAATATAAATATATATGTATATTTATTTTTTGTCTATGTTTATGTATTTTTAATAAATTGGCCCTGTAGAACAGTGGGGAGAGGACAGTCTTTTCAATAAATGGTGCTAAGTTGATTCCATATCCATATGAAAACAAAATGAAACTTAACCTCACCTCATATGGCTCACAAAGATCAATTCCAGATGGATTACAGATCTAACTGTGAAAGGTAAAATAACAAAGCCTCTAGAAAACAATATAGGAAAATCATATAACCTCGGCATAGGGAAATATTCCTTAAATACGGCACAAAAAGCACTAACCATAGAAAGACTGATAAAATGAACTATATTAAAATTAGTAACTTATTTTCAAAGAGCACCATTAAAGTGAGAAGACAAGCCACAGATAAGGAGAAGATATATCTAATAAAAACATGGAAAGATGCTCAACATTAATAATCAGGGAAAAGAAAACTTAAACCATGAGACACTGCCACAAACCCACTAGAATAGCTAAAATTAAACAGTAATATCAGAAGCTGGCAAAGATAAAGAGCAACAGGAATTCTCAGACTGCTGGTAGGAGAATAAATTGGTACAACTTTGGAAAATCATTTGGCATTACTACTAAAGCTGAAGATATCATATCCTGTGATTTAGCAATTCCACTCCTAGATATATACTTAACATAAATGCCTGCACATGAACAAGAAATATATGCAAAAATGTTCACACCAGCATTACTTCTGAAAGCCCCAAACTGCAAACTAAAATATCCATCAACAGTAGAGTAGATAAATTGTGGTATATTTATACCACGGATCACTATTAGCAATGAAAATAAACAAAGCAGTTTACATACAATAATATAGTTGAATTTCACAAATAAAATTTTAAGTAAGAGAAGCCAGACACTGAAAAATTCAACTTATGTAAAGTTCAAAATATAGGCAAAATTATTACATTCAGAAACACATGCTTAGGGGGTATAAGTCTATATAGAAGCAAGGAAATGATTACCATAAATTAGGATAGTGGCTACCCTTGAAGGAAGGGGTGGTAATTAGGAAGGGCATGAGAGAGGTTTTCGGAAGTAATGACAATATTCTATTTCTTGACCTGGATGATGGTTACATTTGTATTCACACTGCAGTAAGATTACTGAGCTGAAAATTTTATGCACTTTTCTGTATGCATGTTTTGCAATAAAAAAGATTAAAAAACCAAACAAAATGAATGGTCTGGTCTTTGATATCAAGATGAAAGGATTAGTACTTGCTTTGTATGCCCTTATCTTTGAGTTATTTTATTGACAATGGTAAGTAGTTCACATTGAATTATTCAGATTCTTTTACTGAGACCCTATGCCACACATTTCTAAGATGTTTGGCTAAGGGTAAAAAAACAATTTATTGCCAAAGAGTTGTGGAAAATTAACCAACCCAGGAATCAAATCTAAAAATATGGACTCATTTTAATACGCTCTAAAAAACAAAATTAATAGAATCACATCACACATAGTACTTATTTTTTGAGCTGAGTGTCTTCAAAAGAAAATGGATTCTTACCAACAAAGTAAATGAGGCGGAAGAGATAATATAGACATGAAAGGGGTAGATAAAAAGTCAAATTCCCCAAAGCCTCCCCCCTTGTTGCTGCTTTGTTTTGAATTAGAACCTCCACGGCAGAATTATCTTTGACAAAATCCTTAGAAGAAGATTTCTAGATCTGAAAGATAACAGAATAAAGGGTAGCTGAGCATGTTAAAATAGGAATAGAGCAGAGATTCTGCAGATATAACAGGATAAAAAGGAGAAACTGCATAATAAACTGAGGTAGAAAGAAAACCAAGATGGTGTTGAGCCTAAGGGTGGTGGAATGTAAGGTCTTAAAGACAGAAGATTCATCTGCATGATTTGACCATCCAGGAGAGCCTACTAAGTATACTTAATGAGAAAAGGAGATCAAACTAGTATTATGGTAAATTAGATGAGAAGAACTTCAACATGGAAGTTTAAGCATGGGATTAAGATACTAAGGAGATGGTTCTTCCATCTCACAATACAGTCAAAACCCAACTCTAGATAAATCCAACTGTCTCTTTTTGACAATTGCCTTCAGACTGCTGGGGAAAAAAATTACATATTGCAGACTGGAACCACTATAAATTCATGGTCACCAATCTCAACAATATTTCAATATTGCATGACAATTTCCTATTTCCCTGGAAAGCTCTCTCCCATTTTTCACATGACTACTTCAAACCTTCTCTACTTTTCTTAAAACTGCTGTCACTTCTCCTGCTCCCCATTTACCCTGAGCAGTGTTGTCATCTACTTCAAAGAGAAAACAGATGCCGTGAGAAGGAAACTTTCTCAACTTTTTTGGCACCAGAACTTCAAATCTTTTTTACACATTCATCCTTTTCTCCTTCCTGCAGGCAAGGTTTCCTTTTACGAATGTAAGATTAATCCCTCCCTCCAATCATGTCAGTAATCCCTTCCCTGCTTTATGTCCCAAACTGCATTACTCATCCTCCCAGACCTGTTCTTCCTCTTAATGGTCTTTATATCAGTAAGCTAGGACTCTGGAAATTATTCTTGACTCCTTCCTCTCCAATTACCAAGTTCAGTGTATTCCACATCCTAAATATCTCCTGAACCTATTTCATTAACTATCTCCTCTGTCACCATCATCCCCAATTATTATCTGTCATCTACTGTACCTGCCTAACTGGTCTCGACCTCCAAGTGTACTTCTAACTCATTTACCACTTTGCAGCTGCCAATCATCTTTCCAAAATGCTACTCTGATGTCACTTCCTCAATTTTACTGCCCACAGAATATAATGCAAGCTCCCTAACAGGAGCTCCTATTACCTTCTCAAGGTAATATTACCTATTACCTTCTTAGCTCCTAAGACCTTCTCATGGTTTGCTCTTGCTTACCTTTCTAATTCATTTCTAGTTACTCCACTCCTTGTATGCTTTGCATCAAGCATTGCCAGACATGCACACTCCTATTTCCTTTGCCTGGGAGACTGTCCACCCTCACTTCAACATTCGCCTGCCTAGGCCACCTCAAACTTTAAATATTATTTCCTTTTGGAGGCCTTTCCTGACTGCCTAGACTAGGTTTGGTGTCTGTGCTAGGAGCTTCCCTAACATAACATTCATTGTTCTTTGTTAATTTATCTGTATGCTCAGAAAGTAGGACTCTGTCTATTCACTGTTGTATCCCCAATACCCAGCAGAATAACTGCAGGCATCAAAAATTTTTGCTGAATAAATAGAAATATAATAAATGTAAAAAGAAAAAGAAAAAGAAATCATTAATAATAGGTGTGCTCCTTTATCTGGTGTGGTCTAGATAAAAAGTTGCTATAGGTTTTCTTTAAAGTCAAGTATAACATTTCATGGCTTTCATAGGTAAGAATGAAATAGATACTTTTAAGTAATATTGGAAGCTGTTACAATAGAAGACAGATTGTGATTTGATGACTCTTGTGTCTTCTGTATTGCTTCCAGGCCAGAAAGCTGTAGTTTTATTACTCCTGGAGACATCAATGTCCTATATCAAGAGAGTAGTATTGAAACAGCTAGCCTAAAGGCAGGATGGATAAATAAGAAATCTATCAAGAAGTCTTTGAGTATTACACAGACACATACACAAGGAACATATTTATATAGACTATAAAATATTCAAAATCATTATCACTAAACAAATTTATCTATTATAGCAAAAAGAAGAGAGTATAAATATCCTGAGGAAAATGACTTCAATACACGCTCAGTTGTCTTTAAAATTTTTTTTTCTAAAGAAAAAAAGTCAGGGCAGCTGGCCTTACAATAATGAGAAAAGATATTGATAACTAGTCTGTAAAAAAAAAAAAAAAAAAAAAGTGCCTGAAATGTTCATTCAAGGCTGGTATTCATTCTTTATTCAGAGCCTGGCTGTCAGACTTGAAAAGCAACAGAGATTACTGATGCATTCTACAGCCAAGTCATGGAGAACATAAATAAATTTGTTCTTAGTACAGCAATGAATAAAGGGAGGAAAAGACTTATTCTTTGTATTACAAGGGTTCTATGCCTTCTGTTTGGCTTCAGTAAGATGATTTCTATTAACTATAGTTATATGACACAATTTAGAAATACCATAATTTGATATTTCATTTTCATTAGTTCAATGCAGCAAAGCCACCTTTAAATCCTGATATTGCACGATTAATATCCTGCATTGGTTTATTTGCACTTATTTATTAAGTAGTTAACATAGAGATCATGAATTCCAAAAGGAATTTATTGGACTATTTAGGAGCTTTCAATAATTTATGCTTGCTTCAGTTTAGGGAGGTAGTTTTCAGAAAAATAAAAATATGGGGTCAAGATAAATGTAGTAGAGTGAAAACCAACAAAAAACCCAGCAGCGGTATGTTTACTAAAGTCAAAGTCAAAGCTATGTTTTGAAAGTCATTCATGAGAATTCCTATTAAATTAAAACATTTGATCGATTTTGTTCCCTGCATTAATAAATTACTTCAGAAATATTAATAACTTTCACCTTTTGGCCAGAAGGGGCGATTCTATGCTTTCCATTTCTTAAATTACACACACACACACACACACACACACACACACACACACACACACGCACGTGTGCGTGCATGCACAGAGTTTTTATGAAGCTAGGACTAGTTTTATGTCAACTCTATTACTGAGATCAGCAGAGGAAATTTTTTTAAGCAGGAGCAGTGTCTAGGAAGATATTATTTTAAGAGTCTTAGTGGACAGAACAAAAAAGATATTTCCGAACCCGTTTACAAGAAGAGATATTGTGAGTTGCCTGTTTAAGACAAGGCCGCTGCTGTCTTGTGAGTTACCGATTTGGCAAGCTCGAGTAGTTAATAACTGTGATGCAAAATGGCTTAAGTATCACTTGAAGAAAGCCTATAAAAGAATTAGAGAAACTGAAAAGGAATATGAACTGTAGTTGTGGTGATCTGAGAAGACTTCATGAAAATATGGATGTGAGATTGTTGTTGAAGAAAAAGGGTAGGGATTTTTAAAAGTGGAAATAAAGGGTAGTGTCTCATAATTTACAGAACACAACTGAAATGAACATTTTTCTTATTTATCTTTAATACATATTTATAATATGAAAATGCTTCAGAAGTCATCTCATCTGCCCAAATAGATTATAAATTATGAAAAGTAGTAGTTATAGCTTAAAACACCTCATAAATCTGCAGCTTACAAATATCCCTTACTTAGGAAAAGTTATAGACACACTTCCTTTCCCTCCATAGTGACTGAATTTCATCCCAAATTCCACTGCTGCTAAGTATTTTCCTCCCCTTCTTTTGTCCCACCATTATTGGGAAGGGGAAGGAACAGTGTTACAAAAAAAAAAAAAAAGAATGTCAGAGGGACTGACAGTTTCAAGGAGGTAGAGTATATGCAGAAAATGAAGATCAAATAAATTAAGAACTAAACAGTGTTTGTTAGATTTGGTAATATGGAGGTAAATGGGTGACTTCAACCATAACAAGTGAAGCCAATTATTTCTTCACAATATGTAATTAATTTTTTCTGACTCTATGCTTATGCATGACCTTGTGGAACAGTAACATAATTCAATAAGAAAGAAAATAGTCATTACCCAGTAACTTTCATTCTTCTTAGGGTATTAAAATTAACTACTGAATGATTTGCTCCAAAAGTCTCTCATCAAGGTAAGGTGAATACTAGACTGAAAAGTTATTTTGATTTTAAAATAAATACTACATGTATGGCCTCTTCAGCCTGTGGGCACTTTCTTATCTTCTAGAATGTTCTGAAAAACAAACAAAAAAAACTATCATAAACTATTTAGGATATACACTTCCAGGCTTTACAACAGATCCACTTCTATTGTTAAGTTTGGGACTGACATGTACACACTGCTATATTTAAAATAGATAACCAGCAAGGACCTACTGTATAGCACAGGGAACGCTGCTCGATAGTCTTCAATAACCTAAATGGGAAAAGAATTTGAAAAAGAATAGATACATGTATGTGTATAACTGAATCACTCTGCTGTACACCTGAAACTAACACAACATTGTTAATTAACTATGCTCCAATATAAAATAAAAATTAAAAAAAAAAAGACAAAAAGAAATCCTCAACCATTTCCTTTTGTATCTCCCTTAACTGCACCAATACCAGTATCATTCCCTTTTTAGTTACCTGGCCACAATTGAGCTTTACAAAAACTATCTGCTAGTTACTGCTTTTTGATCATAAGCACCTTGGAAAGACAAACTTTAAATTTCGGTATATTTTCTGGAGTTAAGTTCAACAATATACAGTTTTGTAAGGTGGGAAGGAAACTCAAATGGCTATCTAATCTCTTGTTCTAGGTCTAGGCAAATCTACCTAAAAGCAAATCTTTTTTTAAAGCCATTGGGAAATGTTTTTTATGTCCAAACTGTATTGCTATTGGAGGACTTAGTTCATCATTCCTCTTCTACAAGGATTACAGATCATTAGTTAGCTACCTAAAACCCCCTCAAATTAGCAGGTTACCAATGACCTCATGTTTCAGCTATCTATTGCCACAATGCTATGCGAAATAATCCACCTCAAAACTTAGGTGTAAGACAATAAACATTTACTTTTACTCATGAATTTATAGGTCAGCTGAACAGTTCTTCTGGGCTGGGCTAATTTTAGCTACGCTTGCTCATCTGTCTACAGTCAGCCAGCAGGTGAGCTTGCAATTGGCTCATCTAAGTTGGCCTCACTTGGGATAGTTCTCTGCATAAGGTTTCTGAACTTCTAGCAGGCTCGGCTGAGCTTACTTTTTCCACATGTTTTTGGCTAAAACAAGTCTCAGGACACTCAGATTCAAAGCGGGTGGTAACAGAACCCATCTTTTGATGGGAGTAGCTGGGATAGAGGGATCCCTCTATTGATGGGATAGAAGCAAGGATGAAGATTACAGTCACTTTTATAGTCAAACTACCAAAGCCTCATTTAGTCTTTTCTTCATACTAAATAATCTGATATTGATGCTGCTTCTCGTTCATCCCTGAATCTGGACTGTGTAAACATTAACAACTAATTTTATCATTGCAAAACATAATTTCAAGAATGCTGTTAAACTGAAGTCAAGATGTGCTGCAATTAGAGAGCAAGTTGAGATTTTAATTTAAGAGCATAAGGAGTTGAAAAATACTGACTTTTGACTTTAGGAAAAAATGACATAAAAGCTACCTTATGCACTAGACAATATGAGTCTGTACAATTAAGAGGAAATTATACAGCTTAAGTACTTTTTAACTTTTTCATTGACTATTTAGAGCCTACTTTATATTATTTGATAAACTATCAGAAAGTTTTATTCAAAGAGGTAACACCCATGAACCTTTAAAATGAACCATTTATTAAATCAGACTGTTATTCTTAACAGTTATGTAAGTTACATGGTTTATGTCAGAGTATTTCACATGGAAAATTTTTAAACTCTTATAGGCAAGCAAAATTGTACCACACAATATATAAGTAGGAAGGGGATACTGCTAAACATTCAAATAAGGCAAGTATTTTAAAACAATAAAACAATAATTAAAAATTCAAGCATTCCTTTAAGAGAATTCAATACTACAAGCTAAATGTACTTTCTGAGTGTATTCATATAAAGGTAGTGTTTCTTCTTTTAAAACGTCAGGAAATGGAATAAGGCTCATTAACAGATACAGCTGCCCTCAAGATTTTTAATCTCAGTTGCTCTCTTTAAATTAAAATTCACAAAGTGCACAATTAAGATATATCAAAAAACTGAATCAGCTACTCTAATAACAGCTGTCCATGCTTAATACTTAGTGGTTTATTTGACCAAATGATGCCTTTTCAGGGAAAAATAAAAAAAGATAAGCCACTGTAAAACATTTAGTTTGAAATGTATGCTAATATTTTTCTTAGAAATCAAAAATTATGGAGGAAAAGGGTTATTTACCTTAAGGAAAAGAAAGCAAAACACTGGAATGACCAAACATTTTCAAAGAACAAGCACCACAAAGGACATTTGCATTCGGTTTTGTAATATTTATCAATGCATTTTTTCTTACTCCAACCAATCTACTTCATCAAATTCTGAATCATCTTCTGAATCACTGTATTCCACAGCAATACGGCGGGACAGGATGGTGGCAACATCATTTTCAATGCGTTCGTGTTTAGCTTCCTGTTCACGCTGCTCTTCGACTTTTCGTAGCTGAATACCTGATATAGTAAATCCAAACCATTCATTGTAAACCAAAATACTAGATATTATTAGATATTATTAATCGAATAAATTCAAATACACATGAGAAATACTAACAGGAAAATAAAAAGCAAGATCTATTAAAAAGAATTTGAAGATTTGATGAAACTTACCACATATCCCAGTGGATGTCTATAGTTTATTTAGCCATTATGGTCTATTGTGCTTCCCTACTCACCACCTCCTAAAGTTAACCAGGTGATACATTTCTTTTGTTTGTTACCTCTACGGTCAAATAAATTAAACATCGTTGAGCATATTTTCTGTGGCTTTGTTCTCCCCAGTACTTGAGGGAAAGGCACTATTATTCATTCTATACCGTTACTGCCTGGCATATAGTAGGAAACGTTGGCTGAATAAATAAATGAATGTGACAGGTTGTTCCTTTGTTACTAAGGTAGGAACCTTAATCCTTTAAAGGTATTGGTAAAGCAAGTGTCACTTACATATCAAATGGACAGCCTTAACACTGAAGAAAATACCATTTTAAAAGGAGTTATATATATTGAATATAATATTTACAAAGGGTTTTAACTAAATTTTCTATAACATTTAAGTCTGATACTTTTAATTTCTCATTCATTCAATAAACATTTCAAGAACACCTACTAAGTATGAAAATAAAATGATTAATGTGACATATTTTCTTGAAAAAGACTTAAAATATAAATTGAACATAGCTTTACTTTCTAAAGATCACTTGTACAAAAACATGAGCATCTAAACTTTTATAAATGAAGAAAACATTATTGTCTCCAATATTTAGAAAAGTTCTAATGCTACCATTGCAATGCTTTTAACGGCTCTTGAGAAAATTACCTTTTCGTATTGCTTCCAGAAGTACACTTCTGGCATCACTGATTACAGGTAGGGTTGATGGATGACGCTTTGGCTCAGAAGCAGGTATAATTTGTGATGGAGGAGATGGAGGCATTAATGGAACATGGGGACCTGGGGCAGTAGATGGAGTTGGATGTAGCCCAGAGGGAGGATGAGCAAGAGCTGCGACTGAGACAGGTGATGATGGTCGAATGCCAGGTGGAGGCAGAGGAGGCGGTGGTGGGGGCGGAGGCAGCCCCTGGACTTCTCCTTGTGGGAGTGGGTGAACTGGTACAGTCTCGCATACTGGGGCAGCTCTAGCTACCGGTGGAGAGGGCTGTACTAGAGGAGGTGCAATTGGAGGAGGAGCTGGGTGAAGAACTCCAGGGGCAATCTGAAGAGGAGCTGGAGGCGGTGGTACTGCTGGAGCTTGCAAAGCAGTGGTTGGAGGTGGAGGTGGGGGAGGTACTGGTGGGGGGGGAGTCGAAGTCATTGAAGCTCTTAATGAAGAAGTTGACAAGGCAGATGGAAGAGGTGGTGGAGGAGGTGGTGGGGCGGCGCTCACAAACACAGGTGTCCTGCCTGTAGCTGGTGACTGAGGACGATTTTCTATCAAACCTGTAGCAGAACTGAAATGATAAAGAGATCCCAGCAAGTTACTTAAAGAGAAAAAACTAACCACACAAAACATAAATGGCTACCAGTAATTCTATCAAGGTAGAGGCATTAACATGTTCCTATAAAAATTAAAAATTCTTCAGCAATATTTAGAATGAAATGAGAACTAAAAGTACACTAACAAGAAAATCAATACGTGGCGCTTTGATTTATAATATTCTAAACGATCTCATCCTCTCATGCAACTTTCATATCCACTCGAGCATTTTATCCTTCCTTTGATAAAATGCTCAGTTTTACACTGGGATATGAGTCCTCATAATGACTCAACATTTATCATATTACAACATTTGTATTGCTATACCTGTGGCCAAAACAATACTGTATTTGTATTGAAGCTATTAAGACTCATTATATGTCATTTCAGTTAAATCAATGACAACTAATTACAAACCACAAAAGGAAATTTATGCCCCTCTTCCTTGCTGAGGATGGAACATCAAATGAGTCAGTAATATAAGATTGATCTTTTTAACTGGAAATTGTAAAGCTGATCTCTATTTCTCTATAAAAAAAATTATAATGTGGATAACAGTGGACAAAATGAAACTTCAAAAAGCTTTACTAAAAGATTATTATGAGCAATTGCCTATTCTCTCTCAAATTCTTAGAGTATTTCCCCTAATATTAAATTAACATTTATAATCAAGTCTTTGGTTCCCATTTCTTTGTCCCTAACCACATACCAAAAATTCTTAATTTTTATTAATATATTGCAGATCATGTGCTTGATAACAAAGCTATAATAAAATGAAACACACTTTAATCTTTAAGTTATCATTAGCTAAAATTTCCCAAGAGAATGTGTCAGCTCTTATGAGAGGCTGGCAAACTACGGATCAAATCTGACCCAATCCCTGTTCTTGTAAATAAAGTTTTGTTGAAACACAAACATATTCATTTATTTATGTATAGTCCATGGCTGCTTTCATTCAACAATGGCAGAGTTGAGTAGTTGTGACAGAAGCCATATGTCCTAAAGCCGAAAACATTTATTATATGGGCCTTTAAAGAAAAAGGTTACCAACATCTGAGATGAAACATCATGTGCTTGTTCTGACATACCTGATACAGGTGGGTATGGGTTTTGCATCTCCTGCTCCATGCACTGGTGGAGGTGGAGGTGGTTCATGTGGTCTGACTAAGACCCTTTCCTCAGCTCTCGTCAGAAGCTCACTCATCTGACTAAACGGCAAGGCAGAAAGCGAGTAAGATCCATCCATATGATCCACATATGTCTGCGGTCTAAAAAATACATACAGTATCAGTGTATTTTTCTTGAATTATTGGTGAAGTAAAATGTTCTACATGAGATATTGAAGGTTTATCCTTTGAATGCCAATATTTTAACTACTTTAAGAAACTTCTTTCAGAAATTTATTACATTCATCCTGCTTTTAAAACACAGAATGCTGCTCACAACGCAACCTTTCCTTGCTGATTCAGGTTATTATGATGACCTTCAGTTATTTTATTATTTTATAATATAATACTAATTCAATTCACAAGGGTGAAAAGTATTACTTTCATAATCTGATAAACAAGAAAAGAAAATAACTTTCAGCCAATTGTGTTCAAAGCTATCTGCCTCTATTTAATTTTTTTCTTTACAATAAGATGCCAATGACAACAAGCTAGAATATGAAAACTGGAATTTTCTACCACCAGAATATCCTGCTGTTCTTTTAAACCTAAATGACTTCCAAGTGTCTGGCACCCAAGGGAGATAGGTCTGTGATACCAGTAGCACAGACATGGCTAACTACATTGTTTTTGTCTTTTTGCTGTTTTCAAAGGTGCTAGGGTACTCAGAAAATAGCTGCGTAACATAATAACATGTGACTTAAGTCAGATTTAAGCAAAATTTTAGATACCTTGAGCATGTGAAGACATAAATATTTACTGACTGTAGTGCATGCTGGAGACAAAGCTGGATTCAAAAGATGTGTACAAAGCAAGTTAGAAATTATTATATTTACACAACTGGGTAGGCTCAATACCTCAATCACTTAACAGTGATTAGAAATAAATGTCTGTCTACAGATTATTAATTTTTTAAAAAATCAATCCTTTCAGTCTCTTTCTTTCAGTACTACATATGGATAGTACCTTATATGTATATTACTCCTAAAATAGGCCAAAATAATTTACACTTATGACCCAATAATTTACATGTATTATTCGAAAGAAAGTCTTAAGTTCTTTTCCATTCAAAAATCAATAACTATAAAACATATAATAATAACTATAATCAACTGTACACAAATCTCTTCACAGAGAGATGCTAGTATAATGTTTGTTAGGGTTGCATATTAGTTAGATAGGGTCCCTGGCCACTGAGAAAGGAAAAGGACCTATTGCATATTTCTGCAAAAGGGGATGAGTAATTTTGTTTTGAAAGTCCTGATATATCTGAGGTGGAAGATATGGCATAGAAAGGAAGTCAGGGGAAAGAAAAAGGAACAAAATATAACCCCCTTCCAACTCCTATTTTATATGCAGTGAATCAATAATACTTCAAAAAAAAAATCCAGACCCCATTACTCTATTATGAAATTCTAACAGACTCTGCCTGAACTACTGAGAGTGAGCTGAGACCTCATATGAAAGTTAAAACATCGAAGATCATCTACTCCAACCACTTCTTTCTACAGATGAGAAAACTGAAGTCCGGGTACAAAAATGATCTGCCCAAGATCAGACTTCAATAGGCTCACAATGGTCAGGGTTTCAAAATCAACTCAATGCTTATAGAACAGAGTCTGTCAATTCAACAGTTCAGGACCTAAGACTTAGACATATAGATATTAGAAATAAAGCCAGTGTTTTACCATTAATTTTGTTTAAAAAAACAAACAAAAGAAAATAAACCTTGTTTCAAAATGAGAGGCTGGGCCATTAGCAACTTCAATATGCTTATGTAAGAGATTAGCATCATCTTCAGCCAGCTCTGGACCTTGGGCCAGCTTCTGCCATTCTCTCCGCCTGTCATGAGGTGCTCTTGGCACTTTTTCTGGTTCATGAGGACGATCTAGATTTTTCTGCTATAACAGATGTATTGAAACAAAGCCAAATGCTGAAGTACTACGTTTTTAAAAAGAGGTTATAACAACGAAAATAGAATTCTAACATCAGTATTGAAAAAGACAATGTCATCATAATATAGTAAAAGTAACAGAGATACAGTTCATTTGTGCATTCAGAGTTAAATCTTAGCTAGTTTGTTTGTAATCCCACTTTCAAATGCTTTTTTAACCTTTAAATGAAATTGATGTATCAGATAAAAATAGTATGTCTACATAATAAAACTTGAGGTCAGAAAGTCCTTTCAGATGAAAACAGATTCATCAACTCTGCTCCCACATTATTAGTTTTTGCTATAATTAGTGAAATTTCTACAATTAAAGGCACTGCCTACCTCTAGCCAAAACCTGAAAATTTACTAAGGTTATATTATCTGAGAAACGACTAATTAGCTAGCCAATACATTAGAAAAAAATCCAATTACCCAATTAAACCATAATAACTGTCACTCAACAGAAAATAGGGTATTTGAAAAATAAAACAAAAAGTGATTCCAACTGTGGGAGAAAAAGTATAGAAAGAAACCAAAGGGGCCAAGCAGGTAACATACGTGAATAAAAAGAGCCAGATATAAGATGAGGCCTGCACTGAACTAGACGGGTATGTCCATCTAAGGCATTCCAGTTCAAAAATTTAAAAACCACTGTGTTTGTCAAACAAAACTGCTTGCAGGCATAGTCTGGGCTACCAGTCACCAGTCTGCAAACTCTGGCTAGAACACGGGTACACTGTCTAGTGCAGAAAATAATAACATGTAGGCATTTTGGGGAAGAGCAGGGAGAGCAGAGATAGCTATAGAAGAAACAGAGGGATGATAAAGACAAACTTTGCCACCTTCATAATTCTGCCTAAATCCAACTTTGCTTCCTCCTTCTATATTTCTAGTTATCATTAACATGGAATAAAACAGATCCAAGTGAATTTTATTAGAAAGTAGAAAATGATAATACAGCAGACAGGTAACAGGAATTTAGTGAGACTGTTATAAGCTTTCCATTTAGGATATGCTCTGTGGTAAGAAAATATTAACTTAATCTGCTTTACCAATATCTGTACAATATTCCTTTGTTCTGCTTTAGCAGAATGCCTTTCTCTTCCCTGGACCACTTAGTTCTTATTTGTTCGTCAAGATTCATTATAAGCTTTGTTGAAGTGTTTATCAGCCCCGTCCTCCCTAAAGCAGGTGCTATTTTGTGCTACTCAAACCCTCCATGCATACCTCTCTGTTAGGTGGGTATTTATCACACCATATTATAATAATCTAATTGTTCATTTGCTCCCCATTAGACTGTGATCTTTCTGCGTGGTTATAAAGACTTCAGTATTTGACCATATGGACCAAATAAAATAAAACTGTCAAAGTACAGAATTAATAAAGTCCCACATATGCAACAAATCACAAATACATGAAAACTAACTTCAATTTTTTGAAATACCTTCTGCTTCCTCTTTTCCTTCCTCTTATCCTCCGTATCTTGTAACATTTTTTCTTTCCATAGATCAAAGAAATATGAAGGATTGGTATAAAACTTCAAACCTTCTTTACCATCATCTCTGAAGTATAAAATATCAATTAAAATATACATTAGTAAGACTTAGAGAGGCAATAGGAATAGAAGTAATTTTACTAAAATTGTTTCCTCTTACATTAACAAAATATAGCATGTGTAAAAATATTGGCAAAATAAATGAGAATATGCACCAATAGAACATTTCTCACAAATCAGACAGGAAACTTCTGGAAAACCAGAAGTTTTTCAGAGTTGGTATTAATAATTTAAAGGTACAACTGGACAATTTTCATCCCTAACTTCTGCTGAATGCCAAGTTTTCTATAAGTCCTGTGGGAAATTCCAGTAATTACTAATGATTCTGCCAAAGAGAAAAGCCTGAAAGGACAACAGAACAGAGAAACTATACAGGGTTTCTGCCAATACTCTAATTTACTTATCATCTTACCAAATCCAAAAAATATCACCAAATAGTCATTCTAATAGTAATAGTTATATCCAATGCCTTGCATACTGACAAATAGTTTCAAATAACTATCCAAATACCATTTTATTCAGGACACGTGTTGTGCCTCTTAAATCACCCATTTAACAATTCATGTGAAAGACTCCAAAGAAAGGCTGAATAAGTCCAGAGTTTTTAAATGGTAAAAAAAATTTAAAAACAGATACTACATATTCAATACACAGATATTTAATGCAAAGATCAAGAGTAGACAAGAACCAGAAAAAAACAATATTTTATTAATGTGGTGGGATTTTGAACTCTTTATTTTTTCTTTTCCATCTAATTAGAAATTAAATTAAAAAGACAATAACAACTCCTTGTCTCTTCATATTCATGTTTGCCATTGGCTTTTCTTAAAAACACCTGTCAAAACAACTCCTTTGAGTAAGTCTTGTTTTTTGTATGCCCAAACCTTGGGAACTCACCTAGTGAATAAGGCAAAGGTTTTCTAAAGGTGGTGGATAAGGAGGGTTCTCTGCATTGCTCAGGAGACCAGTGAAATAAAAAATGTTTGGGGATTTAGCATTTAAAGGTAGACTGCTACATATCTGAACTTGAAGTCTGAAATAAATAACCGGCCTTCTTACTTATTAGCGTACTGACCTGTAAGGAGTGAGTATATTGAGAGGTGGAGGCTGTTCACAAACATCGTACGTCTCCTGTAATGGAACAGGCAAAGTCCTGCGGTCGAAAAGCTGCTGATCTTGAACTGTAGAACTTCGGAAAGCTTTTCTCATGGTTATATCTTGCAAAGACACTAAAACAAAAATCCAAAATGTATTGTTTTATTTTACTAAGATGATTTAACATAAGGACAAATTCATATACCGTATTTGTTTAAAAGTCAGAAGGTCATGACTGTTAGTGGCTTATGAATCAGGAACCATATTTTAAATGTTCTATCACTATATGCCACATCATTTTGTGCTTTATTTTTCCAATTAGATGGGTTTTAATGCAACCTCTGATTTCTAAGGCTCTAATGACACCTGAAGCATATGCTACATTTCCCATCAAGTGCACCTTTTCCTTTTCTCTCCTTGCCGTCCCCAGTCCCCACCAACCTACATTTTCCTCTTTTTTTCTATAATCTTTTTTCCATCTCCCTTTATTACTTTTATTTAGCTTATACCAATAACACTGAAGGAACTACTTAGTTATCAGTGGCATTCTGGGCTAAATGCACTATTGCCCTCTATGCTTTAAGTATGCTATAAGTATGATACATGGACTATAAAGTTAAAACAAACTTATTGTAAAGAAAATTAAGTTTTCAAGTACTGGGCAATCTGTACTGTTGTCTATTTCACTTACCTTTTATCTTGTTCTATAAGGGTCTTCAATTAACTACAAGTTCTTGAAGACTGAGGCTATCTTGTACATTAGTTTCTCCAGTAAGTTAACACAGCCCCATCATACATATGAGGATTTAAAATAACTTCATTTGCTCAGTTTCTTTTGGACTGTGCAGCATGTTAAAATAAAAAATTTACCAAAATACTAGATTTTTAACTCTTAGAGTGATTTCTTGATATTAAAAAATTAGGTGATTTTTAACATATCTAATATGGGTTTTAGTACAAATGCCTTATACCATAGAAAGGTCAGTATTAAATAATCATAACAATTCTTAAATTATTTTTCTCCCTAAAATAGTATCTCTTTCATCCTTACAAATAAAATTCACTCAACATGAATGTTTGGGTCTATGAAATAAGTGGAGCAATGAGGCTGGCTATGCAATAGCCACAACATGACTGCATTCCCAGCAATTCCACTTCTGACTTAAAAACACCAAAATAAAATTCAGAGAAGGAAAAAAGTTTTTTTCCCACTATCACTAAAGAGTAGTATGAGAGATACTTAATGAGTATAAACTATAGTGTTAGATGCTTTCACTAATTTTTACTTAAGCTTTATAACAATTTAATGGGATAGGAATTATTATTCCATTTTTAAACATAAGAAAATAGAAAATATTATATAACTGGCCCAAGGTAAAATGGTTAATAAGCAGTAGAGCCAGAACAGAAAACGCAGATCTGTCTGCCTTTGAGGCTAATCTCTCTGCCACAGTACCACATGCTGTTCCTCTGGCTCCTATCAGAAGTGGCCTCTGTTTTCTGCAATCAAAATGGATCAATTTTTGCCACTCTCCTACCCCACTTATTAACTGTAAGTATGAAACCTAGTGTTTGATTTCCCAAAACTGTCTTAGTAAAGGATATAAAGAACATGTAAAGTAATAAGCATTTTTCTATCTTCAGCTCCTTTCATTTATCATTTCTCTCATTTGTTAACAGACCAATGTGACAAAGCCCCTTCCAGTTGCCAACAATGACATCTGATATTACTTAGTGTTATATAACACAGTAAGTCAGCACAATATGTTTGTAAACATAACTGAATTAAAGATAATGGTACAGAGCTTTGTTTAAAGACTCAGTTTTTTACCCTTTCTAAATTACTGTTACTTACTATTTAATGGTAATTAAAAATCCCAAAATATTGATATTACATTCTGTAATTTATTATTCTACTCATAATGTTATTTTATGTGAACTTTAACTGAGTTAAAAAATCTAGGTAAAATAACTTTGAAAATTCCTCTATTCAACATATCCATGACAATTTCAAATTAAGTAGTTCAACGTTTTAGATTCTGAATTCTTTCCCAATGCTCCATATAATTTTAAAGGAAACTGAATAATTCTGATAGTTGTTGGCACATTAAGAATTTTTTAAAACACTTAAACACACCTTAAGTTATTTACTAGTATCTGTATTTTCATTTTCAATTTTAATGGGAATGCTAAAATACCTGTTAAAATTTAACAGTATTTTCAAACTAAATATTAATTTTTATTTGTTACATAAAAGAACTGCCTGTATATTTCTATATTTTTAGATGAAATGTATTTGTAACTTACATGTTTAAATTATTTAAAAAAGAAATTTTGGATATAAATGACATATTTGAAAGCATGGCCATAAATTTTTTTTTAATATTACCAATGATTTTTATCTCAAGAATTTCATGACGTATAACAATATACATTGTATACATTATAATATACACAAACATGTTTCAAGGGATACCACCAGTAAAAAACAACCGACAGAATGAGAGAAAATCTTTTCAAATCATAAGATTTGGGACTTGGATCCAGAATATATATAGAATTTGCGTAACTCAACAATCACAAGAAAAATAATCCGAATTAAAAATGGGAAAAGGATCTGAACAGATATTTCTCCAAAGAAGATACACAAATGGCCAGTAAGTCATTTAAACCCTGTTTTGTTTTTTTTCTTTTGTTTTTTTAAGTTAAGTTTTATTATTCTTTTTATTAATTTTTTTTTTTTACATTTATACATCACCGTGAATTACATTCGACTGTAGTTTTATTAAAGGAAGAAACACATTTTTACTATCTATTTCTGTTAGATTTTTGGTACAATGTAAAGTCAGGTTATAGATCCAGCCCTTTGCACAAAAATAGAATCATTTTTGTCTTAGTTGCTTTTAACTGAACTAGTTGCAGTCGTCAACATTTAAAAACAAGAGGTAAGAGATAAAAATCTAGATACCTGGCTTCTTGGACAAAAGAAAGATCTGGCATGACTACACTGACTTCACCTCATTTCATGTCACCCACATGCCAACAATCTGCTCCCTGTTTTGTACACAGTCTCAAAATCGCGCACTTGGTCCACTTCACTCAGAGTAACCTGGGTGTAAATCCTGGTTTTAAGTCCTAGCTCCACCACTTTCCTGCTTGGAGACTCGATTCTAAGTGGCTTATAAGCCATGAGAAGATGCTCAACATCATTAGTCATCAGGCAAATGCCAATACATTCTACAAAATGAACCAATATTGAAAACATTAGGCTTAGAAAGAAGCCAGTCACAAAAGACCATATATTGCATGATTCCATTTATTTGAAATGTCCAGAATAGGCAAATCCATAGAGACAGAAAGCAGATTAGTGATTGCTGGAGGCTACGGAGAAGGGGAGATGGGAAGTAACTACTGTTGGATATAGGGTTTCTTTTTGGGGTGAGGAAGATGTTCTAAAACTGACTGTGGTGATAGTTGCATAACTCGGTGAGAATACTAAAAACCACTGAATCATACACTTTAACTTTAGACGAGTTAATTGTAGGGTGTATGAAATATATTTCAATAAAGCTGTTTTTTTTTTAAAGTACTGTCTTGGTTTTTTCTCATATCCAGACCTATGAGTTTATATCTTTGCATGTAGAGGAAACTTAGCATAGTTAAGTACTCACCTCTCCTTATTCAGGCATTAAATTATGTCAGAAGTTAGTTCAATCACTAAAACAGCCATCATTATATTCTACCTTTTGCTTTTTTCAGCGATATCCTTTAATTTTTTTTTTCGGTACACGGGCCTCTCACTGTTGTGGCCTCTCCCGTCGCGGAGCACAGGCTCCGGACGCGCAGGCTCAGCAGCCGTGGCTCACGGGCCCAGCCGCTCCGCGGCATGTGGGATCTTCCCGGACCAGGGCACGAACCCGCGTCCCCTGCATCGGCAGGCGGACTCGCAACCACTGCGCCACCAGGGAAGCCCTCCTTTAATATTTTTACTGTTCAAGTTTAGATCTATTATATAACTTACATTTATAATAAAAATGTTATTCCACAAAAAATATTTTGAACAGAGGATTATAAGAGATTCACATTAAATAATACGCTAGGGTAGATAAGTGAAAATTATGTTCTTAGTAGTTTCAGTTTTCCTTCTTAAAAAATAAACAAAACAGAAAGAGGCATTTGAGAAACACCACCACTCAATGTTTTCTATCAAGGCATGAAATGTTTTACCACTAAACTTTCTACCATTATTATTTTTTTAAACCTAATATCCCTAGCTTAATATCTCAGGATAGAACACTTTTGTCCTATATACTGGCAATTTGGGAACTTTTTTTTTCTTTTGGAAATGTTGATTTAAATTGGGAAGTAACATTGAAAGAACGAGATCAGATTCTAGCAGTTTAGCAATATGCACACACACACAAGTATATTAAAAGGAATTGCATTCTTAAACAATCAAACCTAAGAATTTCAGGTAATTTTCAAATTATTTCTAAGACAAATGTATACAAACAAATTATAAGAGAGAAAAGACAAAGAAACTGGAGGAAGAGTCTGGCCAAAAAAATTTTATGTCAAAAAATGAAGAGCTATTTAATATACAAAAAGAAGAGGTAAAAAAGGGGAAAAAAAGCTTCCCTGGTGGCGCAGTGGTTGAGAGTCTGCCTGCCGATGCAGGGGACACAGGTTTGTGCCCCGGTCCGGGAAGACCCCACATGCTGCGGAGCGGCTGGGCCCGTGAGCCATGGCCGCTGAGCCTGCGTGTCCGGAGCTTGTGCTCCACAACGGGAGAGGCCACAACAGTGAGAGACCCACGTACCGCAAAAAAAAAAAAAAAAAAGAAAAAAGAAAAAAAGAGGAGAAAACCCAGGAGACTCATGCTAATGGCATTTATACATAAGCCACCAATCTATTACAACATGTACAACAAAGGTCGTGGGTAAAAAAGTTGTGTAGTAAATTCCTTTTTTTTTTAACATCACTATTGGAGTATAATTGCTTTACAGTGGTGTGTTAGTTTCTGCTGTATAACAAAGTGAATCAGTTATACATATACAAATATCCCCATATCTCCTCCCTCTTGCATCTCCCTCCCACCCTCCCTATCCCACCCCTCTAGGTGGACACAAAGTACCGAGCTGATCTCCCTGACTACGCAGCTGTTTCGCACTACCTATTTTACATTTGGTAGTGTATATATGTCCATGACACTCTCTCACTTCATCCCAGGTTACCCTTCCCCCTCCCCATGTCCTCATGTCCATTCTCTACATCTGTGTCTTTATTCCTGTCATGCCATTAGGTTCTTCAGAACCAGTTTTTTTTTTTTATTTTAGGATTCCACATATATATGTGTTAGCATATGGTATTTGTTTTTCTCTCTGAATTACTTCACTCTGTATGACAATCTCTATGTCCATTCACCTCACTACAAATGACTCAGTTTCATTTCTTTTTATGGCTGAGTAATATTCCATTGTATATATGTGCCACATCTTCTTTATCCATTCACCTGTCGATGGACACTTAGGTTGATTCCATGTCCTGGCTACTGTAAATAGAGCTGCAATGAACACTGTGGTACATGACTCTTTTTCAACTATGGTTTCCTCAGGGTATGTGCCCAGTATTGGGATTGCTGGGTCGTATGGTAGTTCTACTTTTAGTTTTTCAAGGAACCTCCATATTGTTTCCGATAGCGGCTGTATCACTTTACATTCCACCAGCAGTGCAACAGGGTTCCCTTTTCTCCACACCCTCTCCAGCATTTATTGTTTCTAGATTTTTTGATTTTGGCCATTCTGACTGGTGTGAGGTTATACCTCGTTGTAGTTTTGATTTGCATTTCTCTAATGATTAATGATGTTGAGCATCCTTTCATGTGTTTGTTGGCAATCTGTATATCTTCTTTGGAGAAATGTCTATTTAGGTCTTCTGCCCATTTTTGGATTCGGTTATTTTTTTTTTGATATTGACCTGCATGAACTGCTTGTATATGCTGGAGATTAATCCTTTGCTAGGTGCTTCATTTACAAATGTTTTCTCCTATTCTGAGGGTTGTCTTTTGGTCTTGTTTATGGTTTCCTTTGCTGTGCAAAAGCTTTGAAGTTCAATTAGGTCCCATTTGTTTATTTTTGTTTTTATTTCCATTTCTCTAGGAGGTAGGTCAGAAAGGATCTTGCTGTGATTTACGTCATAGAGTGTTCTGCCTATGTTTTCCTCTAAGAGTTTGATAGTTCCTGGCCTTACATTTAGACCTCTAGTCCATTTTGAGCTTATTTTTGTGTATGGTGTTAGGGAGTGTTCTAATCTCATACTTTTACATGTACCTGTCCAGTTTTCCCAGCACCACTTATTGAAGAGGCTATCCTTTCTCCACTGTACATTCCTGCCTCCTTTATCAAAGATAAGGTGACCATATGTGCATGGGTTTATCTCTGGGCTTTCTATCCTGTTCCATTGATCTATCTTTCTGTTTTTGTGCCAGTACCATACTGTCTTGATTACTGCAGCTTTGTAGTATTGTCTGAAGTCAGGGAGCCTGATTTCTCCAGCTCTAGTTTTCATTGTCAAGATTGCTTTGGCTATTCGGGGTCTTTTGTGTTTCCATACAAATTGTGAAATTTTTTGTTCTAGTTCTGTGAAAAATGCCAGTGGTAGTTTGATAGGGATTGTATTGAATCTGTAGATTGCTTTGGGTGGAAGAGTCATTTTCACAATGTTGATTCTTCCAATCCAAGAACATGGTGTATCTCTCCACCTGTTTGTATCATCTTTAATTTCTTTCATCAGTGTTTTGTAATTTTCTGCATATAGGTCTTTTGTCTCCTTAGGTAGGTTTATTCCTAGTTATTTTATTCTTTTTGTTGCAATGGTAAATGGGAGTGTTTTCTTGATTTCATTTTCAGATTTTTCATCCTTAGTGTATAGGAATACCAGAGATTTCTGTGCATTAATTTTGTATCCTGCTACTTTACCAGATTCATTGATTAGCTCTAATAGTTTTCTGGTAGCATCTTTGGGATTCTCTATGTATAGTACCATGTCATCTGCAAACAGTGACAGCTTTACTTCTTCTTTTCTGATTTGGATTCCTTTTATTTCTTTTTCTTCTCTGATTGCTGAGGCTAAAACTTCCTAAACTATGTTGAATAATAGTGGTGAGAGTGGGCAACCTTGTCTTATTCCTGATCTAAGTGGAAATGGTTTCAGTTTTTCACCATTGAGGACGATGTTGGCTGTGGGTTTGTCATATATGGCCTTTATTATGTTGAGGAAAGTTCCCTCTATGCCTACTTTCTGCAGGGTTTTTAAAATAAATGGGTGTTGAATTTTGTCAAAAGCTTTCTCTGCATCTATTGAGATGATCATATGGTTTCTCTCCTTCAATTTGTTAATATGGTGTATCACATTGATTGTTTTGCATATATTGAAGAATCCTTGCATTCCTGGAATAAACCCCACTTGATCATGGTGTATGATCCTTTTAATGTGCTGTTGGATTCTGTTTGCTAGTATTTTGTTGATGATTTTTGCATCTATGTTCATCAGTGATACTGGCCTGTAGTTTTCTTTCTTTGTGACATCTTTGTCTGGTTTTGGTATCAGGGTGATGGTGGCCTCGTAGAATGAGTTTGGGAGTGTTCCTCCCTCTGATATATTTTGGAAGAGTTTGAGAAGGATAGGTGTTAGCTCTCCTCTAAATGTTTGATAGAATTCGCCTGTGAAGCCATCTGGTCCTGGGCTTTTCTTTGTTGGAAGATTTTTAATCACAGTCTCAATTTCAGTGCTTGTGATTGGTCTGTTCATATTTTCTATTTCTTCCTGGTTCAGTCTTGGCAGGTTGTGCATTTCTAAGTATTTGTCCATGTCTTCCAGGTTGTCCATTTTATTGGCATAGAGTTGCTTGTAGTAATCTCTCATGATCTTTTGTATTTCTGCAGTGTCAGTTGTTACTTCTCCTTTTTCATTTTTAATTCTATTGATTTGAGTCTTCTCCCTTTTTTTCTTGATGAGTCTGGCTAATGGTTTATCAATTTTGTTTATCTTCTCAAAGAACCAGCTTTTAGTTTTATTGATCTTTGCTGTTGTTTCCTTCATTTCTTTTTCATTTATTTCTGATCTGATCTTTATGATTTCTTTCCTTCTGCTAACTTTGGGGTTTTTTTGTTCTTCTTTCTCTAATTGCTTTAGGTGGAAGGTTAGGTTGTTTATTTGAGATGTTTCTTGTTTCTTAAGGTAGGATTGTATTGCTATAAACTTCCCTCTTAGAACTGCTTTTGCTGCATCCCACAGGTTTTGGGTCATCGTGTCTCCACTGTCATTTGTTTCTAGGTATTTTTTGATTTCATCTTTGATTTCTTCAGTGGTCACTTCATTATTAAGTAATTTATTGTTTAGCCTCCGTGTGTTTGTATTTTTTACAGGTCTTTTCCTGTAATTGATATCTAGTCACATAGCATTGTAGTCAGAAAAGATACTTGATACAATTTTAATTTTCTTAAATTGACCAAGCCTTGATTTGTGACCCAAGATATGATCTATCCTGGAGAATGTTCCATGAGCACTTGAGAAGAAAGTGTATTCTGTAGTTTTTGGATGGAATGTCCTATAAATATCAGTTAAGTCCTACTGGTCTAGTGTGTCGTTTAAGGCTTGGGTTTCATTATTTTTTTTCATTTTGGATGACCTGTCCATTGGTGAAAGTGGGGTGTTAAAGTCTCCTAATTTTATTGTGTTACTGTTGATTTCCCCTTTTATGGCTGTTAGCATTTGCCTTATGTATTGAGATGCTCCTCTTTTGGGTGCATAAATATTTACAATTGTTATATCTTCTTCTTGGATTGATCCCTTGATCATTATGTAGCGTCCTTCTTTGTCTCTTGTAATAGTTTATATTTTAAAGTCTACTTTGTCTGATATGAGAATTGCTACTCCAGCTTTTTATTTCCATTTGTATGGAATATCTTTTTCCAACCCCTTTCAGTCTGTATATGTCCCTAGGTCTGAAGTAGGTTTCTTGTAGACAGCATATATACGGGTCTTGTTTTTGTATCCATTCAACCAGTCTATGTCTTTTGGTTGGAGCATTTAATCCATTTACATTTAATATAGTTATCGATATCTATGTTCCTATTATCATTTTCTTGATTGTTTTGTTGGTATTTTCCTTCTCTTGTGTTTACTGCCTAGAGAAGCTCCTTTAGCATTTGTTGTAAAGCTGGTTTGGTGGTGCTGAATTCTCTTAGCTTTTGCTGGTCTGTAATGGTTTTAATTTCTCCATTGAATATGAATGAGATCCTTGCTGGATAATCTTTGTTGTAGATTTTTCCCTTTCATCACTTTAAATATGTCCTGTCACTACCTTCTGGCTTGTAGAGTTCCTGCTGAAAGATCAGCTGTTAACCTTATCGGGATTCCCTTGTATGTTATTTGTTGCTTCTCCTTTGCTGCTTTTTTTTCTTTGTATTTAATTTTTAATAGTTTGATTAATATGTGTCTTGGCATGTTTCTCCTTGGATTTATCCTGTATGGGACTCTCTGCACTTCCTGGACTTGACTATTTCCTTTCCCATGTTAGGGAAGTTTACAACTATAGTCTCTTCAAATATATTCTCAGTCCCTCTCTTTTCTCTTCTTCTTCTGGGACCCCTATAATTCGAATGTTGGTGCGTTTAATGTTGTCCCAGAGGTCTCTGAGACTGTCCTCAATTCTTTTCATTCTTTTTCTTTATTCTACTCTTTGGTAGTTATTTCCACTATTTTGTCTTCCAGGTCACTTATCTGTTCTTCTGCCTCAGTTATTCTGCTACTGATTCCTTCTAGAGAATTTTTAATTTCATTTATTGTGTTGTTCATCATTGTTTGTTTGCTCTTTAGTTCTTCCAGGTCCTTTTTAAACATTTCTTGTATTTTCTCCATTCTATTTGCAAGATTTTGGATCATCTTTACTCTCATTACTGTGCATTCTTTTTCAGGTAGACTGCCTATTTCCTCTTCATTTGTTTGGTCTGGTGGGTTTTTACCTTGCTCCTTCATCTGCCGTGTATTTATCTGTCTTATCATTTTGCTTAAGTTACTGTGTTTGTGGTCTCCTTTTTGCAGGTTGCAGGTTCGTAGTTCCTGTTGTTTTTGGTGTCTGCTCCCAGTGGGTAAGGTTGGTTCAGTGGGCTGTGTAGGCTTCCTGGTGGGGGGGGACTTGTGTCTGTGTTTTGGTGGATGAGGCTGGATCTTGCCTTTCTGGTGGGCAGGACTGAGTCCATTGGTGTGTTTTGGGCTGTCTGTGACTTTATTATGATTTTAGGCAGCCTCTCTGCTAATGGGTGGGGTTGTGTTCCTGTCCTGCTAGTTGTTTGGTATAGGGTGCCCAGCACTGTAGCCTGCTGGTCCTTGAGTGGAGCTGGGTCTTAACGTTGAGATGGAGATCTATGGGAGAGCTTTCACTGATATTATGTGGGGCTGTGAGGTCTCTGATGGACCAATGTCCTGAACTTGGCTCTCCCACCTCAGAGGCTCAAGTCTGACACCTGGCTGGAGCATCAAGATCCTGTCAGCCACACAGCTCAGAATAAAAGGGAGGAAAAAAAAAGAAGAAATAAAGATAAAATAAAAATAAAATAAAGTTATTAAAATTAAAAAAATATTATTAAAAATAAAAAAGCAGGGCTTCCCTGCTGGCGCAGTGGTTGAGTCCGCCTGCTGATATAGGGGACGTGGGTTTGTGCCCCGGTCCGGGAAGATCCCACATGCCGCGGAGCGGCTGGGCCCGTGAGCCGTGGCCACTAAGCCTGCGCGTCCGGAGCCTGTGCTCCACAATGGGAGAGGCCACAGCAGTGAGAGGCCTGTGTACCACAAAAAAAAAAAAAGTAATAGAAAAAAGAAAGAACGAAGAGAGCAACCAAGCCAAAAAACAAATCTACCAATGATAAGTGCTAAA
The DNA here is from genome assembly GCF_003676395.1 of Aethalodelphis obliquidens. Taxonomy (NCBI): domain Eukaryota; kingdom Metazoa; phylum Chordata; class Mammalia; order Artiodactyla; family Delphinidae; genus Aethalodelphis; species Aethalodelphis obliquidens. The sequence continues at coordinate 48,634,885 of NW_020837947.1, read as the reverse complement.
AACTATATGACAAAATAAAAACAAACAAAAAAAAACGGGCAGAACCCTAGGACAAATGGTAAAAGCAAAGCTATACAGACAAAATCACACAAAGAAGCACAGACATACACACTCAGAAAAAAAGGAAAAAAATACATATATTAAGAAAAAAAAGGAAGAGAGCAACCAAATCAATAAACAAATCTACCAATGTTAATAAGCTCTAAATACTAAACTGAGATAAACATAAAACCAGAAACAAATTAGATGTAGAAAGAAAACCCCAAGTCTATAGTTCCTCCCAAAGTCCACTGCCTCAATTTTGGGATGATTCGTTGTCTATTCCGGTATTCCACAGGTTCAGGGTATGTCAAGTTGATTGTGGAGATTTAATTTACTGCTCATGAGGCTGCTGGGAGAGATTTCCCTTTCTCTTGTTTGTTTGCAGAGCTCCTGGGGTTCAGCTTTGGATTTGGACCCGCTCCTGCGTGTAGGTCATCTGAAGGTATCTGTTCCCGACCGAGACAGCATGTGGTTAAAGCAGCAGCTGATTAAGGGGCTGTGGCTCATTCAGGCCACTGGGAGGGAGGGCTACGGAATGCAGGGCGAGCCTGCGGCAGCAGAGACTGGCATGACGTTGCAACAGGCTGAGGCATGCTGTGTGTTCTCCTGGGGAAGTTGTCCCTGGATCACGGGACCCTGGCAGTGGCAGGCTGCAGAGGCTCCTGGGAGGGGAGGTGTGGATAGTGACCTGTGCTTGTACGAAGGCTTCTTGGTGGCTGCAGCAGCAGCCTTAGCATCTCATGCCCATCTCTGGCGTCCGTGCTGATAGCCGCGGCTTGCGCCCATCTCTGGAGTTCGTTTAGGTGGTGCTCTGAATCCCCTCTCCTCGCACACCCCGAAACAATGGTCTCTTGCCTCTTCTGCAGCTCCAGACTTTTTCCTAGACTCCCTCCCAGCTAGATGTGGCGCACTAGCCCCTTCAGGCTGTGTTCACGCAGCCAACCCCAGTCCTCTCCCTCGGATCTGACCTCCAAAGCCCAAGCCTCAGCTCCCAGCCCCCACCTGTGCTGGCAGGTGAGCAGACAAGCCTCTCAGGCTGGTGAGTGCTGGTTGACACTGATTCTCTGTGCGGGAATCTCTCCGCTTTGCCCTCTGCACCCCTGTTGCTGCATTCTCCTCCGTGGCTCTGAAGCTTCACCCCCCCACCCACCCCCCATCTCCTCCAGTGAAGGGGCTTCCTAGTGTGTGGAAAGTTTGCCTCCTTCACAGCTCCCTCCCAGAGGGGCAGATCTCGTCCCTATTCTTTTGTCTGTCTTTTCTTTTTTCTTTTGCCCTACCCAGGTACGTGGGGAGTTTCTTGCCTTTTGGGAGGTCTGAGGTTTTCTGCCAGCGTTCAGTAGGTGTTCTGTAGGAGTTGTTCCACATGTAGATGTATTTCCGATGTATTTGTGGAGAAGAAGGTGATCTCCACATCTTACTCCTCTGCCATCTTGAAGGTCTCCCCCTGCCCCCCGAGGTGTAGTAAATTCATGTTTTGTTTGTGTGTGTGTGTGCGTGTGTGTGTGTGTGTGTGTGTGTATGTTTCTTTCATTAATTGAAGCACATTTCTCCCAGTTGTTTTTTTTTAATAAATTCATGTATAATAGTGTTCTTAAATATATCACTCATCCCACCTAACCAAAAACATACATGTGAAAGAAAATATAACATGAATAAACTTACATTCTTCTTCTTTAGGATCAAGCTGTGTAACACTAACAGATAAACGGTCCACACGTTCTTGTAATGAGTTAACTCTGAAGGAAAAACTATGTGCCTCATTGAATAATTCTCCAAATATATCTTCAGCATATTTACCTAAGCAAAAATGAAGCATATACCATAAAAGTTAATGTTATCTGAGATAAATATCAAACAATTTAACATTTAAAAACGCTGCCCCAATGAATTTAGTATTTACTTGAAAGTAGTTTAAATTTTAAACCCATCCTAAAGTAATCCAACTGTGACAGAGTGAGAAGAAAACACAAACCCTGGGAAATACAGTTTTAGATACTAGCTCTACCACTTCCTGGTAGGTGACTTGTGGCTAAGGAAATACTCTCCTGCTTTATCTCTATCTACACCTGTTGAGGGTTAGAGAGGTTATAATGTAAAGTACACATAAATAATACATCTCTAATCCCAATTCAGCAGTCATAAACAGACTGTACACTAGAACCGAATTTCAGGCCAAGTGGCAGAATCCAAGATATTTCATAAACCTAGTAGATGACCTAATCTCAGGTACACCCAAAATACAGATCCTGAAAATTTATGAGAGATATTTTATATTTTCTCTCATTCTAGTTTCTTAAAACATCATAAATCTAAAATCACTGAATTCCTCTAGTCATGTAAATTTCCATTACTGTAAAGAATAAGCCAAAATAATCCCATTCTAAAAGGAGAAATAAAAATTTCTATCTAGTAAATAAGCCAGGGAGAAGTTTTAGATGACCTATAATTTTAAAATGTTCAAGTGTATTTAGAACATATAAATAAATGCTCACAATATAAAGATAAGTCAATCACTATCTATACCTTTGAATAAAAAAAAATTGATGGTCTTCCTAAATCAAGACATTTTAGACCCAAGCGTACAGTCTAGGTTAAATGTAGCTCAACAGTAAGCTCTATAGAGTCCTGTAACAGGGTACTAAATACTTATAGAATGAATTCATTAATCTCACCAGTTTACATTTGAACAATGGCTGTCTTTTTTTCAAAGCACTTCAATATATTATCAGTTAAATCAACAAAGGTTTACTGAGGGCTCACCCTGTGCCTGGTAGGTGTATTTCTTACTGAAGACACCAAGAAATAAAACATAAAATACCTGTCCTAGAAGATTTTATAATCTTTAGGAAAAAAATCATAACTTTAATCTCTCTATAATAAATTAAGAGAAAAAGGATAATTTTGTATATATTCATTCGCTCACATATATTCTTTAAGCCAAAATGACTGGGAATGTCTTATGTGCCAGACTGTGTACCAGATCCTGGAGATATAAAAATGATTGGACGAAGTTCTCTGCCACTGACGGGTTTTGAACAGAGGGAGAAACAAATATTTAAATAAACGTGAAAACCAATTTAATAAATAAGTCCAAATCTTTGTTCCATTCACTTTGAGGCCTTGACATCAATTTCCTCACCCATAAAACAGCAATAAAAATATCTCCTTCAAAGAAGTTATAAGAAAAGGAGAAAAAAGAAGGAGAGGATGGGGTGCAATTGTAGAGTACCTGATACAGGATAGGGGCTCAACAACAGGCAGCTCTTACTATAAAACGACGTAAAAGTCACAAAGCACAGAGAAAGAAGCATCTAAACGTTTGGGTGTGGGATGGTATTAGAGACACTTCCAGAGGCACAGAGTTTCTCTGGCAGATAAGGGAAGCATTCCATACATTTATTCATCAAATGTTAGGGATACAGAGATGGAAGAGACAATTTTAAACCTAAAAGAACTTAGTTTAATACACGGATCTTTAAGTTATAGTCTGTATACCACCTGAAATTACATGCAGATTTTTAATGCATTTGCATTTTTCTGGAAAGAGGGCCCACAGATTTTTCTTTTTTTTAACAGATTTTTTAAAAAGAGTTTACACTTTCCCCACCTCAGGTTTAAGCACCAAAGCACTGCAGTGGGTAAGATAAACAACCCCATCTGTTCTCTTTTCATATTCCTTCTTACTTTCCACATCTACCTCCTCCTTCCCTCCCAGAGACAGGTGAAAGGAATAAAGTTCACAATGTAAAACTAATTGTGTATGATCTGAATTTCAACTAACCTTACATTTATTATACTATGTCTCTACTCAAGAATCTATGAGGTCTCATTACCTCTGATGTTAAAAATCTAAAACCTCTCAGCTAACACTGTCCTCCATAATCAAGCTCCACCTTACATGTCTAATATCATTTGTCCCTTTAATCCCCCTCATATATTTATTTTTGCCTCCATTCATCTGCCTACTTCTACATGCAAGTTGAAATGCCTTCCTTCTTCATTCATCTCCAGTTTCCAAATTCTTTTGTTCCTTAAAGGCCCAATTCAATTCATATTTCATTCAGCAAGCCTCCTCTAATGACTTCACCTATGCCTATCTCCCTTTTCTCAGTTCCTATAATCTAAAACTCCTGATTTTAATTATATACATGCTCACACTGTTTGAAACTCACAGAATTCATAATATTAGACTCTTCAACTAAATGGGGTATGTTCTTTTTGGACAAGAAACATGTACCTTTATCACACAGCAAAATATTCAGTGTTATCTGTCCATTGTCTATCTATTATCTAATTAGTCTTATAGAGCCAATCTATTTATCCACCCTCTCACCCATCTACTTTCCTATCTATCTGTCAAATTTTCTATGATTGAGAGCAAGAAGTAGGCTCTATCAGCTCATCTTGGTAGCATGAACTGACCATATTCAATAAGAGAAAGGCCTTGGGAAAAGAAAATGTAAAAGATCTCTCAGGTAATTAGAGTCCCAATGGTTGTTAAATAAGATGGCAATAAAATGGGGAAACTTTTGGTATAGCAAAAGAAATTTAAATAAAGTGAATTCTATGTTTTCAGCAATTATCTATTATAAAACAGAATTGTGTTCCGCTAGGAAAAACAACTGAACCAGATGCATATTTTTGCAAGGAAGAGGTCAGGACGATGTGCAGCTCCAAGCAATGATGAACTCTGGAGTTGACCTTCACTGCTGTGTGCAATAGCACTTTTGGTGTTAGGAATAGTACCAAAGTGAAAATCTGAATTACCTAGAACCATTCTGAATAGCCTAGCTTTCTAAGTAATTCAGAAATTATTTAATGCATTAATTATTATTTTAACTATTTTGGATGGAAACAAACGTAAAATCTACTCTAAGCTTCCCTGTCTTCTTAAATAAAAATTAAACATAATTTAACCTTTTATTGAGGACTTATAGTCATGAATTGATTATGAGAAACAACAGCTTTGAAATGTATAAGAATATTTGCTTTTACATTAAATGGCCTCTTTCCAGTTTTTATGTTGCTTTTTCCCTTATGTCACTTCTTCCTTTGCTATAAACTATATCTTTTGGTTGGCTTCAGTACTGCTTGCTTCTATTATCTCCCCACCCACCCCCGCCCCGTATCTCCTCTTTTAATGCTCTGAAACATTAACGTTTGGAAACCACATCATAAACCCTGTCTGAATTACCAAAGTAAAAGTAAACAAGTTGGGAGAGGGATCAACTGGTTATTTTATGTGCATGGTCTTTAGTGCTTGGGCTTGTTTATTCTGGCTATCTAGAGGTCTTTTAAATTTAATTCCAGGTTCTCAACTATGTCACGTGGGAAAGCTGCCAGAGAGCTTAATTCTGGAGTGGTAAACTATTGTTACACCTTGCTACAATATTTTATGCTTTTTCTTTTTTCTTTTTTTAAATCTCTACAAACTGCTTAGAACATGCCTCTATAGTCTCTGATTCCAAGTTTGAAGTACCCAAAACCTAATTTAGTTATATCTTTACAATGTATTTCTATTTTCAGTCTGGCTACAACATGACCATGTGCTTGCTGACAGATGTTGCTTATATGGACTTTCTGTATCAAACTTGAAAATTCCTTAAATTTTCACCTTCAGATTATGTAAGAAACAGGTTAGTACTGCAAAACTGACACACATTAGTTCTAAATTCTACATTGAAAATATACCTAAAAGAAGTTGTTTATATTAGATCTAATATTCATTTTAATTTAAAGAAATATTTTAACCAAATTTATTAATGTCATTTCTATGCTCTTAACATGTATTCTAATATTAACAAGCTGATGTACCCATATACATATAGAATATATGAATTTTATATGAAGTTATGTTACGTTAATAGAATCTAACAGATCATAAAACCGATTAGTGCTAGCAAATGACTTTAAACAATATGGATAAGCATATATTAATGTACTTTCTAGGCCTTTTCTTTTGACTTGTCTCCAAAGTACACTTTATATTGAATTTCTCAAGGAAGAAACAAGTAAACAATACATTAATGATTCACTGATGATAACTAACCTGAAAAAAAAACCCCACCAAATGAGACAACAAATACACTTAAACTCAAAGAAACAGTCTTTTAATTTACTCCTACAACTATTTCATAGGCAATGTAGAAATTTAGTGCTCTCACCAAGAATATTCAAATATAACTTTTTATGTTGCTCTGACTACAAGTGTATGTCCAAATGCTCTCACTTGAAACAAATCAGATTAACAACATCTTTTTACCTTGTGCTAAGTAGTCAATTATAAAAAGAAAGGACAAAAGTTAAAAGGAAAAGAAAAGAGGAGCTAATCCTGCCTATAAAGCCAACCTATGTGGGTGGGTATGGCTGATAAATCTAGGACTACTTAGAGAAGATATGTAGACTAAAACCATCTTGTTTTATCTTTAAAATGAAATATAAATGTCTAATAAAAAGCTAATCCTTCAATTCAAAAGATAAACTATATTTAAAAAAATTTTTCTAATATTACATTTAGAATAAATGGGAAATAATTTATTTAATTCCTTAACCTAGTAGCTCTGTTATGTAATCTTATAATGGAAACATACTGCCTGTCTCCTCCTCCCCTAACCTGTCCCTTCCACTGGCCTTTATTATCTGACCAACCTGCTTGCCTTCTGTCTGCCATCATGCTGCACTTGACTGATATCCTAATGTCCTTTAGACAACTCACCTGACTAACCTAAATCCTCTGACTAGTTAGTTACTATTCCACATCTTTCACTTTTAGATATTTGGTAATAAAAAAATATTTCCCTATGCTAGTAAGATATATATATATATGTATATAAAGAGAGAGATACTAGCAACCCCAAACACAAATAGTTTAAGCCTCGAAAAAAGTAAATAGCGATAACAAGCAAGCAAAAGTACAACTTGAGCACCACCTTTTACAGACTGAATTATATTTTAAAAACAATCTCATTAATTCTTAACCATCATGTGATTCTGTTCCTAAAGATTCTATCCTTATTTCCCTTTCCCAGAGGAAACATGCAGGGGAAGAAGAAATGATTCTAAAACGCATTAATTTTACTTAAAATGACTACATTTTTCAAGATAACTTGGTACTCTTTCTCATCAACTATCCCCCCCCCCCCAAATTAATCACAAGAGTATCATCTTAATACCCTAAAGCATAACATTCTGGTTTACGAGTAGTATTTTTTTGCAGTACGTGGGCCTCTCACTGTTGTGGCCTCTCCCGTTGCAGAGCACAGGCTCCGGATGCGCAGGCTCAGCGGCCATGGCTCACGGGCCCAGCCGCTCCGCGGCATGTGGGATCTTCCCAGACCGGGGCACGAACCCATGTCCCCTGCATCGGCAGGCGGACTCTCAACCACTGCGCCACCAGAGAAGCCAGCGAGTAATATTTTTAATTGATGTAAAAATACTTACTTAGGCTACTTAGTTGTCTAATTATATTTGCCAAGGAAATATTGGTTACACATTCCAGTTCATTCTTAATTCCTCTAGGCAGTGCTGTGTGGCACAAGTGCCTAGGATCGATGTTTCTTTTCACTAATGGCATCTTGAGATCAACCTCTATGGCAGTTCACCTGTAGGAAATCAAACAATAAATTAACACTTCAGTTTCGACCAACACAGAGTGAGACCTTATCTTTTTCATTTAATAATAAAATATTTGCTAGTATGAAGATGGTGAAAATGGAGTCACCGGGCTAAATGAATCAAAGTTGATTTGTTAACCATTTTTATCTTCAATTATTAGAATGTCAACATTATGTAAAATTTTTTTTTAAAAACTTACTTTCAATGTCAATTGCTTCATGGTGAATTCATAATCATCATCACTATTATTCTCCTAAAACCACTGATTTTACTTACTATACAACTAGGGGTTTTGTTCTAGAGAGTTAGTATGAAAGGTCCTCTGTAAGGAAGTATCTAAAAGGATTAAAGAAACTGCAAGAGTAGTATCAAAATTACACTTCCACATAAAATGTATCAGGCATTCAATAGCTCAGAAATCAGATAGTCCAAGTAGCCCTACATCCTCAATCTAATCAAAACCAACCAAATATTTAATTGATCAAATGGCTCAACCTTCTATGTATTACAGTCAGTCCTCACTTCCCAGGCTTCCCATATGCACAAATTTCAGCTTCCACAATTCGTTAAACAGTCCCCCAACAACATGGCTCCAACTTCACTTACCACAGTATACTAAGTGTGAGTAACTACATAAATACGAACTTCTTTGCTGGCACTTCACAGTTCACAGGTCACTATGTTAATAAGAGATGCACATCATTTCAGTGACCAATCACATCACTTCTTTTCAAAGTCTGTTGGTGATAGGTCACTTCTCATCTGTTACTCAGTTCACCTACAGACAGCAAAGCATGTAGCTGGTTTACCTTCTTGCCTCCCAGTGATAAACTCATATGAAATTTTACAAAATGGTAACTGAAAGAGGGAACTGGCCAACAAAGATAAAAGTGTGGCACAGAAAGGAAAAATGATGACACTGGAGTGAAATTCAAATTGAATATAAGTTGAGTAACAGAAAAAACAGCTGATTGCAGGAATGTTGTCACTGCCACTGTTTGAGAGACACAGATATGCAGTCAGAGGAATTTAGTGAAGGTGAAATTATTGATGTAAATGAGGAAAGTCGTTGTGACAAAAAGGAAGATGTCCCAGAAGAAGTGACAACAGCAAAAAACTTCACAATAAAGGAATTCTTGGAGATATTTCATGACACTGAAAGTGCAAAGGATAAAGTGTTGGAAGCTGATCCAAATTTAGTAGAAAAGAGTAAGAAAATTTACCATGGGACAGAAAAGATGCTTACTCTACTAGCTCTGTTTTTCTAAGTTATACAAGGAAAAGGCAAAGCACTGTTCAAGCTACTCTTGGTTAAGGTTTTTACAAAGAAATAAAGCACTATAATTCTAATTGTTTCTAATGTTTCATATTACATTATACTAAATTAATATTAGCTTTACTAATTTTTTCATTTCCCTATATATTTATAACCAACATAGAAGAATTTTTAATGTTTTGACAAAAATTTTTAAAGATTATGGAACAACTGTTATTTTTTTCCCACTGATCATTAAGATCATTTTGTACAGTTTTATCTTGTATGGTCATCTTTTTTTCTTTTTGGTCCCACACTACCATACAAAGTGAGGACTGCCTGTACTTACCTACTGGTAAACAATGTTTACTGAAGGAAGGCATTTAGTATTTACTGAGTTTTAATCACTACCAAATGGAAAGTTTTGGATAAATCTCATTGCATTTAAGTGTTACTCATCACCATTCTTTAAAAACAAACTTTTACATGAAATCTGTCCTCTTTGACCTGTTTGCTCAGCATTCTCTCTACAATTTTAAACCTTTTTACAATTGTACAACATGAAACATGTAGGAAAAAAAGTATACAAAATTGTGCAGCTCAATGATTTAAGCCCCTAGCAAGCTAACATAAGAAATAAAAATCCCAGAACTGTCCCACTTTGGTCTCCTCCCCAGTCACCCTCGCTTCCTTTCTCCCCAAAGGTAACCATTATTCTGACTCTTACAATACATATTTCCTTGTTTTTCTTTATACTTTCACACCTTAAGCAGATAACTCTAAACACTGTAGTTCTGTTTTTATTGCTTTTTGAAGTTTATGTGAATAGAACCATATGATATGTATTATTATTTTGTGTCTTACCCTTTACAGTCAACATATTTGTAACATTCATCCATGTTGCTTTGTGTAACCGTAGGATGTTCATTTTCAATGCTGTAAAATATTCCACTGTATAACTACACCGCAATTTATTTACACATTCTAATGTTGCTATTATATACATGAGTGTTTCCAGTTTGAAGCTATTATGAATAACATGAACATTGTACATGAACATTCATGTACAAGTCTTACAAATGTGTCTTACTCTACACATTTCTGTTGGAAATATACTTAGGAGAATAGCTTGGTTAAGGATATGCACAGCTTGAACTTTAGGAGACGATGTCAAACTGTTCCAAGAGTGACTGTACTAATGTATACTCCTTTCAGCAGTGTAAGAGGCTGCTGCTGCTCCACATCCTCACAACACTCGGTACTGTCAGTTTTAAAAAATCTAGCAATTCTTGTAGGTAAATTGTGATAACTTACTGCAGTTTTATGTTTTCCCCAGTTACTGAGAGTTTATGCACCTTTTCACGTGTTTATCTTTTGGATTTTTCTCATCTGAGAAGTGCCTAGTCAATGCTCTTGCCCACTTTCTATTTACCATTTGTTGTGTTAGGGTTGATTTGTAGGAACACTGGATATGAGCCATTTAAAGGTTATATATGATGAAAACATCTTCTCTTGTGTCACTTGCTATTTCATTCTCTTGATGCCTTTTATGAGAAAGTGATGGAATTTATCACTCTTTTTCTTTTTGGTTTAGTATGAAAGCATAGGTTTTTTAAAATGTATTTATTTATTTATTATTATTTACATCTTTATTGGAGTATAATTGCTTTACAATGGTGTGTTAGTTTCTGCTTCATAACAAAGTGAATCAGTTATACATACACATATGTTCCCATATCAATTCTCTCTTGCATCTCCCGCCCTCCCACCCTCCCTATCACACCCCTCTAGGTGGTCACAAAGCACCGAGCTGATCTCCCTATGCTATGCGGCTGCTTCCCACTAGCTATCTATTTTACGTTTGGTAGTGTATATATATCCATGCCACTCTCTTGCTTTGTCACAGCTTACCCTTCCCCTTCCCCATATCCTCAAGTCCATTCTCTATTAGGTCTGTGTCTTTATTCCTGTCTTACCCCTAGGTTCTTCATGACATTTTTTTCCCCCTTAAATTCCATATGTATGTGTTAGCATACGGTATTTGTCTTTCTCTTTCTGACTTACTTCACTCTATATGACATACTCTAGGTCCATCCACCACATTACAAATAGCTCAATTTCGTTTCTTTTGTGGCTTAGTAATATTCCATTGTATATATGTGCCACATCTTCTTTATCCATTCATCTGATGATGGACACCTAGGTTGTTTCCATCTCCAGACTATTGTAAATAGAGCTGCAATGAACACTGTGGTACATGACTCTTTTTGAATTATGGTTTTCTCAGGGTATATGCCCAGTAGTGGGATTGCTGGGTCATATGGTAGTTCTATTTGTAGTTTTTTAAAGAACCTCCATGCTGTTCTCCATAGTGGCTGAACCAATTCACATTCCCACCAGCAGTGCAAGAGGGTTCCCTTTTCTCCACACCCTCTCCAGCATTTACTGTTTCTAGATTTTTTGATGATGGCCATTCTGACTGGTGTGAGATGATATCTCATTGTAGTTTTGATTTGCATTTCTCTAATGATTAATGATGTTGAGCATTCTTTCATGTGTTTGTTGGCACTCTGTATATCTTTTCTGGAGAAATGTCTATTTAGGTCTTCTGCCCATTTTTGGATTGGGTTGTTTGTTTTTTGTTATTGAGCTGCAGGAGCTGCTTGTAAATTTTGGAGATTAATCCTTTGTCAGTTGCTTCATTTGCAAATATTTTCTCCCATTCTGAGGGTTGTCTTTTGGTCTTGTTTATGGTTTCCTTTGCTGTGCAAAAGCTTTGAAGTTTCATTAGGTCCCATTTGTTTATTTTAGTTTTTATTTACATTTCTCTAGGAGGTGGGTCAAAAAGGATCTTGCTGTGATTTATGTCATAGAGTGTTCAGCCTATGTTTTCCTCTAAGATTTGATAGTGTCTGGCCTTACATTTAGGTCTTTAATCCATTTTGAGCTTATTTTTGTACATGGTGTTAGGGAGTGATCTAATCTCATACTTTAACATGTACCTGTCCAGTTTTCCCAGCACCACTTATTGAAGAGGCTGTCCTTTCTCCACTGTACATTCCTGCCTCCTTTATCAAAGATAAGGTGACCATATGTGCGTGGGTTTATCTCTGGGCTTTCTATCTTGTTCCATTGATCTGTTTTTGTGCCAGTACCATACTGTTTTGATTACTGTAGCTTTGTAGTATATTCTGAAGTCAGGGAGCCTGATTCCTCCAGCTCTGTTTTTCATTCTCAAGATTGCTTTGGCTATTCGGGGTCTTTTGTGTTTCCATACAAATTGCAAAATTTTTTGTTCTAGTTCTGTGAAAAATGCCAGTGGTAGTTTGATAGGGATTGAATTGAATCTGTAGATTGCTTTGGGTAGTAGAGTCATTTTCACAATGTTGATTCTTCCAATCCAAGAACATGGTATATCTCTCCATCTATTTGTATCATCTTTAATTTCTTTCATCAGTGTCTTATAATTTTCTGCATACACGTTTTGGTCTCCTTAGGTAGGTTTATTCCTAGATACTTTATTCTTTTTGTTGCAGTGGTAAATGGGAGTGTTTTCTTGATTTCACTTTCAGATTTTTCATCATTAGTGTATAGGAATGCCAGAGATCTCTGTGTATTAATTTTGTATCCTGCTACTTTACCAAATTCATTGATTAGCTCTAGTAGTTTTCTGGTAGCATCTTTAGGATTCTCTATGTACAGTATCATGTCATCTGCAAACAGTGACAGATTTACTACCTCTTTTCCGATTTGGATTCCTTTTATTTCCTTTTCTTCTCTGATTGCTGTGGCTAAAACTTCCAAAACTATGTTGAATAGGAGTGGTGAGAGTGGGCAACCTTGTCTTATTCCTGATCTTAGTGGAAATGAAAGCATAGGTTTTTAAATCATTTTATACACTAAGATCATAAGTATGATATTATCTCTTGGCTTCGTTGTTTTGCCTTGCACTTTTTTTTTTTTTCCTTTCGGTACGTGAGCCTCTCACTGTTGTGGCCTCACCCCTTGTGGAGCACAGGCTCAGGATGTGCAGGCTCAGCAGCCATGGCTCACGGGCCCAGCCACTCCACGGCATGTGGGATCTCCCCGGACCAGGGCACGAACCCGTGTCCACTGCATCGGCAGGTGGACTCTCAACCACTGCGCCACCAGGGAAGCCCTTGCCTTGCACTTTTAATCTATAATTGACATGGAATTAATTTTTATGAATGGTGTTAGGTAGCAGTCAAGTTTCCTACATAATATTTCAACACCATTCACTGAAAAGACTGTTCATTCCTATTGCTCTACGGTGACGCTTTTGTCTTAAACCAAGTGTCTATGTATTTTTAAGGTGGAGCTTTACAGTAAGTCTTGATATTGAATAGGGTAAGTCCTCCTACCTTGTTCTTCAAAAATGCTGTTTATTCTTGGCCCTTTGTACTTCCATGTGAATTTTAGAATCAGATTATCAGGTTATACACACAGACACAAACACACCTATTGGGAATGTGACCAGAACTGTACTAAATCTATAGATCGTATTGGGAAGTAGGGATATCTGTACAACATTGCATATTCCTATCCATGAATATAGTGTATTCCTCCAATTATTTCAGGTTTTTAGAATGTTTCTTAATAATGTTTTATAATTTTCAGAATAGAAGTCACACATCCTTTGTTAGATTCATTTGTATGTATATGATTTTTTTTTACAATACTAGAACTGGCATATTTTGTTTTCTCTTTATTGTATATATAGAAAATAAGTTAATTTTTGAATATTGACTGCATATCAGGAGACTTTCCTAATCTCCACTAACCTATCTAAAATTATTTTGGATTTTTAAAATGTATACAATCTATTATATATGATTAATGATTGTTTATTTCTTCCTTTCTAATCTTCATTTATTTTTAATTTTTTCTTCCTTTTTTTTCTTTATTGCATTAGCTAGAACTTTTAATACAATGTGAAATAGAGTATTATTGTCTTTTCCCTAAACCAAAAGGGAGAGCCTTCAGTATTTCACAAGATGACTGATATAGGGTTTTTGTTGTTATTGTTGCTTTGCCTTGTAGACACTTTTTTTTTTCCTTGAAGTATAGTTAATTTAAAATGTTGTGTTAATTTCTGGTAGACAGCACAGTGATTCAGTTATTTATATTATTATATATTATATTATATTATATTATATTATATTATATTATATATACATTCTTTTAAAAATTCTTTTCCATTATGGTTTATCACAGGATACTGAAGACAGTTCCCTGTGCTATACAGTAGGACTCTGTTATCTATTCTACATATAATAGTTAACATGTGCTAACCCCAAACACCCAGTGCCTTTCTCCCCCATCTCCCTCCCCTTTGGCAACCACAAGTCTGTTCTCCATTGTAGACACCTTTTAATAGATTAAGGATGTTCCTATATATTCCTAATTTGCTAAGATTTTTAAAAAATAATGTTGATTCTATAATTTTTTCCTACATCTATTATAATTATGAGACTTTCTTCTTTTATTGTTAATGTGGTGAACTACATTGATTGATTTTTTTTATGTTAAACAGCTTTGCATCCTTGGAATAAACCCAGCCTGGTTGAGATGTATGTGGCAGGGCAAAATTATGGCCCTCCAAAGCAATCTATGTTCGATTCCCCAGAATTTGTGACTGTAGTACATGGCAAAGGGAAATTAAGATAGCAGTTGGAATGAAGGTTGCTAATCAGCTGATCTCAAAATAGGAAGGTTTTGAAGGAAGGTTTTGAAGGTTTATATCATTTTTATTGTATTGCTGGATTTGGTTCTGGTTTGTTACTAAGTTTATTAATTTTTGCATTTATGTTCATGAAAGAAATTGGTCTATTATCTTCCTTTCATGTATTGTCCTTGAGAAGTCTTTTGTATTAAGGTTATGCTAGTCTAATAAAACAAGTTGGGATATGTTCCCTCTTTCAACTATTCTTTGGTAGAATTTGTATAAGATATGCATAATTTTTTTCTTAAAAGTTTGGTATAGTTCAATTATGAAGCCATTTAGCCTCAAGTTTCCTTTGTGGGAAGGTTTAATATTATGAATTCTTAAGGGAACTCTCCTACACTGTTGGTGGGAATGTAAACTGGTACAGCCACTATGGAGAACAGTATGGAGGTTCCTTAAAAAAATGAAAATAGAGCTACCATATGATCCAGCAATCCCACTCCTGAGCATATATCTGGAGAAAACCACACTTTGGAAAGACACATGTGCCCCAATGTTCACTGCAGCACTATTTACAATAGCCAGGACATGGAAGCAACCTAAATGTCCATCAACAGAGGAATGGATAAAGAAGATATGGCACATATATAGAATGAAATATTACTCAGCCATTAAAAAGAATGAAATAATGCCATTTCCAGCAACTTGGATAGACCTAGAGATTGTCATACTGAGTGAAGTAAGTCAGACAGAGAAAGACAAATATATGATATCACTTATATGTGGAATCTTAAAAAAGGCTATGGGACTTCCCTGGTGGCACAGTGGTTAAGAATCCGCCTGCCAACGTATGGACACGGGTTCGAGCCCTGGTCCAGGAACATCCCACCTGCTGCAGAGCAACTAAGCCCATGTGCCACAACTACTGAGCCTGTGCTCTAGAGCACGTGAGTCACAACTACTGAGCCTGGGTGCTACAACTACTGAAGCCCGTGCACCTAGAGCCTGTGCTCCTCAACAAGAGAAGACACCTCAATGAGAAGCCGGTGCACTGCAATGAAGAGTAGCCCCCACTCACCGCAACTAGAGAAAGCCCATGTGCAGCAATGAAGACCCAACGCAGCCAAAATAAATAAATAATAAAAATTTTAAAAGGCTACAAAACAGAAAAAGAGTTACAGATGTAGAAAATAAACTTATGGTTACTGGCAGGTAAAGGAGTGGAGGGATAAATTGGAAGATAGGGATTGATACATATACACCACTACATATAAAAGAGGTAACTAATAAGAACCTACTATAGCACAGGGAACTCAATACTTTGTAATGGCCTATATGGGAAAAGAATCTAAAAAAGGGTGGATATGTATATATAACAGATTCACTCTGCTGTACACCTGAAACTAACACACCATTGTAAATCAACTATATTCCCAATAAAAATTATTAAAAAATATGAATTCTTTAATTGTCATAGAATTTTTGACATTCTCTATTTCTTTTGTTAATTTTTGGTAAGCTGCATTTTCTAGAAACTTATCTACTTCATTTAAATTTTCAAATTTATTGACATAGATTATTCTTATGACTTTCCTATGATCATAAGATTGTAAAATATCCTCGCTTTCATCTACTATATTAATTTTGCATGCTCTTTTTTTTAAATCACAAAGGGTTTATTGATTTTATTAATCTTTCTAGAGAACCAATTTTTGGCTTCACTAAATTTCATTATTGCTGATTTATTATTTCTCTCCTGCTTTCAGTGGGTTTAATATGATGCTCTTTAAAAAAGTTTCTTGATATAGATGTTTATTGATATTCAGCTTCATTTCAGACATATGGTTTTAAAGCTATAAATTATCCTCTAAGCATATATTTAACTGTATCCCTCAAATTTTTTAAAAAATAAATTTATTTTTGGCTCTGTTGGGTCTTTGTTGCTGCATGCTGGCTTTCTCTAGTTGCAGCAAGCGGGGGCTACGCTTTGTTGCAGTGCATGGGCTTCTCATTGTGGTGGCTTCTCTTGTTGCGGAGCACGGGCTCTAGGCACGTAGGCTTCAGTAGTTGTGGCTCATGGGATCTAGAGCGCAGGCTCAGTAGTTGTGGTGCACGGGCTTAGCTGCTCTGCGGCCTGTGGGATCTTCTTGGACCAGGGCTCGAACACATGTCCCCTGCATTGGCAGGCGGATTCTTAACCACTGCGCCACCAGGAAAGCCCCTATCCCTCAAATTTTGATATGTAATAATTTTGTTATGGTTTACTGCAAAATATTTTCTAATATGCACTGTGATTTATTTTTGCTCCATGGGTTATCTAGAAGTATATTATTTTGATTAACAAACATATGGAGATTTTCCAATTATTTTTTGTTACTAATTTCTAGCTTAATGGCATTAATAGTCAGAGAGCATATTCTGTATTATTTCAATCCTTTAAAATGTATTTGTGTTTACAATAGAACTACCATATGACCCAGCAATCCCACTACTGGGCATATACCCTGAGAAAACCATAATTCAAAAAGAGTCATGTACCAAAATGTTCATTGCAGCTCTATTTACAATAGCCCGGAGATGGAAACAACCTAGGTGTCCATCATCGGATTAATGGATAAAGAAGATGTGGCACATATATACAATGGAATATTACTCAGCCATAAAAACAAACGAAATTGAGCTATTTGTAATGAGGTGGATGGACCTAGAGTCTGTCATACAGAGTGAAGTAAGTCAGAAAGAGAAAGACAAATACTGTATGCTAACACATATATATGGAATTTAAGAAAAAAAAACCTCATGAAGAACCTAGGGCTAATACATGAATAAAGACACAGACCTACTAGAGAATGGACTTGAGGATATGGGGAGGGGGAAGGGTAAGCTGTGACAAAGTGAGAGAGTGGCATGGACATATATACACTACCAAACGTAAAATAGATAGCTAGTGGGAAGTAGCCGCATAGTACAGGGAGATCAGCTCGGTGCTTTGTGACCACCTAGAGGGGTGGGATAGGGAGGGTGCGAGGCAGGGAGACACAAGAGGGAGGAGATATGGGAACATATGTATATGTATAACTGATTCACTTTGTTATAAAGCAGAAACTAACACACCATTGAAAAGCAATTATTACTCCAATAAAGATGTAAAAAAATGTATTTGTGTTTACTTTATTGCTCAGCATATAGTCAATTATACATAAAGAATGTATATTTTGTTGTTGGTGGTTACAGTGTTCTACATATGTCCATTAGTTGGATTTGCTAATTGTGCTCAAATCTTCTATAGTCTTAATGATTTTTTTGTGTTCTGGTTCTATCAGAGAGATGTGTTAAGATCTTCCACTATGATTACAGATTTATCGAATTCTCCAGATGATTTACACATTTTGAGACTATGTTATCAAGTACATTTATCACTATAAAGTTCTCTTTATCTCTAGTAATACGGCTTTTGTTTGCATGATATAGCTTTTCCCATCCTTTTCCTTTCAACTTTCTTGTATACCTACCCCTATGGTTTATACATGTCATTTCATAGCATACAGTTGTTTCTTTTTCATTCATTATTTTTTTAACTCAGTTTGACAACCTTATTAGTATGATGCTGATGTTCCCTCTGCCCGGGATACTCTTCTTGCCCACATTCCCTCTCTTCCCTACTCCTACTAGTTCTTCAGATTTCAACTCAAATAAGAGCATTCCCTGATGCCCCAGCCCCAGACTAGATCAGGCCCTTCTGTTAAAATTTTCTCATAGGACCTTATAATGTTTCCTTATAGCATTTGTCTCAGTTTGTAATGACATATCTTCATGACTGATTTCTGTTTCTCTCCTTTATTAGTTTTAAAGCAGATATCGTGTAGTTTGTTCCTCACAGTATGCTGGATGCTGGGTACATCACTGGCACATAAAAATAATTCAATATATATTTATCAAAAAGCTCAACAATTCTTAACTCCAACTCAAATCTCTCTCCTAACCTGTAGATGCATTTATGCAACTATCTCCCGGACATCTGTACTTGGAAGTTCTGTAACATCCCTCAAATTCAATATGTCCAAAACTTAACTCATTATATTTCCTCTTCAAATCTAGACATCACCGAATTAACTGTCCTACCACCACAGTTCCCAACTATATCCAATAGGAAATAAAGCCTTACTAATTCTATCTCATAAACATCTCTCATATTCTATTGTTCCTTTTCTATTCTAACTTCTGCTGCTTTAATTCAAGCCCTGGTCATCTCTCACTTGGTTGAACTAGACTTTCTGTCTTGAGGCTTACAGCTTTTTCCTGCCATGCCATCTATATCAGCACTCCCATCACAGCATTAAGAATATTGTCAAAATTTTGAAGCTGGTAACGTCACTGTCCTACAGAAACAAACTCTTCAATGGTTCATTGCTGCCAGGATAAAGTCCAAACATAATATACCAAGTTCTTCAGGATTTAGTCCCTCCCAATGTCTCCTAGCTTCATTCATACTACACTCCTTCTACCTCATGCTCTAACACACCTTGCTGCCTTATAGTCCTGCCTTTTCTCATGCTGTTCTCTGTCTAGAATGCTTTTCCCTTTTTATCCTCACAGAGAATAGCTGTTCAAGACTAGACTCAAGCATTACCTCTTTTCTGAAGCATGATTTAAGCCCCAGGCAGATGTAACTACCTACTCTTTGGTGCCCTCAACTCTGACCCACATATGCATCTATCCAAATACTACCAATTATACTCTTCTGTATTATACTTATATGTTTACATGTCTATGCTTGAATAAGAACTCCTAGAGGACAAAAAAATCTTGCCTTACTCAGCTTGTGTCTCCAAGATCTAAGAAATGGAAGATGTTCAATAGTTGATGATAAATAAAGGGAAAAAGGAGAAAACCATTAACTGTAAGGAGGCAAAAAAAATTCTTTAGGTTACTGAGTGGAGAGGACACACGCACACACACACCTTTCTAAAGCAACTATTTAATTATGATTCTAGGGAGTTGCTCTTTTCTATGTGCATGGAAAATACATTTGAGAAAAATAATATCTTTCTATTCTATTTGTATTGTGGAATCACAGGCTTACTTGTTTCACCCTCCCAAGAGAAAGCATGGACCACATAGACCAGTTATATATTTTATATATATATATATTATATATATATAATATACACACACACACAGACATGCACATACACACATACATATACACAAAAGTATAAATATGTAAAGTGTTAAAAATAACCCAAGATCAGGTATCATAGCAATTTTATGGCTTTAAATATTAGAAAAATAAATTATCATTTTCAGAACACAAAAATAGCCCATAAAATTTATTTTAAATATTTAAAGGACTCCTTCAGTTAGCAATTCCAAGGAAAATAAAATAGCTGCTTTTTAAAAGACTGCCATAAAGTAATTACAGTTAATAATTGCTTTGCAGGTTATAGAAAGAGCATAAGAATTAAAAGTATTTTATTATGTCATCAATGACAGGTATTAATTCCTTATATTCACTAATATATTAATGAAACAACTAATCTATGATTGTTTAAGGGTATTTCTGATTTTTTTAAATGACATTAATATTAAATAAGAAAAGCTTTATGTTAAATCATGGAAATATAATTTTCAAACTTTATAAGGATTCAAACTAAAGGATTATATTGTATTATGTAACCTAAGGGAACAGGTTAGAATAAAATGACCATTCTAATAAAAATAAATTTCAGTATTTTAAATACTTTAAGAATTTCTGAGGGTGCAAATACTTTTTAAGAAATTTCCTACCTCCTTAAGAGTAGAAGCCACTTAATTATGCATAACAGAAGAATTAAATAAATTTTATATATTCCTTGGGAATATATAAAAATAACAAATTTCCCCTTTGTTATGAGCAGTAAACTTTAAAACTACTCACTACTCATGAATCTCTAAAATTCTACACACGAAGAGATGACAAAGCCAAACTAGGCACTCACAGGATTAAAGAACTATTGATTATGCAGAACATCTACAGTTATTTGACTGTTTTGAGGTGCTCTGGCCCTTGCTTAAAGAATGTGCCCTAAGAAGAGTGCTATCTTTACGAAAAAGAAAGTATATTTTTCACCTCAAGTCACAATAGCAAAGTATTAAATTTTGGTTGAAAAGAATACACTGCTATATGAACTAAAGCAAAAAAGAAATGAAGAAATAAGCTACACACTGCAATTCATTACTGACGTTACTGTTAGATTCAAAAAGAAAAGTGGATGCTAATGAAATAATTAATATTGTTAAACACCTCTAGAGTGGAAATGAGATTCAGTGTAGTCAAATTTGATTCCATGTTACTCTCAAAGAAAATATGTATTTCTTTTAAATTAATACAACCACTACTGAAACTCACTTGGATAAATCATACAGGCATAAAATCGCTCCAAGGTTATTTTTAGTGTTTTAAGAGATGTTAATTTGAAATTTGAGGTATGTAAACCACAAATGCAGATTAAATTATTTGAAAAACGAGATCACGTGTTCTTTATTCTATTGGAAAGTAATACCTCTAAAAGCAATAATTACCTATATGTTGTACTTTATATGAAAATGGCAATACTGACACACTGCCATCCATCCATTCATCTAGACATTCAATTACTGAACACCAATGGCTCAAGCACTATGCTAACTGCTGAAGATAAAAAGGTAAGCAAAAACAATCTCCCAGGGATTAGCTAGAATTTAGTATCTAATTATACTTATGATAAGTGCAATGAAGTAAAAAGTACTAGGTATTATAAAGAGATCTATTTCCTCAAGAAAATGACATTTAAGTTGGCACCAGAGGATTATTAGGAATTAGCTAGCTAGGTTGGGGGAGTTGGAGCATGTGTGTGTATGTTTTTATTCTAACTTAGAAGGTGCATCACATGCAAAGGCCCTTAACCGCTAAGGGGTTTAATGTACTGGCAGCTATGAGAGCAGGACAGTGGACAAGAGTACAGTGAGCATAGACTGAGAGTCAGTAGGGGGTCAGATCAAGTAGGACCTTGAAGGTAATGTCAAAGATTTTCAATGTATCCTAATGGGAAGTCACTTAAGAATTTTAAGTAAAGAAGTGCCAAGATCAGGAATTGCTGTTCATTCTAATTGCTGCATGGAGACTTGGGGGGGTGAGTGATAGCAGAATAAATGCAGGTGGACCAGTTAGAAAACCCAGGTACAAGATGACAGAAGTTGTCCTGATAACAGAGATAGTAGTCATTTGGACTAGATGATGGTGACATAGAAGCATGTCAATTCAAGATATATCCTGAAAGTAGAATCAATAGGACTGATGATGGATTAGATGTAGGGGTGAGGCCCAAATTCTTGGCTTAAGAAAATTTCTGTCAGCCAAAACTGAAAATTATTTCTAAATCACATCAATTATATGATATATTATTCCCTATCTACAAAGTCTACGAGATTAGGAAGAGATTTATGACCAATACTAGTAATAAATATAACCAGGTAACTGGGATCACAGAGAGAGTAATTTCATGGTATTTGCGGCATAGGGTTATGGGGGAATGATGGCTTTTAAAACCAAAACTAATTGAGAGGATAAAGGAGCATTTAGTGACTTTCTTTTTCCCTTTTTATTTCTTTATAATTCATTATTCTCCATATGTCTTCTTTTATCTATTTCAGCCCCAAAGGAGAAATCTTAGATACACTTAACTCATTTTTTTCCCTACACTGTTCCCATCTCCGTACCCTGTAACTTCAGTTCACTTGATTTCTAGAGTAGAGAGCCTGGGTAAAACAATATTCCTAGCATTTCACCTTCCAGTTTCCCCACTCATATGAAATTTCCAGCCATCTTCTTTCTGTAGGGAACAGCACAGCAAAACATGGGTTTCTGCGTTAACAATTTAATTTCTCCAATGTTGAACTGTACCTTTCTCTTCATGTGTACTATGAAACAGAATGGATGATGACCATTGACAATAACAACAGCCATATTATTCTGTGGAACTGTATATCCATAATGGGACGAATTTCATTTCTCTGTTTTGTTGAAATTTACTAAACAAGAGTTTAAAAGATCTCCTTAAATATCTTAAAGTTAACAGTGAAGTGATATATAGTATAGGGAAAATTTTAACGTTTACACATCAAAAACTAAATAATGTATTAGCCATTTTTTTTTTTTTTTTTTTGGCCGTGATGTGCAGCATGCGGGATCTTAGTTCCCTGACCAGGGATCTAACCCATGCCCCCTGCACTGGGAGTGCAGAGTCTTTACCACTAGACCACCAGGGAAGTACCACCTTAGCACTTTTTTGGAAGAGAAAAAAATCTTTCAGACCCTTGATATTAGCTTAAATTATTTTTAATGTAATGTTACTTAGCAGTATATGGATGTACAATCAGATGTAAAATCCTTATGCTTATAACTCTTATGCCAAATATATATATAAATCTATGAAACCAAAATAGATTTAAAATAAATTCAAGAAAAAACCAATAAAATTCAAAATAACAGTATTAAATACAATGAAACCATTTTGCTTTAATTCCATCCTGCTTGCTATATGAATCTTGTACTGACTGCTCCAAAAACCTCCTTTATTTTGTTTATGCCTATCCTACTATGTATAAGAGCCTTTTCTCTATTTAAACTGCTGTGAAATTTTATTCATTCATTACCTGATTGACACTATTTAGGCTTTACTATTTACAAATACAACATTTATGTAGCAAGTGTGCCCCTGTGATATCATTATTAGATTGAAATAATTAAAGCTGTACTATTTGGCACCAAAATTATGCTAAACATAATCATAAACAGAGATACTAAAATTACTTGACAGGACTAATTCCTTTTTAAAATAAAAATAAAAAATTATAATTCTCATAGAAAACTCACAAACATCCAAAAATATTCAGACTGAGAACCATAGGCCAAGCCAAAGACATGACTCAAAGAGGTGGAATGAGTGGCTCAAGTCAGGGCCAGGGGTATTATTTAAGAAGAGACCTGGAAGATGGCGGAAGAGTAAGACGCGGAGATCACCTTCCTCTCCACAGATACACCAGAAATACATCTACGCGTGGAACAACTCCTACGGAGCACCTACTGAACGCTGGCAGAAGACCTCAGACCTCCCAAAAGGCAAGGAACCCCCCACGTACCTGGGTAGGGCAAAAGAAAAAACTAAACAGAGACAAAAGGATAGGGACGGGTCCTGCACCAGCGGGAGAGAGCTGTGAAGGAGGAAAAGTGTCCACACACTACGAAGCCCCTTCGCGGGTGGAGACTTCGGGAGGCGGAGTGGGGGAGCTTGGGAGCCGCGGAGGAGAGCACAGCAACAGGGGTGCGGAGGGCAAAGCGGACAGATTCCAGCGCAGAGGATCGGGCCGACCGGCACTCACCAGCCGAGAGGCTTGTCTGCTCGCCCGCTGGGGCGGGCGGTACTGGGAGCTGAGGCTCCGGCTTTTGTCGGAGCGCCGGGAGAGGACTGAGGTTGGTGGCGTAAACACAGCCTGCAGCGCGTTGGTGCGCCGCGGCTGGCCGGGAGAGAGTCCGGGGAGGGGTCTGGACCTGCCGAAGAGGCAAGAGACTTTTACGTCCCTCTTTGTTTCCTGGTGCACGAGGAGAGGGGATTAAGAACGCTGCTTGAGAGAGCTCCAGGGACGGGTGCGAGCCGCGGCTAAGAGTGCGGAGCCCAGAGACGGACATGGGACACATGGGACGCTAAGGCCGCTGCTGCCGCCGCCAGGAGGCCTGTGTGCGAACACAGGTCACTATCCACACCCCTCTTCCGGGAAGCCTGTGCAGCCCGCCACTGCCAGGGTCCCGGGATCCAGGGACAACTCCCCCGGGAGAACGCACTGCGTGCCTCAGGCTGGTGCAACGTCACGCCGGCCTCTGCTGCCGCAGGCTCGCCCCGCACTCCGTGCCCCTCCCTCCTCCCGGCCTGGGTGAGCCAGAGCCTCCGAATCAGCGGCTCCTTTAACCCCGTCCTGTCTGAGCAAAGAACAGACGCCCTCCAGCGACCTACACGCACAGGCGGGGCCAAATCCAAAGCTGAGCCCCTGGGAACTGTGAGAACAAAGAAGAGAAAGGGAAATCTCTCCCAGCAGCCTCAGAGCAGCGGATTAAAGCTCCACAATCAACTTGATATACCCTGCATCTGTGGAATACCTGAATAGACAACAAATCATCCCAAATTAAGGAGCCCTGTGGATGAAAGGCTCTTGATGCTGCAGCCAGGAGTCAGTGCTGTGCCTCTGAGGTGGGAGAGCCAACTTCAGGACACTGGTCCACAAGAGGACGCCCAGCTGCACATAATATCAAACAGCAAACATCTCCGAGAGATCTCCATCTCAACTCCAGCACCCAGCTTCACTCAACGACCAGCAAGCTACAGTGCTGGACATCTTATGCCAAACAACTAGCAAGACAGGAACACAACCCCACCCATTAGCAGAGAGGCTGCCCAAAATCATAATAAGTCTACAGACACCCCAAAACACACCACCAGACGTGGACCTGCCCACCAGAAAGACAAGATCCAGCCTCATCCACCAGAACACAGGCACTAGTACCCTCCACCAGGAAGCCTACACAACCCACTGAACCAACCTTAGCCACTGGGGACAGACACAAAAAACAACAGGAACTACGAACCTTCAGCCTGCAAAAAAGGAGACCCCAAACACAGTAAGATAAGCAAAATGAAAAGACAGAAAAACACACAGCAGATGAAGGAGCAAGATAAAAACCCACCAGACCTAACAAATGAAGAGGAAATAGGCAGTCTACCTGAAAAAGAATTCAGAATAATGATAGTAAGGTTGATCCGAAATCTTGGAGATAGAATGGACAACAGAATGGACAAATTGCAAGAATCAGTTAACAAGGACCTAGAAGAACTAAAGATGAAACAAGCAATGATGAACAACACAATAAAGGAAATTAAAAGTACTCTAGATGGGATCAATAGCAGAATAACTGAGGCAGAAGAACGGATAAGTGACCTGGAAGATAAAATACTGGAAATAACTACTGCAGAGCAGAATAAAGAAAAAAGAATGAAAAGAACTGAGGACAGTCTCAGAGACCTCTGGGACAACATTAAACGCACCAACATTCGAATTATAGGGGTTCCAGAAGAAGAAGAGAAAAAGAAAGGGACTGAGAAAATATTTGAAGAGATTATAGTTGAAAACTTCCCTAATATGGGAAAGGAAATAGTTAATCAAGTCCAGGAAGCACAGAGAGTCCCATACAGGATAAATCCAAGGAGAAATACGCCAAGACACATATTAATCAAACTGTCAAAAACTAAATACAACGAAAACATATTAAAAGCAGCAAGGGAAAAACAACAAATAACACACAAGGGAATCCCCATAAGGTTAACAGCTGATCTTTCAGCAGAAACTCTGCAAGCCAGAAGGGAGTGGCAGGACATATTGAAAGTGTTGAAGGAGAAAAACCTGCAACCAAGATTACTCTACCCAGCAAGGATCTCATTCAGATTTGATGGAGAAATTAAAACCTTTACAGACAAGCAAAAGCTGAGAGTTCAGCACCACCAAACCAGCTCTACAACAACTGCTAAAGGAACTTCTCTAGGCAAGAAACACAAAAGAAGGAAAGGACCTACAATAACGAACCCAAAACAATTAAGAAAATGGGAATAGGAACACACATATCGATAATTACCTTAAATGTAAATGGACTAAATGCTCCCACCAAAAGACACAGATTGGCTGAATGGATACAAAAACAAGACGCATATATTTGCTGTCTACAAGAGACCCACTTCAGACCTAGAGACACATACAGACTGAAGTAAGGGGATGGAAAAAGGTATTTCATGCAAATGGAAACCAAAAGAAAGCTGGAGTAGCAATTCTCATATCAGACAAAATAGACTTTAAAACAAAGACTATTAGAAGAGACAAAGAAGGACACTACATAATGATCAAGGGATCGATCCAAGAGGAAGATATAACAATTGTAAATATTTATGCACCCAACATAGGTGCACCTCAATACATAAGGCAAATACTGACAACCATAAAAGGGGAAATCGACAGTAACACATTCATAGTAGGGGACTTTAACACCCCACTTTCACCAATGGACAGATCATCCAAAATGAAAATAAATAAGGAAACACAAGCTTTAAACGAGATGGAGTTAATTGATATTTATAGGACATTCCATCCAAAAACAACAGAATACACATTTTTCTCAAGTGCTCATGGAACATTCTCCAGGATAGATCATATCTTGGGTCACAAATCAAGCCTTGGTAAATTTAAGAAAATTGAAATTGTATCAAGTATCTTTTCTGACCACAACGCCATGAAACTAGATATCAATTACAGGAAAAGATCTGTAAAAAATACAAACACATGGAGGCTAAACAATACACTACTTAATAATGAAGTGATCACTGAAGAAATCAAAGAGGAAATCAAAAAATACCTAGAAACAAATGACAATGGAGACACAACGACCCAAAACCTGTGGGATGCAGCAAAAGCAGTTCTAAGAGGGAAGTTTATAGCAATACAAGCCCACCTTAAGAAGCAGGAAACATCTCGAATAAACAACCTAACCTTGCACCTCAAGCAATTAGAGAAAGAAGAACAAAAAAACCCCAAAGCTAGCAGAAGGAAAGAAATCATAAAAATCAGATCAGAAATAAATGAAAAAGAAATGAAGGAAACAATAGCAAAGATCAATAAAACTAAAAGCTGGTTCTTTGAGAAGATAAACAAAATAGATAAACCACTAGCCAGACTCATCAAGAAAAAAAGGGAGAAGACTCAAATCAATAGAATTAGAAATGAAAAAGGAGAGGTAACAACTGACACTGCAGAAATAAAAGAGATCATGAGAGATTACTACAAGCAACTCTATGCCAATAAAATGGACAATCTGGAAGAAATGGACAAATTCTTAGAAATGCACAACCTGCCAAGACTGAATCAGGAAGAAATAGAAAATATGAACAGACCAATCACAAGCACTGAAATTGAAACTGTGATTAAAAATCTTCCAACAAAGAAAAGCCCAGGACCAGATGGCTTTACAGGCGAATTCTATCAAACATTTAGAGAAGAGCTAACACCTATCCTTCTCAAACTCTTCCAAAATATAGCAGAGGGAGGAACACTCCCAAACTTCTTCTACGAGGCCACCATCACCTTGATACCAAAACCAGACAAGGATGTCACAAAGAAAGAAAACTACAGGCCAATATCACTGATGAACATAGATGCAAAAATCCTCAACAAAATACTAGCAAACAGAATCCAACAGCACATTAAAAGGATCATACACCATGATCAAGTGGGGTTTATTCCAGGAATGCAAGGATTCTTCAATATACGCAAATCTATCAATGTGATACACCATATTAACAAACTGAAGGAGAAAAACCATATGATCATCTCAATAGATGCAGAGAAAGCTTTTGACAAAATTCAACACACATTTATGATAAAAACCCTGCAGAAAGTAGGCATAGAGGGAACTTTCCTCAACATAATAAAGGCCATATATGACAAGCCCACAGCAAACATCATCCTCAATGGTGAAAAACTGAAAGCATTTCCACTAAGATCAGGAACAAGACAAGGTTGCCCACTCTCACCACTCCTATTCAACATAGTTTTGGAAGTTTTAGCCACAGCAATCAGAGAAGAAAAGGAAATAAAAGGAATCCAAATCGGAAAAGAAGAAGTAAAGCTGTCACTGTTTGCAGATGACATGATCCTATACATAGAGAATCCTAAAGATGCTACCAGAAAACTACTAGAGCTAATCAATGAATTTGGTAAGGTGGCAGGATACAACATTAATGCACAGAAATCTCTGGCATTCCTATATACTAATGATGAAAAATCTGAAAGTGAAATCAAGAAAACACTCCCATTTACCATTGCAACAAAAAGAATAAAATATCTAGGAATAAACCTACCTAAGGAGACAAAAGACCTGTATGCAGAAAATTATAAGACACTGATGAAAGAAATTAAAGATGATACAAATAGATGGAGAGATATACCATGTTCTTGGATTGGAAGAATCAACATTGTGAAAATGACTCTACTACCCAAAGCAATCTACAGATTCAATGCAATCCCTATCAAACTACCACTGGCATTTTTCACAGAACTAGAACAAAAAATTTTGCAATTTGTATGGAAACACAAAAGACCCCGAATAGCCAAAGCAATCTTGAGAACGAAAGAAGGAACTGGAGGAATCAGGCTCCCTGACTTCAGACTATACTACAAAGCTACAGTTATCAAGACGGTATGGTACTGGCACAAAAACAGAAAGATTGATCAATGGAACAGGATAGAAAGCCCAGAGATAAACCCACGCACATATGGTCACCTTATCTTTGACAAAGGAGGCAGAAATGTACAGTGGAGAAAGGACAGCCTATTCAATAAGTGGTGCTGGGAAAACTGGACAGCTACATGTAAAAGTATGAGATTAGATCACTCCCTAACACCATACACAAAAATAAGCTCAAAATGGATTAAAGACCTAAATGTAAGGCCAGAAACTATCAAACTCTTAGAGGAAAACATAGGCAGAACACTCTATGACATAAATCACAGCAAGGTCCTTTTTGACCCACCTCCTAGAGAAATGGAAATAAAAACAAAAATAAACAAATGGGACCTAATGAAACTTCAAAGCTTTTGCGCAGCAAAGGAAACCATAAAGAAGACCAAAAGACAACCCTCAGAATGGGAGAAAATATTTGCAAATGAAGTAACTGACAAAGGATTAATCTCCAAAATTTATAAGCAGCTCATGCAGCTTAATAACAGAAAAACAAACAACCCAATCCAAAAATGGGCAGAAGACCTAAATAGACATTTCTCCAAAGAAGATATACAGAGTGCCAACAAACACATGAAAGAATGCTCAACATCACTAATCATTAGAGAAATGCAAATCAAAACTACAATGAGATATCATCTCACACCAGTCAGAATGGCCATCATCAAAAAATCGAGAAACAATAAATGCTGGAGAGGGTGCGGAGAAAAGGGAACCCTCTTACACTGTTGGTGGGAATGTAAATTGATACAGTCACTGTGGAGAACAGTATGGAGGTTCCTTAAAAAGCTACAAATAGAACTACCATATGACCCAGCAATCCCACTACTGGGCATATACCCTGAGAAAACCATAATTCAAAAAGAGTCATGTACCAAAATGTTCATTGCAGCTCTATTTACAATAGCCCAGAGATGGAAACAACCTAAGTGTCCATCATCAGATGAATGGATAAAGAAGCTGTGGCACATATATACAATGGAATATTACTCAGCCATAAAAAGAGACGAAATTGAGCTATTTGTAATGAGGTGGATAGACCTAGAGTCTGTCATACAGAGTGAAGTAAGTCAGAAAGAGAGAGACAAATTCCGTATGCTAACACATATATATGGAATTTAAAAAAAAAATGTCATGAAAAACCGAGGGGTGAAACAGGAATAAAGACACAGACTTACTAGAGAATGGACTTGAGGCTATGGGGAGGGGGAAGGGTAAACGGTGACAAAGCGATAAAGAGGCATGGACATATATACACTACCAAACGTAAGGTAGATAGCTAGTGGGAAGCAGCCGCATAGCACAGGGAGATCAGCTTGGTGCTTTGTGACCGCCTGGAGGGTTGGGATAGGGAGGGTGGGAGGGAGGGAGACGCAAGCGGGAAGAGATATGGGAATATATGTATATATATAACTGATTCATTTTGTTGTGAAGCTGAAACTAACATACCATTGTAAAGCAATTATACTCCAATAAAGATGTTAAAAAAAAAAAAAAAAAAAAGAGTCAGGGCCAGGAACAGAACCTATCTGTATGCATGTGTGTCTTATCATACTCTATTGCTTCTATTATATTAAGATGAATTTATATAACACAGACTTTATAAAACCATTCTAACAGTTCACTATTCAGCAAGTGACCAAAATTTCACTTAAGAGGAGAAACAAAATGATTCTTTCACCAACCGAAACAGATTAACACATTTTTTTTAAAAGTATAAAAGTACATCAGTATGTACCATGGATGAGAATAAGCCCACCCAGCCTCCTGCATGTGATTTATGCCAAGATATGGAAAATTTTATTCCCCCTTCCCACTGTCTTTCTCTCATTCTCGGGCCAGTGTTTCTCTTATCTTCAGATATGTATTTTCAGATACTGTTTACTCCCTATGAATAAACCTCAAAATCAACAAGCCCCAAACCAAAGCTGCTATTTTTCCCTAGCAAAAAAACCCTATCTCTTTCTTATTTTAATTAACAGTTCCATTGGAGAGTAGAAAGTTAGAAACAGATTTTTCTTTGACTCCTTCCAGTCTCACCATATCCAACCTGTACAAGAATATCCATTAAATTCCTAGCAGAAGACCTGTTGACAAAAAACTTTTGGTATATTCCTTAATTTTTTGAAATATTGACCAATAACCTTCTAAAAATTTTCTACAAATTATATTTCCATATCCTCGCAAACACCAGGGAAAAATGCTTTCTAATGCCCACATTATAGTCTATAAGATTTATCATAATTTATTTGGATTCCCCTAATGCTGGACATTTTGGTGACTTTAAAAGTTTTACTATAATACATACTACTGGAAAATTTTTCATTATATAAATCTTAATGCAAGTTTCAGGTTATTTTCTTAGAATATGAAAAATTCAATGCCTTTGAAGTATTTATTTCCAAATTGCCTCTAATAAAATTATGCCATATCCATTTTCATCACACGAGGCTATTTTACTACTTTCTCAGCTCCATTATTTACTGTCTATGAGACCACTTGTACTTCAAGTTTCTCATCTTTAAAATGGAGATAATAACAACACCTACCTCAAGGGTTGTTTATGAAGGTTAAAATGGTTATTACACATAGAGCTTTTAGAAAAGTCCTTGGCACTCCTGAACCACCAATGGGTCAAAGAAGAAATGAGAAAATATCTTGAGCAAACAAAAAGGAAAACAAAACAAAGCAAAACTTAAGGAATGCAGCAAAAGCAGTTCTAAGAGGGAGGCTTAAAACGATAAATGTTTGCATTAAGAAAAAAGAAAGATCTGAAATAAAAAACTTAACTTTACACCTCAAGAAATGAGAAAAAGAACAAACTAAGCCCAAAGTTAGCAGAAGGAAGAAAATAATAAAGCTTAGAGAAGACACAAATGAAATAAAGACTAGGAAGACAATAGGAAAAAGTCAGTAAAACTGAGAATTGGTTTTTGAAAAGATAAAATTGACAACCTTTTAGCTAGACTAACCAAGAAGATAAGAGAGAGGACTCAAACAAAATCAGAAGTTAAAAAAAACATTACAAATGATACCAGAGAAATACAAAGGTTCATAGGCAGCTACTATGAACAATTATACATGAACAAATTAGATAACCTAGAAAAAATGAATGAATTCCTAGAAATATATAAACTACCGAGACTAATTTATGAAGAAATAGAAAATCTGAACAAATAAGTAACAAGTAAGGAAATTAAATCAATAATCGAAAACTTCCCAACCAAGAAGAGCCCAGGACCAGATGGTTTCACTGGTGACTTCTCTCAAACATTTACAGAAAAATTAAAGCCAGTCCTTCTCAAACCCTTCCAAAAAACTGAAGAGAAGGGAACACTCCCAAACTCATTTTATGAGGCTAGCTTTACCCTGACACCAAAGCCAGATAAGGACATTACACAACACTTAGTAGTGTACACCAATATCCCTGATGAATACAGATGCAAAAATTCTTAACCAAATACTAGCAAACCAATTCAACAGCACACTAGAAGAATCATATATCATGATAAAGTGGGATTTATCCCTGGGAAGCAAGGATGGTTCAATATATGCAAGTCAATAAGTGTGATATATCACATTAATAAAATTAAAGATAAAAATCATATGATCATCTCAATAGATGCAGAAAAAGCATTTGACAAAATTCAACACTCTTTCATGATAAAAGCTTTCAACAAATTTGGTATAGAATGAACATATCTCACATAGTAAAGGTCATATATGACAAGCTGACATCTAACATCATACTCAACAGTGAAAAGCTAAAGCTTTTTTCTAATGTCAGGAACAAAACAAGGATGTCCACTCTTACAACTTTTATTCAAGAGTACTGCAAGTCCAATTAGGCAAAAGAAAAAAAAAATGAAAAGAAATAAAAGGCATCCAAATTGGTAAAAAGGAAGTAAAATTATGTCTGTTTGCAGATGACACAGTATATCTAGAAAACCCTAAAGACTACCAAAAAAATTTGTTAGAACTGATAAATTCAGTAAAGTTGCAGAATACAAAATCAACATAAAAAAATCAGCTACATTTCTATACACTAACAATGAACTATCCAGAAAAAAAATAAAGAAAATAATCCCATTTACAATAGCATCAAAAACAACAAAATACTTAAGAATAAAGTTAACCCAGGAGGTAAAAGATATGTACACTGAAAACTATAAGACACTGATGAAAGAAATTGAAGAAGACACAAATAATGGAAAGATGTCTCATGTTCATGGACTAGAAGAATTAATATTGTTAAAATGTCCATATTACCCAGAGCCATCTACAGATTCAATGCATTTTGAATGCACTGAATTCCTATCAAAATTCCAGTTGCATTTTTCACGGAAATAGAAAATGCAACTCTAAAAATTAATATGGAAACACAAAAAAACCCAAATTGCCAAATCGATCTTGAGAAAGAAAAACAAAACTGGAAGCAACATACTTCCTGATTTTATACTAAAAGGCAATAGAAATTAAAACATTATGGTACTGACAGAAAAATAAGATATACAGACCAATGGAACAGAATAAATAGCCCAGAGATACATGCATGTATAAATGGTCAACTAATATTTGACAAGGGAGACAAGAATACTCAATGTGGAAAAGATAGTCTTTTCAATAAATGGTATTGGGAAAAGTAGATATTTGCATGCAAAAGAATGAAATTGGACCCCTATCTGACTCCACTCACAAAAATTAACTTGAAATGAATTAAAGATTTATATGTAAGACCTGAAATGTAAAACTCCTAGAAGAAAACAAAGGGGAAAAGCTCCTTGACATTGGTCTTAGCAATGATTTTTTTGGATACAAGACCAAAAGCACAAGTAACAAAAGCAAAAATAAACAAGAGGGATGACATCAAACTAAAAAGCTTCTGCACAGCAAAAGAAACAATCAACAAGTGAAGAGACAACCTCCAGAATGGGGGAAAATATTTCCAAACCATTTATTTAATAAGGGGTTAATATCCAACATATATAAGGAACCCACACAATCCAACAGCAAAAAACCCCCAAACAATCCAATTAAAAATTGGGCAGAGGAGGGGCTTCCCTGGTGGCGCCATGGTTGAGAGTCCGCCTGCCAATGCAGGGGACGTGGGTTCGTGCCCCAGTCCGGGAGGATCCCACATGCCGCGGAGCGGCTGGGCCCATGAGCCATGGCTGCTGAGCCTGCGCGTCTGGAGCCTATGCTCTGCAACAGGAGAGGCCACAACAGTGAGAGGCCCGTGCAAAAAATAAATAAATAAAAAATAAAAATAAAAAAAAATTGGGCAGAGGAGTGAACAGACATTTTTCCAAGATGACATACAAATGGTCAACAAGTAAAAAGATGATCAACATCATTAATTATCAGGGAAATGCAATTTTTTTCTTATTTAAAAAAATTTTTAATACAATTTTAAAGGTTATTTTCCATTTACAGTTATTACAAAATACTGACTATATTCCCCGTGTTATACAATACATCCCTGAGCCTATCTTACACCCAATAGTTTGTACCTCCCCCTTCCCCATCCCTTTATTGCCCCTCCCCTTCCCCACTGGTAACCACTAGTTTGTTCTCTATATTGGTAAGTCTGCTTCTTTTTTGTTGCATTCACTAGTTTGTTGTATTTTTTAGATTCCAAATATAAGTGATAGCATGCAATTTACAACCACAATGAGATTATCACCTCACAACTGTTATAATGGCTATTCTCAAAAAGACAAGAGATAACAGGTACGTCCCTGGTGGCTCAGTCGTTAAGAATCCACCTGCCAATGCAGGGGACACGGGTTCGATCCTTGGTCTGGGAAGATCCCACATGCCACGGAGCAACTAAGCCCGTGCACCACAACTACTGAGCCTGTGCTCTAGAGCCTGCGAGGCACAACTACTGAGCCAGCACGCCACAACTACAGAAGCCCGTGTGCCGCAACTACTGAAGCCCATGTGCTCTAGGGCCCGCGTGCTGCAACTACTGAGCCCATGTGCTGCAACTACTGAAGCCTGTGTGCCTAGAGCCCGTGCTCCACAACAAGAGAAGCCACCGCAATGAGAAGCCCACACACCACAACAAACAGAAGCCCCCACATGCCGCAACTAGAGAAGGCCCGCACGCAGCAATGAAGACCCAACATAGCCAAAAACAAATAAAGTGGAGAAAAGGGAACCACTGTATACTGTTGGTTGGAATGTAAATTGGCACAGCTACTATGGAAATGGTATGGAGGCTCCTCAAAAAAATTAAAAAAAATAGAATTAACACGTGATCCAGCAATCCCCCTTCTGGGTATATATCTGAAGGAAATGAAATCATTATTTTGAAGAGGTATCTGCAATCCCATGTTCATTGCAGCATTATTCACAATAGGTAAGACATGGAAACAACCTAAATGTCCACTGACGGATGAAGAGATAAAGAAAATGTGCTATATACAGTATTTATAATGAAATAATATTTAGTCATAAAAATAAAGGAAATCCTGCCATTTGAGACAACCTTGATGGTATTATGCTAAGTGAAATAAGCCAGACAGAGATGAACAATGTATAATCTCACTTATACATGGAATCTAAAAAAGCTAAACTCAGAAACAGAAAGTAGAATTGTGGTTGCCAGGGAATGGGGATTGAGGGAAATGGGTACAAAATCTCCAGGTATAAGATGAATAAATTTGGGGGATCCAATGAATAGCATAGTGACTATATTTAACAATACTGTATTATACACTTGGAAGTTGCTAAGAGAGTAGATCTTAAATGTTCTCACAATAACAAAAAAGTAACTATGTGAAGTGATGGATGCAGTTAACTAATCTTATTGTGGTAATCATTTCACAATACATACTTGTATCATATTATCACATTGTACACCTTAAATTTATACAATGTTCTGTCAATTATATCTCAGTGAAGCTGGTGGGGAAAAGG
Source organism: Aethalodelphis obliquidens (assembly GCF_003676395.1). Classification (NCBI taxonomy): domain Eukaryota; kingdom Metazoa; phylum Chordata; class Mammalia; order Artiodactyla; family Delphinidae; genus Aethalodelphis; species Aethalodelphis obliquidens. The sequence continues at coordinate 48,599,014 of NW_020837947.1, read as the reverse complement.
CCCTGGCACACAGTAAGTGCACAATGGATACTAATTTATTTGAATTTCTCACCAACATTAATGGTTAGAAGATAGAATTGATAGAGATGGAAGGTTTAAGTTTGGAGAAGAGAATGAAAATGACTATACATAGAAAAGTTTGCAGGTCACAGAGACAGAAGTTCTCTGGAGCACAATGGGAAGATTTGAGAAAGATGGAGAAATGGGTCAAACGAGGAGCTATTCAAAGCAGTATGAAGATGTGAGTTCAGAAGATAACAGAAAACAAGGCCTGTATTTCTGCCAGTTGACACAGGTAAACAGTGATATGAGGCATAGTCAAATTATTTCTAGGTCTTTTGAAAGAGTATGGGTACACTCTTTGGTTTATGCGATGGTCCTGAAGATATCAATAGAGGATGCTATGGCATGCAGAAGTAAATATCCTTTCAATTTTACCACATGCTGCCATATAGCTAACTATCGGCATTGCAGGGATAATAATTTCAGTTCTGGCTTCCAATTCAGTGTTTCCTTCATTACAACAAGTTGACACTTTCTCCTAAATCTTATTCCTGGATTTGTAACTAATTACTTGGAATACATAATCATTTAAACATAGTTTTATTTTTCCTTAGTTGTATTCAGTTTGCTACAAAGAAGCTCATTTGCTATTTTCTTGTGCATTGTCTCATTAGATCTTCACATAATTTTTCACTACACAAAGGGATGTACTGGCATTTCAACATGTGCTTTCTCCTCTTGAACATTTTAAACATATAAAACCAGTATCAACATTAATCCCTACTGTTAATAGTTTTCAATTCAAAATAGACCTCTTTAAAGAATCTTAAGGTGGAAGAGATATTAAAAACCATTTAATCTCTCATTTTTTTGGATGAACAAACTTACCTGAGAAAATATTAAAACTTGTCCAAGTTCACAAAATTAACATCAAAGTTAATACTAGATTTTAGGTTTCCAGATTTTTAATCTACTGCTCTACTCTTAATCTGTTAGTATTTTTTAATTCCATTTTATGTTCTTGACAAATCAGCCTTCAAATTTCACAATACTCTAGAAGATTTTCGATGGTGTTTTGAAGCTCCGCAATTCCCAGGTGACTACCTCTTCCAACAAATATTTTAAGATTATATATTATGATCAAAACACAGGTGGAAAAAGAGATATAAATGAAATAAAATACCTTCACTACCCAGAAGCTTACAAGATAATAAGGAAACAAAGATATATGTCAAAAAATTTAAAACAATAAAAATTAACATATGGCTATGGTCTAAAAGTAGGATAAGACAAATTATTAGGTATGTAGAGAGAATGAAATCAAAACAACGTAAAGAGATAAGGAAGACAATATTGATATAGACCTGTGCTATCCAATATATTAACTGTTAGCCCCATGTAGCTAAATTAAAAGTAAATAAATAATTTCAAGTTCAGTTTTTCAGTCACACTAGCCACATTTCAAGTGCTCAATAGCCCCATGTGGCTCGTGGCTGCAATACTGGACAACATAGTTATAGAACATTATACCATAACTGCAGAAAGTTGTACTGGACAACACTGATGTCTGTGATGGATAAAATGGCAAGGAGACAGGATATTTCAAGTCAAGAATAAGAGAGGAAAAGTAAGGAAACATGCCTGAAAGGAACACAAAGGTATCAATAGAACTAGAAGATAAAATGTAATCAAATTGAAAAATTTGAACTTTGATATTCAATAAAGAACATACGAGTCTTCTTAAGGAGCAAAAGATCACAAACATTTGCCTTTAAAGAATTTTAAAGAGATCTTATTGTTTATTATGGAACATATGTGAAATGACTGGAGGCAGTAAAATGCTGGGCCATAGGGTATATATACACATACATAAGCAGAGCTTTAGTAAATATTGCTAAATAGTTTTCCAAAGTGCTTGAACCAATTTATACCCCACCAGCTCTTTATGAGCATTCCAGCTGTTTGACATCCTTGCTAACACTTGGTATTGTACACTAATAATTTGATGATCCAACCAAGACTAATCACATTTTATTCTAAAGCTTCTAGTCTACAATATTTTTTAAATTTCTAAAATCTTTGGCCATTAAATAATAATTATAATAAAATATTAAATATATTATTCTTGATTTAATCCTTGTTAGAAAGTAAATGATGAATACATAAAATCTCTTCTATGATATACAAACAGTATTCCCTACATTCTATAATATAAGAATTCTGTAAACTCAAGAATTCCAAGATTGGTCTAAATAATAAGATCAACAAAATTCATAGCTACATTAATTCATCTATCATACAAGTTTAAATAATGAATAGGGACTTTATTAAATTTATATTGGTAGACATACAATTAAATTATAATATTCATTAATCACAATTTTGAGTCAAGAACTTGTAAAACTTTCAAAATCACCTCTTTTCTATTATGTTTGATTCATAGTTACATCCTCAACATTCTAGTTTCCTCTCATTACAGGTGAAAAAAATACAAATACTGAAAAGGTGCTAGGCATATTATTAATATTTTAGTTCTATTCCCTGGCTTTGACATGGAAATGCTATGCAAATGCTATGCTGAATCAGTGAGAATAATCAATCTACATCTTTTCTAAGTCTCACAATCATCCCTCTGCAAGCATTTATTATAACCATTATTATTATTAGGTCTTTTGTCTTATTTTTAGGAAAAAACCTCATATACAAACTTTATTGAGGTATAATTGAAGTACAGTATACTGTCCTATGTGATAGGCAGAATTCTAAGATAGCCCCCAGATCTCCAGCACCTCCTCCTCCTACTCCTGTGATTACATTACATGTTACAAGAGATTATGAAGATGTAATTATGTTTGCTAATCAGCCAACCTTAATATACAAAGATTATATGCATGGGTTTAACCTAATCACATGAGCCCTTTAAAAGCAGAGTGTCTTCTCCAGCTGATAGCAGAAGAGGAAGTCAGAGATTCAAATCATGAGGGAGATACACCATATCATTGCTGGCTTGAAGACAGAGGCCACTTGGAAAGGACCTGAGAGTAGTCTTTAAGACCTAAGAGCAACATTTGGCTGACAGCCAGGAATAAAACAAGAATTTCAGTTCTACAACTGTAAGGAACCGATTCTGCCAATTTGAATAAGTGTGGAAGCTTATTTCCCCCGCAAAGCCTCTGGAAATGAATGTAGCCCAGTTAACACCTTGATTTCAGCCTTATCAGACTCTAAACAGAAAACCAGCTGAGCCCACTCAAACTTCTGACCTACAAAACTGTGAGATAATCAATAGATGCTGTTTTAATCTGGTAAATTTGTGGTAATTTGTTAAGCAGCAACAGAAAATTAAGTGTACATATTTATAACTGTACGATTTAATTAGTTTTAAAGCAGTTTTAACAATTTAACACTGTGAAATCACTACAGTCACTCCTTACATTTTCTTTGTGCCCCTTTGCAATCCTTTCCTCCACTCATGCCTGCAATCAACCACTGACTTGCTTTCTGTCACTATAGATTTGTTTGCTTATTATAGAATTCTGTATATATGGAATCATATTTATACATTTTGCCTGTCTTCTTTCCATTAGCCTAATGATTTTTTTTAGATTCATCCCTGTTGTTGCATGTATCAACAATTCATTCATTACTATTATTGAATTTTACTGTTCATGGTATGGATGTACCCTAATTTATCCATTCATCTGTTGATGGACATTTGGGCTATTTTCAGTTTGGGGCTATTACAAATAAAATGACTATGAACATTTTGTGCAAGTCTGTGTGTGAACATATGTTTTTGTTTTTCTTGATAAATAACATACATAAGTTTGTTTTAAGAGCCTGAGGTGGGGCAGGGAGAGGATAAGTGGCAGGCAAAGAGTTACCTTTGCTGCAAAAAACGAGAGGAACTCTTTTGAGTTCCAAAAGTAGATTTCAGGAGAAGCTGTGAAGTCTCCTCTTCTGTACCTGGAAAAAACCTTGGAGGAACTAGGATTCTACAAACAGTTTGAATGATAACAAGGACAATGGGCTAACAGGCAAAGATCTAAGTCTCTTCTAAATTCTACTTTTTTTCAACGTATCTTTCTTTCCATGGTTTTATTTTGTTGTCTATATGCCTAATAAAATACAATATCACACATATTATATACAATGCATTTTCAATGCATTATTACAAAGATGCCTGCATTCCAGATTTCTCATTTACTGTGATGAACAATGTTACTTTGTCCTCTGTGAACAGGCTATGTGACAACAAGAACCATGGCCCAGCCTTAACCTGACCTCTATGAAGGACCACAGTTCAGCAAGAACTCAGCCTCTATGAGTAGTCTTCAATTAAGAAGTATTACACACATAAGCAAATAAAGAAAAGAAGTCTAAAACAAAACACATAATGGTGGACTTGTTACCGCCAACTAACATTAATAAATCTGAAGTTGATTAATAAGCAATTTTGAAAGAGCACAAGTAAGCGGTGAAATTCACTCTAGCTCTCACGGACATATCTGAGTGATTATTGGGCATTTCAGTGAATATATTTTAGGAAATATATTCAAGTGTTTTTAAAGAGTAAAAGGAATTTGAATTTATTGAGAATGATTACTTATGAAAAATATTTTCTTTTTGGGGGGACAGGTCCTAGAACATAGAGAGATAAAATCTGCTCCAACTCCCCTTTTTTTCCATGATTCCTCTCCTGTGAGTCTACTCTGACCTAATCACATTTTCACTTTTTCATTGTATAGTATTCTCAAAACAGGTAAAATATAAACTAAGATATATCAGGCAGATAGCACTTGCTTGCTTCAAAAGTCATAAAACAAAGACAGAAGTAGAAGGAATACTTCCTAACTCAATGAAGTTGGCATTACACTAATACAAAAGCCAAACAAAGAAGTATCAGGAAAAGAAAACTACAAATCAACATCTCTCATGAATATAGATGCAAAAATCCCCCACAAAAATTAGCAAAATCAATCCAATAAGATATAAAAAAATTATACACCATGACCAAGTGGAATTCATTCTAGTTATGGAAGACTGGTTCAACAGTCAAAAATCAATCAAACAAATCCATCACATCAACAGGCTATAGAAGAAAAGTCACACAATCATATTAATAGAGTAGAAAAAAACATCTGACAAAAATCCAACACCCATTCATGATAAATTCAGAATGGCCAGCAAACTAGGAATAGAGGGTAACTTCCTCAACTTGATAAAGAACACCTAATAGTTAAAGCTGTTACCTACAGCTAACATCATACTTCATGGTGAGAAAATAGAAGCTTTCCTGCCAAGATCAGAAACAAGGCAAGGATGTTCCATATCACCATATCCTACTCAAAGTCTTAGCTAATGCAATAAGACAAGAAAAGGAAAAAGTATACAGATTGAGAAGAAATAAAACTGTCATTATTCACAGATAACATGGCTGTCTAGAAAATCCAAAATAATCAACAACAACAAAAAAACTCCAGGAAGTAGTAAGTTATTATAGCAAGGCTGCAGGATACAAGGTTAATATATAAAACTCAACTGTTTTTCTATATACCAGCAATAACAATTGGAAATTTAAATTAATAACACATAATTTACATTAGCACCCCAAAACCCAAAAATACTTAGGTATAAATTTAACAAAATTTGTATGAGAGCTATATGAGGAAAACTATAAAACTCTGATTTAAAAAAATCAAAGAAGAACTAAATAAATGGAGCAATATTTCATGTTCACAGGAAGGAAGACTCAATATTGTCACGATGTAAGTTCTTCCCAACTTGATCTATAGATTCAATGTAATCCCAATCAAAATACTAGCAATTTATTTTGTAGCTACTGACAAACTAATTCTCAAGTTTATGTGGAAGCCAAAAGACCCAGAACAGCCAATGCAGTACTGAAGGGAAAAAAAAAGTTGGAAACTGACACTACCTGACTTCAAGACTTAGTATAAAGCTACAGTAAGCAAGACAGTGCAGTATTGGCAAAAGCACAGGCAAACAGATCAATGGAACAGAACAGAGCCCAGAAACAGACCTATATAAATAGAGTCAACCGATCTTTGACAAAAAAGCAAAGGTAATAATAGACATACCTCAGTTGTATTATGCTTCACAGATACAGCATTTCTTACAAATTGAAGGTTTGTGGCAACACTGTGTTGTCAGATGACAGCATATTTTAGCAATAAAGTATTTTTTAATTAAGATATATACTTTTTTTAGACATAGTGCTACTGCACATGTAATAGACTACAGTATAGTACAAACATAACTTTTATATGCACTGAGAAACAAAAAAATTCATGTGACTAGCTTGATTGTGATATACATTTTATTGGGGTGGTCTGGAACAAAACCCACAACATGTCCAAGGTATGCCTGTACAGTGGAGCAAAGACAGTCTTTTCAACAAATGGTGCTGGAACAACTGGACATCTACATGCAAAAAAGTGAATACAGACACAGACCTTACACCCTTCACAAAAGTTAACTCAAAATGAATCAAAGACCTAAATGTGAAATGAAAAACTATAAAACTTCTAGAAGATAACATAGGAGAAAATCTAGATGACCTTGGGTTTGGCAGTGACTTTTTAGATCCACGAAAAGAATTGAAAAGCTGGACTTTATTAAAATTAAAAATTTCTGCTCTACAAAAGACATTATCAAGAGAATGAGAAGACACATCACAGACTGTGAAAAAATATTTGCAAAAGACTGGAAAAGGGCTGTTATCCAAAATATACAAAGAATTCTCAAAAACAGTTTTAAAAAAAAGGAACAATCTGATTAAAAACTAGGCAAAAGATCTAAGCAGACACTTCACCAAAAAAGAGAGATAGATGGCAAATAAGCATATGAAAAGATGTTCAACATCATCTGTCATTAGAGAACTGCAAATCAAAACAATGAGAATTCCCTGGCAGTCCAGTGGTTAGAGCTCCACGCTTTCAGTGCCGAGGGTGCAGGTTCAATCCCTGGTTGAGGAACTAAGATCCCACAAGCCACGGTGCACAGCCATAAATAAATAAATAAATAAATAAAATAAAAAACAACAATGAGATACTGCTATATACCTATTAGACCATACTGACAACAATACCAAATGCTGACGAGGATGTAGAGCAACAGGAATCTCATTCATTGCTATTGCTGATGAGGATGCAATATTTGTACAGCTACTTTGGAAGACAGTTTGGCAGTTTCTTATAAAACTAAATAAACCCTTACCATATGATCTAGCAATCAAGTTCCTTGGTATTTATTCAAGGAACCCTATAGTTGAAACCCTATGTCCACACAAACACCTGCACATGGATGTTTATAGCAGCTTTATTCATAACTGCCAAAACTTGCAAGCAACTAAGATGTCCTTCGGCAGGTAAAAGGATAAAGTATGGTACATACATCCAAACAATGGAAAGTTATTCAGTGCTAAAAAGAAATGAGCTATCAAGCCATGAAAAGACATGGAGGAACCTTAATTGCATATTACTAAGAGAAAGCCAATCTGAAAATATATATTGTGTGATTCCAACTATATGACATTCTGGAGAAGGCAAAACTATAGAGACAGTAAAAAATCAGTGTTTGTCACAGTTTGAGAGTAGGGAAGAGGTGCATAGGCAGAGCTCAGAGGATTTTTAGGGCATTCTTGGATGATACTAAAACAGTAGATACATGCCTTCAGACATTCATCAAAATCTACAAAATATATAACGCCAAATGTGAACACCAATGTAAACTATGGACTTTGAATAGTAATGATGTGTCAGTGCAGGTTCATTGATTGTAACAAATGTACCACTGGTGCAGAATGTTGATACTGGGGTAGGCATACCTTTGCAGAGTGTGTGGGAACTCTGTACTTTCTACTCAATTTTGCTGTGAACTTAAAACTGCTATAAAAATAAAATCTATTTTAAAAAGTCATACAACATGTGAATGTACTTAATGCCACAGAACTGAACACTTTCAAAATGCTTAAAATGGTAAGATGTTATGTATATTTTACCACAATTTTCAAAAAGTCCTAAGAGAGTTCTAGCAATATTAGGAACTTAGAAGGTATTCTATTCAGATGTCTGTGTCTTCTCCATCTCTTCTTACTCAAACCACTGCCTTACTGTTCAGACTATTGTAACAGAATAACACAGACTGGGTGGCTTGTAAACAAAGAAATTCATTTCTTACAGTTCTAGTGGATGGGAAGTCCAAGATCAAGATATCTGGTAAGGGCCGGCTTCCTAGTTCACAGATGTCTGTCTTCTTGCTGTGCCCTCACATGGCCAAAGGGGCAAGGGAACTTTTATAATAACATAATCATTTAAGAATGAGTCTCCTTTAAGGCGATATTTTTCCTAACTACTTCCTTCTGGCTTAGACTTTCCATAGCAGCACTAATTCAAAGTGTGGTTCTTAAACCAGCATCACCTGGGAACAAGTGAGAACTGCAAAATTTTAATACCACCCTGTAACTTCTGATCAGAATCTACTTTTTTAACAAGATCCAGACCCAGGTAACTAGGATGCACAATAAAGTTTGAGTACAGTGTTCTAGAAGACTTAGCTCTTGTGTACACCCCCTTTTACCTCTTCCTTTAGACTCTTGGCAAGAGGCATGAATTCTAGCAATAAAGGAAGCAAGGAACAACAAAAATTTAAAGTTTTTATAAAAGGAGAAAGGGTAGGGATGCAGTCGTGTCAACTTGAATTTAAAAGGGAACCAAGCGTGTAGCTGGGAAAAGAGGAACATTTATGAGAAAAATCAGTGGTATACCAAGCCAAAATGGAATGTCAGTATCAGGGACTAAGGGTAATGGGAAACAGATGAATGCATGTGAAAAGAAACAGTTCGATAGGCCAGGAAATTAGGGCAAAAGACTAGGAAGAGGGTTTAATAATGAGAAAAAAAAATGATACCCAACAATAATTCTCCTATTCTAAATTCTCATTTTGACCAAAATATTTCTGAACCCTTTTATCCTGAACAGATTTAAAACTGTAATGTTTTTAAAATACCAATGTCATTCTCAGATTGCATTTACACACCAAAAGTAGAGTCTTTACAGAGAATATTCAGATTACAATAGCATCCTCATTTTATGGAAAGCAAGGCTCAAAGAATGAGCAGAGACCCCAGGAAAGCCGACATGAGATGAAACCTATTTCAGTTTTAGTATTACATACATTATTAAAACAATAAACTAATATTGGCATTTTATACTCCAGCGATAGATGAAACATTTTTATTTACTTTGTCCTCTAGCAAAAATATTGCTAGTTGAACTTAATTTGTAAAATTTAAAGGCAATTTCCTATAATGTTTAGGAATACAGAGTTTGACAACAGAGGAGATGGGGTTTGAATATGGTTCTGCCACTCACAAATTGTGCTAAAGACTTTAACCTCTCTGTGCCTCTGGGATTAATAGTACCTACTTCACTTGGTTGTTTGTGAGGATTAAATAAGCTAAAATGACTAGCAGAAGGCCTGGTACATAGCAAATAAGAACTCAAAAATGTTAATTATTATTTCTGTGAAAAAATTCTGTAAGTATTTCTTAAAGAAAAATCTTCCAAGGATAAAGGGCTACCCTATCTTATTATAATTGGAATGACTTTCTTTCATTTTAAAGAACAATATTTGAATGAAAGGAACAGTAGTAGTCTGGATTTCTGCCACCTTCCCTTTTATGAACTATTATTTTGCATGTCCACAGAATTCACTATGTATATGCTTGTAGAAAAGTGCTTTGTTGAATCTTCAGACAGACTGGTCTGGTCTTTAACATAATCAATAATCAAATCTGAACGTTAGTTTTAACAGACTCAGAAGAACAGAAGTACTGTGATCTGTTTTTACGCACACCTCACTTCTGACAACAGATGTGTAGATTTTTCCATACCAAGGAGTTCTCCAATTCTCTGTGGACATCAACTGAGTGTCCTACACGTCAATTCAATTCTGACATTAACTACCCAGAGACTGCGTAACCCCACAGGTTGCTCACTCCCGTAAGACTGCCGCAACTTCAGAAGCCAGTCAAAAGTCTTAGGCCTTCCATCCTTCTCACCAACAGGCTATAAATCAGGGTTCCCATGACCCCCTCCTCAGATTTGCTAGAACAGCTCATGGAACTCGGGAAGGCACTTTACTTACTATTACTGGTTTGTTACACAACTCAAGAACAGCCATGTTCTTGAACAGCAAGGTATTGGGAGTGGGTAGAAATCAGGGCAGAGCTTCCATGCCCTGTCTGCGCACATCACCCTCCCAGCAGCTCAATGTGTTCACCAATCTGGAAGCTCTCCAAACCCTGTAATTTAAGAGTTTTTACAGAGGTTTCATTACATAGGCATGGTTGATGAAATCATTGTTCATTGGTGATTAACTTAATCTCTAGCCCCTCTTCCCTTTTTGGAGGTTGGGGAGTAAGCCTGAAAGTTCCAAACTTCTTTTTTTTTTTTTTTTTTTTTTTTTTTGCGGTACGCGGGCTCTCACTGTTGGGGGCCTTTCCCGTTGCGGAGCACAGGCTCCGGACGCACAGGCTCAGCGGCCATGGCTCACGGGCCCAGCCGCTCCACGGCATGTGGGATCTTCCCGGACCGGGGCACGAACCCGTGTCCCCTGCATCGGCAGGCGGACTCTCAACCACTGCGCCACCAGGGAAGCCCCCCCAAGCTTCTTAATCAAGGCTTGGTCTTTCTGGTCCCCACCTAGGGGCTATTTAGGGGGCCCCTTGTCACTAGTCATCTCATCTGCATACAGAAAGACACTCAAAGGTTTTAGCAACTTGTGCGAGGAACCAGGGACAAAGACCAACTATATGCTTCTTATTATATCACAATATCACAAGAAGTAATTCTGCAGTTAAAAATGAAGATTAAAAGAAAATTTAAAAAGATAAAAAATAAATTAAAATCAAAATGAAGGTATATCTTAGTCATTTATCCTTGTGTCTATACTCCTAATAGTCCAAAAGTACATTCAATTAAATTGCTTTAGAGGCTATTAAGTCAGAAGGCAGTAATACATTTTCACCTCCTTTTTATATCAAAGGATGAAGAAGGATAGAAAAAAAGAGATCCAGTTTTCAGATTTCTAAAAGTCTAGCTACATGTAATTGTCTTATAAAAAAGATAAAAACTGTGAAATTATTCTTTTTGTGAGGATCTATTCCTTGCAAATAACATTTCTCTTTGCTATTCCATGCCATTTAAGGAAATTACCTTAGACTCCATCTTCTTATCACCTCCCACATTTCCTCAGACCTCTGACTCCCTAGCTTATTCTACCAAATAACATAGGTCAAATTTGTGTGGTAATTTTTTAATAATTGTGTATTATTACCCATAGGTATTGTCCAGTTCATGCAACCTTAAGTGCCTCAGGACCTATGGTAAATTATAAATGACTGCAAATTCTTTGCAACTCTTTATTACATTATTTCCATACTCCTTGAATATGGGCTGGTTTTGTGACTTGTTTTGACAATATCATGTGGTAGAAGTGACACTGTGATTTCCAAGTCTAGGCCTCAAGAGACCTCACAGCTCCTATAAATGCTCTCTTTGAAGTCTTCCACAGATAAGCTCAGATAGCCTCCTGGAGATCTATGGCCCATCCAATATCCAGAACCAACTGCCAGCCACATGAATGAGGTCTTCTTAGACTCTCCAACCCAAACTGGGCCACCAGATAACTGCAGTCATGTAAGTAACCTTGACAAGATCAGCAGATGAATTGCTCAGCTGATCCTAGCCCAAATTACTGGCCTACAGAATCATGAACAAATAAAATAGTTGTTTTAAGCCATTAAGGTTTGCAGTGGTTTATTATTCTGTGAGAGATAACAGACACAAGCCCACAACCCCCTTCTAAATAAATGAAATTATCTTTTCAAAGAGTAAAACTGAGTTGTACTACTTTGCCTTCAATTAAACCAAACCTGATAATATGATCACAACCACTGGATTGGTATTTGATCTAAAAGCAGCCACATATTACAAGACATAGGAAAAGCTAGTCATCTATAAAGTGACATGGCACAAAACTCTGCCCTAGTGGACAATTCCGTGGAAGGTAGTGACAAACAAATTCACATCGTTTATTAGGTAACAGGAATGCAATATAAACACTGAAAAACTGGTCACTAAAGCTGTTATTGCATCCTGAAAAACATAATGTAAATCCTTATCCTGTAAGCACTAGGACCCAAGGGGCTGTATGTCTACTCAGCCTCTTTGTGACCCTACTCTGGAGTGAGCCTCCATTGGCTAAGGAAATCTGAGCATTTTTCTTTACAATCTGAAAGGACCTAATACACTATATTAATTTCATCTATAGTAACATTTTATAGTGTTTTTTTTAAGTTTATAAAACATTTTTAAATAATCTCATTTGAAAGGCAGCATGGCTTACTGGACAGAGCACAGACTTTGGGTCAGGGAGACCTAAGTTCGATCATACTAATCAAGAAATCACTACGAGCAGTTTTAAGGATTAGAAACAAGAAAAATTCATGTAAAAATTTTAAATTATCTGGCAAATAACAGCACCTCAATAAATTCTATTTTTCTATAATTTAGTAAGATTTATTAAGGACACTGATCTTATCAATTGGCTTCTGTTACATAAAAAAATGCCTCAAAAACTAGTAGCTTAAAATAACAACCAATTCTGAGTCAGCAATTTGGGCTATGCTCAGCTGGGCAGTTCTGTTGATCTTGGCCAGGCTCACTCATGTGCTGTGGACAGATGCCAGGTAGACTGGCTGGTCTAAGAAGGCTCAGCTGGTATGGTTGTCTCTGTTCTAAATGATCCCTTGTCATCTATCTGGCTAGCCTAGATTTGATTACATGTGGAAACATTCCTCTTAATGCCCAGGCTCAGAACTCATAAAACATCACTTCCACTGAGTTTACTGGCCAAAGCATATCACAAGGCAAGCCAAGACTTAAAAGGATGGAGAAACAAAGTCAAGGAGCTGCTTATTGTGGTCATTTTTGCAATTTACCCAGAGACCTATATATCAGGTATTGTTAAGGTCTTTTTATACATGTAGATGTGAATGTTTTATGTATTTAATCATTACATTAAATCATTACAAAAAGTCCTCAAGAGAGATATAGACTAATCCTATTTTTCCATGTAGGGCAACTGAAGTGTAGAGAGCTAGTAACTAGCCCAAAATATTATTACTTATACATGGCAGAGTCAAAATTGGAAATCAGGCTTCCTAGGTTCTACCTAGTTCAATGTTTTTTCCCTTATATCATCCTATTTGTCTAGAAATTGATTGCAAGATCCTAGTGGTCCTATAACACCTCTATAAAATAGCCTCTAAATAATGTCACATAACAAAATATTTTATAATTTGAGATGTTAGTTTAAGTCATATTTGCTTGATTTCTTTGTCACAGTCTACCTAACCTAACAAAACACCTGTGGGCAACTTTAATGAAAACCAGTTTACATGGCACAGGAATCATCTTGTTTCAGTTTGGTTCTGGGCACATTATTTTTCTTTCAAACAGAATTCATTCAATGAATCTCTACTGAATGCCTGTTGCCTATGTCAGTCACTGTACTAAATACTGAAGGTACAGCAAGATAATCTGCTCTTATAAACTTTATTAAAAGTTTCTCCCACATTATGATGCCTTCCTTGAATCATGAATAAGAAAGAAGTATTAATAAGGGAAGTATTTATTTTCGGAGAAATTTCTGGGATATACTATTTTAATGGAAATATATTCCTTTTTACAGTCAAACCCTGCAATAGCTAATAGGAATACCAAGTTCAATAAATTGTGTCACCTGTATGTATAAACAGATATTCACAAATATGCATTGAATTACCCAAGTCAGAAGCCTATTAATCATTCTGACTCCTATGTCTATTCATCCCCCTCATCTTGGTTGATTCTACCTTCAAAATATATATCAAGTCCATCTACTACTCTCCATTTCCACTAACACTACCTTGAATCAAGCTACTACTGTCTTTTGCTCAAACCATAACTGACACCAATTTGGTCTCCTTGTGTCCATTCTTGCCTTCTTAGAGGAGCTAAACATATTCTTTTTTTTAAAAAAACATATTCTTAAAATATAAGTCTGATCACATTATTTCTCCTGCTTAAAACCCTTCATGACAGCTTCCCTATTGTAAATGTAATCCCTTCAGTGTAGCCTACGAGACCCTGCTTACCTTTCCATCCTCACCTTTAACCCTTCTCTTTGTTGCTCCAGTCACACCACCCTTTTCCTTTCGTACCACGCTCTTTTCACTGTAGGGCCTTTGTATGTACTGTTCCCTCTTGACGTCACTGGCCTCTTTTCATTTCTCAAGGCTCAAACAGGCCTTTCCTAACTCCTCTCACATACATCCCCTTCTTGTCCTATTATAGTGCCCTATTTGTTTCCTTCATAGCATGTTTTCAATTTATAAATACATACTTACTTATCTACTTGTTATATCTTTCCTACCTGGCTGTAAGTTCCCTGAGAGTACAAACTATGTTTCATTCATTACTGTATAAATACTTAGCATACTGCTTGCTACATAGTAAGTGTTCAATAAATATTTTTTAAAATAATCAATATTTAATTTTTTGTATGGTACCATATTGGTTTATTCTCCAATAACTGCAGATAATAAAAGAAGGATGGACAAAACTAAATTTACCACAGGGAATGAAAATGAAAAGATTTCCAAGGTCAACACCCAACATGAAAATAAAATTTATTGCCTAAAATAAGTACCTGTTACCATCATCTTAGATTATTAATTGTCCAACAAATAAAACCTAATCCCTATGTGCCTAGAGTATCTACAGGGATAATCATATTACTGCTAGTGTGACTCTTCAGAATAGGCTTTTCTCACCTCTTCTATTTCTCTATAGGAACACTTCTCAGGTTAAATACTAGGTTGCTGAAATATACAGAAATGGAATTTATACATTAATTTCAAACACAGTACAGTGTATTTCCAAAGACAGAATTACACTGTTTCCAGCATAAAAGGAATAACTAATGTTGAAACAGATTTTTAAATAATGATTCTCTGCAGGCAGTTGAAAGAGGGAATTTCTAAGGTCAGTTACTTTAAAGTGGAATAACATATCTATATGGCATGTAAGTTAGTACAGTATAACAAACTAAATAAGTTTAGATAGGTCACTAATTTAAAAAAATATATATCAAATAGTAGTTAGCTTCAAATGAAGTGTTTTCCCAACTATATTCAGAAACAACATACCTGTCTTTCTTTTTTTTTTTTTTTTTTTTTTGCGGTACGCAAGCCTCTTACTGTCGTGGCCTCTCCCGTTGCAGAGCACAGGCTCCGGACGTGCAGGCTCAGCGGCCATGGCTCACGGGCATAGCCTCTCCGCGGCATGTGGGATCTTCCCAGACCGGGGCACGAACCCATGTCCCCTGCATCGGCAGGCGGACTCTCAACCACTGCGCCACCAGGGAAGCCCCCATACTTGTCTTTTAATCATGTGAAATAATGTTTATTGCTGCCAGTTATATAATCAGTACATGTTTCTTGAAGAAAATTTAGAAAATATTCACATACATGAAAATAAAATTATCTCAAATCCCAGCAACCAGAGAGACTAACAGTTAACATTTTATTTAACAGATAACTATATTTTGGATCAATTACAGTATTATGTAGATAAACTCTTAAAAGAATCTAATTCTCTGAACTTATTCTGTGACTTCTATACAACTACTTCCAGACTTCTGCTCATGCCATTCTCTCCTCAATCTCCCCAATCTCAATCTACTCACCTTTAAGACTGAGTTATTTAACATCCCTGAGCATCTGTTTTATTATAAGATTTTTGTGGGGATTTAGTAATGCACATTAAGAACCTAGTACAGAAGGTGCTATACAAATGGTAGTCATTGTTACAGCTAAAAAGTCCCCTCTTTAGAGGAACTTTCACAGATTACTTCAGTTCTTCTCTGATGCTATTTGTATGTCACTTACATTGGAATGCCTCATCATGAGCCAATACATGTCTTATCTCCCTCACTAGGATCTGAGATGATTTTGGCAGGTCTCCTACAACTTTATACTCCCCACAGTGTATACAAATATTTAAGGTCAATTCAATAATATTTTTTTCACACATATTACCTGTAAGTCATTGAACTGGAGACACAAAGATAAATCTCAATTTCTGCCCTCACTTAGCTTATAGTAATCTTTTAGAGGGAAAGAGACATTATTTAGTGTAAATGACTTTAGGTCCACAAACTCTTTTTTTTGAAACTCTTTGGGGGAAAATGTGTTTCAGAATTTAGAATTTCCCAGATTTTAGAAAGGTAATACAGTATATATACTATATATTAAGAAACCACTCAGCAAGGTCTAGGTCAGCACCCTATGATCCAACATTGTTATTTCTATGATGAAATATATAAATATTTACTAACTGGTATAAATATTGACTATAAATAGCCTCCCATCAGTTCAGGTCAGGTTTTATCACTGTATTAGCTTCCAACTGCTGCTGTAGCAAATTACCACAAAACGTGGTGGCTCACACAATACAAATTTATTATCTTATACTTCTAAAAGTCAGAACTCTCACTGGGCTAAAGACAAGGTGTCTACAGGGCTGGGTTCTTTTTAGAGGATAAATGGGAGAATCTGTTCTTTGCCTTGCCTGACTTCTAGACGCTGTTTGCATTCCTTGGCCCCTGGCCTTCTTTCATCTTCACAGTCAGCAATCCCATTACTCTAACCTCTACTTCTGCCATGACATTTCCTTCTGACTCCCTTGTTTCTCTCTTCCTCTAATAAGGACTCCTGTGATTACACTGACTGCATCTAGGTAATCCAGGCTAATCTCCCCATTGCAAGATCTTTTTTTTTTTCCTTGTCTATAAATAATGTTTTATTGAAACAGTTATACTCCTTTATTTACATTTTACTGTGGCTGCTTTTTGGCTACAATGACTGAGCTGAGTAGATACAAGAGATCATATGGCAAATCTAAAATATTTCCTCTCTGGCCCTTTATACAAGTTCCATTCCAAGTTCTTTAATTTAATCATCTCTGCAAAGTCCCTTTTGCCAAATAAGGTAATATGTCCATAGGTTCCAGGGATTAGGACATGGACATCTTTGGGGGGCCATTATTTTGCCTACCAGAGCCACCAATCTAGTCTTTTTTTTTTTAAAAAAAAAGAAACTTCTAGTTTTCAGTCTTTTGAACTTTAGAACTACAGGTAAGGAATTTTGGACCTGTATAACCAAAGGTAGTACAAGGCCAGTGATATAAGAAAAGCACAGGAGAACTGCAGAAATATGATGAATGGAAAGACCACAACCAGCTAAGTATCAGGAAAAGCTCAATGAAATAGATGGAATTTGATGAGAGCCTTCAAAGATGCAAAGGATCATGACAGGTGAACACTAGTACAAGAGGTAATTTTCAGACATACTTGCTCTCAAAATTTTATAGAGACATACAAAATAGCAACAACAAATTTGGAGTCAGGAAACTACAGTATATATTTGGAGAAGAAAGAGAATGCAGTTTGACTGAACTATACAGAATAAAAGTAGAAGAATAGTGAAGGAAAAGAAGGGGAAAGATAAATTGAAGACAGATACAATGGGCTATGTTGCTTGTCAGTATGAAGAGTTTGTCCTTAATTCTGGAGGAAGTGAGCAGTCAGGTGGAAATAGTTTTGAACTGAGAAATGATGTGATATGATTGGTGTTATATTGGAGACAGATTAACTTGGCAAGAGGAATGATTCAAATTGAGAAAGGCAGAACAGTAGCAGACAAATGACTAATCTAAAGAAGTAATAATGGGGCCTCCCTGGTGGCACAGTGGTTAAGAATCCACCTGCCCATGCAGGATACACGGGTTCGAGCCCTGGTCCGGGAAGATCCCACATGCCGCAAAACAACTAAGCCCGTACGCCACAACTACTGAGCCTGCGCTCTAGAGCCCATGAGCCACAACTACTGAAGCCCGTGCGCCTAGAGCCTGTGCTCCGTAACAAGAGAAGCCACTGCAATGAGAAGCCTGCGCACCGCAACAAAGAGTAGCCCCTGCTCGCCGCAACTAGAGAAAGCCTGCACGCAGCAACGAAGACACAACACAGCCAAAAATAAAAATAAATTAAATTAATAATTTATTTTAAAAAAAGAAGTAATAGGTACTTTAGCGTGATAGGAAAAATAGAATGATGTCAAGGTAGCTAGAATTCG
Source organism: Aethalodelphis obliquidens (assembly GCF_003676395.1). Taxonomy (NCBI): domain Eukaryota; kingdom Metazoa; phylum Chordata; class Mammalia; order Artiodactyla; family Delphinidae; genus Aethalodelphis; species Aethalodelphis obliquidens. The sequence continues at coordinate 48,580,749 of NW_020837947.1, read as the reverse complement.
TTAAGAGATTTTCATCAACATGATTTTTAATAAAAGTAGCTACGAATTATAGTTTACTGTATGTCAGGCACCATTCTATGAAAGAGTTTAACTCCATTTTATAGATGAGAAGACTAAGGCATAGAAAGTGTAAGCAATCCTACACTGAGTAAGTATCATGGCTGGGATTTGAATCCAGGTGTATATGACTCCAAAGTCCAAATGAATGTGAGCCTGTAGTGACAATTTGAAAGCTGAACAAATTGATCTGTGAAAAATTCACCATTCCACTTAAAAGTAAACTATGGTAAGTTAAAGATGTATACTATAAACTCTGAAGTAAACACTAAAATATCACAAGGAATTATAGCTATTAAGCCAACAAAGGAGACAAAATAGAATCATTAAAAAAATTAATCTAAAAGAAGACAAAAAGGGAGATAAAAGATTGATGAACAGTTAAGACAAAAAGAAAACAAATAGCAAAATGGTAGATTTAAACCCTACCGTATCAATAATCACATTAACCATAAATTATCTGAACATGCCAGTTAAAAGGCAGAGACTGTAAGACTGGATTAAAAAAATGAGACCCACCCACACGCTGCCTACAAGAAACATGTTTTAAATATGAATACACAAATAGGTTAAAAGTAAAAGGACAGGAAAAGATACACCACGCTAAAGAAAAAAAAGTTGGAGTGACTATATTAACATCAAAGCTGATTTCAGAGAAAGAATACTACCAGAGATAAAGGGGATCATTCGTACTAACATACAGTTAGAAATTTCAACATATCTCTTTCAATAACTAATACAATAAGTAGACAGAAAATCAATAAGCATACAGATGTCTAGAAGAACACCATCAACCAACTTAACCTAAGTGAACTTTATAGAACATCTTATTCCAAAACAATACACATTTTTTCAAGTATTACAAGTATATAAATAACATTTACCAAGAGAGACCACTTCTGTGTCATAAAATAAGTAAGACTAAATTTAAAGGGATCCAAATCCTACAAGGTATGTTTTCTGACCACAATCTAATTATGTTAGAAATCAACAACAGAAGGATATATGGAAAATTCTCAAATATTTGGAAATCAGGAAGCATATTTCCAAATAACCCCAAGTCAAAGAGAAAATAAAAAGAAAAAAACTTGTTTTGAATTGACTGAAAATGAGAAAAATGTATCAAAATTTGAGAGAAGCAGCTAAAGCAGTATATAAAGGGAAAATTATAGCACTAAAATTTCTATATTGGAAAAGAAGAAAGGTCTCAAATAAATGGCCTCAACTACTTTCGCCTCAAGAAACTAGAAAAAATAAAGCAAATTAAACTGGCAGTAAGCAAAGTAGAGGAAATAGTAAAGGTGAGAGCAAAAATCAATGGAACAGAAAACAGAAAAATAATGGAGGGGGCAATAAATCAACAAAAACAAAAGCTAGTTCTTTGAGAACATCAATAAAAATGATAAACCACTAGCCAGGCTGAGGCGGGGAGGGTGGCATTTGAGGGAGATACAAATTGACAATATCTGGAATGAGAGGAGTGCTATCATCATAGATTCTACAGATACTAAAAGAATAGTTAGGAAATATTATAAACAACTTATACCAATGAATTCCACATCTTAAATGAAATGGAAAAAATTCCTGGACAACCACTAAAGCTCACTCAAGAAGAAATACAGAGCCCTCTGAAAAAGAAAAACAATATTAGAGGATTTATATTACCTGACTTCAATACTTGTTATAAAGTTACACTATTCTAGGTAGTGTGGTATTGGTATAAAGACAGACAAATATCCAATGGAATAGAAAAAACTCCAGAAATAATCCAACTGATGGATTATTGGGTCAACTGATTTCTTACACAGGTGCAAAGTTAATATTCTTTTTTTTAATGGTGCTACAACATTTGGATATCTGTATTTAAAAAAAAAAAGAACTCTGATCCTTACTTCATACCATGTACAAATAAGTCATAGACCGAAATGCAGAATGTAAAACTATAAGACTTCTAGAAGAAAACAGCCTCGGGTTAGGCAAAGATCTCTTAGATATAACACCAAAAGCACAATCCATAAAAGAAGAAATTTTTGAATTGGAATTCATCATAATCAAGAACTTCTGCTTTTTGAAAGATACCATTAAGGGAATGAAAAGATAATCCACAGGCTGAGAGAAAATATTCACAAATCACATATCTGATAAAGCACATGTATCTAGAATAAAAAACCCTCAAAATTCAATTAGAAAACAAATAATCCAAAGCTAAACATCCAGAGATTTAAACAGATACTTCACAAAAGAAAATATACAAATGGCATATAAAAAGATGATCAACATCATTAGTCTTTAGGGAAATGCAAATTAAAGCCACAAGGAGATACCACTACACACCTATTAGAATGGCTAAAACTAAAATGGTGAGGATGTGGAGCAACTGAACTCCTACCTTGCTTGTAGAAATATTATAAAATGACATAACCACTTTGAAATAGACTTTGGTACTTTCTTATAAAGTTAAACATATGCCTACTATATGACCCAGCCATTTTACTTCTAGGTATTTACTCAAAGGAAAGCATATGTCCAAACAATGACTTCTACATGAATGCTCACAGTAGCTGTATTTGTAATAGCCAAAACCTGGAAACAACCCAAATGACCACCAACAGACGAATGAATAACAAATTGCTTTCCACTGGAATAGTGTTTACAAAGTAGAATAGTATTCGGCAAAAAAATGAACTAATGATGGATGTGACAATACAGATGAACTTTAAAATCATTATGTTGAGTGAAAGAAGCCAAACAAAAAAGACTCTATACTGTGTGATTCCATTCATATAAAGTTCTAGAAAATACAAACTAACCTATAGTGTCAGAAAGTAGACTAGTCGTTGCCTAGGGTAGGGATTGGGATAGATGAAGGAGTAGGAAAGACAGGATATAGGAATTACAAAGGAAGAATAGGAAATTGAGGGGAGGGGTTTATTATCTTGATTGTCATGATGGTTTCAAAACTTATCCAAGTGTACAATTCATTGTATGTCAATTATATTCCAATACAGCTCTCAAAAATCCATTTAATCAAATAGCAATAACCATTTATTCCAATATAGTCAATACTCATATCCTGCTATACAATGATTATTTTCTACCACCTATTAACAAAAAAATGATTTAAATTTATAGTAGTAATATACTACTCAACTTCAGTGTGCAGAAGAGTACATTTCTTTCTGGAAATGTGCAAGCAAAAAAATCTTGACTAATGGATTAAAACATAGTGCAAATTCAGTGTACATCAGTGAGATTGCTTAGCTATCTTCTGTCAGCATATTACAATCCTATTCCTGACTTGAAAATAAATGCAGTTATCACAACGGAAAACTGGTAGGTGGCTTTAACAATTTCCATCCCATCACTAAAAATAATCTACAAGTGGGCTTCCCTGGTGGCGTAGTGGTTGAGAGTCCGCCTACCGATGCAAGGGACACAGATTCGTGCCCCGGTCCGGGAGGATCCCACATGCCGCGGAGCGGCTAGGCCCGTGAGCCATGGCCGCTGAGCCTGTGCGTCCAGAGCCTGTGCTCCGCAACGCGGGAGGCCACAGCAATGAGAGGCCTGCATACCGCAAAAATAATAATAATAATAATAATCTACAAGTATAAAATGGTAGATGAGCTGGATTACTACTCATTTGTAATCTGCCTATGTCGAAGTGAAAAATTTCTCCACAGAAACCATTTCACATGGTGGGAAAGTTCCAGGCCAGTTCCCAAACCTTATTTACACAGTAAGGATTAATTATCCCCTCTTTCTCTTCTGCAGCACTGTTTTCCCTCTACTGGATCACTGTCATCAACAGAAGGACATGCTATAATTTCATCCATCTTAAAAAAAAAAAAAAAACAGAACAGCAACAACAAATACAAACTTCTCTTGGTCCTACTTCTGCCTCTAGCCATTCAACCCCCCATTCCCTGATTTCTCCACCCTCCTTTTTGGTAAAATTCCTTGAATTAGTTCCTGATTTCTCTCCTGCAATTCTCACTTAAATCTGCCCCATTCGGGCTTTCATTTCCAGCACTGTATCAAACCATCTGACCAAGGTCAGTTATGTGCTATATCCAGTGGTTAATTCTGAAGTCTCTTTTCACTCAGCCTCTTAACAGCATCTGACACAGTTGTTCACTCCTCGAAATCACTTAATGTGGCTTTCAGGAAACCTCAAGTTCCTGGCTTTCCTCCTACCTCCTTCTCCTCATCTTCTCTACCTCTAAATATTAAGAGTACCCTAGGACTTAGTCCTTGGGCCTTTTTTCTTATTTTTATCTATACTTACTCCATTAGCAGTTTCATATTAAATTTCCTTAAAGTAAGATACATCTATACCTAACTTAAAGGATTTGATTGCTTCACTGTAATCCTCAAATAAGGTCAGTTATGGCTAATTCTATCATTTGGAGAGGCAGCTGCAGATGAAAAACAAATACAAAAAAATTAAAAAGAAAATAAGTGATTTAATTTTCAATAAATCATCACCATCTTTCTTTAAAATTCAGTATTACTAGTATAGAGAGTTACTTAAAAATTAAAAATAATAAAGCTAAATTGATGAATATCAAAACAAACATTATTTATTCTAGTCATTTATTACATTGGAAACATTTAAATACCACATTAAATATTTCATTAAAAATGTAAATCATGACCTTATCTATGGTCCTAGTCCCATATGGGCCTATAACAGTAACAACTTATATTAATATAGACTTGTTTCAAAAGTGTTTTTTATAACAAGTATCTCATTTTACCCTAAAAAGACTCCATAAGAATATTACAGTAAATACTATTTAAGCCAGCAGTTTCTGCTCTTACCATGACTTCTCACATAACAGTCAGACTTTTTTTTTTTTTTTTGCAGTATGTGGGCCTTTCACTGTTGTGTCCTTTCCCGCTGCGGAGCACAGGCTCCGGACGCGCAGGCCCAGCGGCCATGGCCCACGGGCCCAGCCGCTCCGCGTCACGTGGGATCCTCCCGGACCAGGGCACGAACCCGCGTTCCCTGCATCGGCAGGCGGACTCTCAACCACGGCGCCACCAGGGAAGCCCAACAGTCAGACTTTTAATGAGCAGATTTAATTAACTTAAAATTAGTTGGAGGGCTTCCCTGGTGGCGCCGTGGTTACGAATCCACCTGCCAATAGATAGCTAGTGGGAAGCAGCCGCATAGCATAGCACAGGGAGATCAGGTCGGTGCTTTGTGACCACCTATAGGGGTGAGATAGGGAGGGGGGGAAGGAGACAGAAGAGGGAGGGGATATGGGGATATATGTATACATATAGCTGATTCATTTTGTTATACAGCAGAAACTAACACATTGTAAAGCAGTTATACTCCAATAAAGATGTTAAAAAAAAAAAAAAAAGAATCCGCCTGCCAATGCAGGGGACATGGGTTCTAGCCCTGGTTTGGGAAGATCCCACATGCCCCGGAGCAACTAAGCCCGTGCGCCACAACTACTGAGCCTGCACTCTAGAGACCGCGAGCCATAACTACTGAGCCCACGCACCACAACTACTTAAGTCCGCGCGCTTAGAGCCCGTGCTCTGCAACAAGAGAAGCCACCAAAATGAAGAGTAGCCCCCACTTTTGCCGCAACTAGAGAAAGCGTGCACGCAGCAATGAAGACCCAACGCAGCCAAAAATAAATAAAATAAATTTTTTTAATTTTTAAAAATTAAAAAAATTAATTGGAGAACTCATAAATCCATCTCTATTACATGAAATATATATTAAAATTCATGTTCAACTGATGACAGGTCATTAATGTCATCTTTCTGTACTTAGCATAAAATTACAAAAAGAAATTTACATTTTCTTTTTAATGTTAATGAAACTAAGTCCTTTATATACATATCCATTAAGAGATATTCTTTATTTCATTTACTTCCATGACTACACTGATGATAAAAATGATATTAACACTGATCTCCTATATATTAGGTACACAATTGTTGCCTGTCTCTATCACAATGAAAAGACTTATTTTTGCAAGCAAGAAGGGGAATATATTTATAATTGAGCATTCACAAGTAATGCACGATGCTTTTTCTCCCTCCAAAATTCCCACTTCAAATAATGTGGCGTGCACTGCCTACTAACCCCAGGGCAACGGTTAGAGGCATAAAGACTAGAGCAAAGCTGTGTAAAGTATACCTCATCTCTCTTGAGGGCTCAAACTTCAGTCCTTCCAGTCCTGAGGACTGAGGAGTAGCCCCTTCCCCTCTGCTACTGAGCATACATCAAGAGTCAGTATAGACTCTTACAGTTCTGCCTCTAAGATCTCCATCTATGAAATGTCCCTTTCTGACCTAAATATTCTATTCCACCCCTCCAAGTCCTCATTGTTAAATTTCTTTGTCCTTACCCAGTCCTTGTGATCCTTTCATTCTCCTCTGTTTTCAAAACCATCAACATACTTTGGCTTTGCTTCCCTTCCTACCTCACTAGCATTTCAGATTTCTTTTCAAAGGAGAATTGCCCCAGACCACAGGCCTTACTTTATCCTCTGGTTCCTACTGAACAGTCATATCAGAATGCAACACATTACATCTTCTCTGATCACATCTTCAGCATCCTCTTCTGGCTGTCCTTTTAATTTCCACTCTGTAAATAATGAGTCAGGAATCAACAGTTTTGTTATTCCCCAGTTATACCCCAGTTCATTCTATACTATACATAAATTCTACATACATTCTATACATACATTCTATACATAAATCCATCTATATCCAGATCTTGAACTATCATCTCTAAATTACTGATACAAACAACCCTAACATCCCTGTAAACATTTAGACCTGTGCCGTCTGCCAGACAGCAACACAATAATGTCTCATTAACTCATTTTCAACATATCCAAAATCATATTCATCATCAGTGACTCCCCACTCTCCCCGCAAAGAAAATTTACTCATTCTTTGGACTTCTCTATTTCTAATAACATCACCTAATCACCTAGCATTTGAGGTCATCTTTAAAGCAAAGTACTGGTTTCTTTACAATATCAATTCAGTAAACTTTTGATTGTATGCAAATTGCTGGCAAAATAACTGCATTTTCATCAAAAGGATATGATACAGCCATTTTCATTCAACTCTTTTGATGGTTCACTAATTTGGTACACGATTTTTACTCTGCGCGTGGCTTGAACTCTGGAACCAATCCCCAACACATACCTCCAATTTTGCCACCTAACAAGTTAATCAAAATAATCCCATTTTTCCCCTACATCTAGAGGACACCTGAGTCAGGAGTAAGCATAAGAGATTGGGCAGTTAGATTTTGGCTAGTATTGTGAAAGACTGTAGCTGTCTATGCTTAAACCTTAGTTTCCACCTGATAAAAGTGAGAATTATACCTCCTCACTGGGTTGTTTTGAAGATTACACCATACATATGCCTAGAACAGTGCCTAACACATAATAGGGGCTCAAAAAATGGTGCTACTGTGATTACTGGTGTCACTATTAAGTCAAGAGCAATACAGCCACATGGGAAGCCATTCTGCTTCTTCAGGGGACTGCTTATAGCACATCTTTATTTTAAATCAATCTATGTCTTAAATTTTAGAACAATTCTAATTTTGATCACTGTATTCTAGTCCACTGTTCTTTTAAACCATTCAAATGTTCCAAAAATTCCAATATTCTGTCAATTTAAACCTCATCTTTCAGCCCACTTTTCATTCCCAGAAGTAACATAAAAATCCTTAGAGAGCGTGATGGTAACCATACTTTTGGTTGCCATGTTCAAAACTGCAGAAATACTTAAGATTTATACCTTAAATAAATACCTGAGGATTCTAGGCAAAGTGGAAGCCATAGTCTGTACACTACATTTATGTACCCTTTTTTAAAAAAATATTATACATATCTCAATTTACTTCATTCAGCTCTCTGCTCCCTTCACTCTCCCTTACAACCCTATTTAAAGTAGTGGTCCCTCCCATTACTTACTATATCTATGCCTTGCTTTATTTTTCTTCATAGAACTTACATCTATTACATAGGTATTTATTACTTATGTATTACACAGGTATTTGTCTATTGCCTATCTCCCCAACCAGAATGTAAGCTCCACATGAACAATGATTTTGTTTTGTTCTCCACTGAATACTCAGTACTTAGCAGAGCCTGGCATTTAATAAGTGCTCAATAAATATCTATTAATGAATGAATGACTGGAGAGGTCAAGACCCTCATGTGATATATAGTCTCATCTGGTTTCTTAGAGTGCAGTTAGAAACAACAAATTAAAGGGGGCAGCTGAGAGAAGCAGCCATATAAACACTGAAAGCTGACAGAGAAAGATAGGGAAAGTTCAAAATTGCAAACACAGTAATGTAGGCCAGCAATGCAGATCATTTGTTATATGGATAAATAATCCTATATCCTTTAATAATCAATATCACTGTATTACAACAAACTGCAATAACAGAAGGTCTTCATAATAAGTCAATTCATCAGTTTAATTGAGCATCTATACAGGTAAGGCTTTGGTAGGAGCTAGGGGAATCTTTATTACTAAGAAAAGGTTAAATTGTATTCCATGCACTTTGTTTAAGGAAGCAAAGTCTCCTTAAATTTTAAAACTTTTAAATTTTTTTTAAAAAGTGAATTTTAAAACTATTTCCATGGAAAGTAATTAAAACACAAATTTTACTTTTAAAAGGAAAAGATATAATTTTTTGGAAAAGACATGTAAATGGAATCTCTCAATTCCCAATGAAGTCAGATGAAGAAATCATTACCACATTTGACAAGTTTAAAAATTAACTTAATTTTTCTTTTTAAGAAAAAATTCATTATTGACCTATAGATCATTAGGCTTGCAACAGCCTATCCTCACCTCTGTTAGAAGTGTGTAAGATTTTTAAAATAGATTAGTGCATTCCTCTATTTAGCATAATTTCTAACAATACTGGTAAAGTTACACTTAACCCAATACCCATTTCTCTCTTTAAATCATAAGCTATTCAGAAATACTACATAGTTGAAAACCTTGACAAAGGTCTTTCTCAACTGCAAGATTTATGTATACTAAGTCAGAGCTTCTCAAATGTAAAGGTGCATACCAGTCATCCAGGGATTTTGTTAAAATGATTCAGTAGATTTGGGGTAAGCCTCATATTCTGCATTTCTAAAAAGCTCTCAAGATGATGCTGACACTACTGGTCCACAGATCATACTTCTGAGTATCAAGGCACTAAAGACTATATGACCTCAAAAATTACTAAGTCACTTTGGAGAAGAATATTGAAATAAATGAAAAATCAAAATTCTATCTGATTAAGTCTTACCAAAGTTTTAGAACAACATATTGAATGCATAATTGCAAAGCTAAGTTAAAATTAGCTTTGCTTACTTTTCTTAGTTCTTATCTTCATAAAACCTAACGTGGGCTTCCCTGGTGGCGCGGTGGTTGAGAGTCCACCTGCCGATGCAGGGGACACGGATTCGTGCCCCGGTCCGGGAAGATCCCACATGCCGCGGAGCGGCTAGGCCTGTGAGCCATGGCTGCTGGGCCTGCGCGTCTGGAGCCTGTGCTCCGCAACAGGAGAGGCCACAACAGTGAGAGGCCCGCGTACCTCAAAAAAAAAAAAAAAACTTAATGTATTCTATCATAAGTTTAAGAGTATACTATATCAGCTTCCACCAACATATTATTTCCTCAATTAAGTTTTCAAAGTGTACTTGTTACTTAGCTATCTCACTCAGAATCAACTATGACCCCTGTCTCAGAATCAACTATGCCCCCTTTCTCAGAATTATCAATAAATCAAAGTATCTTCTTTCAAAATACTGTACTAAGCAGCCTGGTCTAAAGCTATTTAATTAACAGAGTGCTTTATTACTAAGACTCACAGTTTATATCACAACTGGATATACCTAAACTACCCAACTTTTATATAGTGCTTTATAGTTTACAAATGCCTTCTATTATATTATTTAATCCTCACAACAACTCTTCAAGGTAGTTTTTATCATTTACATTTCATAAATAAGGAAACTTATCAGAAGTAAAATGGTCCAAGAGTACATAATAAGTGAAAGTACTAAGAATTAAATTCAGTCTTCTGATTTAAATACAGTCAATTCCTGATTAATTTCTACGTAACTGCAGGAGGAAATATAGATAACTGAAAATAGCCATTAAAATCAAAACAACAGTTTATTCACGGACAGTTACTACATCATGGCTTGTCATATGACAAGAAAGGAAGCAACCTAAATATCTACCAGTGAGGAATAAGTGAAATAAATTTCGGTTTACCTATACAATGAAATACTATGCAGTTTTTTAAAATACATACGGTAACTTTCAGGTTCCACTCCAACATGTAAAGAGCTTGGAAGCCATCACTCTTTCTCTCATAACGAAACAAAAGCTGAACGAACTGAAAACCAATGGACTTTTCTTAGATCCATCAGAGACTGAAGTCACAGGACAAAGTGCCACCCAAGAAACTAGAGAGAACAGTGAATCCAGAGAATATAGATTAGCTAACTGAAGCAGAAGCCACGGGAGCCAGGAATTGGTATGAACACTTAAATGGTAACTTCAACAAGTTGCTGGACACTGACTGTGGACTAGTTTGAAAGTTTAAAACTCCTGTGGGTCTCCTCTAAGGAGGTATGGGCTGCTATACTTTCCTGGGCTTTATGCCCCACAAGGTTATCATAGTGAGGATCAGAGAAAAATCACCTCCTGTTTGGCCAGAGGAGGGGGAAAGTAACCATTCTGATATAAGTCCAGAGATTTCTCCACAACAAAAGCCTATTCAGCAAAGGAAAAGACTTTGCCAGAGCTTTATCCAACTTGGGGAGAAGAAAATTACCCAATTCCTGCCCACTCTAGCCTTACTGACATACCTACAGAAAGAAGAGCGGAAGCTGAGAAGCATTTGTGAAGACTCAGGGGCACAGACCCTGCAAAAGACTGATATCTTATCATAGGGTTATAGACCACTTTCCATCCCCTACACCTTACCACCACATGAATAGGGCTCCTACACAATAACAGGGTTATGGCTGAAAAAAAAAATGTAACACTCTAACTCTATTTAAGAAGGTGTTTCTAGGGAAATCCAAAGACAACAAGGGAAACAAAAACAAGGACACTAAAGGAAATTGAAACCTCTGACACCTACTGCTACAGCAAACAGTAATCACAGCCTAATTCTCAGTCAGATAAATACAAAAAAAAAAAAATTAAAAGTCATGCTAAAAGGAAAGAAAAAGCATAGTCAGAAGAGTCAAAGCAAGTATTAGAACCACACTCAGATATAGCAGAGGTTTTATGATATCAGACTGGGAATTTAAAATCACTATGATTACTAAGGGCTCTAATGGAAAAAGTGGACACCATGCAAAAGCAGATGGATAATGTAAGCAGAGAGATGGAAACTCTAAGAGCCAAGAAATATTAGAAATAAAAAACACTGCAACAGAAATGAAGAATGCCTTTGATAGGATCATCAGTAAACTGGACACAAATGAGAAAAGAATCAGCGCACTTGAAGAAGTATCAACAGAAACTTCCCAAACTAAAATGCAAAGAGAGAAGAGAATGAGAAAACAGAATATCCCAGAACTGTGGGACAATTAAAGAAGGTGTAACATATGTATAATGGAAATACCAGAAAGAGAAGAGAGAAAAGAGTAGAATAAATACTTGAAGTAATAATGCCTGAGAATATTCCAAAATTAATGATAGGAGCCAAACCATAAATCCATGAAGCTTAGACTACACCAAGAATGAAAAACTGCAGAAAACTAAAAGACAAAGAGAAAATACTGAAAAAGCCAGAGGAAAAAACACTTTACGAATAGAGAAACAATGATAAGAATTACACTGACATCTTGTCAGTAACCATGAACAAGAGAGTGGAGTGAAATATTTAAAGTATTGAAAGAAAAAGCACCAACCTAGAGAAACTACCCTTCAAAGTGAAGAAGTAATGACTTTTTTGGACAAGTGAAAACTGAGGGAATCTGTCACCAGTAGACATGCCTTGAAAGAAAAGATAAAAGAAGTTCAGAGAGAAGGAAAACAACATAGATGAGAAACTTGGATCTACAAGAAGAAAGGAAGAGCAACAGAGAATGAATAAATAAATGTAAAATAAAATATTTTTTTAATTTCTCTTTGATTTTAATAGACAACTGTTTTGTTCAAAGTAATAATAGCCACAAAGTATTGGGTAATTATAGTATATGCATAAATTAAATGAATGGCAGCAATGATATAAGGAATGGATGGAGGAATTGGGAATATTCTGGGGTTTGTTTTGTTTTTACTTTTTTTTTTTTTGGCCATGCAGCAAGGCATGCGGGATCTTAGTTCCCCGACGAGGGAACAGACTCGTGGCCCCTGCAGTGGAAGTGTGGAGTCTTAACCACTAGACCGCCAGGGAAGTCCCTGATATATTCTGTTATAAGATACCTGTGCTACTTGTGAAGCAGCATAATGTTATGTGAAAGTGGACTTAGATCAGTTGTAAATGTACATTGCAAACTCTAGGGCACTAAAAACATTTTAAAAAGAAATATAATTGATATGCAAGGAAAGGAGAGAAAAATGAAACCATATAAAATGCTTAATTAAAGCCAAAGAAGGCTGAAAGAGACAAAAGTATTAAAAAAAGAACAAATGTAATGAATACAAAATAGTTACAAATATGGTAGATAGTTATCCAACTGTATCAATAACCATTTTAAATGTGAATGGTTCAAATACAGCAATTAAAAGAACATCTGAGTGCACTAGAAAAAAAAAAAAAAGACCCAACTATATGCTGTCTACAAGAAACCCACTTTAAATATAAAGACACAATTTCAGAGAATGCAGACACTTTTGAGCAGAGGAATATCCCAGGGATAAAGAGGGGCTTTACATAATGATAGGGGTATAAATTCTCCAAGAAGACATAACAATCCTCAATGTATATACCTAACAACAGAGCACCAAAATATGTGAAGCAAAATCTGACAGAACTGCAAGGAGAAATATAGATGGATTCACTATTACAGAGACTTGAACACCTCTCTATCAGTAACTGACAGATCCAACAGGCAGAAAATTAATAAGGATAGGGTTGAACTGAACAGAATCATCAGTCAACTGGATCTAATTGACATTTATATAGTACTTCACCCAACAACAAAGAACACACATTCTTCTCAGGCTCACACAGACCATTCACCAAGATAGACCATATTCTGGGCTGTAAAACACCCTCCCCCTAAAAGAACAGACATCATACAACGTATACACTCAGACCACAATGGAATTAAACTAGAAAGTAATACCAGAAAGGTAGCTGGAAAATCCCCAAATATATGAAGACTAAATAACACACTTCTAAATAACATATGGGTCAAAGAAGTCTCAGATAAATTTTTGAATATTGTGAAGTAAGTGAAAATTAAAATACCACTCATCAAAATGTGTGAGATCTATCAAAAGCTTAAAGGGAAATTTATAGCACTGACTGCATATATTAGGAAAGAAGAAAGATCTAAAATCAATCTCAGCTTCCACCCTAGGAAACTAGAGAAAGAAGAGCAGTATAAGCCTAAAGTAATCAGAAGAATTTTTTTAAAAATAGAGCAGAAATCAATGAAATTGAAAATGGAAAATCAACAGAGAAAACCAATGAAACAAAAAAGGGTCCTTTGAAAATATCAACAAAATTGATAGATTTCTAGCCATGTATTATGGTGTATCACACAAAGCTTTTATTTTGGTTTTCAAAATAAATGAGTGCTAGTTTTCTTCTCCAACTAAAATATAAAATGCTTCTCATATTCCTCCCATTTTGCTTAACCTTTCCACAATTCTCTGGCTTTATATAGAGCACATTTATGTTACAAAAATTTACCAAAAAACAAGCAAACAAAACCCAGATATAAGACAACATACGTCTTATCAAAGAATGGAAAACAAAAAAGCTTACTTTTGTAGCATAACATGAAAACATAACAGACTTCACATTTCTCAGTAGAGGAATCAAATGAGTTAATCCATTCCCTGACACACAAGCTTTTTCTTTCTCTTTTTCTTTTCAAATGAGTTAGTCATTATAGAAAGGCTAACTTTTTAGAGTAGACCTGAGTAACTGTTACTCAACGGAAAAGAATGCCAGGAAGTTTTACCATTGCAAAACATACCCCAAATAAAGCACTGCTGCCATCATCATCCAACAGGTGTCATCACACCCAACACCCACCTCCTTAGAATCACTTTAGAATCATTAATTTAAGGAGTGGTGGCTTGGCAGCATATGGTTATAGGAAAAAATGGGACTTTGAAATCTCTATTCAAGTTCCACCTCTACCATTTTTATTACCGTTGTGACCTTGTACAAGTTACTTAATCTAGGACTCAATTAGTTGGTTGCCAAGCACCAAAAATATCATTCCAACTAGTTTGTGTAACAAAGGACAACTTATAACAAAGATACTAGGGTGCCTCTTGCAACCCAATCTCAGGACCATGGACAAAGTCACTTGAACACAGCCAAGACTCTGTATCTGCTTCTCTCCTTGTTCTTTCTTCAAGATGCCCCTGCTTATCTACTTCACAGGGCAAGAAACAAGGCCATTAACAGTTTCTCAGTTTTGTGTTTTATAGCTTCAGCCACTGGAGAGAAAACAAATTATTCCACCCTCTGGGCACTTAGGACCCAGGAAAAATTGAGTAGCCTGGCTCAGTGCGGGCGTCTAGAACTGGACCAATAAACTACAGAAATGGGCAGAACTGTGATTGGCCTCCCTGGCCCCCTCTAAGCCAGAGCGATCTTTTTAAAGGACAGAACTGATTCAGGATTAACCTGGTTAAAATTCCTCATGGCCTTCCCCAATACACTTAAAGTAGAAATCCATACCTCTCACTGAGCCAGAGCTAATGCGCCTTGCCTGGTCTGCCTCCCGTTTACCTCCAAAAGCCCTCCTGCCCACTACACAGCTCAGCTTCATCTACTCTGGCCTTTCTTTAGTCCCTTGAACCTGCCAAGTTCTTTCCCATCTCAAAAATTGTTTTCCACGCATTCTTTACCTTCTATTCTTTTTTCACATAGGTAATGTCCACCAATCTTTCCTCAAAGAAGCTGTCCCTGATTTCCAAGGTAAACTAGGTTACCTGTTCTTGTCCTTTAGAGCGCTCATCACAATTTCTAATGATAAATGTGTGCCTTTCTCTAGTATCAGTCTCTTACCGTGCTGCTTAAGAGAATCAAGACCTCTATTTTACTCTCTTTTCTGTATCTATCTAGCACCTAGTTGGCCCTCACTAATTATGTGCTGAATGAATAATTGGCTTAGCATGGGACAATCACCACTAGATTATGCAAATGCAGATGAAGGAGAGGTAGCAGACAGGCAGAATTACTATTATCAAGTTATTAAAATGGCTGCTTCAGCAGTAAAGGGAAGAGAGTGGTGCCCAGGGAACCTGTGCTCCTGCTGAGCAGGATGAACTTGTTTAATTCAGTTAACCCCCTTCTTCCATAAAATCCTCATAAGACTATGATATCAAATAAGTAAGACAATAAATATAACAGTACCTATACAGTAGCTGGCACGCGGAGCAAGCATGCAATGGTACTTCTTTTCCTCTTAGGAGACCACGTTACCCTGTTACCTGTTATTCTTGAATATTATTAACCTCCAAATAAGAAGTTAATTAAAAACCTACAAAATACTCCAGTGTATATGACAAACACAGCTGTGTTTCATAACCCCTTTTCTCACAGCATCTTGATCTTACCACCTTCCTAAGAGATTTACCTGCTCTTCCGTCGTAATTATATCAGCTCAAACATCCATTTAGCTTAAAGAACAAGTACTAGAAACGCAAAAATGAGGGCAAAACAAAACAACCAACCAAAACAACAACAACAAAACTGCCCTGTCCTCAAGGAGGACTTTCTCCCTGTCTCCCTCTGCCTCCAACCACCCCATCACCGTACTCTTGCCCGGCCAAAAGATCCACAGCACCCAAGGCAAGGCTGCCAGATTTAGCAAATAAAAATACAGGATACCCCGTACATTATCTGACAACCCTATTCTCAGGTCATATTCCAACTCTTTACCTTCATACACCCACTCCACAACTTTAGTTACAATATTTTTGCCTTCTAAAACAATTTCCCTGGAGATATCTTAATTCTGTTTCTTGGTGGTGCTGGGAGTTTAAAAAAAGAATAAAAACAAAAGCAAACAAAACAGCAACCGTAACAACAACAAAAATTCCTTTAAAAACCTAAAAAGTCTTGCTCCCACGAATAGGCATGTGAGAAAAAGAGTAAGACTATAATCTTTCCAGAGGTAGATCCAGAAAGGAGAAATTTTCTGACAGGAAGTATATAAGCAGTCACATTAGAAAGGGAAAATGAACTCTCAGAAAAAAGGGTTACACTTAGATTCAAAACGCCTTTGAATTTTATTTGTAACCAGAAGGAACCTCAGAGATCATCTACTTCAACCTTCTCAATTTATAAATGAGAAAACCAAAGACCTTAAGAGGTAAAATGACTTGTCCAACGTTACAAAACAGATCTTAGCTCCTTCCAATTTCTCATTCTCTGACCTCTTGCCCCAGATGATGTAAGGTTGCACCACTCACTGAACTGAGGAAAATCTTCCTCTTCATGTCCAGTGGGTGTCAGAGGACAAGTTCCTAATAACGTTGTTATGTCTAGCACAAAAGAAACGTATTCCTAGCATTTCAAGGTAGATTCTGAATTGATTTTCCCACAGAAAGATTGTTGTACACATTATTTTCAATATAGGTATAGGTATTATACCTATAGGTATTTTCAATGTAATAGGTATTTTCAATATAGTATTTATATTAACTAATAATACAATTTTACAACTCTCTAATAGTATTAGTCTATTCTTAAAATTCAAGTATATTATAGGTTAAATTTGGTGAGTTGTCTGCAAATCTAACCAAGCATATTGTTTCTGAGAACGTAAGTTCCAAGTTCTAAACCATTTTACAAGTTTTAAAATATAATTAATCCTATTGTAAGTTAGGAACTACCACTACACAAAGATTCAAAATTATAAACTGAATATGATAAACTAAAAACACAAGATTCTTCATTTTATAAAAATCTCCACCCTAGAGGTCACTTATTCTTAAAATTAGGTACTCAGGCACATTTAGCACAGGATATACTCTACATACACATTTTTATTAATATTTTACTGGAAAAATGAAAAGTCAAAAAGAATCAAACATATATCTATACTCATCTAATTTAGGGAAAAAAACCTTTAATGTACATTTTCATGAAGTGACCTGTAAGAAATAAGGAGAAAATTATTATCATTTCATAAACGAAAGGTTGACAATGTATGCATTATACAGTATTTAGTGCTAGTTCAAAAAATGTGTGGCTAAAGGAATTATGCCTGAACAGGTAAATGAAGTTCAAAGAACTTCCAAATACATTTTTTTTCTTTTCTCTTGAGATAAAGCTATAAGCTTTATGAATTAAAAATTTATTTGATAGATCTTTTAAAAAATGTCTATATGGTACATTAAATCAATGGATAGTCTTCATTCATTCATTTTATTTGTCCAATAAAAAATTAAACCTATACTATTTGCTAAACACTATGCTAGCAATTTCAGATTTATGACAATAAGCACTGGGTCAGTTCCTGTCCTCAAGAAGCTTAGAAAAACCTTGAGTAAACTGTACTTATCCAAGTAATAATGACAGCTAAATTTTAGTTGGTCATTTAAGAAAACATTAAAAATGTCATCAAATTAATTCTCAAAAATAGAAGCTATACAATAGTAACTTTAAAGACATTTGAATAGTCTTATTTATATGAAGTTTACCCACAAAGTAACTAAAAGCACTGTTTTGGTAAAAGTAATAATAATATATTTTAATAGTTTTTGCTATGAAAATTAACAGTTAATCCCACGATAATAAAATCAAAAGCTACTAGCTACTGTGATAATGAAAATCAAGCACTTGGAAATACCTTGATAGATGAGAAACATTCTTCAATTTACAGCCATATGTCTCCAAAGCAAAATTCAATGTAAATCATCCATTCTAACATGCCACAGAAATTCCTAATGACATTTTTCACTGTATTTTACACTGAAATATTTTCCTCGTTCATTAGCTAAAATATTTAAATTTTCTTTGAAAGCGTCATGAAAACATATTTACTTAATTTATGCATACTACTTAGTGTCATAAATGGGTTTATTTCCATTTACATATAAAGAAACCAAGACAAGGTGTCCATTTTGTAAACTGCAAGGTCATTTCCTAACAAGCAACTGATGCTACACCATCAAGTTATATTATATGTGCGCCACTTCCAAGTGCCATAAAACAATTACCGTATCTTAAAACAACTGCCTCTGCAATGTCTATGTGCAATTCCGTTTTACCAAGAGGGTTATGGCAACAATCTTAAACAAGAAAAGCTGGAAAAGGAGGATCACAAAAAGAAAAATAAAACACTTATTTTTGGTCGTGAATCGTTTATTTTTAAATAGTGGGATGTAAACAGTTTTTAACATAATAAATAACCAACAGTTGTTTCTTCCATGTTCAAAAAATATTTCATTTTTCAAGTAGATCGTGCAAAATTGTAGCCTACCCATCCTTGTAGACAGAAGTTGGAAAAATGAGAAGAAATTCTATAACAAGTAATTAAATACATGATATTGCAAAGAAAAGAACTGAATAAAAAGTAAAATTTAGATAAATTTAGGAAATGTTATGGCAGTTAAAACCCCATCTTAAATATTAAGTGCTTCCTTTCTTTCAACCGAAGGCTAGAACTGGCAATCAAATATTCCGCTACTGAAAAACAAATACAAAACTTCCCTTATTCAAAACTTGAGAAATTTTATATCAAATATTGGACATTAAAAAATACACTTTTCCTAACAGAAACTTAGAGCATAAGGGAGAGTTCAAAGACTGAGACTGAATCTGTAATTATGATACAGTGCTACCAACAATTAGGAAAATGAAAGTTATCTCCTATACAAATTAAATTTAAAACATTAGACGGGTTGAATAACCAATAAATCAATTACATCAATTACCGGACAGGAATAAGACTTAGCTAATACATGGATCTAACACCGACAACAAAAAAACAAAACAAAAAAACCTATATATAATCCTAGGCACACTTTACATAGAAAAGGACAGAATTAGACTGAGTCGTATTCAAGTATCTAGTCTATCTGGGGATTAGTTAATTAATCGGCTATTGGACAGGTTATGAATGTTCATGTCAGATGTGCTTTCTTTTCACCATTATTCCAGTTCATCATCCGCAAGTGCAACAGAAGGCGTCAGAGTACCGAAGCTAGGGGGCATGCTACAGCAAGGGGAAAAGAAAAATGGGAAAGGTGCAATGGATGCTGCAGAGTTGAATAATTATCCGGGTGGCACAATGGGCGAGTCCTGCTGACATCGGAGCTGGGTGAGCAGCTCCCTAACTCTGCTCAAGGCACCCCCCTCCCCATAGCAGGCATCGGAGGCTAGAACCGCGCTTGGCCTCCTCTTCTAGCGAAGAAAGAGATCCCCGCACTCGCTTTACCGTTGTCTCTTTAGACACAGACGCGCAGCGCAAAAACGCAAACGCACCAGCTGGCTTTACAGAGCCTCGGGCACGTATCTCGAGCGGGGCTTCTCCGGCACCGGGTGCCGCAGCCTCCCCCAGAGCGAGGAGGTACAGGGGCAGGCCGCGGGGGCAGGGGCTCTCAGGCGGTGGCACCTAAGTAAGACCCGCAGTCTCCCCGCCTAGAGCAGCCTCGGGGCGGTCCCCGCAACCGAGCCCCAGGTGCGCCCGCCGGCCGCCGTGTCCCTGGGTACCCAGCCGGGCCGGCGGTCTGGCTGCCGAAGCTCTGGAAACCCGCGAATGGGGGTGGGGGCCGTCGCGGGGTAGGCGCGCCCATCCTCGCAACCTTTGCTGGGTTAGTGCTCCACGCACACCTCTCCGTTCTGGCCAGTGAGGAAGAGTTCCTCTCCTGGCACCCTGTCCCCCCAAAAAAAACAATTCCTAAGAGACTCGCGCTCACCCAGGAATCTTGAGGGGCTCTAGCCTTACCCCTTCTTCATGCTTCGGCGGTGGCCGCCGGTCCCTCTCAGCTCCAGGGACTCCACCTAGAGCCTCCAGGATTGTCAGGCTTCCCGGTGGAACCCGCTGTGGGCAGTGGCCGAGGTACCGGGCCACAAGGAACGCCGCCTGCGACGACCGCCGGTCACCGGACCCACCGTGTGCTCGACGCGCGAGCGAACAACACCGCGAGCCGCCGCCGCCGCCCCCCAGCTGCCCCCTCCCAGCGCGCGACTCTCCACAACCGGGCTCGAAGACCCGCGCCTGAAGCAGGGGGAACCGCAGGACTCTCGCCACCTAATCCCCCATCTTTCCCAAAAGGAGCTATTCCCCGCCAGTCAAGGTCTTCCCACTTATGATTCTCACTTTCCTCTTCAGCTCCCAGTACCCAGATGCATCTGTGCTGGGAAACTCAGCCCCCACCCACTCACCCATCAGTGGGGGAAATGAATATCTCTCTTCCCCCCCCCTTTCCTGAGGCTTTATGGTATTGCCCAATCCTCAGTTTGGGGGAGGGGGACGGAGAGAACAGTGCTCGGCCAGGGAATGAGGAAAGATGATAGCCAATTGAATGAATCTACCATTCAGGGGCGGGGTCAAAGAGGGGCCTGCCCACCCCGCCCCGCCCCCTTGACCTAAACTACAGTTCCCATCGTGCCTCTCCCACTTCCCGCCGCGCGGCACGCCGGAAGCGTAGCACTTCGAGGCCTCAAGGCATTTCGGAACTCGTAGTCTTTAATCTAGCCGCAAAGGTCCCGAAAGTTATAAGCTATTATAATTCTATTTCCCTAAGTAAATGTTTCAAAATTCCAAGTCCTGTTGTTCTTATTCTAATACTAATTAATCTACTGTAATGATTGTTTTAAAATATAAACGATTTCGTAGGAAAGGAGCTAAATAATGTGTGTCATGGCAATCTGTCAGGACCTGAAGCTACTCCTTCTTCCGCTAGGGCCTGGTCTCCGCAGAGTGTCTGTTGCCGTCATGTCGGCTGCGATCGAATCTCTGGCTGCTTCATATGGTTCGGGTTCAGGGTCCGAATCGGACTCGGACAGTGAGGGTGGACGGTGTTCGCTGCCAGCTGCGGACTCCCTTATGCACTTGACTAAATCGTCTTCAGATAAGTCCTCTCTGGCAGTGGCGGTGGACTCCGCTCCGGAGGTGGCAGTTAAGGTAAGCGTTTTGGCTACTATTGCGGGGCTGGAATTGTCGGTTTCTGTTCCAGAATCCGACAGTAACTTGTTAGGCCCCGGGTCACCTCGTCCTCAGTCCTGAGAGGTAAGTGGCTAACGCTTGGATCTCTTCTTCTCCCTACATGCATCCTCCTTGGGAGAAGCTGGGAACTGGAAGTTCAGGACAGCCCTGCACTCCCTGCTCTCGCCTCCCACCTTCAGAAAGCAAGCGGGAAGAGGGGGTGAAATTTGAATTTATGGATTAGGATGTGGCCTGGATGGAGTAGGTGTAACAACATAAACAAAGGTAAATAAGGACTTCCCAAACTAGAGTATGTGCCCACACTTGAAGTGAGCTGTGGCCTGGCTTTGTTTTGTTTTTGACGTCAGAACTAAATTCTGATCCCGGCTCCACCACTTGTTTGAACTTGGGCAAGTTGTACAACGTCCTCAGTTTCCTCACCTGTACAATGGAGATATAATTTTAAAAGGACCTATCTATATGAGAGGACTATTGTGACGATTAAATGAAATGATAAAAATAAAGCTTGCAGCAGAGATCCTGGTATCTAATAAAAGTGCATATATAAGTCAAGACAGTGAGAAAAGGCCTTAGATTTAAGAAACAGTGTGCATGATCCCAATTGAGGAAAGTGACGGAGGGAGAAATTGAGTTATATAGTTCCTTTAACAAATATTTATTGAACACATGTTACTTACCAGGAACTGTTCTAAGGGCTGAAGACACAGAGGCAAACAAGCCAGACATCTTTGACATCATGATTGCGTACATTGTAGTGGAAGAGGCAGCCAATAAAATATGAGCAAATAAAGTGGTTACAGATTGGATTGAGTACTGTAAAGGAAAAAGAATTCCGTGAAATAGAGTTCAGTGATGAAGAATAAGCTAGGAGTATGACTTCTGTAGATTGGTCAGGGAAGTCCTCTTGCAAAGGCAGCTTTGAGGAACAGGAAAAAGCCAGCCAAGTGCACGATAAGGCAAGAGTTTCCCAGCAAAAGGAGACAGCAAGCCTTGAGATGGCAAAGAGCTTAGTGTGTTTGAAGAACTGAGGAAAGGTCTGTGTGTCTAGAGCTGGAGAAGAGCATCCACCAGTTGGTAGTAGAGGCCCAGTAGAGCCCAGTGGGGGTGATCAGGAGCTGAAGATGTGGTGACGGGAGGCAGTGTGCAAAAACTCCTTTGTATTTAAGATGTTTCCCAGTCTAGTGATAGTGATATACCTGAGTCTTTTACAGGCTTTTAGTGAGCTATTCATGGATTTTACTTTTTACTAATGTATATCGAGTATGAAAGAATGCTTAGGATCCTCCTACTTTTATAACAAAACAAACTCCCCAAACTTACACCCCTCCTCTAGCAGCCTCCTGAGTCTTCATTCTTTTCACAGCTCAGCTTTTTGGAGCTCTCTCACTTTATCTCATTTTCTCCTCAACTCAATGCAGCCTTGCCCTAGCCTCTTGGGAAACTTACTCTCCCTGAGTAATGTCACTGCCCTTCCATTTGTCAAGTTCTGTCATCTGAGTTGAATATTTGCATCAAGTGACACTATTAAATAGTTCTTTTTTGAAACTTTCTCTCTTTTTGGCTTCCATGGGGCCATCCGCAGTCTTCTGATCCCCTGTTCTTCTGCCCTCCCTTTCAATATTAGTGTTTCCTGAAACTCTGTCCTTAGTCCCCCTTTGCACCCCTCATACTCTCCAGGCCTTCAACCTGCAGTGCTCCTGATGACTTACAGGTGAACACTGTCAAGTGGTTCACACAGGCTCTGGAATCAAGACCGCCAGCATTCAAGTCCTACCTCCAGCAGTTACCCAGATGGTGACCTTGGATAAATTAGGTGCTCTGTGTCTAAGCTTTTTCTCATCTGTGAAGTAGGGATAACACTAGTAACTATCTCATGGAGTTCAAGACTTGTCATAAAGCATGTGCCAGGCACACTATCCTTATCCAATTCTAAACTCCTTGCTAGCTTCAGAACTATTGCCGTCTCTCCCAGGATAGCTCTCAGGCACCTCCAATCCAATGTGCTAAAAAATTGACATTTTCTTTCCCTCGGGATCTGCTTCACCTGTTTTTCCCATTTGGATTAATGACCCCACAACCCACCCATTAGTCCAAGCCAAGAACAGAGGGGTCTTCCTTTTCTCTTCCTTCTTCCTCAGACCCTGAAGCTAGTCATTCAGCTGCTTCTAACATTTCTGCTTCATTAATTTCTCTCAAATCAACTCCTTCCTTTCCATTTTTACTGACACAGCCTTACTTCATATCTTCCTTACTTCTCTCAGGAGTCATTCTTGACTCTTCTTTCTTTCTGAACCCCTGCTATTGGGTAATGGGTCCTGTTCATTACCAGGACCCATTACCCAATAGTACCAATGATGTTTATCAAATCTCTCTTTCCTCCTGCCACTGTTCAGATTCTTATAATTTTTCTTCAAGACAATTATAATAACCTTCTAACTGGTCTTTCTACTTTCTCCATTCTTGTCTCCCAGTTCCATACCCACTTTTCCCTTCACAATGCACTCAGAGTGGTCTTTCTAAATTACAGTGTTATCATATCACTTCCTTGCCCCAAGACATCCTATTGCCTGCTGGGTAATTTTTGAGTTCCTTATGAGACCTGCCATTCTCCCATGCTGAACTCTCTACAAAGCACCCAAAGCCTATTTTCTTTTTTTCTCTCAAGTTTTTGCCCACGCTAGTCTCTCTGCATGGAGATCCCTTGCCTCATGACTCCCCTCATCCCACCCCCGAAAACTCTACCGTCCTTCAGTCTCAGTGCACATATTTCCTCTGTCTACCTTAGCCCCCTTTCCACATCTCAGTTATAGCACTTGCCACATTGCTGTGATTTGTTCATTTTTTTCTTTCCCCTGGACCAGACCCTGGCGACCAGAGATTGTTGTGTATATTTGTTTTCATGTCTTCAATGCCTAGTACACAAGATTAAGAGAAATACATTAGGTGAGAAAATGAATGAAAGAGTATAAGTGAAAACCAAAGTCTTGAAAAAGCATGTATGTTGAGATTCAAGGTACATTGATTGGGTGGGAGTGAGAGGAAGTCTCTAAAACTCAGTTCAATCACTTCAAGTTATAAGTAAGATAATCCAGGAGGAAAGACTGAATAGATATCAGAGGTCCATTAGAAGCAGCTGGGGCTAAACCCCACAGTGATCTGGTTTCTATGATGAGAGAGTAAGGGATATTGATCATCGCTCGTTTGTTAACATGCTTTTAAAAAAGCTTACACCCACTAAATTTAATGACAGAAAAATGTCCAGGGGAGGAGATGTGAAGCATACAAATAAGTTCATCTGTATTTGTCAAATTGTATTGTGACTAATAGCAAGCATTCTGGCAAAGTATGAACTTATGTAATGTTTTTAATCCATATCACTGAACACTAATGAGATTTCACGTACCTTATAGGTGATTTGATTTGATTTTTTGAAGTTACTGTTGGGTTGTCTTTTTCCTTTTGATCTGTAGGAGATCCTTATATATTCTGGATACTATCCCTTCATCAATTATGTGTTGCAAATTTGTGGCTTGTTATGCATTGTGGTTCCTTTTCCTTGTTGGAGAAATTCTTCCTTTTCCCAAAGTCATAAAAATATCCTCCCATTTTGTCTTTTGAAAGCACTGTATTTTTGCTTTTTCCATTTAAGTCATGACTCCACATGGAATTAAGTTTTGTGTATGGTGTAAACATTTTTAATAATATAGCTCGATCTTTGGTAGGGCTGTTCTACCTCCCCCACCCCCACCCCACCTCCATCCTTTTTTGTTGTTATTCAAGAATGTCTTGGCTATTCTTGTCCCCTGTAACTCTGTATACGGTTTAGAATTAATACGTAAATTCTGCTAACACCCAGGTGGGATTTTGTTTGGAGTTGGGTTGACTCCTAGATCAATTTGAAGACAGTGTTATATCTGTTCATTCATTTAGGTCTTCTTTAGGTTTTTAATTTCTTTGAAAGTTTATAATTTTCTCTATCAGTATCTTGAACAGTTTTGTTGCAGATATTTCTAGGTGCATCTTAGTTTTATGCTATTATAATAATAAATTGTGTTATTTTTTCCATTATTTAATTTTTTGACTGATCTTACTACTTAAATAATGGTATCAGCTGCAAACAGAGTATTTTTTTCTTCCTTTCAGTCCTTTTTTCTTTTCTTTTTCTTGCCTTGCCATGATTGCTAAGATCTCCAGAAAGATCAAAAATAAAAAGAGGGGAAAAGAATATATCAGGCAAATTCCAAGAAGAAGAAAATGGCATTGGCTGTATTAGGGTCAATAAAATAGACTTTAAAACAGAAAAAGGATCACTTCATAATGATACAAGGTTCAGTTCACAAAGAGGTACATAACAATTTTAAATTTATATGCACCTAATAATGTAAGCGCAAAATATTGAAGCAAAAGTTTTTATAGGGGCTTCCCTGGTGGCGCAGTGGTTGAGAGTCCGCCTGCCGATGCAGGGGACACGGGTTCGTGTCCCGGTCCGGGAAGATCCCACATGCCGCGGAGCGGCTAGGCCCGTGAGCCATGGCCGCTGAGCCTGCGCGTCCGGAGCCTGTGCTCCGCAACGGGAGAGGCCACAACAGTGAGAGGCCCGCGTACCGCAAAAAAAAAAAAAAAAAAAAAAAAGTTTTTATAACTACGAGAGAAACTGACAAATCTACAATTACAGCAGAAGATTTTAATATACCTCTTTCAATAATTGATAGAATAAGCAAAACAATATCAATGATGACACAGAAAATTCAAACAACGAAATTAGCAAACTGTATCTGAAGGGTATAAAGGACATGGCACTCAATGCAGAAAACTGTTTTCAAGCAGTAATAAAACATTTTTAAAAAACTGACCATATACTAGGCCAGGGATTGGCAAACTTTGGTAAAGGGCCAGACAGTAAATATTTGGGGCTGTGCAGGCCACATACAGTCTTTGTCACATCTTAATGAATGTCTTTCCCTCTTTCTTTCTTTTTTTAAACAACCCTTTAAAATGTAAATATCTTACATTTACTTAGCTTGTTGGTACAAAAGCAGACTGTGGGCTGGACATGGCCCAATAATTGTAGTTTGCCAACCCCTGTACTAGTCCATAAAATAAATCTCAATACATTTTAAGTCATATAATCACATTCTCTGACCACAGTGCATCTAAGCTAATCAGTCACAAAAAGATAAACTATAAAATTCCCACATTTGAAAATTATAAATTGTACTCAGTAAACCATGGGCCAAATTTTTAAAAACTAGAAAATATTTTGAACTAAACAATAAGAAAACAATGCTTATCAGAACTTACGAGGTGCAGCCATAGTAATAATTTTTTTCAAGTATAGTCTTAAATACACATAACAGTATAGAAGAAATGAGCATAGAATATCTTTCCATTTTTTGTATCTTTTCAATTTTTTTCATGAATATCTTATAGTTTTCAGTGCATGTATCTTTCACCTCCTTGTTTAAATTTGTTCCTAGATGTTTTATTGTTTTTCATGCTATTGTAAATTGGATTGTTTTCTTAATTTCTCTTTCTAGTGGTTCATTGTTAACATATAAAGCAACCAGACTTTTGTATATTGATTTTGTACCCTGCAACTTTACTGAATTCATTTATTAGTTCTAATAGTTGTTTGGTGGAGTCTTTAGAGTTTTCTCTATATAAATGATGTCATCTGCCAGTAGTGACAGTTTTACTTCTTTTCCAATTTGGATGCTTTTTATTTCTTTTTCCTGCTTAAATTGCTCTGACTAGGACTTAACAATACTATGTTTAATAAAAGTGGTGAAAGTGGGCATCTTGTCTTGTTCCTGATCTTAAAGGAAAATTTTTCATCTTTTTGCCATTGAGTATGTTAGCTGTGGGTTTGTCATATATGGCATTTATTATGTCGAGGTACATTCTGTCTATACCTGCTTTGTTGAGACGTTTTATAAGGAATGGATATTGAACTCTGTCAGATGCCTTTTCTATGTCTATTGCGATGATGTTTATTCTTTGTTAATGTGCTGTATCACGTTGATTAATTTGCAGATGTTGAACCATCTTTGCATCCCTGGAATAAATCCTACTTGATCGTGGTGTATGATCCTTTTATTGTATTGTTGAATTTGGTTTGCTGACATTTTGAGGATGTTTGCATTTAAGTTCTTCAGGAATATCGGCCTGTAATTTCCCTTTTTTGTGGTATCCTTGTCTGGTTTTGGTATCAGGGTAATGCTGGTCTCATAAAATGAATTTGGGAGCATTCACTCTTCTTCAGTTTTTTGGAAGAGTTTGAGAAGGATAGGTGTGAAACGTTTCAATATTTGGTAGCATATTGAAGCCTTCTGGTCCTGGAGTTTTATTCTTTGGGAGTTTTTTGATTACTGATTCAGTCTCCTTACTAGTAATTGGTCAGTTCAGATTTCCATTTCTTCATGATTCAGTCTCGAAGATTGTATGTTTCTAGGAATTTATCCATTTCTTCTAGGTTGTCCAATTTGTTGGCATATAGGTGTTCATAGTAGTATCTTATAATCCTTTGTACTTTGGTATCACTTGTAACTTCTCTCTTGTTTCTGATCTTATTTATTTCATCCTCTGTTTTTTCTTAGTGAATCTAGGTAAAGGTTTATCAATTTTGTTTATCTTTTCAAAGAACCAGCTCTTGTCTTTTTCTTTGTGTTGTCTTTTTAGTCTCTATTTCATTTATTTCCACTCTGATCTTTATTATGTCCTTCCTTCTACCAACTTTGGGCTTCATTTGTTCTTCTTTCCTAGCTCCTTTATGTGTAAAGTTACGTTGTTTATTTGAGGTTTTTCTTGTTTCTTGAGGTAATCCTATGTCTCTAATTTCCCTCTTAGAACTTCTTTTGCTGCATCCCATAGATTTTGGTATGTTGTATTTCCATTTTCATTTGTCTCAAGGTATTTTTCTTTTTAATTTCTATTTTGATTTCTTCATTGACCCATTGGTTGTTCAGTAGCATATTGTTTAATCTCCACATATTTGTGGTTATTCCAGTTTTCTTCTTTTAATTGATCTCTAGTTTCATACCATTGTGGTTGAAAAGATGCTTGATATGATTTCAGTCTTCTTAAGTGTATTGAGACTTATTTTGTGGCCTAACATATGATCTATCGTGGAGAATGTTCTATGTGCATTTGAAAAGAATGTGTATTCTGCTGCTCTTGGATGGAATGTTCTGTATTTATCTATTAAGTCTATCTGGTATAATTATTGATTTTCTTTCTGGATGATCTGTCCATTAATGTAAGTGGAATATTAAAGTCCTCTACTATTATTGTATTCCTGTCAATTTCTCCCTTTAGGTCTGTTAATACTTGCTTTATATATTTAGGTGCTCCTGTGTTGGGTGCATAGATATTTACAAATGTTATACCTTTTTGCTGGATTGACCCCTTTATCATGATGTAATGTCCATCTTTGTCTTTTATTACAGTCTTTTTCCTCTGTATTTGTTAAGGGCCAAACTCAAAAGATATCTTTATATGAATTTCTATTTTTTTCCTCAGCCACTTAAACTCCCATTATAGAAAGTCTGTTCATTTCTATTTTTTGACAAAAAACCTATAACATAAATTGATAGTTTGTAATAATGGTTGATATTTATGTCTTGTTTATAGTTTACAAAGTGCTTTCACATCCATTTTCTTATTTGTATAACAGTAAGAAATGTGAAAAGGACTAAAAGGTAAATATTATATGATTTTATTTTCAAATTACTTTGAATCAACAAAAGGTAACATATTTAAACTTATTTGACTCATAGGGTATACTTTACTTACTGCACTTTAATTTTTATGGATAATGAAAGCTGAATAGAAATCCTTTGTAATTCTCTGGTAATTTCAATTGCATGCCTAATTGTTATTGAACTCCTCATGGGTATTAAAACAAGGTTGTGGTGTTGTCCAACTTTTTCTAATTAAACGTAAAATTAATAACTCTTCATTTTCTGAGGAGTTGTCCAGTTTGTTCTATAATTTTAGCAGGAGCCAGAGATGGAGGACCTAGTTATATTTTCATTAGTTGCCACATTGCTTTTTAAGAGTAGTTCTTTTAAAATTGTATTTTGCATTTAAAACTTGATGTCTTGTGGTACTCTGTTCAAAATAATTCAAATTTAGAATATTTAAAATACCCTTAATCAGAAAGATCTGGTAAACCATATTATAAAGTGGTTCTAACAACTGTATTCTAAAAAAGCCATTGGGGAAGTATGAACACGGCTAAGCCTTTTGTTATTATAAGCAGTTTATCCTTATAAAAGAGAGAAAAGCATTTAATTTAGTTTTTATGCAGTTTAACTTTGTGGTACTTGGTTTTGCTACTGAGCCCTAGGTAGATACTCTCTCTAATCAATGAAGATTGGGGTATGCTTTCTAGGGTAATATAGGTGGCCCAGCATTTGAACCCCCTTCCTTAATAGTCTTAATGTAAACAGCATCCTTCCCTGCCTCCTACCTTCAGAAGCTGGAAACCCAGATTCTATCCTCCCAACTCCCTTTCAGCTAAGGTTTAGGACTATAATTTGGGCTCTCAGGCAGATGCACCCACCTAAATTCTAGTCTAAAGCTAATCCACAAAGAAGCAAAGAAAAAGAATATTTTAAGTGGCAGTGATGACTCCCAACACTAAAAGATTAAAAGAAAATTAAAAGATCATCTATGATCTTTGCTAGCTTCAGATCTATCATCATCTACTCCCAACATCTCCCACCAACTCCGAAAATCTATCACCCATCACCCATTTTTGTCTTTGTAATCTCTGTTTCATCTCAGGGAGGATTCTCCTTCTCTTTTCAGAGGCTAGTTGGTTGTATCCTGGATTATCTCCCCTCTCACCTCTTCCAGAATGACCATACCTTTTTGATCATTCCCTCATTCTTATCATATGTTTCTCCCTACTTGCTCCTTTCCTGTAGCTTATGATTGACTAAATCTTTGGCTTAGCCTTTTCTTTTAAAAGGAAAAAAGTAAACTGAATTTTACCCTGAAAATCCTTCAGTCTGGTACCCCATCTCTTCTTCTTTACTGCCAGATGTCTTGAAAGAGCAAAAATATTGATGTCTTTTTTTTTTCTAAATCCTCGGTTATACCTCTGCCCCTTGCAACTGGCTCTCCATACTTCACCCCGCTACCAAAATTGCTCTGGCAAAGGTTTTCTGTGACATAATTGCCAATTTCAGTGACCTTTGGTCAGCCTTCATCCTCTTTAATTTCTCTAGGAATTTGACATATCTTTCTTCAGTTTAATTTAACAAATATTTATTGAACGTGCACTTCATGCCCTGCATTCTACTGGGCAGTAAGACTATAAAATATAAGTAAAAGTCATGTGCAACAAATAATGTATCACAAGGGCTATTAGGAGTTATGTGTAACATCTCTTAGGACTGTGGATGAAAAAGCATTTTTCCTGAGCCAAGAGGAGGGGCGGTATCAGGGAAAAGAAGAAGATGACATATTATCAGATAGCAAAGGGAAATGCATAAGGAACAAAGTAACATTGCCAACAACACAGGAAGCATGAAAGTGCTTGATATTTTAAAAAGTCAGCAATTAGTCTAATACAGCAAAAATGGGGGTACGTTAAAGCAGATAAGGACATACTATAATAGACCAGGCAAGATATGAAGTCTGAACTAGGATGGTGGAGAATGGAAGGTGGGAATAGGGTTGCTAGAGAAATATTTTAGGGGTAGAATCAGTAAGACTCAGTGCCTAATTTGTTCGTGTGTGACAGTGGAGTCATGGGGAAATGGTATCTTGTGTTTTGGACATACCAAGGTGTTTGATGCTGTGGAATATCCATATAATGAAGTTCAGTAGGCCGTTAGATATGTGAATACAGAGGCTAGGTATGGTCAAGGCTGCAGATAAAAATTGGGGCTGGAAATTGAAGTCAAGAGATAAGATAAAGATGTGGACAAATTTGAAACAAGAGAGGAAGGAAGTTTAAGAGAGTCTGACCTGAAGGACTCTATCTTTGTAAAGTAGAGAAACTAAGTCACCTGCTTTGGTGGGGGGTGTTTTAATAGTGACAAAATTTTGGAACAATAACTGTGTGCCTATAGTATTACTTTTCCTGTCAGTTTTCTATCTTTGGTCATTACCTGGTCTAACTCTACGAGATCTTCATTTGTCAGTGGCATTGCTTCTTCTCCAGCATCACTGTCAACTTCATGCTTTTCTACCTGTTTTGCAAAATTTGCGATGTTACTTTGCATTATCTTTGCATTATGTTTACAGATATATCCTACATCCGCAAGTGGCCAACAAAGATGGTGACATGATAGGAATAGTTCTAGGGGGTTAAGGCCACATTCGTGCATACAAAATCCAACTTCTGTAACTTTTTTTTTTTTTTTAACATCTTTATTGGAGTATAATTGCTTTACAGTGTTGTCTTACTTTCTGCTATATTACAAAGTGAATCAGCTATATGTATACCTATATCCCCATATCCCCTCCCTCTTGTTCCTCCCTCTGACCCTCCCTATCCCACCCCTCTAGGTGGTCACAGAGCACTGAGCTGACCTCTCTGTGCTATGCAGCTGCTTCCCACTAGCTATCTATTTTACATTTGGTAGTGTATATGTCAGTGCTACTGTCTCACTTCATCCCAGCTCACCCTTCCCCCTCCCCGTGTCCTCAATTCCATTCTCTACGTCTGCATCTTTATTCCTGTCCTGCCCATAGGTCCATCAGAACCATTTGGTTTTTTTAGATTCCATATATATGTGTTAGCATACAGTACTTGTTTTTCTCTTTCTGACTTACTTCACTCTGTATGACAGACCCTAGGTCCATCCACCTCACTACAAATAACTCAATTTCGTTTCTTTTTATGGCAGAGTAATATTCCATTGTATATATGTGCCACATCTTCTTTATCCATTCATCTGTCGATGGACACTTAGGTTGCTTCCATGTCCTGGCTATTGTAAATAGTGCTGCAGTGTATACCCTGAGAAAACCATAATTCATAAAGAGTCATGTACCACAGTGTTCATTGCAGCTTTGTTTTTTTGATATTGAGCTGCATGAGCTGCTTGTATATTTAGGAAATTAATCTTTTGTCAGTTGCTTTGTTTGCAAATATTTCCTCATTCTGAAGATTGTCTTTGCATCTTATTTATGGTTTCCTTTGCTGGGCAAAAGCTTTTAAGTTTCATTAGGTTCCCTTTGTTTATTTGTGTTTTTATTTCCATTTCTCTGGGAGGTGTGTCAAAAAGGATCTTGCTGTGATTGATGTCATAGAGTGTTCTGCCTATGTTTTCCTCTAAGTTTTACAGTGAGTGGGCTTACAATTAGATCCTTAATCCATTTTGATTTTATTTTTTGTATGTGGTGTTAGGAAGTGATCTAATTTCATTCTTTTACATGTAGTTCTCCAGTTTGCCCAGCACCACTTATTGAAGAGGCTGTCTTTTCTCCATTGTATAGTCTTGCCTCCTTTATCAAAGATAAGGTAACCATATGTGCGTGGGTTTATCTCTGGGCTTTCTATCCTGTTCCCTTGATATGTATTTCTGTTTTGGTGCCAGTACCATACTGTCTTGATTACTGTAGCTTTGTAGTATAGTCTATAGTCAGGGAGCCTGATTCCTCCAGCTCCGTTTTTCTTTCTGAAGATTGCTTTGGCTATTTAGGGACTTTTGTGTTTCCATACAAATTGTGAAACTTTTTGTTCTAGTTTTGTGAAAAATGCCATTGGTAGTTTGATAGGGATTGCATTGAATCTGTAGATTGCTTTGGGTAGTAGAGTCATTTTCACAATGTTGATTCTTCCAATCCAAGAACATGGTATATCTCTCCATCTGTTTGTATCATCTTTAATTTCTTTCATCAGTGTCGTATACTTTTCTGCATACAGGTCTTTTGTCTCCTTAGGTAGGTTTATTCCTAGGTATTTTATTCTTTTTGTTGCAGTGGTAGATGGGAGTGTTTCCTTAATTTCTCTTTCAGATTTTTCGTTGTTATTGTATAGGAATGCAGGAGATTTCTGTGCATTAATTTTGTATCCTGCTACTTTACCAAATTCATTGATTAGCTCTACTAGTTTTCTGGTAGCATCTTTAGGATTCTCTATGTATAGTATCATGTCATCTGCAAACAGTGACAGTTTCACTTCTTTTCCGATTTGGATTCCTTTTATTTATTTTCTTCTCTGATTGCCTTGGCTAAAACTTCCAAAACTATGTTGAATAATAGTGGTGAGAGTGGGCAACCTTGTCTTGTTCCTGATCTTAGAGGAAATGGTTTCAGTTTTTCACCATTGAGAATGATGTTGGCTGTGGGTTTGTCATATATGGCCTTTATTATGTTGACGTAGGTTCCCTCTATGCCTACTTTTTGGAGAGTTTTTATCATAACTGGTTGTTGAATTTTGTCAAAAGTTTTTTCTGCACCTGTTAAGATTATCGTATGGTTTCTTTCCTTCAATTCATTAATATGGTGATTTAATATTGATTGATTTGCGTATATTGAAGAATCATTGCATTTCTGGGATAAACCCCATTTGATCATGGTGTATGACCCTTTTAATGTGCTGTTGGATTCTGTTTGCTAGTATTTTGTTGAGGATATTTGCATCTATGTTCATCAGTGATATTAGCCTGTAGTTTTCTTTTTTTTGTGACGTCTTTGGTTTTGGTATCAGGGTGATTGTGGCCTCGCAGATTGAGTTTGGGAGTGTTCCTCCCTTTGCTACATTTTGGAAGAGTTTGAGAAGGATAGGTGTTAGCTCTTCTCTAAATGTTTACTTGTAAAGCCATCTGGTCCTAGGCTTTTGTTTCTTGGAAGATTTTTAATCACAGTTTCAATTTCAGTGCTTGTGATTGGTCTGTTTAAATTTTCTATTTGTTCCTCGTTCAGTCTCAGAAGGTTGTGCTTTTCTAAGAATTTGTCCATGTCTTCCAGGTTGTCCATTTTATTGGCATATAGTTGCTTGTAGTAATCTCTCATGATCCTTTGTATTTCTGCAGTGTCAGTTGTTACTTCTCCTTTTTCGTTTCTAATTCTGTTGATTTGAGTCTTCTCCCTTTTTCTCATGAGTCTGGCTAATGGTTTATCAATTTTGTTTATCTTTTCAAAGAACTAGCTTTTAGTTTTATTGATCTTTGCTATTGTTTTCTTTGTTTCTTTTTCATTTATTTCTGGTCTGAACTTTATGATTTCTTTCCTCCTGCTAACTTTGACATTTTTTTGGTTCTTTTTTCTCTAACTGCTTTAGGTGTAAGGTTAGGTTCTTTATTTGAGATTTTTCTTGTTTCCTGAGATAGGATTGTATTGCTATAAATTTCCCTCTTAAAACTGCTTTTGCTGCATCCCATAGGTTTTGGGTCGTCGTGTTTTCACTTCGTTTCTAGGTATTTTTTGATTTCCTTTTTGATTTCTTAAGTGATCTCTTGGTTATTTAGTAGCATATTGTTTAGCCTCCATAGGTTTGTATTTTTTACAGATTTTTTCCTATAATTGATATCTAGTCTCATAGCGTTGTGGTCAGAAAAGATACTTGACATGATTTCAACTTTCTTAAATTTACCAAGGCTTGATTTGTGACCCAAGATATGATCTATCCTGGAGAATGTTCCGTGAGCACTTGAGAAGAAAGTGTATTCTGTTTTTTTAGGATGGAATGTCTTATAAACATCAATTAAGTCCATCCGGTCTAGTCTGTCACTTAAAGCTTGTGTTTCCTTATTTATTTTCATTTTGGTGATCTGTCCATTGGTGAAAGTGGGGTTTAAAGTCCCCTACTATGATTGTGTTACTGTCAGTTTCCCTTTTTATGGCTCTTAGCATTTGCCTTATGTATTGAGATGCTCCTATGTTGGGTGCATAAATGTTTACAAGTGTTATATCTTCTTCTTGGATTGATCCCTTGATCATTATGTAGTGTCCTTCTTTGTCTCTTGTCTTTATTTTAAAGTCTGTTTTGTCTGATATGATTATTGCTACTCCAGCTTTCTTTTGATTTCCATTTGCATGGAATATCTTTTTCCATCCCCTTACTTTCAGTCTGTATGTGTCCCTAGGTCTGAAGTGGGTCTCTTGTAGACAATTTATATACAGGTCTTGTTTTTGTATCCATTCAGCCAGTCTATGTCTTTTGGTTGGAGCATTTAATCCACTTACATTTAAGGTAATTATCAATATGTATGTTCCTATGACCATTTTCTTAATTGTTTGGGGTTTGTTTTTGTAGGTCTTTTCCTTCTCTTGTGTTTCCTGCCTAGAGAAGTTCCTTTTGCATTTGTTGTAAAGCTGGTTTGTTGGTGCTGATTTCTCTTAACTTTTGCTTGTCTGTAAAGGTTTTAATTTCTCTGTGAAATTTGACTGAGATCCTTCCTTGGTAGAGTAATCTTCGTTATAAGTTTTTCCCCTTCATCACTTTAAATATGTCCTGCCACTCCCTTCTGTCTTGCAGTTTCTGCTGAAAGATCAGCTGTTAACCTTATGGGGATTCCCTTGTATGTTATTTCTTGCTTTTCTCTTGCTGCTTTTAGTATTTTTTCTTTATATTTAATTTTTGATAGTTTGATTAGTATGTGTCTTGGCGTGTTTCTCTCCTTGGATTTATCCTGTATGGGACTCTCTGCGCTTCCTGGACTTGATTATTTCCTTTCCCATGTTAGGGAAGTTTTCAACTATAATCTCTGCAAATATATTCTCAGACCCTTTCTTTTTCTCTTCTTCTTCTGGGACCCCTATAATTCAAATCTTGATTCATTTAATATTGTCTCAGAGGTCTCTTAGGCTGTCCTCAATTCTTTTTGTTCTTTTTTCTTTATTCTGCTCTGCGGCAGTTATTTCCACTCTTTTATCTTCCAGGTCACTTATCCTTTCTTCTACCTCAGTTATTCTGCTATTGATTCCTTCTAGAGAATTTTAAATTTCATTTATTGTGTTGCTCATCATTGTTTGTTTGCTTTTTGGTCCTTCTAGGTCCTTGTTAAACGTTTCTTGTGTTTTTTCCATTCTATTTCCAAGATTTTGGATCGTCTTTTCTATCATTACTCTGCATTCTTTTTCAGGTAGACTGCCTATTTCCTCTTCATTTGTTTGGTCTGGTGGGTTTTTACCTTGCTGCTTCATCTGCTGTGTATTTCTGTCTTCTCATTTTGTTTAACTTACTGTGTTTGGGGTCTCCTTTTTGCAGGCTGCAGGTTTGTAGTTCCCATTGTTTTTGGTGTCTGCCCACTGTGGGTGCGGTTGGTTCAGTGGCTTGTGTAAGCTTCCTGGTAGAGGGGACTCGTGCGTGTGTTCTGGCGGGTGGGGCTGGATCTTGTCCTTCTGGTCAGCAGGGCCATGTCCAGTGGTGCATTTTGGGGTGTTGTGAACTTAGTATGATTTTAGGCAGCCTCTCTGCCAATGGGTGGGGTTGTGTTCCTGTCTTGCTAGTTTTTTGGCATGGGGTGTCTAGCACTGGAGCTTGCAGGCCGTTGGGTAGAGCTGGGTCTTAATGTTGAGACGGAGATCTCTGGGAGAGCTCTCGCCGATTGATATTACATGGGGCTGGGAGGTCTCTGGTGGTCCAGTGTCCTGGACTTGACTCTCCCACCTCAGAGGCTCAGGCCTGACACCTGGCTGGAGCACCAAGACCCTGCCAGCCACATGGCTCAGAAGAAAAGGAAGAAAACTAGGGAAAAAAAAGAATAACTAACAGATAGAACCCCAAACCAAATGGTAAAAGCAAAACTAAACAGACAGAAATCACAGAAATAAACATACACACACACTCATAACAAGAAAACAAACAAATAAACAAAAAAAATAACGAACAGTCAGAACCCTAGGACAAATGGTAAAAGCAAACCTAAACAAACAATATCACACAAAGAAACATACACATACACACTATAGACCAGGGCTTCAGAATATCTGGTCCTTTTTCAAACTTCTCTCTGTTCCTCTGTGAGAGGACTTCATGGTCAATTTGCTTAGACTTTGGTTCTCAGCCTGCAACTTTGGAATCACGTGGGAAGCTTGAACCAATGCCGGGCCTCACTCGGGAGGAATTAAATGAGAAAATATGAGGTGAGGCCTGGCATGAAACTTCTTTAAAGCTTCCTGCTGGACTCCACCAGTCTATGGAGGCCAGCTTATACTTTAATAGAGGGAGGTAGACAATTAATACATGTCAGGTGATGATAAATATAATAGAGAACAATAAAGCAAGGTAAGGGGAAAGTAGGAAAACTGTGCAGAGACCTGAAAGGAGAGAGAGCAGTCATGTGGGTATCCAGAGAAAGAACATTCCAAGAACAGGAAACAGTAAGTGTGGAGACCCCAAAGCAGGACTGTCTTTTGGTGAATTCCTAGAATAACAAATGAGCCAGTGAGGCTGGAGTAAAGTGAGCACAGGCACAGGGCTAGGTGAAGACAGAAGTTAGTAGGGGCAAGGGACAGATTTGGAGGGTAAATTCTCTCAACCAGTTAGATTCAGACTTCTTCAGTTTATAATAGTGATTTTGTAACTTAAGCTTTCCTGAAATATAACCCATAGATGATATATAACTTCCTTAAGAATTTCAAAATATAACTTGAATACCCTAATTAAATTAAATTTTGTAAAGCAACTTTATATCATGTTTGATATGTAAATTAAACGTGTACTAATAACATGTTTTTACTAGTAAATGCTCAGGCAGGACAATACAGGAAGACAAAAATGGCCTATAAAACTACCCTTGGGAGCCATACTTTCTGAAAACAACTGGTAATGAGCCCTGTAGTTCTTTGTAAGGCCCCTACCCTAAATGGGGAAGCTACCGGAGGATTTAAAGTGAACGAGTAACATAATTGGACTAATATTTTAAAAGAATCACACTGGCCTCTGTGTGGAGTGAGGCTGTGGGTAGACAAGGGCAGAAGCAGGGAGACCAGTTAGGAGGCTATTACAGTAACAGCTGCAAAATGATAAACTGGACTGAGGTGATCGTGAAAGAGGACTTGAGAAGTGGTTGAACTCTGGGTGTTCATAGAAGGCAGAGGATTTGCTGATGGGTTGGATATACAACGTGAAAGAAAGAGGAGTCAAGGATAACTGTGGCAGTTTTCGCCTTAACACATGTAAGGGTGGGATAGTCGTTAATTTAGAGGAGGGTAGAAGGAGTCACTGGGGAAGGGAGAACAGAAGTTCCCTTTTTGGATATATTAAGTTTGAGATGTCTGTTAGACATCCTGGGAGAAAAGATGTTGAGTTGAAGCTCAGATATGTAAATCCCTAGAGTTCAAGGGAGAGATCCTGGCCAGAAAATGGTTATATTGTATGTATTGCATGTATTGTTTATGTGGTGGGGCTACACAAAAGATAGACTACCAGTGATTCTCTAGTGGAGATGAGATTTTTATGTTCATTAAGTTAGGGGATGAATTTAATAGTCGATGTAGATTGTTAGACTTTAGATTTAGAAGATTTGGGCCCTGCCACCTCCTTTTGTTTCTTCTGCAGTCCCTAAGCAGGTCCATCTGGGTACATATCTAATACGGTCTGCTGAATAAAGGAGTGCTTCTCCTGAATTTGGGACCAGAAGATCAGGTCTTTTGAGTTCATAAAAAAGAGCTGGACTCTCTTACTTTAAGGCTTTGAGTAGTATTAACTTACTTAGAAATTTTAATTTGTTCAGATGGAATAAAGTCAATGTTTTGGGGGGGTTTTTTTTGCGGTACGCGGGCCTCTCACTGTTGTGGCCTCTCCCGCTGCGGAGCACAGGCTCCGGACGCACAGGCTCAGCGGCCATAGCTCATGGGCCCAGCCGCTCCGCGGCATGCGGGATCTTCCCGGACTGGGGCACGAACCCGTGTCCCCTGCATCGGCAGGCGGACTCTCAACCACTGCGCCACCAGGGAAGCCCAAAGTCAATGTTTTTGAAGGAAAGAATTTTTGTTATGCATTCTAACCTCTATAACTGTTTATATTACCTTTATTAGTCTTTGATTATTAGACCTATATATAATTCTATACATTAATATATAGAATTTTATACTAATCACATAGCACTAGTGTAATCTTCATAAAAGTGATGTTAAAATGGCTAGTGTGACCTTAATGTAGTTTCTAAAATACAGTAAATACTTGTCGTATCTTTCACGTTTGTTTGGTTTTCTTGTAGGAAGATTTGGAGACTGGAGTTCACCTTGACCCTGCTGTCAAAGAGGTTCAGTATAATCCTACCTATGAGACCATGTTTGCTCCTGAGGTAAGAAAACGTATTATAGTTAAGAGTGTCTTTTGCTTTATAGTATTTAAATTATACATACGTAGATAAACAGTTGGTGAATTTTTCAATGTTTTCTGATGAAAGTATACTACTTAAACTGTTAGAAAGTATATCCTGTTATATGTTAGTTATATCTCAATTAAAAAAAGAAAGGAAAAGATATCCTTCTATTCTCCAAAAGTTGAATAGTATGCTTTTGTAAGAATAATATCTAATTCTTAGATGCAAACTTAGTTAACATCTTCCTCTCAATTTTGATAAGGGAGTATTACAAGTTAACCATGAGGGAAAAAATTTTGGTTGATTAGCATCATTAATGCATAGTATATTATGAAACATCTAGTGACAAATGCTGCT
This sequence comes from Aethalodelphis obliquidens, assembly GCF_003676395.1. NCBI lineage: Eukaryota > Metazoa > Chordata > Mammalia > Artiodactyla > Delphinidae > Aethalodelphis > Aethalodelphis obliquidens. The sequence continues at coordinate 48,540,758 of NW_020837947.1, read as the reverse complement.
GTGTTAAACACTAAAAAGAGGTACCATACTGACGTGGTCACTGCTCAAAAATAGTCACACGGTTTATTGCTTGCTCTGAGTCAGACATCTTATGGATTCTTTTTTCTGATGATGATAAATGGTGATGGAAGCATTTAAAAAAGCTGAAGAAGAAGAAGAAAAAAAGCAGAAATAGTGAAAATTGTCCATTTAGGAAAGTCTTTGTAGAAAAGATTAGATTTCTAGGTATTTAGCCTTTAAAAAGGAGAAAAGAATGCTTGACTGACAAGATACAGATATCAGAAAAAGGTCATTATAAGAAATAATAATATGGTTTCAGTAGCAGGATCTTTAAGAGCACTTTAAAGATAGAGATGAGGAGCTATATCTTATTGCACCCTGGTGGAGAAAGAAGTACTTTTTAATATTTTTCATTTTTTAGCATATAGTCATTGTCTTTTTATTTTTTTTTTGATAAAGCTGTTTCATGTAATTTTTGCCTGCTTAGGTTTCCACAGTCACTTAAAATATGGCAGTGGAAATGTATAGCACAGCCAAGGATGTCAGTGCTAGTGCTCTAGCTGTTCTCCTAAGTGTACAATAAGCAAAAAACTCATTCTCATGCTCTGAGACTGGTACATTTTTTATTTTATTCCATTATTTCCTAAATCCTTATAACCTGTTGAATTATAGGCTGTTTTATATCCCTTGGCACCATTTTAGCGCTGGCACGCTGCATGATTTTTTTTTAATGTAAAGTACTTCAATTTAAGCCACTAACTTTAGAAAATAAGAAAATTTGGAAGTGGCATGGTGTATGACATTCCTGTGTCAGTGTATTTTCTATGAAGCCTGTTTTTCTTAAATTTTTAGATCCTATGCATAACTAATATATTGCTGTATGATTAGTTTTCCAAACTTTCAAGAAAAATTCAAAAGGTCAAAAAATTTTTGGTGCTATTGACGAGGCAGTAGGTTTATCATTCTCTTTGGGGGATTATCAGTCTAATTTTCTGTTCTTTTTTTCCCGTGTTAGGGAAGCTCACATTAAATATATCAACTAGTTTATGTCAGGAACATTTCAGTGCTTATTGTCAACAATTTAAGGAAAGACTGATGGGACTGAAAAGTGAAGAAAAATTACAATTTTTCTAAGGAATTGTCTGTGACATAATAAATTATCAACTTTGAACTTTATGACTAGGGTCTGTATAACTTGGCAAAGTCTGGAAGGGTATTACCAGGAACTTTGCTGGATGAAATTCAAGTTCTCATATTTTGAGAATCCATCATTAGAGACAAGATTTAATCCTTCTTCTCAATCTAGTGTTTACCAGAGAGGACATGCTAAGTGCTTTTTAAAAAAAAAAGATGGAGACCACACTATTTCCTATAGTGCCTCTAAAGCACCAGTGAAGTTTAAGGAGAGACTGCATCTCGTTATAAAGATAAAAGTTCCATGAAAGTATTTGTAACTGGCAAATGTCCAGGTTAAGAACATGAGATGTGGGGCTAAAAAGACCACTTATTAGCTCTTATGTGACCTTAGATTATCTTAGTTTTTTCACAGGTAAAATGAAGATAATTTCTACTTGACCAAATTATAAGGATAAATGAGATAATACGCGATGTGCTTAGGAAACTGTCTGGCACAGAATAAGCATTTAATAAATTATAGCCTTTACTGTTATTTATGTTAATATTATTGGCATTGATGGCGAGATAGGCCTTTGTGAGGAAAGATTCCAGACAGAGGGGAACAGCATGAGCCAAATCATAAAATCTAAAGAACAGCAGTGTTTTAGTCATTATCAGTAGGGGAGAACGGGATAAGGCTAGAATAGTACTTTGTACAATCGGTATTGCACAGGCTTTAGGGGCCAAGGTAAAGAGTTCGGTCTTGATTTAATAGATGAATTTTTAGGAAGATTAATTTTAAAGGTTTGCATGATGGAAAAGAACAGGGATGGAGACTAATAAAACTACCATTTAGTACACTATGCCAGGTACCACACTGAGGGATTTGTATACCTTAACTCCTTTAGCCCTCACTACAACCCTATGAAATAAGTACTTTTATCCCTATTTTATAGTGAGGAATTCAACTGTCAGATTATACTGCCAGCAAGTGCCATATTTGAGGCTTTGAGTCCAGATCATTCTTAACAATCACACCATAACTGTAAGACCATTTAGAAGGTGCAGTTTTGACTTTATTAGTTTAGTAAACTAACAAATTGGCTATTTTATTTTATAAATTACTGTTTCCCTCCCAACCAAGGACTTTTCCTAGTTGATCTACCTAGTTATCCAGATAAGCTTTCTCAAATTACAGAAGGAACTTGAAGACATAAGAGCCATTGTTTTAGTCTAGTGATTTTCTTCATTTCACTCAATCCTGTTGGATCCGCTTAGAGAAAAGTCTGTTAGCTTCTCTAGACTCATATAAAACCCATAAGCCTCAGAGAGAATTTCAGACTCCTTAAAATAATATTACTTTAGGAATAGAAAAACTATAAAAGTTTAGAGGGGGAAAATGCCAGTTACTGTTTAAAATCTGGCCAAAAGGGCTGCTATAAATATTAATGTTAAAATGGACTTTAGAAGTCATATAGATCAGCTCTTTTATTTTATAGATGAGGGAACTGAGGCGCAAGGTCATAGAACCACTAATAAAATATACTATCGTAATAATTAAACTGTGCTTATGTCTTACAAGATTGAGGTATTCTGCCAATAAAATTGAATTGTGGTGATCTTTTCCAAAATTATAGAAAATAACAATTAATATGCTCTTCTCACCTTAAACTTTGTTTATAAATGTTTTATACATTGATTACTTCAATGAATATTAATGGAAAACTTAATACAGCAACTTGAGTATATGATTATTTGTTCAGTAACTTGGGTTTTTTTTCCTATATGTGAATTTATGGTTATGATTTCATATAGTCAATTTTTACTTATATGAATTTTCTTAATTCCTGTGATGTTATACTGCTAAGGCATCAACCCTCAAGTACTCTGCCTGTTGAAGACTTGAGAACCACTGCCTTATAATACATGGATCTCTTAGATTTATCAGCTAATGTCTTAAATTAAAAGTGCTTTTCTCCCAAGTTTATAAATAAATCACTACTTCACTGAGATGAAAGAGGTAAGGTTACTTACCTCAGAAACATTTTCGTTTTTGGTGCAATGTCTGAAATAATACTTAAATATGTATATTTTATATAGGAGATTTACAATTGTAATTGACTGTGATATACTTCAATATTATATTAGCCAAAAACTATTAAATACTCATACCTAATTAACTTGAATATGTATTTTAAAAAAATCACTTGTATACAAACTTAGGCTTAGACTTAACTACCAAAAGTCGAAAAGAAGCATTTAGAAATCAGTTTTGTGTATTTTTAAATATGCATCGTTTTGTTTTTTTAATGGTTAACCCAGAATTAAGAGTTGCATATTCACACAGACCAGGAACATCTCAGAGAGTAATTGGTAAGAGCTGAGTCCTGCTGAATAACATTCTCTGCCTTCCTCTGTTGACATGTAACGTCTTTGAGGTCAGCTCCAATAGCTGCCAGTAACCAGAAAGTTAAGGTGAGCCAGAAGTAGATGAGCCTACCCCAGGCAGCTTCCTATATCAGTGGAAGATTTTTTTCTTGTCTCAGCTTAAATATGTATAAAATATAAGCACGTTTAAATTTTTAGACAGTGTTAGGAAGAGTACCACAAGATATACTTTGCTGTAATATATGGATCTATATTCTTACAGAAATCAAAGTTCTTAACACTGAGAATTTTTCTTTAAAAGATGGAGGCAGGGCTTCCCTGGTGGCACAGCGGTTAAGAATCTGCCTGCCAATGCAGGGGACACGGGTTCGAGCCCTGGTCGGGGAAGATCCCACATGCCGCGGAGCAACTAAGCCCGTAAGGCCACAACTAAAGGAAGCCCACGCGCAGCAACGAAGACCCAACGCAGCCATAAATAAATAAATAAATATTTAATTAAAAAAAAAAAAAAAAGATGGAGGCAGTTTGATATGTATGACCTGTAGAAGAATTATTCCCTTTTTGTAAAATTTTAATAGAATTAGAATATGGAAATTGTACTTTCCTTTTTGAAATTGGAAATTATAAGCATAACGATTGGTAATTTATTAGATGTGATAGGAGTAACAATATAGGCAATGGGGATTTTTATCATTTTGGAATTTTTTTACCCCCAGAAATATCACATGCTGCTTTGCAGATGTTAACTGACTATAGCAATTAGATCATCTAGTCAACTTAAGTCATTTTATTATCTTTGATTTTATGGATGTTTTTGTAATAAATTTCATGACTGAATGAAGTTAACTGTAACTTCCAGCATTCAGCAATCTAGACTTTTTTCCCTACATTTCCACCCGTCAGCTCAGGAAGAACTAATACGAGCTATAAAGTCTTGCCCTATCCTTTAATTTAGAATAAATAGTAATAAAAGCTTTATATATGAATTAGATATCTTAAGATTGAATCATTTTAAACCTAGAAATGGAAGCTGTCAATAGAAAGGAATATTAATTTATTTTCTTCTAAAGCAGAAAAAATTATAAGGCAAATTAACGTTTAAATTCAGATTTTTATGCATAGCATAATGTTGATATGTAGAGAAGACAACATTCTGGTTAAGGAAAGGTCAATAATTTATATTTATGGCTCTGGAAGTGTATCATGGAAAAGGTGGTTTCAAATGGTAGTGACCTAAGATGTTCTAATGTCAAAATATTTATTATGACAGTCGACCTTCCAGAATTCAAATAAAAATATCCCGTCTACTTCCACTGTTTCCAAAGTGGGAAGTTCATTTTATTCTTTATTTTTAAAACTGTAAAGAAAAGAGTTGGATCTTCCCAATACCTTTTCTAATAGCATTAGTGACTTTAGGCAGGCAAGGTATGTCATCTTGACCTTTTTCTCCATTTCTAACATGAGAAAGAGAATACCTCTTTAACTTTCCAGAATTTTTGTACAGATCAAATTAAATAACATTTGGAAAGCCATTCTGGAAACTCAAAACATTGTAAACATACAGATAATAATGGCACTGTTTTGTGTAAGATTTTCATAGTGTGACTTTTCAGAGTGGAGAAGTTTTATTTACATTTGTAATGTCTTTTCCTAGGGACTTTTTCAAGGACTTTACTTTTACTGTCTATTTCCTATCTTCTGCCCCCAGTGAGACTGATTAATCTTTCCTTCATTAGTTCTTTCTATATGCCAGGCACTATGGAAAGTATTGACGGTTCTAAGTCTCCACCTTTGAGGAACTCATAATTTAGTAGCAGAGAAACATGTGTTTTTTAAATTACATCATGGTACCATTCCAAAAATCCCCCAAATCATCGTTTAGACAAAACTATAGTGTGTCTCAATTATCTAGAGCAACACTGTCAAACAGAACTTCCTGCAATAATGAAAATGTAGTAGCCAGTAATTGTATGTGGCTGTTGAGTTCTTGAAATGTGGCTGGTATGGCTGAGGAACTGAATATTTTAATTAATTTAAATTTCAATAGCCACACATAGGCTTGGGTGAGCTGGTTCCTCTCCAGTCCTGGTGGCTGCCAAACAGTGCTAACCAGCCATTGTCCAGTTGTACTAAACCATGGGAGGTAAGCATGTTCCCACACAAGTTAATGGGCCCCTGATGATTTAGAGTTAAAAATACATTGTACAATAATTCTACTCATTCTAGCTTTCTACACTGAGAATTTGGGTTTTTTTGTTTGTTTTTTTTCTTATAACATTGTAGTTTGGACCAGAAAATCCCTTCAGAACACAGCAAATGGCTGCCCCTAGAAATATGCTTTCTGGATATGCTGAACCAGCCCACATCAATGATTTTATGTTTGAACAGCAAAGAAGAACTTTTGCCACATACGGTAAGATGATAGCGAGTTTCAGGTTAAACCTTATTAGAAGTGGGGTGTGTGTGTGTGTGTGCGCGCAATGATCGATTTTATCTTCTGGCTTTTTAAATTTATTAACCTGGATTCCTTAAAAGGGTAGTATGTTTTCTTATACACATCTATAAATATTTATACAAATAGGAAGGTGCACTAATATTTTTAGCTGTCATTCTAAATCTGTTCTGATTTCTGAGTACTAGAAATATTCTGTGGTCTTAAAAACAGAACATTCTCTGTTGTACTTTTTTTTTTTTTTTGCGTTACGCGGGCCTCTCACTGTTGTGGCCTCTCCCGTTGCGAACACAGGCTCTGGATGCGCAGGCTCAGCGGCCATGGCTCACGGGCCCAGCCGCTCCGCGGCATGCGGGACCCTCCCGGACCAGGGCACGAACCCGCGTCCCCTGCATCAGCAGGCGGACTCTCAACCACTGCGCCACCAGGGAAGCCCTCTCTGTTGTACTTTTTAATGAACACTTGTTATTGAATGACTGTTGCATGTAGACTGCTATTGAAATTGGTAAATAACCGGATAGTGTTAAGAGGTATATTTTTATCTTCTTGTGTACTAGTTGACTTAACTCTCTTTCTCAGATTTTATCTCTGAAAAGTTTTCTGTTGATTACTGAGGGTTATCAGGAAATGGAATGGCCACAAATTCATTGCGTAAAATAATTATATCCTATCGGTGGGATTTGAGAAAGTTAATGTGCATACAAGGCTGGGGATCCCCTCTACAAGAAGATGGTCTTTATAAAAATGTCCTTGCTCATGGTTCCACAGACCATAGGTCTGGTCACTTATATCAGCTTTGTCCATATTTGGTAGTGCCTTTTCTTTCTCTTCCCATAATCTACATCTGTAGGTTGACAGACACACTGATCACCTTCTGCTTTGAAGAGCTTTTTGGTAGGGTGGGTGAGCAAAGTAACTGAGAATGTTTTTATGCCTGTTGTAGTTGTGATCTTTATGAATTAATTATTTATGCTGATGTTCTCTTCCCCAAAGAGTAACTGAAAAAGAAAACTTTGAACTTTTTTAACAAGAGATTTAATAATCACATTTTTAGACATCAGCAACTTTGTCTCTCTTATTTTCATTTAGTTTTCTTTGCAGTTAAAATTCTAATACCTCCTCCTTTTATTTCTTATAGGATTTTTTTAAAGTTCTAAACAGATTTTTCTGTCCTATCTATGATTAACTTCCATTATTATAAGATAGCACCCAAAATAAAGTTAAGAAAGCAGTATCATGGGAAATGTTATGTATTCGGTGATGCTTTTTAATAGCAATTGTTTTCACTAAAAAATAACATAAACCAATTTTAAACATTTAGGAAAGAGAAGAAAAAGGTTACCTATAATCCCACTATACTAAAATATCTACTTTTAGTAGATATTTTATTCCTCCAAGTCTTTTTTATTATACATATTTGTATTACAGTGCTGTAATCCTTCTAAACTGAAAATTTTGCAACTTTTTAATTCAATATTCTATCATAAGCATTTTTCAATGTTACTTTATAATCTCAAAGCTTATTATTTTTAAGCACTATGTAACATCCACTGATGGGTTTATATTACAATTTACATAATTATTCTAATGTTAGAAAATTACTTTTTTCTAGTTTTTAGTGAGCCATGCAAACTGATTCATCGTGAATTAGTTTAGAGGTTTAGTACAGATAGTCTTATTTATTTATCCACAATATGTTCTTGGAAACTGGTTGTAAAATGATTGACATATATTAAATTATATTTCACTGTGGCTAGGTTATAATTGACTTAACAGGTGCCAAAAGTCATAGCAAAGACTTTATACCTCTGAAATCTCCTAAAAGAGTTCAGTGACACTTCCAGTCCAATAAAATGGTTATAAATGCATTGTACCCATTGATTGTATAAGGGATCCCATGTAAATCTAAAGTATATGTGCATTACATAAAAATCAATTCTATTGCATCATGAATTTATTATATCCTAGCCTATAATAAAATGGACTTTTAAAGACTCTGCAGGGTTATTTTTAGACTTTAGAAGGAAGGGCCTTAAGCAATATTTTAGGTAGCTTAAATCTTTAAAACAAAATAAAACAGGTGAAAAAACTATCCTATCGCATTGAAAGCTATTCAGTTGGCTTTAGACCCAGGTTCAGAAACAGCTTACTTGGAAAAATGATAGCTGGTATTTTTTGCCTCTTCCATTAAGAGGGCGTGGACTAGAACAAAGATTGAACTATTTAGTGAGTCAAAGACATAAAAAAGGAATGTGGGGTATATACTATGTTAGGTGGCCTGGAATAAAAGGAGTAGCCACTTGCAAATTAAGTAATGTACGTCTGTCTCCCTTATGAGAATCTTAGAACTGAGAACCATTTATCTGAACTTAAATAAACAAGTTAACCAACCTCAAGTTTAGCAGTCTTTTTTTCTTTACCCCCAAGTACTAAGCAAGTATAGCTTCTGTTAATTTAAAAGTCTTATTTTCTCATAGAAAGTTCTTGTCTAGCTTCTGATAGTAATTCCTATCTGAGTTTTTCCTCTCACTCTTACACATGGAATGTAATGCTATGAGACCTTTCTGTTACCTTCTGATTTGCAAAGTACCAGGGAGCAAACCTTCCTTATATCTTGTATAAGACACAAGACATGTCTCTCTTACCTACGAGACATGAAGGAGATGGCACAGGAATTCAGCTTTTTTTAAATTATTTTATTTATTATTTTTGGTTGCGTGGGTCTTCGTTGCTGCGCACGGGCTTTCTCTAGTTGCAGCAAGCCGGGGCTTCTCATTGCGGTGGCTTCTCTTGTTGCGGAGCATGGGCTCTAGGCACGCGGGCTTCAGTAGTTGTGGCACATGGGCTCAGTAGTTGCAGCTCGCGGGCTCTAGAGCGCAGGCTCAGTAGTTGTAGCGCACGGACTTAGTTGCTCCGCGGCATGTGTGATCTTTCCAGACCAGGGATCAAACCCGTGTCCCCTGCATTGGCATGCGGGTTCTTAACCACTGTACCACCTGGGAAGTCCAGGAATTCATCTAAGTCTCATATTTATCACTCTATAACTCTGCTGGGATATAGAACACTGATCCTACTTTTCTAACCATTTTTAAATGGTTATAGCAGTGTTATAATCTAAGTGTATTATTTTACTTAGTTTATCACAGCCACCTCTATTCCTTAATCTGTAAAGACAGTCTCCTTTACTGTATCATCCCATTTACTTATGCTACAGTTTTGCTTTTAGCTCCCATTTATCATGTTTGTCCTGAGTTCTTAGTCTCTCAATGGTTTGTATGAATTCTTTTGTCCTGTTCTCCTCCCTTTTTGTCTTGGGTTTCTGGCCTGTTCCCTTACTGGTCTTCCTTGGGGATTCTCAGTAAGGTTTCTCCCCTTTGTCCTCCTTTCACTCATGATTTTCTCCACACCAGTCTATGAAAGTGGAAAATTTTAAATAGACACGTTTAAGCTGATTCACTTCATTGTACAGCAGAAACTAACACAACATTGTAAAGCAAGTATACTCCAGTAAAAAAAATTTTTTTAATTAATAAACACATTTAGTTTCACCACACTCATTATTAACTGAGTTTTAACTTCAATATTAACTCTTTATTAAACCCTTTTATTAACATTTTTTAACATCTTTATTGGAGTAGAATTGCTTTACAATGGTGTGTTAGTTTCTGCTTTACAACAAAATGAATCAGTTATATATATACATATGTTCTCATATCTCTTCCCTCTTGCGTCTCCCTCCCTCCCACCCTCCCTATCCCACCCCTCCAGGCGGTCACAAAGCTTTTATTAACATTTTTAAATGATTTTTTAAAATACTCTGCTGAATGAAGATGTCATAATTTATGAAAAAATTCTTGTATCATTTAGATTGCAAGTTGGTTCTAGTTTTCATTATTTAAAATGTGGTGATGTATATTTTAAGCTGCAGTAAAATGCTTTTTAAAATGTGGTAGTGAATTTGTTTGTGCATAAAACTTTATGGGTTGTTTTTCGTTATTAAGATGAATCTCCAGAAGTGGATCTAAGAATGTAAATGTTTTTAAAACTTTTGTTATATATTGTCAAATTGTTTTCCAAAAGAATTCTCCCAACTTTTACTGCCACCACCATGTATAAAAATCCTACTTTTCCTTACTCAAGGTCCATATGATTGTTTTTCCTTTGTTTATTTGATAGTCAAAATATTGTATTTCTTTATTTTAACTTTATCCTTTTGGATTACTAGTGAGGTTTGAAGGTTTTTTCATATATTTGTAATCATTCTTTTGCAAATTGTTTACAGTCTCTTCTCATTTACCTATTGAGACATTAATATTACTAATCTTAAGAATCTAACAATAAAACTAATATTATTAGAGCCATTTCAAGTAAAACTACAAAGAAAGAAAGTAAACACTGGGAATTCCCTCGTGGTCCAGTGGTAAAGAATCTGCCTTCCAATGCAGGGGACACAGGTTCGATCCCTGGTCAGAGAACTGAGATCCCACATGCCGCAGGGCAACTATGCCCATGCGCCACTACTAATGAGCTTGCGCACCTCAACAAGAGACCCCGCATGCCACAAACTACAGAACCCACGTGCTCTGAAGCCCCCTCACCACTACTACAGAGCCCACGTAACCTGCAGCCCACACGCCACAACTAGAAAGATGCCTGCGCACCACAATGAAGAGCCAGCACGCTGCAATGAAAGATCCTGTGTACTGCAACTAAGACCCGACACAGCCAAAAAAATAAAGAAAATAAATTTAAAAATTTTTTAAAAAGTGAACAGTAATTCTATTAAAAAGATAAAATGGAAAATAAGCTTCAGAAAGATAGATAAGAATATTTCAGAACTTAAATATAGATATATTCACTTATTTGAGACATAGGTTGGTAGAAAACTAATTGGACTAAAATTCTGTAGTGTTAGAGTTATATCTTGTTCTGTTGCTGGCTAACTTCTAGTAAGACATTTATCAATAGATAAATATTTAACATCCCTTATTAGTAAAGGGAAAATACTATTATCCCCTAATTACCTGGGTGGGAGGCAGTAGTGGTAATGGTGACAGTGGCAGTAAAGATTTTACCGCAGAGGGTGTGGAGAAGGAGGAGAACATAAGTTCCTTTCCTCAGAAGAAGAGGAAATTCCAGGCCAGATGAGCTGGCAATTGGTGCTTACACAGAGACCATAAGAAGAACCAGAGTTCTCCCTTTCCTCTCTGCCTCCTACACCATCTCCCTAAACACATAATGCAACGCCATTTGTGTAGATATATCTCCTTCAAGACAGAATTACATTTTAGATAAATTTTTATGGTTGAGATGGGGATTTTTAACTTAGGGTATGTTTAAATTTTACATGAGCCTTATGAAGTCTCATTTTAGAAAAATAATTTATAGAACACTAAACACTATTCTCTATGTCAAAGAGATGAAAGATAAAATAACTCATGGGATTTGAACCTGTGATTTCAGAGGTTGCAAAGCTGCTTTCTGCCATCAAGCTCTCTCCTCAGGCCAAGAACATATTTTAATACTAAAAAAAAAAACTATATGCAAATGAGCTAATACCTAGGTGGTTGGTTCAGTGTTAGCGTATTATGAGGGTGAGTTGAATACCTACGTGCTTAGCTTGTCTGAAAAGTATGTTTAATGACAAATCTTTTTCTTTTTCCAGAAGAAGTTCCCTTTAATCTTCAGCTGGAAAATTAAAATGTAAATAAATAAATAAGAAAATTTAATTGTTAGCTACATTCACTAGAATGTACCGCTAAAGAAAAATGCGCAAGTACTCTTATGTAGTATTTCATGCTTGTTCACATGGGTTGTAGGCCATAGACTGATTTAATGATCTAGCTCTCTTTTGTGAATATACTGGATTATTACTAAAGCTGATTTTACCAAACATTTATCATACTAGCACCCCCAATTGAAGAAAAACTGATTTCAGTTAATACAGACTTTCTTTCCTTAAGTTCCCATAGACCACTGAAGACTACATTTATATGTAGCTACACACTCTAGCTGAAGGAGTACATAAATATGCTAATAGATATCCTTACTGCTCTTACCAAAGAAATATAAATAATGATTTATGAAGTAGAAATATACTATTTTTACATTGGGAGGGAAGACTATCTTTACTGAGAATAGCATTTGCAAAATAATAGCTAAATTTTATGTAATTCTTCTTACCCTATTTCTTTTTTAAATTATTTAAAAGTTTATATAACTTGATAAACTAAACCATGCATTATCTGTTACCAAAAATAAAAAGATTTCTAAACTCCTGAATGTATGATATACGTATATTTTTAAGCTCTTAGAAAATTTAAGACTAAAGTTTGATATTTTGGCCTAACGGGCTGTTAGTAATGTAATGTCAATATGCTAGATTCATCTGTTCTACTGAAGTCATTCATTGTCCAGCCTGAGATTTGGGTTAATGATTCTAAATAGAAACATAGCTCATGAAAGAAGGATTAGTCCTCAGAGTAACAGTGGACAGTTGAATGTGATAAAGTAAAGTGATAACTCTTTTGGAGATAAGCTCAGAGAGATCCAACACAATGAAAGGTCTTTGAAATTATCTTGCACAAGCAACTTTACAATCGAAAATTTGGTTTGCTTGTGATAGAATTATTGGTGTGTACATCCTGATGATAAAGGAAGCTGTAATACTTTCAGAACATAAGGAAGAAATAAAGTCACAAGAAAACAAACAAAAAAAGAGACCATTTTCAGCATCTGGGAAGGAAAATGTAAAATGAGTAAATGTGTATAGAATCAAAATGAATTGTAAATGGAAAAAAATGGAGTCAGTAATTTGTACTTTGCTCCTTTCAGGTTATGCCTTGGACCCTTCATTAGATAACCATCAAGTGTCTACTAAGTATATTGGTTCTGTAGAAGAAGCGGAAAAAAATCAAGGTAATTTATTTGAAATATCAATATTTAATATCAAATATATATACCTATACTTATTGGTTGTAGATTGACTTTGGACAGTAGGGAAAAACTAGTATGTAATTTATCTCTTGATTTTTTTTTTTTTAAGTTGAGACAATAGTGGGATATAGTTTAGAGCAATGTATAGAAATATTAGTTTGGAGCTTGCTTTTGCCACTTACTAGGTGTGCAACCTTGTAAGGAAGATAGTCGTACCTGTAGTGGCGGGGTTGGGGGGTGGTGAGTGATTTCTTGGCACAGTTCCAGTCCTGTGGAAATCATTCAAGAAATGAAAACTAATGTATATCTGATTTTAGCAGTTTATTTCTCAACACTAATGTCAAGCTCCATTTTAAGAGAGCAGAAAAAAATCTCATCGTGCATGTCTGTGGAGATTGTCTTTCAAGGGTTGCTTTGAAGTCTGAGTTTGAATATGTGTTTTAAAACATATGTTTATACTTGTATTCATTTTGTACTTATTTTAAGACAAAGCATCATACTCTAAATGCTAACTTGCCACAAAGCTCATTGGCCCCTTGGAATCTTATCCATAAAATGTTCGATAGAAAAAAGTATGCTGTTTGTACGAAGGCACTTAGTAACTCTAGAGCCTATATCAGGGGTCCCCAACACCCAGGCCACAGACAGGTGCTGGTAGGTGGCCTGTTAGGAACCAGGCTGCACAGCAGGAGGTGAGCAGTGGGCGAATGAGCAAAGCTTCATCTGTATTTACAGTCACTCCCCATCGCTTGCATTACCACCTGAGCTCCACCTCCTATCAGGTCAGCGGTGACATTAGAGTCTCATAGGAGCACGAACCCTACTGTGAACTGCGCATGTGAGGGATCTAGGTTGTGCGCTCCTTATGAGACTCTAATGCCTGGTGATCTGAGATGGAGCTGAGGCAGTGATGCTAGCGCTGGGGAGCGGCTGCAAATACAGACTATCATTAGCAGAGAGGTTTGACTTCACAGAGACCATAATAAATCAACTGCTTGCAGACTCATATCAAAACCCTATCAGTGAGTGGCAAGTGAAAACAAGCTCAGGGCTCCCACTGATTCTGCATTATGATGAGTTGTATAATTACTTCATTATATATTACAATGTAATAATAATAGAAATAAAGTGCACAATAAATGTAATGCACTTGAATCATCCCCAAACCATCCCCACCCTCCCACCCCCCCGGTCCATGGAAAAATTTTCTTTCACAAACCAGTCCCTGGTGCCAAAAAGGTTGGGAACCGCTAGCCTATATGATGGTTTATGAGCTAGATTGTTGTTAAAATAGGATTTTAACAACCTTTTGTTATAACACAGCTTAAAGGAAACTGATTTGAATTAATATAGGTTAAGCTTTTCTCTTTGTTAGACCTCTACAAGCTACATCTTTATGTAGCTAGATTCTCAGTTAGCAGTTAAATTTTGACTGACTCCCGTAAACCTTTCTTTTTCCAATTTAATGACTACACACAGCATGCCACCTCCTACTGATCAAATGAGAATCCCAACCAGAAACATCCTCTTTCCTCTTTTCTTCTTACTGTTAAGATTTATGGTATTAGAGGTCAAGTTTAGATTGAGATCACCTGGAAGAAGTACCAGATTCTTGTGAAACCTTCTTTAATTTATATTGTTGCATTACAATACAGTGAAGCAAGTGAAGCAAGGAAAAGTTATTAATTATTTAATGTAATTTTATCTAATTCAGCTTTTGAATGAGAAATTTTAGCTTATTCTTGCTTTCAAAGGTAACTTTATCATTATTCAGCATTATTAAATTGCTATGTTTCTTTCAAAAAGTGGTAAAATCTACTGATAAAGATCTGTGATTAATTAAAAAGATTGTGTACCACTGCAGGATTACATAGCTGGGTCTTTTCTTCCTTCACATATACTAGAATTTGCAACATATTGCAGTGTTAGAAAGCTGCTTTGCCCAGAAGGTTGAGTCTCTTTTTATATAGCATGAGTTGGTGTATCTTGATTCATGTAGGTTTCATTTTGTGTTTTAAATATTTTGTGTTTATAAATATATATAAATATATACATTGCTGTTTCTTTAGAAAATATCCATATTTATGATCTCTGCTTTTTTGTTTTTAATATAGGTTTAACTGTGTTTGAAACTGGTCAGAAGAAAATAGAAAAGAGGAAAAAATTCAAAGAAAATGATGCATCTAATATTGATGGTTTCTTGGGACCGTGGGCAAAATATGTGGATGAAAAAGATGTAGCCAAACCTTCAGAAGTAAGCTGTGATGTTTTTCATTGTCAATTCAGGTGTCTGCTATGTCTCTATGAAGGATACCTATATTAATAAACGAGGTTTCCTTAGAGAACCAAATGACTCATCAGAATTTCTCTGCCTTAGATAGAGAAAATACAATAATTCCTTTGTTTTTCTTTGGAATAATTTTTGTTTATATTTTTCTGATTTATTATCTTCCATACTTTTTAATTAAAATACAATATTGAACAATTTTTAATAAAAATCACCTTGATAATACTATTAAGGTGCTATGGTAGCTGATTTTCTGATGCCAGATATTCAGATAGTAATTACAGAATCAGCCTTTCTATGATTTTAGAATTCATGATGGGTTTTATTTATTAATTTATTTTAAAATTTTAACAAAGTAGTATGTCTATTTTTTTCATAATATTATGAAGTTTATAAAGTAAAACTATAAAACCCTACTTGCCCCTCTCCACCTCCTAATCCTACTGTCTCTATGAGCCAGTCACTGTTCTAGGTCATAGGGATATAGCAGTGGAAAAGATTAAGAAAATCGCATCCTCATGAAGCTTACATTCTAGCTGTATCTCACATCCAATTATCTCAGTAATACATATATGCTGCTCTTTATTTATTTTGACTTCTCAGTTATTAAAAGGATTTACTACTACCCCACCTTGCTTTTACTGCTTCTCCCACAAAAGCTGTGTCACAAATCTGTAGTCACTGCTTATATCCTTATGACTATTAAAAGCTGTTTACTGAAGAACATCATCTACTAAAATTCACTGTCTTTTCTGGTACTAGATTTTCTAATTGCCTCATTTTTTCACTTACATAATTAGCATAATACATCAAATTACTTTCTAGGTGTCCCAGAAGGATGGGTTTTGTATACAATGAGTTTAGAAGTATTAACTAGTACCCACTGTGTGTTTAGTGCCATTTTGTAGTCTGCCAAAGAGTTGAGATTGTTATCCTGGGAGACATACTTGCGGCTATTGCCTCACCAAAAAAGTGTGCCTCATTATAAAGAATTTATGACCAATGTTGGCCAGGATGGGGTTCTAGAACATCCATTTTAAAAGTTCACTCCTTAATTCCCTTAGGAAGAACAAAAAGAATTGGATGAAATTACAGCAAAGAGGCAGAAAAAAGGCAAACAGGAAGAAGAGAAACCTGGAGAGGAAAAGACAATCTTACATGGTAATATATTTTTTATGCCTCCTCATTTTTATGATAAACTTTCAGATATTTACTCTGTTCACATAATATATGTATTGCCTTTACTAATCAGCTGCTAGAATTCATTTTATTAAGAATTATATTGGACAGTTTGCATCCCAAAGAAATTATAGCAAACCTCTTCTATGTTCTAATTAAAGAGATAGCCACAGATGATTTTTTTTGAAGTGCTAATGAATTTTTTTTTAAAGGTAGATAAAGGAGATTATGGTTCACAGTCTGTTCTTTCCTAAGATAAAGTTGACTCTTTTTGATGTATAACTAGTCTCCCAGTCTTTTTTTTTTTTTTTTTTTTTTTTTTTTGTTTCCCGGGCTTTTTTTTTTTTTTTTTTTTTTTCTTTCGGTACACGGGCCTCTCACTGTTGTGGCCTCTCCCATTACGGAGCACAGGCTCTGGATGCGCAGGCTCAGCGGCCATGGCTCACGGGCCCAGCCGCTTGGCGGCATGTGGGATCTTCCCGGACCGGGGCACGAACCCGTGTCCCCTGCATCGGCAGGTGGACTCTAAACCACTGCGCCACCAGGGAAGCCCTCCCCCAGTCATTTTAACCTTTTGTTTTTAACCCAAGCCAAATATTCTCCAGGTATGATCACAGTTCGTAACTGTTACTAAATTATACTTTAAAAGAATAAACTTTGTTTTTCATGTAAGTGGACTGGAGATTAAGATTCTCATACTTACTTTGATTTGTAGAAGGAAATGCATATTCACCAAAATAAATTATATTCTAAACTCTACCTGGTTCATTAGTAACTAGTTATATTGGGGAAGTTATGTAGTGACTACCAGACTAAAAGAATAATTCAGTTCTGATAGTATTGATTATTCTAATGTTATATCACTTATCAAATATATAGGTTTCACGAGGTCACGTTTAGCTTCTCAAGCTCCAGTTTTATCTCCAAGGAGTCTATTTAGTACTGTGGTGCTTGTGGCCATAATAACAATAATAGCCAACATTTATTGAGTACTTACTCTGTGCAGCATGCTACTAAATGCTTTATATATACTATGTCATTTAATTCTCACATGTGACTTTATTGTAAAATCTGGGTTGAAAGTAGAAAAGAGATTGGAAAAAGAACCTGGAAGGACATAAAGGAGGAAAGCAGGGAAAAGGGTAGTTGATATATTTTTGTTTTGTTTTAACTTCCTTCTTATCCTGTTTTGCTTCTGATTCTTTGCCAATGACTCACAAGGCCCAAGTATTATCTTTTCTTCTCTCGCTGTAATTGTACTGCAGTGGAGTCTTTGTATATGCCATATGTGTAACTGGATAAAGAAGTAAGAGCTTATTTAAAGGTCTGATATTCTCTCGATATTTAGGGATTCTAAAATACTACCACTAATTGTAAATAATAGCTATGATTTCAGGCAGTTAAATTTTAGCTGACTCTTGGTCTTAACATCATCAGAGTATTTTTACCAAAACCTTGATGTGCAACAATATCCCTATGAATAAAATGTTTGTTATTATTTTAAGAATGCAGATTTCATGACTATGGCTTTTATTTGTTCACTGCTTTCTTTTGCCTTCTTGTTTCAGTTAAAGAAATGTATGACTATCAAGGCAGGTCCTATCTTCACATACCTCAGGATGTTGGTGTTAATCTGCGGTCACCTGTGCCACCTGAGAAGTGTTATCTTCCCAAAAAACAAATTCATGTGTGGTCCGGACACACAAAGGTAAGCAAATTGGTTGTTTTTGTTTGTTGTAATGTATAACAGTGACACCAGCATAACTTTTCAGCTATTGATGTGGGACATTCAATATTTCTAGTAAAGATGTAGAGAAGTCAAGATAGAACAGGGAGGTCAAACTGAAGATAAACCGGAGTCAGACTCTGGCGGTACCAACACATATGAGTCACAAGTGAATACTCAGTCTTCAAGGTCATCTGATTGGGCCGTGACATAAGCATTCATGATTTGGTGTCCTATCCCCTTATGGTAGCCCAGGCCTTCGCCTCCAAGTTCCTGCCATAATATTCTTCCTCTTGGGCACCAAGTCAGTGAGTAATGGGCTGATACTAGCACAAAAGCCTCAATAATTTTACCTTAGCAATTAGAGTTATCACACTTCAAAGAAGATTAGATGCTCCCTGGTTTATACACTATGATATTCTTAAACTGATGCAGAGACAAAGACACTTGAAAATTTTGATGTTACTATTCTTTGTCATCTGCACTGTTCCAACTGATAATTTCCAGCTCTTAGCAAAGAGCAAAGGTACTGAGTAAAAGAAGGAAGAGGAGTGAGGGCATTAGTAACATGATTGACCAAGAATTCCCTTGGGTGAGGAAGTCGGTAATGAAGGTTAAAAAAAAATATTGAAAAGCTTAGCGTCCAAAGGGCTGCTCTTAGAATACTAACGAAGGTTATTCTAGGATATGATTTTTAGAATGAAGAAAAATAGTAAATTAGGTGGCTTAAAAATACACTGTCTTTCCCTTCTGTTTAATTTTAGCTGAGATTTCAAATGCTTCTGACATAATTTTAATTCCTTTTTACAGGGCGTCAGTGCAGTCAGATTGTTTCCTCTCTCTGGCCATTTGTTGCTGTCTTGTTCCATGGACTGTAAAATTAAGGTGAGTTTTCAGTAACAGAGTAGGAGTGCTACAAAGCTAGTGCTTTGGTTAAATCTATTCGGTTATTATAGATAAATCTGGGTTTGTTAGGCAATTAGAGGCTAATTATTTTCTCTTAAGCCCTGTGAATGCAGCAGTTTATGAACTGCTTCCAAACACGTTGATTCAGATATGGCTTTGTGGTCCAATTGGCTAGGCTCTTTTTTTTTTTTAATTTTTTAAAATTTTTATTTATATTTTTTGGCTGCGTTGGGTCTTTGTTGCTATGCGCAGGCCTTCTCGAGTTGAGGTGAGTGGGGGCTACTCTCCGTTGCGGTGCACGGGCTTCAGTAGTTGTGGCACACAGGCTCAGTAGTTGTGGCTCATGGGCTCTAGAGCGCAGGCTCAGCAGTTGTGGTGCACGGGCTTAGTTGCTCCGTGGCATGTGGGATCCTCCCGGACCAGGGCGCGAACACGTGTCCCCTGCATTGGCAGGTGGATTCCTAACCACTGCACCACCAGGGAGGCCCTTGGCTAGGCTCTTTGTAAGCTTAGATAGCTGATTAGGACATAATCAATCACATTGGCTTTAGGCACATAAATATTTAATCACCAATAATGCATTTTTATAGAGGTTTTAGATATGTAACTGAGTTCATTTGTTCCTTAGTACCTTAAAGGTAGAGAGGACATGTGATAGAAAACCCATTTTTAGAGAGCAGATAATGTAATTCACCCTTTTTCTTCTAAATGCTAGTAGCAGAATTGCTCCCAGCCTCTTCTCACACTTTTTATAGTCTTGGGAAGGTCCAACTTTAGTTGATGTTCAGCTGTAGAATGTGTGGTAGAAAAACTCACTTGCCAATACATGTCAACTTGAATATGGGAAAGCCTTTTAAAAACTTAAATCTGGAAGCATGGTTTTTATCTTTTTTATGTCTTCTGTGTCTGGATCATTATACTGGTCAATAAATATCAACCCTATAGTGCTCTTGAGTCTTGGAAAGTTGACTCATGAAAATTTTATTCTTTGTAAATAATTCATGGGTAGTAACAACATATAAAGGCAGCTTTTTTTGATGAGAGCAACCATTTAGGCATTTACCTCAACTTAGTGGCTTAAAATGACCGGACAACAGTTTGGAGTAAAAAGACTTATTTCCTTTAACTTGCAGTTTATACAGACTATGTTAATCGAGATTAAGGTCTTCTGTTTGACCAGCATAGAATTTAATTTGTTCACGTCTGTAAACATTTATTAGGTACCTATTATGTGCAAAGGACTGAGGATGAAAAATTGTTTAGGGGCTTCCCTGGTGGCGAGGGGTTAAGAATCCTCCTGCCAATGCAGGGGACACGGTTTCAAGCCCTGGTCTGGGAAGATCCCACATGCCGCAGAGCAACTAAGCCTGTGAGCCACAACTACTGAGCCTGTGCTCTAGAACCCATGAGCCACAACTGCTGAGACTGCGTGCCACAGCTACTGAAGCCCACACACCTAGAGCTTGTGCTCGGCAACAAGAGAAGCCACCACAATGAGAAGCCTGCGTACCGCAACGAAGAGTAGCCCTGCTCACCGCAACTAGAGAAAGCCCACGTGCAGGAACAAAGACCCAATGCAGTCATAAATAATAAATAGATAAGACAGATAGATAAATAAAACTTAAAAAAAATTGTTTAGGCACTGTCCCTGCTCTTAAGGTGATTGTTTCGTTATGATGTAAATGATCATTGTAGAGGCAGATGCAAGGTATTCTGGTTTCAGAGAGGAAGCATACCTCAATAGGAAGGTAACTAAGTAAGCAGGGGAAGGGCATAGGGAGTAGAGTATGTCTGAGAGGAGTAAATAGAATGAATCAGCATGGTATGTGCTGAAAACCGCAAGTGGTGTGACTGCTAGAGTCTAAAATCTGAGAGGCATAGAATGACTACAATCAAGGCAAAGGACCAGGACCTAGGGTCCTTTCCTGGTATGCTATGGGAACTGAGACTTTATCCTGTAGGCACTGGGTGGCCAGGAAATGCTTTCTATTTTAGATCATTAGCAACACTGTCAAGGATTGGATTTGAGGCAGGCAATAATAAAGGTAGTTTCAAAGCTATTGTATTAATTCGCTTTAGATGTGATCAGAATTATGAACTTGTTATATTTTAGTCTAGATTATCATTTTCATAACAGCTTTTATAAGTTAATACTTCAGAAAAGTTAAAAAAAAACCTCTCAGTACCAAAATGTTATAATATTTTAATAACATAATTCTTTTAAAAGTAGTTCATAGTATTACATAAGTAGAAACTTTTCATCATAGAAAATATATCAAATACAGAAAAGAACAAGAAGAAAATGAAAACCACCTGTATAAGCTCCATCTAAGTTCTCTTGATTTCAGAGTTTAGCTTTAAAGTGTGTGTGTATGTGTGTGCACATGCGTATGTGTGTAGTCCAAATAGTGCAAGTCACTAACAGCACTGAACAATATGTTTAATGATATATAATGCCTTTGGTTAAATAACCTGTACACACACAGATATGCACATACATAGCTGGCATACGACTATTGTTAGTGATTGATAGTTGTCATTTTATCAAAGTCTTGTATTAAATTTAATGTTTCTGTGTGTTGTTTTTTCTCCAGCTATGGGAGGTTTATGGAGACAGGCGCTGTCTGCGAACATTTATTGGTAATACTTCTTTTCTCTCTGGCTATAAATTTGTTTGGAAAGACTTTTTAAACTACAATAACATTAACAGTAATTTTACTACACTGATATGAAGGAAAGCCTTCATGGACTTGAGCTGAGTCTTGAAGGAGGGGTAAGTCTCCCCATGTAGACAAAGAACTAGGAAGAGACAGCAGCAGAAGCTAAAGCAAGAGTGGAATGAGAAAGCATACTGCTTTGAGGGAACCACTTATACTTCAGAATTGTTAGCCTGAGGGATATAGTACGAGATGACAGTGGAGAAAAGCAGTAGAGGAGGGCAGAGTATGGAAGACCTTTAGACTGTCCTGGGGGCCTTGGGAAGCCAACCACTGAACTGCTCTTGCAGGAAAGCAACGTGATCAGATTTGAAGTTTACAAAGATCACAGTGGCAGTATGGAGGATGCTTTGGTGGGGCAGGCCTGGAGGCAAGAAAGTGATTTACAAGGTTATTTCATTGGTCTGGATTAGAGATAATGAGAGCCTGAACTAAAGCAGCAGAGAGAGAGGAAAGAAACAAGAGTTAGGGAAGAGATATGGGAACATATGTATATGTATAACTGATTCACTTTGTTATAAAGCAGAAACTAACACACCATTGTAAAGCAATTATACTCCAATAAAGATGTAAAAATAAAAAATAAATTTTAAGATAGAAATTTAAAAAAAAAAGAGTTAAAACCAATGGGACTTGGTTAGCAAGTGAGTGATAAGAGTGAGGCAGGAATCTAGAGTGACTCTCAGGTGGCTGGAAGAATGGTGGTGCTACTCATCATAGGAAGATGATGAGATTTCAGACTAATGGAATTTGAGCTGCCTTTGAGATACTGAGATAAAAATGTCCAGTAAGCAATTAGATAGCCAGATGTTGAGCTTTGCAGAGAGGTTGGGAATTGGCAACAAAAACAGATAAAGAGATAAGGTTGAGAGAATTCCTTGAAGGAAAGAAAGCCAAAAAGAGGACAGCCTTGTTGGTAGATACTAGTTTATTGTCTTTGTCAGATTTTGTGTGAAGGCTAGTTATGTTTTGAAATTTAACTGTACCAAATTGAAATGGTATTTGTGTGAATTACATTGGCTTTGTTTTTAGATTTAAGTGGGGGTCCATTTGCCAGTGCTTTGTTACGATTTTAGGGCCTCACTGCACAAATGCGGCCTGAGATGCCAGGGCAGCCCAGAAGAAGACTTGTGGGAAGGCTCTCAGCAGTGTACAGGGAACAAAATGTCTCCTGCGACACAGGGGATTTGATCTCCATCTGTCTCCCCTGCACTGGCAGTTTTTCAGTGGAAAACTGAAAATTTCCTACTTAGAAAGATGATAGCAGCTCTGACTGGGACTCCTGCTGTACAAAAGAATGCCTAATTGCCATGACTGGAGGTCATCGGTGGTAGTGGTTCAGGACCCCTGGGTACGGCTGACAATTTGTGCCATGCACATCTTGCACAATTGTGCTTGCCAGTCTTTGTCATGGTGGGATGGTAAAGAGTAGGAAAGTTTCTGCTTTCATTTAATCATATTTTATTTGCCTCTGTAACTTTCAGAAGAATTCACTGGTCAGGCAAGATTGATTTCCAAGGAAAGCACCTTAACATTATTGTCAAATGCCATTTTAAAACTAAATAATAGTTAATATTTGTTTTCAAAAAGGTTTAGTCTCTGAGATTCTGAATCCATTTCTATGAAATTCGGGAATGTGATCACAGAAATAGACAATTATTGAACAAAGGCCACAACTTCATGAACCTTAGGTTTAGGTCACTTTGTTTTCACTTCCAGCTTGG
Source organism: Aethalodelphis obliquidens (assembly GCF_003676395.1). NCBI lineage: Eukaryota > Metazoa > Chordata > Mammalia > Artiodactyla > Delphinidae > Aethalodelphis > Aethalodelphis obliquidens. Next base: position 48,517,327 of record NW_020837947.1, on the reverse strand, counting down.
CAAGTAATCTCAGAGTGAACCTTCAAAACGTCACCAGCCATTTCTCTTTCATTGGCAATAACTGGACTATTATGTTTCCTTAAATTCTTTTGACTGTTTAGTCATCAGCTGTATGTATAACATATTAAGAGAGTGCATGAGAGACTTTTTAAAACAAAGTTACATCTTTTCTTTTGGTTCTTACCTAAATTTTATGCATCAGAATCACCAGAGGAGCTTTTCAAAGGGGAAAAAAACCACCTACATTCCCAAGCCCACACATAACATATTCTGAGTCAGTAAATCAGCATGTTCCAGTGATTTTGACTCACAGCATGGCTTGAAAAATACTGTTTAATGCTGTTTCTCTTATGGTGCTTATATTTTAAAAGAACATACTTCACCTCACCTCCATTTCTATTGTCTCTGCCTTTAGGTCACAGTAAAGCTGTTAGGGACATCTGCTTTAATACTGCAGGAACACAGTTCCTCAGTGCAGCTTATGACAGGTATCTTAAGCTCTGGGACACTGAGACAGGTAAGAAAGAGCTCACTTATACTAACATCTATTTACCTTATAAATTAGTGTTTTTAAATGAAACAATGTGAGTGGTCTTCTGTGGTAAAATGGTACCTTCCCTAACTGCTGATTCTCATATCATTGACTATCAGCTAATATCACAAAATGTTTGTAGAGTTGAAACTCAGCTATATAAGTAGCTCTTTTACTATGAAATTTCTTTTCCACCAAATATTTACAATTTATAAAGCAAATATATTGATAGACAAGGAAATTTAAAAATTTCCGTAGACTATTTAATTGATCTTTTTGTTCCCCTACATAACCTAGCACACTGCATTGCACAACATAGAAGCACAATAAATAACTGATGAGCGGAATTTAATTTAATTGCCCCAATTGGTTAAAATGTAGGTCTAAACTTCCATGGAAAGATTGGTTTTATATATTCACAGACATATTGATTACATCATCACGTTGTGACTAGTATAATTTTATATAATTAGACAACCATCTTTCATCCTACTGAGTTTTAAGGATAAAGAAAATAGGTAATAGTTATTGAACACTGTCTACCAGGCATTGTACTAAGTGCTTATATTGCAGTATCTTGGTCAATCCTTAAAATATCACTATGAGATTAAATACTATTATTGTTATAGATGAGGAAACTGAGGCTTAAGAGGTAACTTTTCTAGGGTCACACAGCTAGTAATGGTCGAATTGGGTTCAAACCAAGGTCTCTGTAATGCCAAAGCCCATACTCTTAACCTCTTTGGCAGTGGTCCTCAACTCTAGCTGCATTTTTTTTTATAAATTTATTTATTCATTCATTTATTTAATTTTTGGCTGCACTGGGTCTTCGCCGCTGCACGCGGGAACGCGGGCCTTCCCTAGCTGCAGTGAGCGGGCCTCTCATTGCGGTGGCCTCTCCCGCTGCAGAGCACAGGCTCTAGGCACGCGGGCTTCAGTAGCTGTGGCTCGCAGGCTCAGCAGTTGTGGCGCACGGGCCCAGCCGCTCCGCGGCATGTGGGATCTTCCCGGACCGGGGCACGAACCCGTGTCCCCTGCATCGGCAGGCGGACTCTCAACCACTGCGCCACCAGGGAAGCCCCTTGAATATACTATTTTTAATCATTAAAAATCCTTGAAAAGGAACAATGTAGTTTACAGTAAAGAACAAGCAGGTTGCCATTCCTCAAAATTTATTAGCAAATGATCTCTAGATCTTAATCCCAGGGTTATCTTTAAATGGTCAAATTTATTTTACCTACTTTAACTTGGGTCTTTGGTTTTAGGACAGTGTATATCAAGATTTACAAACCGAAAAGTACCCTATTGTGTCAAATTTAATCCTGATGAAGATAAGCAAAATCTCTTTGTGGCTGGGATGTCTGATAAAAAGATTGTGCAAGTAAGTCTTTTCACAATATTTTTATTAAGATTCCTGAGCTTTACACTATATGAGGGGCTAGAATAAGGAATATTAACTTGTTTAATGTTTGCTACTTCTAGGGAGTGCTGATGCTCTAGTCTTGGAAGCAGTAAATCTATAAAAACACGATTTTGGAGATCTTTTTTCCTTCTCCATTTTCCACAGTTATGATCTTTGTTTTCATAAATCTGCTCTTTGCCATTTCTCTTATTTGATATACAGTGGGACATTCGAAGTGGAGAAATTGTACAGGAATATGATCGGCATTTGGGAGCTGTCAACACCATTGTTTTTGTTGATGAGAATAGGAGATTTGTGAGCACATCTGATGATAAGAGCCTAAGAGTTTGGGAATGGTGAGTTTTTATCAGTAGAAAATCTAATTAATATAAAGCAAACAATTTAAAATTTTGTAGTGGAAGGCTTTCAATTTGAATATTTTCACAACTGTGATCTCTGGCCTGTCAGTCAAACTGGTTTAACTATTTAGGTATCCAGAATATGAAAATAAAAATTTAAACATGCTACTTTTCATAGTCTTTAGATAATCTTTCTAAAGAATATGTATTTTGAGTCCTTTTTCTTGCACTAGTAAAAAAGCTTATATAGTGCCATCTTACATTCTTTATTAGGTATCTTATTCATCTTTGCAAAATGACTGACGAAAAGTAGGGGTCACACACGTATAGACTGTGTTCCTTATGCTAGGGATTGAGCATAACATCCTAGCCTTAGAACCAACCCAAAGAAAATATTTTTTAAATCTCTTAATTTTTTAAATGTCTGCATTTTGATTATTCAGTACTGAAAATTGCCCCATGTCATCACCCCTGTGTCCTGCTGTTTATAGCCCATAATGTTTTACTTGTAGAGTATAATCAGAATATATTGCTTAATTTTGCTTTCCTAGAGAAAAAAACACTTTTCTAAAGTCAAGAAATACTAAAGCTGATTTCACTAAGTATCTATCATAGATCATGTTTTATAGTTGATTTTCAAAGCAATGCATAATAATCTTTTTTTTAGAGTTAATGTTTGGTTGGAACCCAGCTTGTTTTGATAGTCAATTATAAGGCACAACTCAACTGTGGTTACAGCCTTGCGGGGACTAGAAACTATCTCCCTACCCCCAGAAGTTGTTCAGCTGTAGGAAGTGAGAAGCCTTGAACTACAGGCAGTAGTTTCCTCCTGAAACTGAGTCTGTTTGGGGACCTGAGCACGTCCCTAACCATTGTCAGGACAGTTTGGGTAATTGAAGATTTAATGTAATTTAACTGCTGTTTCTCCCATCACCAGTATACCCCTCCAAATTACCCCCAATTAATGGAGAGTTGACTGTACTTTACACATAGTCTTAACATCATTCTTAATGTCCATGGTTTGAGACTATCTCATAACTAAGATCTCTTCTACTTCAGAAATGATGTTACATGCAGAGGACCTGATAAGGATATAGTTTTATATGAGCCATATAGACCATTTGCACAACAAGCTAGATAGTTTAGTGTACATATAGCTGTTTTGTTTTATGTACTGTAATAGTTTGATTATACTTAAACTTTCAGGTGTTTCTATCAGATATTTTCGGCTCCATTTGAAAATGGGAAGTAGTATAAAAGAAATTGGTAAATGTTTGAATGATGCACCAGTTACAGGGCTTTTAGAACACTTGTGTATGTTTTCTAATTAGAGCATCGGTCAGTAAAATATTTTGATTAAATGATCATGTTTCTTTTTTTTCCTTCTCAGAGCTTAAGAAATACTCCTAAGACTCATGATACTGTTTCATTATAAATGGTGACATCCTGTAGATTTTAGTTTAATTCTCACTTGCTATTCGAGCCTTCCTAACCAATCCTCACATGAGATTAGGCATCTTCTCTATTATCCCACAGACAACCCTTTGCTTCTCACAGCTTTTTAGTTCTTGCTTATTTATTCTCTTCCCTGCTGAGTTCTTTTTTTATTTTTAATTTTTTTTGAAGTATAGTTGATTTACAGTGTTGCATCCTGACGAGTTCTTAATCATGAGAGAAAGAACTGTGTCAGTCAAATTCTCCATCTGTCTTCAACACCAGCACAGTGCCTGGCATGTAGTATGCACTGAGTATCTAAGGAACTCATTGTCATGATTATTAATGATGTTACATTTATTGAGCTCTTTCTATGTCCCAGGCACACTAAGCATTTTACATGAACTATTTCATTTAATGGGCAAGTAATCTTACGAGATAGGTGTATTTCCTATTCCTGTTTTATAGATAAGGAAACTGAGATAGATTAAGTAATTTGCCCAAGGTTCCACGAGAAACGAAAGAGCCAGAATTCAAACTCAGATCAAACTGATTCCAAAGATTTTTTTGTTTTTTTTTATAAATTTACTTATTTAATTTATTTATTTTTGGCTGTGTTGGGTCTTCGTTGCTGCGCGCAGGCTTTCTCTACTTGCGACGAGCGGGGGCTACCCTTTGTTGTGGTGCGCGGGCTTCTCATCGCAGTGGCTTCTTTTGTTATGGAGCATGGGCTGTAGGCACGCGGGCTTCAGTAGTTGTGGCATGCAGGCTCAGTAGTTGTGGCTCGCAGGCTCTAGAGCGCAGGCTCAGTAGTTGTGCCATACGGGCTTAGTTGCTCCGCAGCAAGTGGGATCTCCCCAGACCAGGGCTTGAACCCGTGTCCCCTGCATTGGCAGGCAGATTCTTAACCACTGCGCCACCAGGGAAGCCACTCCAAAGATTTTTCTTTTCCTTTTTTTCTCCCCAGTTTTATTGAGGTATAATTAAAACTGAGATATAAATAAAATTGTAATGTATTTAAAGTGTACAACATAATTATTTGATATACGTATACGGTGTGAAATAATTCATTAACCCTTAATTAATATATCCATCACCTCACATATTTACTTTTTTGTTTGGTAAGAACACTTACGTTCTACTCTCCTAGCAAATTTCAATTATGCAATACAGTATTATCAACTATAGCCACCATGGTGTATACACTAGAACCTCAGACCTTATTAATCTTACAGATAAAAGTTTGTACCCTTTTACTAGCTTTGCCTAATTCCCTGCCCACCCCTCCACCCAGCCCCTGGCAGCCACTATTCCACTCTCTATTTTTATGAATTTGACTTTTTTTTTTTTTAAGACTGCACAAATAAGTGATACCATGCAGTATTTGTCTGACTTATTTCACTTAGCATAACACCTACCCTCCAGGTTCACCCAAAGGAACCTTGGTTTTCTTAAACAATACTATATAAACTAAGACTATTATACAGTTTTAAAGAAGAACAGGAGATTGTAATTAGATATTGAGCATCCTGTGGTATCCTAATTGCCTAAATTCTAAATTCATGAGATATTATAGGCATGTTTTCTCCCAAAGGCATTTATTTTTCTTAAAATGTTTTTAAAAGAAAATTTTACAGTGGTTGGCACAAATGTCTCTTTTATTTTTAAAATTTCATAGGTTTTTGTTAGGTTTTGTTTTTTTGATGATCTCATTTCCAGACTGAAGATTATTTGTAACATAAGTTACTAGCTTATTATACTGATTTACAATTTCTAATTAGAATATAGTATTATGTTTATTAAATAGAACTATGCCTAGCATTTTTACTAGCAATTATGAAGTTCACAGGTGTTCAGATTCTTTTCATGTTATAGAGCTCACTGCACCAAGAGTCCTTGAAGTAAGGGATCTGTTTAAATTTTAGTAAACCATTGATTGATATGAACCTGAACTATCATTAACTTAATTTAGAAAATGCTCTTATTTTTTAATTCATGTTATAAAATTATCAGCCACTAATAATGAGAAGGGAAAAGTAGTTGAACCTTTTTAAGGTTGAGGCTCTTCTCAATACATTTGGGTCATTCATTCTGAATGTCAGTTCTCACTGGTAACTTAGAGGTATTAAAGGGTTGGAGATTTGATAAATGATACTGTTCTTCAGGTTATACCTGAAAATGTTTTCCTCCAACCAAGACTCTGATAGAGTTTTTTCCAATCATTTGCTTCTTCTTCCGGGTTGATAGAGAGATGGTTAGAGAAGATGCTTACTTAAAAGGCAAATTATTATTATTGTTCTAATTAATCAAAGTCTTTGAACTTGAACCATGGTTTGACATTGAAATTGGTGCTTTATAGTCTGTATTATTCATCAGATTACATTTCCCACACATTACTCTATAAAAAACAATTCTGATGTCTCATGGTCTCTGAAGGACCAAAATCCTTCAGAATTAGTAAAGAATTTTTTTATCATGGAGAATATTAAAAATGAAAAGACACTTAGAATTTTGGATAGGTCTAGATTTAGGTGACTAGTTTTGGATTTTTGTTGTTTTTGTTTTATCTTTTGTATCACTCACAAGAAAAAAATTTTAATGCTTTTTCTCCTACACTGTACATATTTGGAATACTTTACAAATAAGCTGAAAAACAGAAGATGTCCAGGTACCAAGCACTTAATCTACCTTACCCATCCCTTACCCATCTGGATGGGCTCGACCTGCTTGCAGATCCCTGTACATCTTTGCCTACCATCTATCTGCTTGCATTGCTGAAAGCTCTTTAGCACTCTCACCTGCTTGCAGAGTAACAAGTTATGGTTGACTGGCAGGTAAAATAAGAATATTTCCCTGTAGGCTTGCTCAGACATCTTGCTTCTGCCTACCGTGGTACATTTTTAGATGAGTTCATTACTAAAGAACTTATAGTAACAGATTTTTTTTAAACATAAAGGCCAAAGTTTAAATCAAATAGAGATAGAAAACTAAATCACTGACCCTTGTAATTATCATGGAAAGTCATTTGTAAAGTAAAAGCTTTATAATAATCAATAGAATGTCATTTTGTGGTTTTCCTTCTTCCAGGAAGTTTCATGAAAGGTTTATTAAATATATAATTTCAAGAGCATCTCTTTTGTTTCAGAGATTATTATTCTAAAAGTACTTTTAGAAATTACTATTCTGATATGCTATTTTTAATTTTTAGGGATATCCCTGTGGATTTCAAGTATATAGCAGAACCCAGCATGCACTCAATGCCTGCAGTGACTTTGTCTCCAAATGGTAAGTTAGTAGATAGTGTTTTTAAATGAGCTCTGTTTTCAAAAGAGCCTTGGCCATTCCCTCCTAGGGGAAGTCTGTCACAGTGCCATACTTATATAAGGAAATCTTTTCAATATTAGAAATAATCACTGGTTTTCATGTGTGAGTCACCTCACCCATTCTCTTGTTATTTTTAAAAGGTAAATATAAAAGAAATGATGATTTGCAACTAACATTGCCCGAGCACCTAAGGATTTCTATCTGAGAATCAGGATTTGTTTTTTTATATGTAATTATCCTTCCAACAGAATCATGTTCAACAGCTCAGTGATTTATTGTGAGCTCTTTTTCTTTCAGAGAATAGGAAATTTTGTTCTGGTTCCTCATAGAGAACACCTTAGCAATTTACTGTAAAAGATTTTTTCAGGCAGAAATTAAAAAGATAAGTCTAATACCATTTTCTATTTAATAATTCATTGCCTTTTAAGTACAAGTACTACAGATATACTGATATAATTCTACATGACGATATTAAAGTGGAGGATCCGATATTTGGGCAGCATTGTGAACTCAGTAGCTACTGTGAGTATAGAGCGAGGAAGAGGGGACAAGAAAGAGTTTGCTTTTCTAGTCGGGGCATCTGCCACAGGCAAATCAGTGATATTTGTCAAATGCCCTATGATTTTTATGAGAAGAGCAACCTCACTGGGTGCTGTTCTGATAATCACTATATTGTATACAGTCACATTTGTCACTGTGCACCTGAATTTCATATAGTGTATTTTTAAACCATCCATTACAAATACTGTGCCCATCTTGAACAAGGCCATTTACCCAGTCAGACTGTGAGCACTGTTAGAGTCATCCCTTAGTTAATCATGTTTACAAATATATAGGATGTAAAGATACTGCAGTTAAGACTCTAGTGGCTTTGGTGGATCCTGGGTAGATAAAAGCAAGGTGGCCCAAATTGAAAAATGGGCAGAAGACCTAAATAGACATTTATCCAAAGAAGACATACAGATGGCCAGTAGGCACATGAAAAGATGCTCATCATTGCTAATTAGAGAAATGCAAACCAAAACTACAATGAGGTACCACCTCACACCAGTCAGAATGGCTGTCTTTAAAAAGTCTACAAATAATAAATGCTAGAGAGGGTGTGGAGAAAAGGGAACCCTCTTATACTGTGTAAATTGGTGTAGCCACTAAGGAAAACAGTATGGAGGTTCCTCAAAAAACTAAAAATAGAGTTGCCATATGATTCAGCAATCCCATTCCTGGGCATTTAACCAGAGAAAACTATAATTCGAAAAGATACATGCACCTTAGTTCATAGCAGCACTATTTACAATAGCCAAGACGTGGAAACAACCTAAATGTCCACTGACAGATGAATGGATAAAGAAGATGTGGTACATATATACAATGGAATACTACTCAGCCATAAAAAAGAATGAAATAATGCCATTTACAGCACAATGGATGGACCTAGAGATTATCATACTAAGTGGAGTAAGCCAGAAAGAGAAAGACAAACACCATATGATTTCACTTATATGTGGAATCTAAAATACAACACAAATGAACATATCTATGAAACAGAAAGACTTAACACAGAGAACAGACTTGTGGTGGCCAGGGGAGGGGGGAGGGGAGGTGGGGGGTGGGGGAGGGGGAACTGGGAATCTGGGATGAGCAGATGCAAACTATTATATACAAAATGGATAAACAAGGTCCTACTGTATAGCACTGGGAACTATATTCAATATCCTGTGATAAACCAGAATAGAAAAGAATATAAAAAGAATATGTATCTGTATAACTGAGTCACTTTGCTATACAACAGAAATTAAACACAACATTGTAAATCAACTATACTTCAATAAAAAAATTTTTTAAAAACAAGTGTGGCCCACAACAACAGTTACTAGAATTTTTTTAGTCATATCTTTCTTTGTACAGTTTTATTTAATAATCCTAGGTTTTCTCACCTGGAGTTTATCCTTCCTCTTTCCATAATTAACATAAATAAATCTCTTTCTCTCCATGGTTCTATTGTTTATACTTACTACAAATTAATTTCATTTCATAAAATTTAGTTTTATTAATGCTAAACTCAGAGTTTTTGTATATCCTAATTTAAACAAACAAAAAAGCTTTTATAGGAAAAGTGCTAAATGATATAAGATTGTATGAGCAAAATCCATTACTTTATATATAAATACCTCTCACCAGCAACAAATTTGTAACACTTTACAGGTGGTATGGTAAATTAATTTTCCTACTATTATGAAGTAGTTGGGAATAAAATAATATTAATGATTGAACATATTTAAATAAAGTCTTTTTAAAATTTTCAGTCTTCCTCTAAAATGTCTCATTTATTGAATTTACAGGGAAATGGCTAGCGTGCCAATCAATGGACAACCAAATCTTAATTTTTGGAGCACAGAACAGATTTAGATTAAATAAGAAAAAAATTTTTAAGGGCCATATGGTAGCAGGCTATGCTTGTCAGGTAGACTTTTCACCAGACATGAGGTAAGTTTAAACCTTCTCATGTATTCCTATATTCATATATAATGATATAAACTACTGCTGTACAAATAACACTGTACAAATCACTTTTATATATGTAATTGTATGAGAATTGTTCAGATTGTCAAAGTGCCAGATAAAAGGCAAGAACAAATTAAGACAGCTACATTTGGCTTTTTTTTAAGTTCTTTAGTCTGTCTCTTTATATTGTTTAGTTCTGTGCCCTTTAACCACATTATGAATCCCTGTCTTTACAGGCTATGTCCTACTTACTTTCTGCGTTTCTAAGCAAGGCTGGAAGGACTGTAATCTCTATATTGCTGTGATTGAATGAGCACCAGAAGAATTAATCCTGTATTGCAGGGTTGAAGTTAACAGTTTCACTACAGCTTTTCTGTGCTGAAACCTCAAATCCATCTTCTGGTCACACTAGATTTCTGAAGCCTATAGCCTTCCTAAGAGTGAAACTCTGCATTCATTCCCCTATTGTTAAGCTAAAATGTATGGGTATCACTAATTTAGAAATCCCTATAAACTTGTATGTTTAGCCTGGTAATTGGGATTTAGACTCCTACCTCTGAGTGAATCTTGTATATATTCAGAAGCTGTTGGAGCCAAAAATAATTATGAAGGTGGTAGAGTCCACTATAGTTGAATGGGTCTACATGTGTTTGCTGGCTCTGTATGAAATTGGTTCCCTTACACTGTTTCTGACTGTCTAGAGAGTGATTGTGATACCGCATTCACTGTGGCCCCTGGCTCTCCCAATCTTCCAAGTTAAAAATAATTTTTCACTCTTAGATTGGTCACTCAGTGGGGAGGTTTTCTGATAGAAGTTTAAATTATAGACTGCTTTATACTCTACCTTATTATTCTAAGTATTATATAATCACAGTGATTTTCTTATGTTAAGGTGAAAAGATAAATTATTTCTCTGTTCCTCACCCACTTTACCAGTTGAAGGTGTTTGAATAATTTGAATTTATTTTTCTTCTCATTATAGCTATGTGATTTCAGGAGATGGAAATGGAAAATTAAACATCTGGGACTGGAAGACCACAAAACTCTACAGTAGATTCAAAGCTCATGATAAAGTGTGTATAGGTGCAGTGTGGCATCCTCATGAAACATCTAAAGTCATAACTTGTGGTTGGGATGGTCTCATTAAATTGTGGGATTAATGGGATTAATCCTTATACTATCTGGGATCATTTTTGATCCAGTATCATATTTAACTATATTTAATTATTAAATGTGTTAAATGACAACTTGATTTACAGATTATGATTTTCTTACGTGGCCTTATGAAGTTGAACCATTGTTTTAAAAGAAAAAAACTTTGTTAAATTTGGCTCGTATAATTTCATTGGCAACTTCATTTTGTTCTTTATAGATGTTATTTATACAGAGAATGACCATTAACTTTATATTTGACAAGTAGTTATTTTTGGCAGGCAGTTTGGGTTTACTCCCATGACGTACTGAAAGGATCCCTTTAGAGCTAAGAAGGAATTCCTAGTGGATTACCTCTTCAACAAAAAGGGAAGAACAGGGATGGTATAATTTAATGTGAATCTGAAAGAAGGATAAAACCACCCACAGTTACTGTTCCCATTATTTTCAGTGGGTCAGGTTCTAATCTTTCGGATTCACGAGTTCCACTATTTTTTATGACATATGTTGTGTCTGTTTAGTTGTAAGCCAGCAATCTTCTCTGACTGCAGCATTCCTCTAATTATTAAACAGTGTAAAATAAAAATCAGTCCAGAGTTCTTTCCTTGACTTTCTTCCTGATCAGTATAGACAGGATTGTATATAATTAGAGAATTACATTATTTTTGAAGATGGAACTCAAGAGGATGAATCAAGACTTTGAACTGTATTTGTATTTACTGTCCAATAAAGACCTGGCTACACTTTCAAAAATCAGGGTCTCCTAGGTCACTCACCTCTTCACTGTTGTTACTACTGAAATACTCCTCATAGGAGATTGGATGTGAGGACATAGTTCAAAATGTCAACTTGTAATTTCTTTGAAGCTGTATGTTTTATCTATTAAAATTAATCTGATTCTTCTTATGAATATATTCAATAAAACTTTTTAAGATTAGAAAAATTTTAAACTTCTTTCCAAATCTTTGGGTAAAATTGACACTCCAGAAAGATGGCTAGGTTTCCCAGTTTGAGAAGCAGGGACTGTGATTGGTTAAAAAAATTTTTTTTCAACTTCAGATTGTGAAATCAAGATAGCCTCTTAAATATAGTAACCAAGAGCACTTTAGTTTGACAAGACATTTCTCCTGTTTTTTTACAAATCTATGTTAGATGTTTGAATGTAGTGTGAAATATTTCAATACCATGCTGTAAAAGATTGGTTCATAGCTGCTCAGAGTGCTGACTTGGAGACCAGAATCATGTTGAGTGTTGATATCCTAGGAACATCATTATCAGCTCTGAGTCCTGTGCTATCAAGAGCAGTTCATGCTCCATACCCTTAGAACTTCCATTTTTAAACATTAAATTTAAAAAGACCTGGTATAGATGACCAGGTGCTATAGCCACATATAAATAAATTTCAAAGAAGAAAATAGAAAAAGAGAATAAAAGTGGTAGAGATGTATTTTTGGACACACAGGCACTCAAAGAAATAAGAATACACTGCCTGGCTGCTGTGATTTCTATTTCTTTATCTTTTGGGAAGGGTGCCTACCATTTCCTGGAGAGGAAAAAATTCAGACAGGAGCTTTTCTTTAGTCCCAACCACTGGTTTTAACAAATGTGAATTACTGAAATATGAGGGGACAAAAAGTTAATCATACATTTGAACTATCTTGTTCAGCACCAGTATTGTGTATGTTACAAATCATAATTTCAAAATATGGGTTTACTTTATTGTGTTTTTAACTGTTTCTAAACTAAGGAACTGTATATAAAAGTTGTCGCTTTTTTTTAAAAGACTGTATTTTTAAATAAAGCACTTTTGTAGAAAGTGTTATCAAAATTTTCGTTCTTAGTCTCCTTTTAAGTCTTAACTCTGAGACACCACGTTAAACCATTTGCATATTTTAAATGGGTCATTTTGATTTTCTGGGGAGAAATGATGCTTTAAAGGTGAGTATAGTATATTAATGGGTTTATTCTAAATAAATGACAAAAATACAGGGCAGTGTCCTCAGAGCACATAGATTAAGTTTAACACAGTCCATATTTATCCACTTGGTGCCACTGAGTCATGATTGCATCCATTTTAGAGGATACAAATGAGTGGGGTTCTTTTCCAGCATAAGAAAGTTTACAGATTATGTTGTGACTGGAATTAAGTGGTTACCATCTGGCTCCTTTTCCTCACCGCAACCCTTTTGTCACACCCAGGACAGATTTCCTTCCTAAAAGTTAGAATAAAAGTGATGCTTTAGTGAAGGTTTAATGAATATTTCAATACTGAAGCACAGGCTGAGAATATGTTGTCCTAAATAGGGAGCCCATTTTAAGATAAGGAACAGGGCGTAGCCTCAAACAGGCACTTCTCTAAGTAGAACAGTATAGAGTGATTTTTGAGGATACATTGTGAGGCTGGTTCATGTCCTCAGCATGTTTATTAATTACCTGGAAGAAAACATGGACAATGAAATAGCAAACCCTTGGATGGTAGCTGTAAGAATTGCAACACTAGCAACAATTATAGAGACTCTACTTGAAGAATACTGTTTCTCAGAGTGTAGACTGAGAACCACCTGGAGATGGTGTCACTTACTGAGATACAGAATTCAGAAGAAAGTAGTGGTTGGTTGAGGAAACCATAATGAATTCAGGTATGGAGAAGGGAAGTGTGAAGTGCCATCCAGGCCAAAATATCCATCAGCAGTATTAACTTTGGGTCTCAAAGTGAGACCTAGGGAACATTGATGCTATATTTCATCAAAGATGCAGGTTTTTCACATTTTTAACATCTCTGAAATAGGGCTATGTCTTAAAATCAATGATGTGTCATAGTTTAATTGGCGGCATTCTTTCTTAATGGATCATGAAATAACTGATGAAATACAGTGTAAACAAGGCAATTACTAAGGGACCTAAGAAGGAGAAGAGAAGATCCAGAGGAAAGAAGATTCCATCTTAGCAGCTGGTTCAAAATTTATGTTATCAAATATTTATTTGATCAGTGGGTAAATAAAGTGAATGAACTAGCAAAAGACTGCAATTTTACAAATACTATATATTAATTCCCTGGTTCAAAGTCAGCACTTACTATAGTAAGTTCCCCAGATGATATGCACACTAAGAATGAGAATTAGCGGAGTCTGAGTTTATCTTGACTATTTCAGAAACTACACCGTTTAGAGTGTGTAAACTCAGAGAAATGTAGCTAACCAAAAATATATACACGTGTGTGTATGCGTGTGCATGTATTTATATGCATGTATGTATGTGAATATGATATACATTTTACATGTTTATATGTACACCTTCCCTGTTCAAAGTCACTTTAATAATTGTAGAAACAATTTTCTCAATCTAAACACTGAAATTTTATCTGAAACTTAAGTCACAACTTGCAGCCAGAGTCCTTAGAGTGGCTTTATTTTTAGTGACAAAGTGATAACTCCTTTGCTTTTACAGCTTCCTGTAACTGCAATAACTGTCTTCAGATGATTTTTTAGCTCCCCACATCCTACTCTCCAACCTTCAGCATTTTTGAGATCTGAGGGACTAACTCAAATCTCAAACATTTTGTATTTAAGTATGTGTTCTAGTATAGCACTAATAGAAATACATGAGCCATATACATAATTTTTAATTTTCTAATGGCCACATTAAAAAGGGGATATTAGTATAAATAATATATGATCCAAAATATTCTTTCAACATTCAATTATTTTTAAAATTAATATTTTACTTTTCTCATACTAAGATCTGGTGTATATTTTATGCTTAACAGCACATCTCAATGCAGACACTAAATTTTCATCAAATATTTTATCTGTTTCACACAAAGTAGATTTACACGCCTAAGTTGTTCCAAGCAGACCTACTAAGAGTTTTCTAATAATTGAATCAAGTATAAGTTTTTAACTTAATTAAAAGTAAATAGAATTTAAAATTCATCTCCTCAGTCATACTAGCCACATGCTAGATGCTCAGTAGCAACATGTGGCTGCTGGTTACCATACTGTCCATACAATTCTAGTACCACTTTTTACACACAGTGGCTCAAATACCCAGCTTTACTGCTTCATCTTCTGAAAGACATTTTAAGGTTCAAACTACTCATAAGATGTCTTATTTAAACAATATAAATGTTCATATTTTTCTGTACTACATTTTGGACAGTTTCCTCAGGTTTATCTTCCAGTTCACTTTTACAGTCTCTTCAGCTGTGTCTAATCTGCTGTTTAATTCATTAAACTCATTCCAGTGACTATTTTTCCTTTGTGGTAGGTCTATTTGTACTTTTTTATATCTACCTGTTCTTCATATGTCTTATTTTTTATGGTTTCTATATAGTCTTTTATGCCTTTAATCACATCAAATAATTTATATTTTCTTTAAGATTGTTATTCTGTTATCGCAAATTCTTGGACTGAAAATCCCAGTGTATAATGTGTCTGTTAACTCTATCTCATGGTGGGCCATTTCCTTGTCAGTTGTAATTTTTTATTAGGAGTTCATCTTACGTGGGTCTTGTTTTTTGGAAGAAATACTTTGTAGTCCAAGTTGAAGAGTCCCTTTGAGTGGTTTTACATTTGCTTCTGCCATGTACCCCTGAGACATCACCCCCTAGAACCAGTTTTATATCTAAATTTTTCAGCTTATGGATTTCTTAACCACGTGATTATGGATTCAACTCTTTAAACAGGCTGAAGTTTTCAAATTCTCATGAGAAAATTTGATTTTCTCCAGAGCTATAGCAAGGGTAGACTTCCTTGTGCTCGGAGGAAGGGGGATAGGGGTAGTTTTTAGAACCCTCTTCCATCGAGATTGTAGCCCTCCAAGGGTCCCACTGCTTCAAGTATCTCACTCAGTTCCAATCCTTTCCCCCAACATAGCAGGCCTTATCTCTAATGCTCTAGGCCACTGGCCATCACTAGTATACCGAACTAGGACCACTGCAGTGTAGATTCCTGCTCTACCTCTCTGGTTCTAGGGTCCCCCGGGCTTTCTGTGCCTGAAGATTTTTCTTTCTTGGGCATTCATATATGTACATAAACACATAGACATACATACATAGATAAATGCATACATACATATTCACACATATACATACAGAGGATCACCATAAAGATAAATACTTAATCTAGTATCTTTGGATATTGCCACTTTGTTAGGATAGTCTAAAAACACTGAAGTGTAAACAAGTGCAGTCTGAAACATTCTGATTTTTAGAACCTTGTGAGGTTAAGTGTGTTATCCTAAAAACGTACTTTACCTAAGGGCACTTCACTCGATGACTGGAGGGGCATCATAATGGATTCATCTTTTATCTGGGGCTTGTCTTCTGAATAAACATATCATTTGGATTCTCCTGAATTTATCCTAAGACTTTATAGCACACAAATCAAGAAATTACCTAACCACTGTCTAAGCCTTCTCTAATTATAAAATGCTAGAATAATGAGATTTTCAAGCTAGAAGAAACCTTAGAAATCAAATATTCCAACCTAAGATAAGAAAATAGGCCGATGAGGGTGATGAATTGCTTGGTATCACGCAGCTGGTTAGCAGCAGGGTCAGAATCTTTCTCCCTTCATCCTGCTATCCTTTCTCTTCTACATACTGCCACTTAAGTGTGTATTTTTAAAACTGTCAAGATTTGTGTTGTAATCTTTGTGGCTTCCAGCTTGCTTTCACTGAGGTAGTTTTAAAGACTGTATTTATTTCATCTTTTAGTAAAACAGAACCTATAGCTAAAGAGATTCTCATAGCCTCTTCCTTGAGAGTTAGACCTAATGATAACTGCCCGAAAGGACTTTTCTTGGTCAGACTTCAAATATTCTGGAGAACATAATACCCTCTCTCACCTTGTTTGTACTCTTTGAACAACTACCTTAAATTTTTTTGTCCTAGAAAAACAATGTGATTTTAATCATTTTTGTAGAAATACCAGCCCCTGTCCTTTACATCATACCTTCTTTCTCTCATAAACTGAAAAATATTCTCCATGCTACTGTGAGTTGTGACCAAATACACTGACTCTAAAGTGTGTTTTCTGGGAATTGGTTAAAAAAAAAAAAAAGGACAATGAGGAATGAGAAAGGAAGATTGAGGTTTTATATCCTAGGGTACCTTCTACCAATACTTGAGCCTTTAATTATTATTGTATTTATTCGATTCAATTATTATATAGCTCTCAAGTCCCTGAGGTCAAGAAAGATCTTCAGGTTAGCATCCTTTAATCAGGAATGAGGACTATTGCAAGCAGTGCAATAAACAACCATGTCAAGAAAAGGACAAATTGTGCCTAAAATTAAATTAACCAAAATGAGAAATATTGGTCCATCTAAATTCCAAAGACATTTTTAATACCAGAAAAAAAGTCAATAACAAATGATGATGAAATAATTTCACTGAAAAATCCTTTGTGAAATAGCTTTCTTTATATTCATATTCAACAATATTTATTGAGCACCTTTGACCTAGCAGGCTCCATGGTAGGCACTGGGAATACTGACATGGTGTTTACCCTCATGGAGCTTACAGTCTGCTGGGAAAGCCATTACACAAGCAGATCCATTAAAGTAAAAGGAGTGTGAAGCGGGGAAGAATAGAAGACATTGTAAGGAAACATAGCTGGGGGCCTTCAATATGGGAGTCCCTGAGAAAACGATGTTCGATCTGACACCAATCCTTGAGAAGTAATACTTTCTTGTACAGATAACTAATAGCTTATTTTTATTGATACATAATTGTGGTTTCTCAATAATGTTATGGAACCCACTTGGACTTTTGGTTATTATATATACCCACCTAGGGGCGATGTCAAAATATCCAATGACCGGTAACGCATGACATAGAGCAGTTAGAATAGAACCTAAACACAGGAATGGTGCAGGGTCCTGGAGGATGCCTATTGTGCTGTGCATTAATTGCTTGATCTTGGGGCGGTCTGGGGGTCTTGTGGGAGGCAATGCAGTGGAGGAGAACCTCTGGAGGACTGAGGACCACAGTCATTCACCAACTCTGCTCCCTGGTACACACTGATTGCATATCTGTCCTATATATACTGAGTTTCTATATTAAAATAGTCTAGATTAGAATCCAAACTTAACAGGAAAAAAAACCCTTATTACTTCAGACAATCTTATTGCATAAAACCAATCACTAAGAAAAACTTATAATATTTTATATGAGAATATAAATTGCTAGTTTTACACAGCAATTAGTTTTAACAAGTGTTGGGGACTAGCATTTCTCCATACAGCGCTAAATATAAAGTGTGACAATATTAAGCTTGCTTGATTTACTTTTCTTAAGGACAGAAATACAATAAAATTATAGAATTTCTAAATTTAAGCAGTTTAAGAATATCCTGAATCTTTGGATTACGATTTCATGTGATAAGTAAAGTTCAAATACCTCTTTAAATGTAAGAAAAAGGAACATATTTTAGCATACAATTAAATGCACTGAATTCACAAAGAACCAGCAATTGGCTAGTACAAAAAAGAATTATGTTATTGCTTAAAAGACAAAATAAGTTTATCTCCAAAAGAAGAGAATTATATTATGTAATTGAGCTTGTAGGTACCTACCATTGTATAGTCAAGTAGAATAATCTGTTTAAATGAGGCCTTCATTTTTCATCTGGAGAAATATGACAACGAGGCTGGCTCCCTGGTATTAATTCAAGCTTTGCAAAATCCAAACATGTAACACTTAGGAAATGCAAATCTTGTACTGTATTTACTATATACTAAAATCTTATAGTCAAAGCAGAAATGCTTACATGAATAACTGATTTGGACTAAACACTGTAAATTCATGAATTTGCTTTTGTTCCACCCTGATGTAAATACTAGCGGACCTTCAGTCAATTCTAACATAAGTTTGTTTATCTCTTCCTGGCTCACTTCATTTGAACTATGTCAAATAGTTATAAATATTTATATGATAACCTATTATAACTGTGTCAAATACAATCACTCTAAGAAAAGGGAGAATGGGAAAACTGCTTTTCTTTGACTCTAATCTCAAATCGTGATTTAGCACAACCTTTTGTGCTAAAAGGTTGACCTCTGAATCTCTTACATCCTCATATGTCTTTCATCCAAAAAGGAACAGTTTTTAAAATCATCTGAGAAGAGCATTATTAAATTTCTATCTTCAGATTCATTTATGAGCACTGCTCTGGTAGGAGTTAATTAAGAGATGTATGTCACAGATATTCACATCTGAGCTCATATATCTGCAGGTCAAAGGCGAGTTTGAAACAAAGGAAACTTACACTACACTTCCAAGTGACTGGGCCTTCCCTAAAATCTAGGAGCAAAGTGCGGCATATTGGGACCAATGAGGGCCAAGGGTCATTTCCAGGACTTGCAAGATCTTTCCTGGCAACCTGAATATATTGACAGAGAAACTGTTGGGACCCCATATTTTTTCAGTAAGCCTCCATTTGGTGGGCACATTTTAATTAAGTAGACTGTTTAAATTAAACCTGCATGCTATAAAAATGATCCCAACTCTAACAGATTTGCAGGTCTGGTATTAGTAAATTTGTAGGCTTTTCTTCCCATTTACTAATCGGGAGGCAAAAATATGTCCTTACGTTTGTCAAAGGCTATTGAAGCAGACGGAGGAGGGGCCCTGCATGGGCTTTGGGATCTGGCAGTCAGAGATATGGATTCCTACTTCACCATTTGAATAATCTGAATAAGGTATTTAACCTCTCAGAGTTTCCTTACCTGTATAATTGGGAAAATTACACTTCCTTATAGGACTGTTTGGAGAATTAGGAATAATCTATGCACAGTACTGGACACATAGTAAGCTCTCAATGAATAGCAGCTCTTGATTTTGTATGTTTGTTTTTTGTATTTTGTTTGTGTTGTTTTTGTGGTGCTCCTGGCACCTAGGGGGAGGGCCAGGGATGCTGCTAAACATCCTACAATGCACAGAATGGCCCTCCCTCCCCCAACAAAGAATTATCCAGCCCCAAATGGAAATAATGCTGAGGTTAAAAAACCCTGGCCCACACAATAAACATAATAATTCTAGAGGCAGGGAAACCATAGCAACAGTCAGAATATTCATCACAAATTTCAAACTCTCCATGAAGGGAATGAAGGACAGTCTTAGAAAAAATATCATAAAGTAAGTACAAATAACAATTGAACAGGCTGCCTAGTAGGTGGGTGTGGGTGGGTGTGTTTGGGATTTATTTTGAGTTTGTCTTTATTTTTTTCTTAACAGTACTTCCATTCTTGCTCAGATATATATAGTGTGATGAAGTCAATGTTCTGCACCACCAATCCAGAATCAATGGTAACCTGTCCTGTACAAAGGGGGCTTTCAGTAATGCCATTAATCTTCAATCCCATGAGTTAAAAATCTTGGTATGAGTGTGAATACATCTAAAACCTAGTCACACTAGATACTTAGGATTAGTATACTTCATACCTTGGTATATAAGAAGGGTTAAAAATTTTAATGTATAAAAAGATCTGTGTTTACTTTAGTGTATAAAATTTTTATTAAAAAATGAAAGACAATCTGTGATATAATCCAAACAGGACTGAAGTTAACTTTGTTTTGGAGGCTACACCATGCAAACTAACAGTAAAAACCACTTTTGAGTTTGATAAACTTTTTGTACTTTTGAAATACCTAGGGACATTGAAAGCAACTAAACTGTTATTTCAAATCAAAGTTATTCAAGCTGGTCCTCTCCCTTCAATGACTTTTATTAGTGTACTGTAAGTTTTAATATAAAAAACCTCATTTATATTTTAAAAAATCATCACTACTAATTCAGAAAGTCTTATTCCCTTTTGAACCCAAGTTAGTAAGATGATATAACTCTATTGTATTTTGGTTTCTCACCTGAGGAATGGTATTTTCAAACCACTGCAAAAAGCAAAAAGCCAACCCAGGGCATGTCTAGGGTGGAAGGAGGTAAAACGATGGGGAGAAGGAATCGAGGTCTAGTAGTAATCAGTATTTTATGCTCTCCCAAAATTCCTTAAATGAACAGTGTATGTATTCCTGCTCTCTTGGGATATAAAAAATACCAGAAGATGTACTTAATTTATAATAAGATAATAATTTGATTTATTTTTATACTATTTAATTAATTTATTTGAAATAGGATTTTTGAAAATCATTTGTAGGGGGAAATGTCTAATCCTCTAAATAGAAATGATAGAGATTGTTTGAACTACTGAGAACATGCATTATCTGCTTAATTAAAAAATATATACAAAAAAGGATTGGTATTACCAAAACACACTGTACCTGTCCCGGGAAAGAGAGAGACTCTGGCCCTCAGGCCACAGGCTTACAATGAATGCCAACTGGCAGCAAGGAAAAACTTAATCTTGGAGATAATAAAAAAAAATAAAGATTTGACACCATAGGCAAGTCAGAGGTTGAGAAATCAGGTTTGAAGACACCCAAGTTCTGCTTTGTGTTTAGTTTCATAGGAACAGAGGGGATTTAAGGCTGAGCATGAAAAGAATCCTGAATTGAATAACTTGATACTCTAGTCTTTTAAATTCAGTTACAGAATTTGGTGTGTCTGAGTTCCCAGAAACCAGAATCAGTGGTTCTTATAAAGTCACAGCATGGCCTCAACAAAAACTGAGGAAGAATAATTGAAATCTACAAGGCTGTAAAGAATGTTATTGACACAGTGAACAAGAAAATCCTAGGAAAAGGTGAGTTAACATCAAATGAAAGGCCCTATTTTAAACAGCAGGCTACACGTTTAAGGAGCTCATCAACCCAGTAAAAACAGAAATGTGAAATAATTTCTTTTTCATGGTGGTAAATTCATGGATTACAGATACATAATTAATTTTAGGGAAAACTGAGATAAGTGTGGGATTATCTTCCAAGCTGAAATGAAAGAGGACAAGCATCCCCACTCTGTCAGAGGCAGACAGGCAAAGAGCCGGGGTTTGGGCAGATGGAGATTGACTACTGTGGCACTCCTGTGTCCATCCCCTCAGCAAGTGTTCACTGTTCCCCTACCATGTGCGAGATGCCAGGCTACGTGTACTACAAAGGCAATAACACAATCCCTGCCTCAAGCAGGTCACAGGCTAGTGGGAGACTGGACAAGTAAACCAGAATAACTAGAATCATGGACATGATCCATGCTGCAAATATTTCCTTGAGTTGTTGATGAGCTCCTGCATCCTATTTCCATCTTGTATTCACCCAACTCAGAGTATAACAGCTACTCGCATTGAAAATATCTTTCTTCAGGAATAGCTGAGGTTTAGATAAATCTTTGTAACTGTGAAAAAGCCTGAAATCCTGTAGTTCTAACTCTTTGAGGAGGCTGTACCAGAACCGTACAACACTGCTGTCACTGCCACTGACCTCAAACCCGGGCCAGTGGAGATGGATCTCAAAGATGAGCTGTCCAATTTGTTCAAGGACATCTTCCAGAATAAGATTTTCCAAAACTTTCCATTCTGCGCTTTCCAGATCTGCTTTGAGAACATCAATCTGTAACAAAATGATGAAATGAGATTAGCAGAGTCAATAAACATTGTTAAAAATACCACTGATATCAGAAGCATCACTGTGTAGCTACCTTCCAAGAAAGCAGAATTTTTCAAATTTTAGAGTTAGAAGTCTTTTTCAAATGGTCACTTATGACATGAATTCCTAACCTCACACCACACCAAATGTTAATATACAAATAATGAAATACCAGTCAGAAATCATGATGGACCTTCTTACTCTCTGCCCAGTGGGAATGGATGTCCAAGAAGGAGATGCTGGAGCATGTATATCACAAAGCACCATGTCCACAGCCTCTCCCCAGCAACCTATATGCTGCTCAGAGGAACCCAGCCATGTCCTGGCAGAATGGTAGCCTGCAGGGAGGGACTGACAAAGGGCCACTGCCTACAGGAACCATCTCAAAAAACCTTACCCCCCCACCAACTTCATCAGGATTGGAAGCCAGGGAAAGAGTTCTCAGGTATCTGAATTCTGGACTTGAAAAAGAAAATTATTAACATTATTCCATGATTGCTTTAAAAAGTATATACCAGTACAGTGTTCTAAAAAAATTTCTAATAAAACCATTCTCTGTTCATTTAATGAATACACGTTCACATTCCAGGTGAAATGGAACATAGGAAGAAGAGTAGGATGGGAGAGATTTTGCAATTAATCAAGCTACGAGAAGCAGCTCCTTTCTGCTGACTTTGCACAAAATCCGTTAGAATAGCAGAATACCAAATACTTCCAGAAAGCAATGAAAGCTAATTACTTTGCTCCTGGCACTATGCTAAGTGCTTCACCTTGCAATATTCATTTACTCCTCTCAACAATTCTACAGCGGTGTATCCCTATTTAAAGCTGAGAAAACCAGACTCAGAGATTAATCCATCCTCAGTCACATAGCTTGAGAGACAGTGGTGAACTCTGAACTGAGTCTGTCTACATGGCCCATGTTCTTAACCACGACATGATGTTGAATTCCCATAAACCACAAGAGGAAAAATGGTAACTCAGAGTTCCTAAAAGGCTTTGGTTTGGAAAATAAGGTGCTATTGGAGCGGGAGTAAGGGTCAGTGAGTACAAGTATTGTTATCAGCATCGCCATTTTACACTGGAAAGCAGAGCACCTTCCAGCTTAAAGAATCACTTTCCACACACATTATCTCAGCAAAACAGCCCTATCGGTACGCAAGGATTTGGTAAAAATGACTTTTCTGCTGCCAAGAAATGGAGGGAGAAGTTAAAGGGGATAATTTGACCACACAGAGGAAGGCTGGCACATTCAGACACAAACGGGAATAATCAACATGCAGGGAATCACTGCAATAGAGCAAAGCCTACAGTTCCAAGAGGTGACAGCAAAACCCTAAACAGCTCTTCAGGAAGCTGCTAACTGAAGTCACCAAAATCCTACCCATGAAAGTGAAGTATCTTTGACTTTTCAGAAGGATGAATAAGAACCAAGGCCAATCCTGCCCCAGCCTCTCCTTTCTCTCAGTGCATCTCTATTTGACAAGCTTCTCATTTGCAGCTGAGATGTGAGGCTCTCAGTGAATGGTAAAATTCCTTGTGTCATTTCAGAGTTGACTGGAGGAGATGCATAGAATTCAGATATAATTGATCCAAGAAAATGGCCTTTGCCCGGCATACTGAGACCCTGCAGGAGAGACTTTCACTCACTTGCCTTGGATAGTACCTCCTGGTCCACCAGAGAAAGAGTGATAGTAACAACCCCAAGAATATCAGGAGGCCTTAGAAAAGGCTAGATATCCATAAACCAGATTTTTTGTTGTTGTTGTTGTTCAATGCTTCCAAAATAAAAGGGAAAAGTTTAAAGAAACAAAAGCAACTTTCTTTTCTAAAAGGAAGCAAGCAAAGGCAGGTTTCATGTGAACATAAACA
Source organism: Aethalodelphis obliquidens (assembly GCF_003676395.1). Lineage (NCBI taxonomy): Eukaryota > Metazoa > Chordata > Mammalia > Artiodactyla > Delphinidae > Aethalodelphis > Aethalodelphis obliquidens. Next base: position 48,493,215 of record NW_020837947.1, on the reverse strand, counting down.
AGGCTGAAATAATTCTTGTGAACTGGACACAATAGAGTTAATTCACTCTTTTCTTATCTCTGCTGCCCTGGAGCATCCTTGGCTTTGTTTAATCTTCAAAGTTTTAAGCAGAATATTCCTGAATTAGGGTAATTAGGCTGCCAAAAGAAATACTAAATCAAAGCTTCACAGAATTTTTTAACTTATACAGAAAATATTCAAAATCAACATTTGTTGTGTCAGTTCACATAGTCAAGAATATCTTAGGTTTCTTACAGGTTTATTTTTTACTATGGCTTTCTGTGAGTTTGGATATACTGAATGTGATCAATAAATCAAAGTATTAGAGGGGCAGAGTAAACTTAATCAGCCTAAAATTGGCCTAAAAATTATATTGGTGAAGTGTAGAAGAATATACTTAACATATTTTTTCAATCATATTTTTAAAACAAGCCATCAATCAGAAGTTATGAGCAACTGGACTAGAGCCCGCAAGCCACAACTACTGAGCCCGCATGCCACAACTAATGAAGCCCACGCGCCTACAGCCCGTGCTCCCCAACAAGAGAAGCCAGCCCAGTGAAAAGCCCACGCACTGCAACAAAGAATAGCCCCCGCTCGCCGCAACTGGAGAAAGCCCGCGCACAGCAACGAAGACCCAACACAGCCAAAAATAAATAAATAAATTTATATAAAAGAAGCTATGCGCAACTGGAAAAAAACAAATTATTAGGCTAATTCATAGCAAATACATGCTTTCTTTAGAAATGCAATTTTCATTTACAAAATGCTATTCCAACTAAAGAGCAAAAAGTATTTCAAACATGACCACACTCCCCCACCCCCTTTTGAATCCAGTGACTGAAAATTCTCCACTTCAATCAGAATTATAAAGGTTGATCTAAATCATGCAGCCCAGGGGTAGTACAGCACTGAGGAAGACATAGCTCTTTCCTATCTTCCAGCCTTAGCGCACAGACAGCCAAATGCGGTGAATAAAACACGGTTTTCTCTTCCAGTGTGCTTTTTCTATTTCTTGCATTTCAGAATGTTCTATTACCACAGCTATTTTGCAAGTGTAATTTCTATTATTACTGCGTAATGCACCCAATATTATTGTTATTATAAGGTGCTAAACATCTCTGAATAAGGTATGCCACTCTTAAGATTCTAATATCAGCTTTCAACAATTATGGCACTAAAAATCATGCAAATTACTATATCGGAATAATCAAGTGTCAATCCTAATACAGTTAGGTTAAATCAGGTTTCTTGAGAAAAACAACTAAATGTTAGCTCTCTGTAAACTCTGGAATAACTGAGGACATATTCTCAAAGGAAGTAGATGAAGCAACCTATTTGGTATAAAATCAGAGGCATTAAAGTAGTCCTCCCATCAAAGTTATCTCCTTTTCCTTGTGCCTGAAATATATAATAAATCACCTTTTATAGAACTTTTTGAGGAAATGAGAATTTTAATTTTAACTGGATTAAGATGTGAGGCCACCTGGCAGCTTCCTCTTCATGGGCACAGTTTATTCTGTGTTCATCCACCCAGAAATGCAGAGATGAGAGGAAAGGAGGGTAAGGTGCACTGGCATGGGTATTAGTTTGCTAGGACTGCTGTAACAAAGTACCACAGATTGTGTGGCTTCAGAAACAGAAATGTGTTGTCTCATTTCTGGAGGCTAGATGTCCAAAATCAAGGTGTCCAACACTGTTGGTTCCTCTGAGAGCTATGAAGGATACTCTGTTTCATGCCTCTCTCCTAGCTCCTAGTGGTCTGCTGGCAATCTTTAGCATTCCTTGGTTTCTTCATCTCTCTGATCTATGTCTTCATCTTTATACAATGTTATTCCTGTGTATGTGTCCAAATTTCCCCTCTTTATAAGGACACCAATCATATTGGATTAGGGACCCACCCCCATCATTATGACCTCATTTAAACTAATTACGTCTGGCTTGACTCTGACTCTATTTCCAGTTATGATCACATTCTGAGGAACCAGGGGTTGTGACTTCAACATACGTATTTTGGGAGGACACAACAGTGTTTGAAGTAACTACTGCTATAGAGCTTTGGCAAGTATGTGTCAGGAGCCAGTTTTCTGGGGCCAGTGCCCAGGGAAAGTGTCCTGTACCAGAGATCCAAGGGCAAGCAACTACCTGAGGGAATTATGGATGTTGTCCTGATGGTCCCCTACATCAGCCAACACTGACAGCTCCAATCTTGCTAAATGTCAAACCCAAGGCAGATCAACAAGCCTCCAAAGCCAATTAAAACCATCATCATGAAACCCCTTTGCTTCATTCCCTGGGTCTTTCTTGGCCACACAACCAGGCCCAGCAGGTGTGGCTCCTGTTTGGCACCCTCCTGTTCCCTAGCCCATCCCTCTCCCTCCTCTGGAACTCCTTCAGGCAGTCAGTGTGCTCATGCCTACAGCTCCCCACCTGAGCCTTTTCCCCTTTGAGGGGGTTCTCCAGCAGGATAGGAAGATTTTGTTACATGCCTGCTAACTTTCAAGAGGGCAAAAGTGGAAGCTGCAACACCAGCATCATTTCTGCTGCATTCTATTGGCCAAAGCAAACCACGAGGCTAGCCCAGATTCAAGGGGAGATGAAATAGATGCCACTCTTGAGGGGAGGAGTGGCATACACAGAAACGAGGAGATAGTCATTGTTCACAGCCATGTCTGCAGATAATTGACCCCAATGATTGAAAACAATATTATTTTATATACAAATCCATGAATGAACTACAGTATTACCATAGACATGAGCCTTAAATGAACACAAGCAACACTCCAGGAAAAATGAATAATAAAGCCTTTATTCATCAGAATATTATTAAAGAAGGGACATTAGGGTATTCCCTGGCAGTCCAGTGGTTAGGACTCCATGCTTTCACTGCCGAGGGCCCGGGTTCAATCCCTGGTTGGGGAACTAAGATCTCACAAGCCTCGTGGTGCAGCCAAAAAAAAAAAGAAGGGACATTAATTAAAACATGGTATTTTCTGTTACATCTGGCTTTCCTTGGAAGTTGACAGAGAACATGGGATATCCAATGGATTAAAGATGACTAATAAAGAAAATTCTGAAAAGAACAAGTAAACATGTATAAGTCCTAGATATATTAGTCTACTAGGGCTCCTATAACAAAATACCACAGACTGAGTGACTTAACAACAGAAATTTGTTTTCTCACAGTTCTGGAGGCTGGAAGTCCTAGATCAAAGTGTCAATAGGCTTGGTTTCTCCTAAGGTCCCTCTTCGTGGCTTGCTGAAGGCTGCTTCCTCACTGTGCTCACATGGCCTTTCCTCTGTATGAGCACTCCTGGTATCCCTTCCTCTTCTTATAAGGACACCAGTCCTATTGGATCAGGGACCACTCTTACAACTTCATTTTAACCTTAATTACCTCCTTAAAGGCTCTATGACCAAACACAATCATATTGAGGGTAAGTGCTTCAATTTGTGAATTTGGGGAGGACACAATTCAGTCCATAACAGATATAAAACAGGTATTTTTGCTGTACTTTATTTAGAGGCAACCAGTATCTCTGCACGAAGAGTTTTAAAATACATCCCTGTTACTGCTATGGCAGCCCGGTTGCTGGAGAGGGCCAGCAGTTCTTCCTGCATAGCTAATGGCTACTCCAGTTCTGGGTAGTAAAAATGTGAGCCATCTAATTAATTGAAGGTAAGTCATAGACACTGTGGCAGATTTTATTTTCCAAAGGTGGTCTCACCATTAATGCCCATTTCACATGCTTTTCTACAATATGGCCTTGATCTTCCTCCCATCAAGAGATGAAGTTGATGTCCCCTCCCCAGGGATAGCTTCTTGGGATGCAACCTACACAGTCACACCAGGCCCTGCACTTAAAAGGGCTCAACACTTGGTTTAATGCTCTGTTTAATTCAAGTCAGTGGACTTGAATTTCTTAATACGTTTTGAACAAAAGACCCTACACTTTCACTTTGTACTCAGCCCCACAAATTCTGTATCCTGTCCTGTTATCCTCCCCCTGAATCTTGATGGGCTTGTGACTAGGGACTACTAAAGTCTGGTAGAAGTGACTCTAGGTGACATTCAAGCACAGGCCATAAAGGTGATGCAGCTTCTCCTTTGTTCACTGGTACTCTTTCTCTTGAAAACTTTAGCCAACATGCAAGGTGCCCAAGTGCCCTGAGGCCACCATGCTATGAGTCCAAACTAGCCCTTGCAGAGAGACCATACGAAGAGACTCAATCAATATGAAGAGAGTGATGCCTGACTGACCCCAGTTGCTCCAGCCAGCATCTGACTGCAACCCGATAAGAGATCCTGAGCCAGAACTGCCCAGAAAAGCCCTTCCCAAACACTGACCCCCAGAAACTGAGAGAGATAATAAAATGATCAATTGCTGGTGTTTTAAGAAACTTTAAGTTTTGAGGGTGACTCATTATGTGACAGGAAATAACTAGAACAGAGACCAAGTGCTGTTTATGCAAGTCTTCTTTTGAAATATTACAAGTTACTTGTATAGTGTCAAATACTATATTTTCCAAAGCTATGACTTCTAGAAATTAATGTATATTTAACCAAAGATATTTTCTTATTAAAAAACCAGTACATAGTCATTATTTAAAAATTAAAGCTACAGATAAGCAAAAAGAAAAAGAATTAAAATACACATCATCTAGAGTTTAAAAACAATTCATTTGAACACCTGGTATACTTCTTGTTAAACATTTTTCTTTGTCTTAAACACACACACATACACACCCCACAGATTACAGCCTACATGGGCATAATTCAAATACACATGTTGTTTATAAAATTAGAATTATACTGTTTTAAAATTTGCTTTTTAATGTAACAGGCCATGAATATTTTTCCAGGCCAATAAATTTTCATCTAAAATGTTCTCTCAAATAGCATCCTTGGGAGCTTTCATAAGAATGTGATGGAGGTGAGTAAGGCCCCTGCAGGAGTGAGGGAGATGTGGAGGAGGCCCCAGACCTTCTGCCTCGATTCAACAGGAGCAGCTCCCCTTTTCCCTCTTTTATATGCTTGGAATCCCTTGTAAATTTTTGCTTAAGAAAGAGCTTTCCTGCCTAAGAAAAAAAGAATTTGGAAGCCTCCAGCTATAATTTTTTTTAACAATTTTTATATTGGTTTAATTTACTTAACCAAATTCCCCTTCTGATGGTCATTTAGGTTCTTTCCAACTGGATGATGTTACAAACTGACATGTTCAACCAACTTGCAGCTAAATATTTAAGTGTGTTTGATTCCTTCCTTAGAAGAAGAACACTCCCAGAAGCAGAGTAGCAGGTTCAAAGCATAGGCACAGTTTACACCTTTAATAATTTTACTAACCAGCAACCCCTTCCTATCCCTTCTCTTGAGAAACTGAGGACAAACCAGGTTGCCCTAAGGTGGGAAGCACGGGCAGGCAGACCACAAAAGGCTCCTCCACTGTTATCAGCCCAGTCTACACTCGCTTGTTTTCTTACCCTGAAGCCACATGACACTCTGGAGCATTCCTAAACAGACCTATACTTTTATGTCCCAGTGATTCTCTAGATAAGACAAAAACCATTTAAAGAAAGAGAAAACAAGACAAATCAATTTTAACTAAGTACATGTTAAACTGTTTTTATATAACTTTTTATTTTAAACATTTTAATAAAAAAATGCTTTATCTATTGTTCTATATTAAATCTTTAAAAGAAGATAGATTCTTTTTCCACCCAGAAAATGTGTATTAAAGCTTCAAACTGGCATCACCATCCCTCATAAAGCTAATTAATCATTATATTAGTCAAAATCCCTGGCTAAGAGCCAAAACTACATAACGCCAATAAAATGTCAATATTAACCATACAGCTTATCAATCGACTAACACAGAACAAGGGATTTCCCATTCATACCAGAATTGACCTGCAAACACAGCTGCTTGCCTCACTATGGGCAGTCTGGTTCTGAGGCAAGAATCAGATACTACGTATATGGCATTTACAGATATATCTCACATTTTGTAAAAGATAGATTCCTGAAAAAGTGTGGAAATTGATTTTTGTAATTAGGCTCTATTTTTTAAATTATTATTTGACCACTCATTGAGTTATTTATAAATATTTTTAAATTAATTTCTCAGCAATTACTTAGCACCCCAACAATACATGCTGCATTCATTCTCCATATTCACCGTGGTTTAGGTCAATATTCAATCATAATTTTAAAATTAGTTTATCAATACAACTTCTTCCTGGCTTTTAGTTTAATTATGAAAAGTTGTTATTTAATGATTGAAGCAAGGTAAATCCAGGCTTTTATATACTGTCTGCTTAAAGCAAGATATATCTGCACCTACAAAATTAAAAGCTGAACACATTAGAAAGAGGATCTTGTTTTTGTAGAAAAATACAAGAAATTTATCTTAAATGAAGAAGAGGATTAAAAGTCTCCTTAAAAGCCTTAAACTTTAAACACACTAAATCAGGCCCAATTATCAGTGTTGGCTGGCAGAAATGTAACATTACAGGATTTTTGCTACCACTACAGAAAGGGGGAGATAAGACTTGCCCTGCATAGTATGGGAAATATGAAGGGTCACTCTAAGCTAATGTAGGAGCAATTCTGAACTAATAATAAAAGAAAATGATTTGTATGTAGTAATCGGCTCACAGAAGTGACCTCTGCAAGGAGCAACACTCTGTAAATGAATTTTAAAGGAATTAAGGGAAACATTTACAAACACTTTTTTTTTCTGCCAAATCTCTAGCCTATTCCAAAGGAGTTAACCTGAAGCTGCCGGGCAAGAACATTCTGGGCTGGGTGAGGTCATATAACATGTAACCCCAGAAACCTAGGTCAGAGACAGGAAATGGGTGAGCTGGTGACAAGTCAAGAAGTCAGCAGGGCTGCTGGTGACATGCAACAGCAAGGAACCAAGCAGTGCAAATTTAGGCAGGATTGAGGTGGCAGCAAGGGACCTGGCCCAGGGCAGAGTCAGGCAGCACCAAGGACAGCACCAGGCAACTGCTTTAATTTCCATCAGCACAAAAAGTTCTATTGGACAGTGCTGCTCAGAGTATCACATGCATCAGAATCAGCTGGAGGGCTTGTGAACACACAGGGTCTGATTCAGTGGATCTGGAGTGGGGCCTGAGTATTTACATTTTTACCAGGAGCCCAGCTGATGATGTTGTTACTGGTCCAAGGATGACACTTTGAGAACCACTGGGCCACACATCGGACTTGGCCGATGACACTGGGTGAGCTTTTCATGGTGTGTTTGCAAAGAACTCAGCCTCAGCACAGGCTGGGTTCTCCCCCTTCTCATAAGCAGATGCAGAAAGTATCTACGCACTGGTAGGGACTTCCCTGGTGGTCCAGTGGTAAAGAATCCATCTTCCAATGCAGGGGACATGGGTTCAATCCCTGGTTGGGGAACTAAGATCCCACACGCCATGGGGCAACTAAGCCCACATGCCACAACTACTGAGCTTGTGCGCCTCAACAAGAGAGTCCATCTGCCACAAACTACAGAGCCCATGCACTCTGGACCCTGCACACCACAACTACAGAGCACACACGCCCTGGAGCCTGCATGCCACAACTAGAGAGAAGCCAGCACGCCACAACAAAGAGCCCGCGCCACAACGAAAGATCCCACACACCTCAAGGAAGACCCCGAGTGCTGCAACTAAGACCCGATGCAGCCAAAAAAGAAAAAAAAAAAAAGGGAGAGAGAAAGAAAGTATCTACACACTGGTCGTCTTTGGCTTGGAAGGTATATGGTGGGTTTCCAACACCAGATGTTTTCTTTACTAGGATACAGTTAGGTCAGGGTTTCCTAAACATATCACCAAGGTGTTGATAAGGCTTGTACTCCTTGACTGTGTACAGAAAAATGTGTGTTTATTTCCATGAGCACTTCTAAGAAAATTCTAGTCCCTGGGACCTTGGCTCTGGGGCCAATTGCCTTATCACATGGGTCTAGGGCAGGTTGTTTAGCCTCTCCTACCACAGGGCTCTCTTGAGGTTAAAGGAGAAATGCACATAACTCACAGAAATGCACAGCACCTAACAGAGAGTATGTGCTCTGTTTGTGGCAGCTGTTATTATTTTCACAAATTCTCAGCGTGGTCCATAACCCCTTCATTAGCCCTGCCTCAGTTAAGATTATCTTATTTAAGCTAATATTAAAATGTGCCTGGGCTTCCATGGTGGCGCAGTGGTTGAGAGTCCGCCTGCCGATGCAGGGAACACGGGTTCATGCCCCAGTCTGGGAAGATCCCACATGCCGCGGAGCGGCTAGGCCCGTGAGCCATGGCCACTGAGCCTGCGTGTCCGGAGCCTGTGCTCCGCAACGGGAGAGGCCACAACAGCAAGAGGCCCACATACCGCCAAAAAAAAAAAAAAAAAAAAGTAAAAATAATTGATAGGTAGATAGATGGATGAATGGACAAGTGAACAGATGGACAGGTGGATGGATAAGAGAATGGAGAGATGGTTAAATGGACCTCCCAGGATCCAGGTTCTGGAAGATTAGAGCCAGTAATGATACGTGAATATCTGGGCCACTTCCTCATTTTCTAGACAAGGAAAACTGCGGCCTAAGAGGCTAAATGATTTGTCCAAGATCACAAATTAATTAATCAGTGGCAGATATTCTACATCTCAAATATCACTCTCTGCTCTGAGTCTTAGATACACATACACATACATACACATACATCCAGTAACATTTATCACGCATTAATACAGCTTTGAGATGAGTCTACAACTCTAAGCTTTATTTTCCTTGAGACTTAAGGACTAGAGAAGTGTTTTATTTCATGACTGCTATAATATTTGAGAAAGAAGCATGATTCCTTTCTTCTCTCAATATCCCTCTCTGCCAAGAATCACTTTGCACCAGAAGTGCCCAGAAAAGCACAATCTGGCATTTTCTAAATTTACTTCTGATCAATACCAGCTCACCACTAAGAACATTAATACAAATTCAGATCCTATAAAATGCTTTTCTCTTAGTAGAGAAAAATAGCAACATATACTATTGTTTAGTTTAAAGGGAAATGTAGCATGGCAGAGGTATCACTTGCACACATATCCATTCCTTCTTCTTTCTCAATAACAAAACCCTGATTTCTAGCTGATCACATTGCTGCCCAGATAAAAGACTGTATCTCCTAGTCTCTCTTATGGCTGTGTGGCCATGTGACTAAAACCTGACCAATGATATAAAAGTAAAATTGTCATGTGGGATTTCCAGTAAGTTCCCTTAAAGGAAAAGGCTGTACTTAGTGCTTCCTCCATCCCTTTGCCTGGAGTGAGAATGTGATGGCTGGAGCTGCAGCAGCAATACTGCACCATGAGGAGAAAGATTACACCCTAAGAAGAAAGACGAGCTGGTTGAAGCTCAGATTCCTGGTGACTATGGAGTCTCTATACAAGACTTGTACTACATACCTCTAGACTTCTCTTATATGAGAGGAAGAAAATTTTCCTACTGTTTAAGCCACTATAATTTTTTTCACATGTAAGTCAACCTAATTTTATTTTTTTAATTTATTTATTTTTTGCAGTACGCGGGCCTCTCACTGCTGTGGCCTCTTCCGTTGCGGAGCACAGGCTCTGGACGTGCAGGCTCAGCAGCCATGGCTCACGGGCCCAGCCGCTCTGCGGCATGTGGGATCTTCCCAGACCATGGCACAAACCCGTGTCCCCTGCATCAGCAGGCGGACTCTCAACCACTGCGTCACCAGGGAAGCCCCCAGTCAACCTAATTTTAAATACATTCAACATATTCTAGTATTCTTAGCTGCTAATAAAGAGTGGTGTCTCTGTTGAAAAATTTATTTAGAATTGAAATCTTCTGTGAAGAAGTAGTTAGTGGCAGTGAAACAGACCAGGAATCCATGCCTGCTGGAAATTAACTTATTCAGCACTTCCTGAATTGGTAAGCAACTTTCTAATTCTGGAATTACTACTCTTCCTCTAGATTCCCTACATATTTCTTTCTGGCCTCCTCTTCCTTTGCTCCAAAACCATAGCATTTCCTCTCCTTCCAGAATTCTTATGACCACCACATTGCACTCTCCCTTCCTCTCTTAACGCATAAATTTACAATGCATTAACAAAATGGATCTGCAAAATACACCTGGTCAGTTCTTTTAGCCTGAAAAATCTAGGTTTGAGTCATCATGTTAATGAAGTTAGTACTATTCTTGATCTGTTCTATACATTTGAAATTCTAGTATATGCTTAAGAAGCCAGATACTGACTTATTATCTTGACCATTCAATGAAATCTACACATTTGTATATTTTTATTGAAAGCACAGATACATTCTCTTGAAGAATCAAAGCAAAATTCAGTCAGTCCTCAACTGGAGCAAGAAAATAAAGATATCTTTAGTCTTATAATGCTCTCATAATAACATTCACTTTAGGCAATTTTAAGTTGAATGTGTCAAGTCTTTCACCTGCAAAACAAATGTAACTTATAATTGGGGTATATCCAGGTTTTGTGAAGCTTGAAGCTTATTTAATTTGAGGACCCTTTTTAAGAAAAAGAATATAAAATTACAAATACAGAATTAGGTAAAATCACTTCTGCTTATAATCAAGACATATGTACAAGTCCCAACTCAAGAGAAAAGAGGATTAAATGATAGCGAACTATAAACAGATGTATGGCTAAAAGCCAAAAAACAAAGAGTTTTTTAAAAACCTACAAGAAAAAAATTCAAGCAGTACCAGTTTTGAACCTCCTGTTAAATTTATGTAGCAATTTCAATGAGGGGAGAAAAACTTTATACACAGAAATATCAGTGCCGACTATCACATATGGAAATTATCAATAAAATACCCAAAGAAATCTGCTAGATATTCAGACACAGCTTGTATCTAAAGCCTCATCTTAGGGAAAATGTTAAGACAATGATGGAGAAATAACTACTCATTGGTTCTCACTGGATATTACTTAAAAGTCCCTAACATTTGCTCTAGATGCGCCATCCCTCAGAACATACCTTTTTATCTTATACCTACTGGTAATAAAAAAAAAATTAATAGCCTACTTTAATCAAGCACTTGCTATATGCCCACTCAAGCAGCATACTAAGCACTTTTCATTCAATGCCCCCAATTCATCTCCCAACAAACAAATGAGGTGTTTAATTATCCTCATGCTACAGATGGGCTAACTGAGGCCTAGGTAGGTCACACAACTTGCAAGAGGTGAAGCCAAAGCCAAACCCAAGCAGTTTCCATAGAAACCTGAGATTCAGAGAAGTTAATCAACCAACCCAGGTCACACAGCTATTAAGTGGTAGAATCAGGAATCTAACTGGGTCTGACATCAAAACAGACGTTCTTAACACCATCTTTTTATATCCTCAGAATGTTAAGGAAACCAAGCACAAAATATGATATTGTGGAGGGTTTCTGGATTTACAGTTCCCTTTGCAAAAATGACAGACAGGTGGAAAGCAAATATGGAGTGTTTATTAACCTAATACATCTTTGTTGAGCTCCTAGCATGTGTACGGCCCCCTTGCTGCTATTCTTGGGGGTAAAAGGTAGCAATTAGGCCTGGCTTTAGACAAAACACCCACATTTTAGCAGTTGTATCAATAGCTTATTTTATCATTGGAACTAGTGCCCTCTCCCCTTTGTTCCACGTACTTTTTCTAGAATAATAACATTGTCACTATATTCATTTCATAACTTTTGTATGACCAAAAGGCATAACTTGGGGCTGAGACATTTTCTTTACCAAGTCATGTTTTATAAAGTTCCATACAAAGTAATATAAATACATAATAATAAGAAAACCACCATTTGCATCTGTGGAGGCTGGAACAACAGACACAAGACTCGTGTCCCTTAGCTAAAGAGGGGTTTCCTCCCGCTAATTCATCCCCTCCACACCAAAAATGGATTATGTATTCCCTTTAATTCCTAATTTCAGATTCAGGTCCAACCGGAAAGGGCCAGGTCTATAGCCAACACCATGTCATGTGTTAAATTGTCCAAAAAAAAAATTATTTGAACCCTAGCATACCAAGAAACAAATATATGACATTCCATCCACCTCAGGCCTCTCCATTCCCTAAAGGGCAATAATTTGGGATGCTGTTTGTTTGTTTCTGTTTATAAAAATAAGACACGAATTTGTTAAAAATTGGGAAAGTACAAAAAGATATAGAGAAGAAGGAAAAAACTGTTTAAAATCCCAGTCCCAAGTGGAAATAACTATTAACATTTTGGTTATATTTCTTGCAGTATTTTATCTACCTTAGAAAATAATTGAGATCAAACAGTACATATAATTCTGAAATCTCTTTCTAATGGGGAGTTTTTGCTTTGCTTGTTTTTTCACTTTAAAAGGTCATCTGCTTAATACTCATGTACGGAGCCCTTTTTTACAGGCAAAGAGCATTTCAACAGCTTGACTGGAACATTCTAGAGACATCTGAAAACAGGCCAAGCTTTTCTTAGACGTAATTCAGTAGGCTGTCCTGGGACTTTCTGCTCCATAGAAGTGAAGATGCGCCCTCACAATTTACCCTCCATAGAGTTACGTGACAGGATGGGAACTGACCTTCCTGAAAAATAAGAGTTGTCATTGTATTTTCATGCTAATATGAATTTAGTGAGAAATTTGTATTTTTTCATGTTTTACAACATCTACTGATTTACACCTGGCACTCTCTGAATTACACAAGCAGGAAAGATTGCAAATTCAAAAGAAAGGAAGCACATATGGAGAAGTGGAGGAGTCATTTAAACATTTATCAAGATAAAAAGTGTGCAAGAGCCTCATTCATTTGACAAGGAAGAGGTGAAAGAAGAGGGTGTGAAGGAGGAGGAGCGGGGAGAGGAGACTCAGCTTCATCCTCCAACTGCCCTGTGCCTTGTAGAGGACTTCTGGTTGAGATTTCTCCTTTCTAACAGCCCTAAAACCTTTCTTATTCCTCAGTCTCACAGCAAGTAGAATGGCTGCCCAACAGTTAAGGTGAAAAGGTGCCTTTACTACTTTGTTTGCTATGAATTGACGTGTGGGACATTTGGCAGATGATCACCTGAAAATCACCCAAATCTATACACTTCTAACTGAATCAAAGAGATCAATACATATAATAGATTTTTTTTAAGCCTGTGTGTTGGCCCAGAACAGAGAGAGTGGAGATAATCATGAAAGTTTTATGGGTTGTCAGCCAAGGACTTCATCATCTTGCTTGATTTCAGTGGTAGCTGTTTTTATAATTTTTAAATTGAGGTTCCCAGGATTCTCTATCCTCTTATTCATCTTCCTTTGTTTTTTAAAAGAATTGCTGATGCCTGGGAGGTTTCAGCCATGAGGCAATGCAGTTTTATTGGAGCTAGAGGAGTTTTCCAAATGGCATCTTTTCAATAGAAACAAAAGGAAGGATGTCGTTTCCCTAACGGGCATACACCACTTGTGGAGCTTGGTGGCCAGTCCGTTGTTAACCTGTCACCACGAACAACACCTTCCCTATATTTCAGGGAGTGAGTGGTTTCAGGCAGACATATTTCAGGCACCAAGGTTAGCTCTGAATCATGTTAAGTAGAATGACAGCCTACTGGCTACTTCCCTGAATATAATGTAGTAATAACACATAAACTTCTTGGAAAGCCAAAACTCTTACAAGACATTTTACTTAGCAAGTTTAAATTCTTTCAGTTACTAGTGATCCTCATACCAGTGTTTTCCATAAATGTCTAAATGGAGATAAATGTGTTCTAATTGTCTTGTTTCTTATGAGAGGAGGAAAAGCAGTACCATCTTGGTTCTTCTGAAGTGAGTTGCCAAATTTAGTTGAGTTCCTTACTAACTGGATGTTTAACTAAAGAATTCATGCCAAAAACAGCTTCTTAATATCTTTAGTTAAGAGCATACATCTTTAATTTGTTGTTTCAAAAAACTGAGCGTGGTGTACTGTATCAGATGCAAGCTTATTGATCTATGTGCTAGAAATTGTCAACCAGATACACATTTGAAATTGAAAAAAAAATTAACAGGGAAGGATTAAAAGGAGTCCATAGTTTATTGTAAAAAGTCTATATAGCCTATATATTTTTTGAAGTCAGTTCTCAGTTATCTATGGGGTAATTTCAAAACCCACATTCAAAAAGCAGTTAGACATGTACACTTCATAGCTAAATATCAAATATTTATTTTTAGTTATATACAATTTGGATTAACCAGATCCCTGGAGGAAAATAATAAATTGTTGATAGTGCACAACCAGCTTTCATTATTTGTGGGTAATGTGACTTATTTCTATTTTCTTCATAGACAAAACCCAGTTCAAATTTGTTTATAGCAAGCCCCAGAGCAACTTTAAATGTTTTAGTAATGAATATTTCTTTTAAAATGAATTCTTAAATAGTTTTAAAATGTTTCATGCTGTAGCTTTAATTTTTATTTTATTTATTTATTTATTAACATCTTTATTGGAGTATAATTGCTTTACAATGGTGTGTTAGTTTCCGCTTTATAACAAAGTGAACCAGTTATACATATACATATGTCCCCATATCTCTTCCCTCTTGCGTCTCCCTCCCTCCCACCCTCCCTATCCCACCCCTCTAGGTGGTCACAGAGCACCAAGCTGATCTCCCTGTGCTATGCGGCTGCTTCCCACTAGCTATCTACCTTATGTTTGGTAGTGTATATATGTCCATGCCTCTCTCTCACTTTGTCACAGCTTACCCTTCCTCCTCCCCATATCCTCAAGTCCATTCTCTAGTACGTCTGTGTCTTTATTCCCGTCTTACCCCAGGTTCTTCATGACATTTTTTTTTTCTTAGATTCCATATATATGTGTTAGCATACAGTATTTGTCTTTCTCTTTCTGACTTTGTAGCTTTAATTTTTTATTGCAGTAGGATTTGACTTTTTTTCCAAAAATAAATTTGTTTTATTAAAACGGTTGTAAAAATGCAACTGGGACAGAAATGTATAAAACAAAAAGTAAAAGTACCTTATTCCTGCCCACATTTTAAATTTTGGTAGAGATTGACAGATGTAATAGCTATTGCTAAAATGCCAAGGCTGACTGATAGCACCTTCACCAACACTGGCTCTTATCAATCTTTTTAGTACTTGCTTGCCCAATATTTCTAATGAACTATGCCTTCTCTCAAGAGTTCACAGCCTTGAACTGTCCACCTTCCACAATGTTTCCAGAATTCTCTACCTAATTTTAAACCTAATTACAGTAAGTCCCCTACACATGAACAAGTTCCGTTCCAAGAGCATGTTCGTAAGTCCCATTTGTTTCTAAGTTCAACAACGTTAGCCTAGGTACCCAACTAACACAATCAGCTATATAATACTGTACTGTAATAGGTTTATAATACTTTTCACATAAATAATATGTAAAAAAAAAAAAGACACAAAAAATAAAGAAAACAATTTTAATCTTACAGTACAGTGCCTTGAAAAGTACAGTAGTACAGTACAACAGCTGGCATACAGGGGCTGGCACTGAGTGAACAGGCAAGAAGAGTTACTGGCTGGAGGAGGGAGAGGAGGTGGGAGATGGTAGAGCTGAAGGATCATCAGCAATAGAAGATGGAGGGCAAGCTGCAGTTTCACTCACGCCTGACGTTGACTGCACGGTTCTGGTTCCTTGCTGGATTCAATTCTATCTACCCTCTTAATAAAATGATCCAGCGATGTCTGGGTAGTAGCTCTTTTCTTCTCATCATAGATGACACTGTAGCACTGGATTGCATTCTGAACAGCCGCTGCAACCTTCATGTACTGTTCTATGTTTGGGTCCTATGCCTCAAAAACTAACAGAGCCTCCTCAAATAGAGAAAATCCCCTTGCCATTTCCTGTGTCATGAATCTCTTCAGTTCTTCAGTTACTTCTTCGTTCACTTTTGTTTCCATCGTTATCTCTTGGCGCTTCTTAGCAGTACCAGCTACATTACCACTGCTTTTACACTTGCTTCTGGACATCCTGGGCTTGAAATAAGGATACTGTACTACTGTACTCCATACAGTACTGTACAGTAAAGTACACAAAAGCACAACCACTTGTAGAGGATGCACGAACGTGACAGTGTATGCCAGACATGTGAACACGTGAACTTATGTGACTGGACATGCGAACACACGTTCGCATATTTGAAAGTTCTCAACTTGAAGGTTCGTATGTAGGGGCCTACTGTATTTTAGTCCCCACTTTCAGGGCCTCTGCTAGTTCCCTGTAGCTATAAAATGAAATCCAAGCTCCTTTACAGGCCTCACTAGGGCCCTCACGGCCTGGACTTAACCTTCTTTTTTTTGCCTCATATCCTTTTTCTCTCCACAGATCACTTTTTGTGCAAGCCACGCTGAATTTTTTACCTTTTTGCAATTCACGATTCTCTTTCTCAAGTCTCCACCCCTGCACTTACTATTTCCCCTCACTCCTACCTCTGACAACCTCCCATTCCACTTCTAAGAGCCAGCTGAAGTATCACCTCTTCTGTGATATCTCCCTGACCCCCCACCTAAAAGGAGCTATACATCTCCTCTTCTGCTTCTCTTGCATTAGCACTTAGTACATTTCAGGATAATTTTTGCACAAATGTTTGTCTCCCCCTACAGACCATGATGTCTTTGAGGGAAAGGACCCTCATCATTGCTGCCCTTCATTGGTTGAGTTCCTGATTTACAGGAGAGCCTCAAAAAGTGTTTACTGAACACCTAAAAAGTGTTCAACAGTATCCAGCAAAACTAAAAAACAACAACAAAAATCCAGGCTCTCTTCTTTGTCTGTGGCATGGAATATGAAGTAATTCAGAGTGCTTAGTACATAACAAGTACATAACAATCTATGGCTGCCCTGCACAAGGAAAGCATGCTAAGAAATTGCTGTTGGGCACTTCCACAGCCACAATCGAAATGACCAAGAAGGAAATCTATACCTAAGTATTTCTCCTTCCTGCCCTCCTTCTGCCTTCCTCTCTCACCTCCTGTGACTTCACACCCATGGCATTCACTCTCAGATGCCCTCTGGCTGGACAAAGCTCTTTACTACAAAATGTTCATCAAGCCAGACACAGAAATTTCCTACTTTTCCATCTCGGTCAACTTCCACTCCCTCAGCCAAGTGTTATGAGACACCTACCCGAGAAACAAATGAGGTCATATGATTTAAGTAGCTGATGTCCAGGCAAGAATAAGCTCAATCTTCCAGAGAGAGATGGCTTTTTAAAAGATTAGCTAATTGGGACTTCGCTGGTGGTCCAGTAAAGAATCTGCCTTCCAGTGCATGGGACACGGGTTCGATCACTGGTTGGGGAACTAAGATCCCACATGCTGTGGGGCAACTAAGCCTTTGCACCACAACTACTGAGCTCGTGTGCCTCAACTAGAGAGCCTGCATGCTGCAAACTACAGCGCCCACACGCTCTGGAACCCGTGCGCCACAACTAGAGAGAGAAAAACCCGCACGCTACAATTAGAGAAAAGCCCGCGTGCCGCAACAAAGACCCCACGTGCCATAACTATGACCTGAGAAAGCCAAAAACATAAACAAAATAAATAAATATTAAAACCGGAAAAAAATAAAAGATTAGCTAATTAACTCAAATGAATCTAACCAGCAGAATGTACTTAAGAGATATTTTTATTGGAAGGCATTCCTGAAGTCCCTTGGACTTTCTGGGTATTTAGACCCTACCAGCCCCAAGATGGAAGAGATGGTGTCAGCAACCAGACCCCGTATTTCTGAAAGGTTGCCCACATCAGGCACATCTGCAGGGATTTCTCAGTGTACCTTCTTTAGAGGGTCAGTGCTCAGAAGATCACAATCGCTCAGTGTATACACTTTTGGTCTGGTAGAAATAAATCATTAAAAAACAAATAAGGGGCTTCCCTGGTGGCACAGTGGTTGGGAGTCCACCTGCCGATGCAGGGGACACGGGTTCGTGCCCTGGTCTGGGAAGATCCCACATGCCACGGAGCGGCTGGGCCCGTGAGCCACGGACGCTGAGCCTGCGCGTCCGGAGCCTGTGCTCCAAAACGGGAGAGGCCGCAGCAGTGAGAGACCCGCGTACCGCAAAAAAACAAACAAACAAACAAAAAAAAAAAATAGAATTAAGGCAAGAGAGCAAGGAGGGAAAAGATTGAGAGAAGAGTGACAGATGAGAAAGGATGTCAATATTGGGAGAATCACATAGGAGATAAAAAGCCCAAACAGATGACACTGGGCAC
Source organism: Aethalodelphis obliquidens (assembly GCF_003676395.1). NCBI lineage: Eukaryota > Metazoa > Chordata > Mammalia > Artiodactyla > Delphinidae > Aethalodelphis > Aethalodelphis obliquidens. Next base: position 48,474,995 of record NW_020837947.1, on the reverse strand, counting down.
TCACACAAAAAAACTACTGAAAACATCAGAAATGCATCCATCCCATCATTAAAATGCTTTTCCCCTAAAAAAGCTGAGTGTCCTATAACACATTAGCTAAAAAAAAGAAACAAAAACAAAAAGACATAAAAGACTGAGTGGATTAGAAAACTCCAGAGTACTTTTCTTCCTGAAATTATGAAAGCCTGCTGAATGGCTGGAAGTGTCTCTGCTCTACCCTCACTTCTCGTGATATTAGTTTCCATCCCCAATTTGATCTGATTTCCAGGGCGGCCATTTCTCTTATAGCCACACATGCTGAGATCAAAGGATGGAGAGGCTGTTATATTCAAGACTAATGTTATAGAGAGAAGAGTTGGAAAGGGCTCAAAATTCATTATATATATAAAAAAGTTTTCAAGGCATAAAAACCATTTTCAGGGGAAGCCAAAACCAAAAATAGTAGCAACTTTAAACTTCGTTTCAGGAGCATGAGGGATGTTATACCCCTCCATGTGGTTGCCTAGGGAACAGGATTCATTTATTCTTTGCTATTCAATAATATCTTGGAAATTTCTACTCTATATTATACCTATGATTGTTAAATCTACTCTAAATGCAAAGGCTCCTCAAAAAGTGCACTTTAAGTTACAGTACAGGAATCTTTGTCAGGAAAATGTCATATAAAGCCAAAGTTCCTTTAATATCTCTTGCTGTTCCAATACATTAACATTCTTCTACTGAGATAGGAGATTTTCTTATCCACAATATCTTATTCTTCATTTTGATTACTGAATGTGGAGTCTTCTTATACGTAACTGAATTTGCCTCAATTAAACACACTTATGTGAGCCTGTCAAAAAATATAAATAGGAATATTCTGGTCTGAACTAAAGCATGCAAAATTACTCTGACTTTCCCCTAAACATTAATGAAAGAATACCCTTGATAACAATGTGTAAGAAGCAAAAGGAATGATATTTGGTTTTCTGTACATGACAAATGTTCTTCAGCTTTTGTCTGTTATAGGCCCAACCATGAGGGAGAAAAGTTCGAGTAACTGCCATGGGGAAACTTATAGAAAGTGCCATCCATGACATTGGCACATGTTTGTTTTATGTAAAAACCACACTGCTGGCCAAATCCCTGTCCCTCTACTTCCTGTAACTCTCTGAGCCCTAAGTAATTATTTCATTGAGTGTGCTGGGTCTTCCATTTCTGGTTCCCTGTGTTGTTAAATGAACAAAGGGCATTCTGAGAGCAGACTTTCCAGTGGGTAGAATATTCCTTCTGTTTATGTCCCCTGCTCATACTTTTTTTCTTTTTTGGCTGCGTTGGGTCATCGTTGCTGCCTGTGGGCTTTCTCTAGTTGCGGCGAGTGGAGGCTACTCTTCGTTGTGGTGCGCAAGCTTCTCATTGCAGTGGCTTCTCTTGTTGTGGAGCATGGGCTCTAGGTGCACAGGCTTCGGTAGCTGCTGCACACTGGCTCAGTAGTCGTGGCTCACGGGCTCTAGAGCTCAGGCTCAGTAGTTGCGGTGCATTGGCTTAGTTGCTCCGCGGCATGTGGGAATCTTCCCAGACCAGGGCTCGAACCCGTGTGCCCTGCACTGGCAGGCGGATTCTTAACCACTGTGCCACCAGGGAAGCCCTTGGTCATGCTTTTGGCTTCTCCACACATTAGCACTTTTTACAGGAAAACTAGATGAGGTTAAAGTTTAACTCTTTACTTTCCTCTTTGAAACAGCTTGTGTTAAAACCTCGATTAGGGAAGAAACTGAGACCAATGGCTAACGAGTGGGGACTTCGTGATTTGGCAAGTTCAATTTTCTATGAAGTGTTAAGATCCTGGCTGTTCTGTACCTAAAACAGAGACTTTGTACCTCAAACACATATCTTCCAGGACAACCATCTCTGAAATGATAGCCATCAGCTGAACAGCAAAATCTCAATTAACCAGAATCTAACCACAGGAGAAAAATTTCTGCTTGTCATAAAGCACTGTCTTGGGCAATATGGGGCTTAAAAATATGCCAAAATAACTTTTTCTTTAGATCAACTTTAAGGGAGTTGAATGATGAAAGAACAAATTCATATAAGAAATCTTGTTTTTAAAAAATGAAAACAGTCCAGTGGTTAAGACTTCACCTTCTAATGCAGGGGGTGTGGGTTCAATCCCTGGTTGGGGAGCTAAGATTCCACATGCCTCACGGCCAAAAACCCAAAACATAAAACAGAAGCAATATTGTAATAAATTTAATAAAGAGCTTTTTAAAAATGGTCATCAAATATATCTTAAAAAAAAAATGAAAACAGGGGTTTCCCTGGTGGCACAGTGTTTGAGAATCTGCCTGCCAATGCAGGAGACACGGGTTCGAGCCCTGGTCTGGGAAGATCCCACATGCCACGGAGCAACTAGGCCCGTGAGCCACAACTACTGAGCCTGCGCGTCTGGAGCTTGTGCTCCACAACAAGAGAGGTCATGACAGTGAGAGGCCCGCGCACCGCGATGAAGAGTGGCCCCCGTTTGCCGCAACTAGAGAAAGCCCTTGCACAGAAACGAAGACCCAACACAGCCATAGATAAATAAATAAATTTAAAAAAAAAAATGAAAACCATTTCCAGGGACGGTCCTAAGATAAGTGCATACCCAGTTCTATCTTCTACAGCTAATTTCTATACCACAAGAGTGAAGTTCAGAGTGACTTTACAGGATTGTCAAATACCTCACTTTGCTCACTTTATTTTTTTTTTATTAACTAGGGCCTATTAATGGCTTCTATGGAATACTGGATACAGATGTTTGAACATGTAAATGCTGAAGTGGATTAACAATCAACACAATTTTATCAGTTTTAAGTTTTAAATTGTTTTATTTGAGAATATGCAGTTCTGCTACAGAAAATGAGAAATCAAATGGGATAGGTGAAACTTGTAAGATATGCTAAGTACAGATAAGTAACTTATGAGACATTAGGCATAAATAAAATACATAGATGTGCTGAACATAGAAAGAGATAGAAGTGCTGGGTAAACACTAAAATTGTCACTAAACATTACACATACATGATGTATGAGACACTTAATATTTATGAAGTCTTAACTTGGTCACCCATTGGTTACACCCATTCTAGCTCCACAGAGAGTCTGCCAGATAAAATCCATAGCTGCTCATAGACTAGTTGGTGAGCTTACCATTGTGGCCAGACACACTTGTCCCTGTATCTCTCTAATTGAGCTTTCTTGCTCCAAACCTCAAGTCTGTTCCTTGTAACCACACCATCAGCAGGGAAGGCTGATGAGAGAGGAAGGGTTGCAGGGGGAGAAAGTGGGGGCGGGGGGGGAGGAGGCAGAGACTGACCAACTGACCAAGACTCATGCAGTGTGGTCCTTCTACCTCACTTGCACCCAAACCTAAGTACATAAACCTACTCCATCTCTTTCCCCTTACTTCTCACTGTGTGTTTTTAATTGATTCAATAAACCATGTGATTAAAGCATCTTAATTTGTGATGTATAACCCATGGGATAGTTTACCTGGTAGTATATGTGAAGGCTATATTGCATCAAGGTAATTTCCCACATGACAAAAGTCATCAGTGTTTCTTAAGCCTTCATACTGTCTGCTAATTGTCTGCCACCAAGGGCCAATAGAAGGAAAATGAATGGAAGGTGGCAACCAATTATTAATTGGCTAAAGTAGTTAATCCTGCTTAGTCCTACAGCTTGGTTACACGTGGCCTTTGTTCTGAGTTTATATTACATACATATAAAGAGTTATGTTTTCTCCTGGTGAAATTATTCCTAGCTCAAATCATTAAATTACAGATATTGGTATTTCACGATGTTCCACAATGAGTATAGTGGCCTAAAAAGGGGGTTATGAGCTCAGGATGCTCACCCAGCTGAAGTTTCACTACCATCACTGTAGAAAGATGCTCACTAACAGTGTGAAACTAACTCATTTAACTGCACCTGTACTTATTTGTTACATATTTCACATGGGCCAGGCACTACGTTGTGTGCTGCAGTGGAGAAAAGGTGAATATGATAGAGTCACTATCTCAGAAATTTCATAGTGTATCATAGAGAAACAATGTATCACAAAGATACACTACATATCCAGGTAATTATGATACAGGGAGCTAGCTACATTCTATAAAAGACATGCAAACAAACCTTTAGGGACTTTCTTTGTTTCCTGGTGCGCGAGGCGAGGAGAGGGAATTCAGAGCGCTGCTTAAAGGAGCTCCAGAGACGGGAGCAAGCCGTGGCTGGCAGCGCGAACCTCTGAGACGGGCATGGGACGCTAGGGCTACTGCTGCCACCACCAAGAAGCCTGTGTGCGAGCACAGGTCCCTATCCACACCTCCCTACCGGGGAGCCTGTGCAGCCCGCCACTGCCATGGTCCCGGGATCCACGGACAGCTTTCCCGGGAGAACGCACGGAGCTCCTCAGGCTGGTGCAATGTCGCGCCGGCCTCTGCCGCTGCAGGCTCGCCCCGCATCCGCACCCGTCCCTCCCCCAAGCCTGAGTGGGCCACAGCCCCCGAATCAGCGGCTCCTTTAACCCCGTCCCGTCTCAGCGAACAACAGACGCCCTCCGGAGACCTACAAGCACAGAGGCGGGGCCATATCCAAAGCTGAGCCCTGGGAGCTGTGAGAACAAAGAGAACGGGAAATCTCTCCCAGCAGCCTCAGGAGCAGCAGATTAAATCTCCACAATCAACTTGATGTACCCTGCATCTGTGGAAAACCTGAATAGACACCGAATCATCCCAAATTGAGGAGGTGGACTTTGAGGGCAAGATTTATTATTTTTTCCCCTTTTCCTCTTTTTGTGAGTGTGTATGTGTACGCTTCTGTGTGAGATTTGGTCTGTATAGCTTTGCTTTCACCATTTGTCCTAGGGTTCTATCCATCCGTTTTTTTGGTTTTGTTTTTTTTTTTATTTAAAAAAAATTTTTTTCCTAATAATTATTTTTAATTTCAATAACTTTATTTTATTTTATCTTACTTTATTTTATTTTCTTTTATCCTCTTTCTTTCTTTCTACTTTTTCTCCCTTTTATTCTGAGCCGTGTGAATGAAAGGCTCTTGGTGCTGCAGCCAGGAGTCAGTGCTGTGCCTCTGAGGTGGGAGAGCCAACTTCAGGACACTGGTCCACAAGAGACCTCCCAGCTCCATGTAATATCAAACAGCAAAAATCTCCCAGGGATCTCCATCTCAACACCAACACCGAGCTTCACTCAACAACCAGCAAGCTACAGTGCTGGACACCCTATGCCAAACAACTAGCAAGACAGGAACACAACCCCACCCCTTAGCAGAGAGGCTGCCTAAAATCATAATAAGGCCACAGACACCCCAAAACACACAACCACACGTAGACCTCCACACCAGAAAGACAAGATCCAGCCTCATCCACCAGAACACAGGCACTACTCCCCTCCACCAGGAAGCCTACACAACCCTCTGAACCAAATTTAGCCACTGGGGACAGACACCAAAAACAACGGGAACTACGAACCTGCAGCCTGAAAAAAGGAGACCCCAAACACAGTAAGTTAAGCAAAATGAGAAGACAGAAAAACACACCGCAGATGAAGGAGCAAGATAAAAACCCACCAGACCAAACAAATGAAGAGGAAACAGGCAGTCTACCTGAAAAACAATTCAGAATAATGATAGTAAAGATGATGCAAACTCTTGGAAATAGAATACAGAAAATGCAAGAAACATTTAATAAGGACCTAAAGAAGAACTAAAGAGGAAACAAGCAACGATGAACAACACAATAAATGAAATGAAAAATACTCTAGAAGGGATCAATAGCAGAATAACTGAGGCAGAAGAACGGATAAGTGACCTGGAAGATAAACTACTGGAAATAATTACTGCAGAGCAGAATAAAGAAAAAAGGATGAAAAGAACTGAGTACAGTCTCAGAGACCTCTGGGACAACATTAAATGCACCAACATTCGAATCATAGGGGTTCCAGAAGAAAAAGAGAGAAAGGGACTGAGAAAATATTTGAAGAGATTATAGTTGAAAACTTCCCTAATATGAGAAAGGAAATAGTTAAGTCCAGGAAGCACAGCAAGTCCCATACAGGGAAAATCCAAGGAGAAACACACCAAGACACATACTAATCCAACTGTCAAAAATTAAATACACAGAAAACATATTAAAAGCAGCAAGGGAAAAACAGCAAATAACACACAAGGGAAACCCCATAAGGTTAACAGCTGATCTTTCAGCAGAAACTCTGCAAGCCAGAAGGGACTGGCAGGACATATTTAAAGTGATGAAGGAGAAAAACCTGCAACCAAGATTACTCTACCCAGCAAGGATCTCATTCAGATTTGATGGAGAAATTAAAACCTTTACAGACAAGCAAAAGCTGAGAGAGTTCAGCACCACCAAACCAGCTCTACAACAACTGCTAAAGGAACTTCTCTAGGCAAGAAACACAAAAGAAGGAAAAGACCTACAATAACGAACCCTAAACAATTAAGAAAATGGGAATAGGAACATACATATCCATAATTACCTTAAATGTAAATGGACTAAATGCTCCCACCAAAAGACACAGATTAGCTGAATGGATACAAAAACAAGACGCATATATTTGCTGTATACAAGAGACCCACTTCAGACCTAGAGACACATACAGACTGAAAGTGAGGGGATGGAAAAAGATATTCCATGCAAATGCAAATCAAAAGAAAGCTGGAGTAGCAATTCTCATATCAGACAAACTAGACTTTAAAATAAAGACTATTAAAAGAGACAAAGAAGGACACTACATAATGATCACGGGATCAATCCAAGAAGAAGATATAACAATTGTAAACATTTATGCACCCAACATAAGAGCACCTCAATACATAAGGCAAATGCTAACAGCCATAAAAGGGGAAATCGACAGTAACACATTCATAGTACGAACTCTAACACCCCACTTTCACCAATGGACAGATCGTCTAAAATGAAAATAAATAAGGAAACACAAGCTTTAAATGATACATTAAACAAGATGGACTTAATTGATATTTATAGGACATTCCATCCAAAAACAACAGAATACACATTTTTCTCAAGTGCTCATGGAACATTCTCAGGATACATCAAGCCTTGGTAAATTTAAGGAAATTGAAATTGTATCAAGTATCTTTTCTGACCACAATGCTATGAGACTAGATATCAATTACAGGAAAAGATCTGTAAAAAGTACAAACACATGGAGGCTAAACAATACACTACTTAATAATGAAGTGATCACTGAAGAAATCAAAGAGGAAATCAAAAAATACCTAGAAACAAATGACAATGGAGGCACGATGACCCAAAACCTATGGGATGCAGCAAAAGCAGTTCTAAGAGGGAAGTTTATAGCAATACAATCCTACCTTAAGAAACAGGAAACATCTGGAATAAACAACCTAACCTTGCACCTAAAGTAATCAGAGAAAGAAGAACAGAAAAACCCCAAAGTTAGCAGAAGGAAAGAAATCATAAAGATCAGATCAGAAATAAATGAAAAAGAAATGAAGGAAACGATAGCAAAGATCAATAAAATTAAAGGCTGGTTCTTTGAGAAGATAAACAAAATTGATAAACCATTAGCAAGACTCATCAAGAAAAAAAGGGAGAAGACTCAAATCAATAGAATTAGAAATGAAAAAGGAGAAGTAACAACTGACACTGCAGAAATACAAAAGATCATGAGAGATTACTACAAGCAACTCTTTGACAATAAAATGGACAACCTGGAAGAAATGGACAAATTCTTAGAAATGCACAACCTGCCAAGACTGAATCAGGAAGAAATAGAAAATATGAACAGACCAATCACAAGCATTGAAATTGAAACCGTGATTAAAAATCTTCCAACAATCAAAAGCCCAGGACCAGATGGCTTCACAGGCGAATTCTATCAAACATTTAAAGAAGAGCTAACACCTATCCTTCTCAAACTCTTCCAAAATACAGCAGAGGGAGGAACACTCCCAAACTCATTCTATGAGGCCACCATCACCCTGATACCAAAAACAGACAAGGATGTCACAAAGAAAGAAAACTACAGGCCAATATCACTGATGAGCATACATGCAAAAATCCTCAACCAAATACTAGCAAACAGAATCCAACAGCATATTAAAAGGATCATACACCATGATCAAGTGGGGTTTATTCCAGGAATGCAAGGATTCTTCAATATACACACATCAATCAATGTGATACACCATATTAACAAACCGAAGGAGAAAAACCATATGGTCATCTCAACAGATGCAGAGAAAGCTTACGACAAAATTCAATACCCATTTATGATAAAAACCCTACAGAAAGCAGGCATAGAGGGAACTTTCCTCAACATAATAAAGGCCATATATGACAAACCCACAGCCAACATCGTCCTCAATGGTGAAAACCTGAAACCATTTCCACTAAGGTCAGGAACAAGACAAGGTTGCCCACTCTCACCACTCTTATTCAACATAGTTTTGGAAGTTTCAGCCACAGCAATCAGAGAAGAAAAGGAAATAAAAGGAATCCAAATCGGAAAAGAAGAAGTAAAGCTGTCACTGTTTGCAGATGACATGATACTATACATAGAGAATCCTAAAGATGATACCAGAAAACTACTAGACCTAATCAATGAATTTGGTAAAGTAGCAGGGTACAAAATTAATGCACAGAAATCTCTTGCATTCCTATACACCAATGATGAAAAATCTGAAAGTGAAATCAAGAAAACACTCCCATTTACCACTGCAACAAAAAGAATAAAATATCTAGGAATAAACCTACCTAAGGAGACAAAAGACCTGTATGCAGAAAATTATAAGACACTGATGAAAGAAATTAAAGATGATACAAAGAGATGGAGAGATATACCATGTTCTTGGATTGGAAGAATCAACATTGTGAAAATGACTCTACTACCCAAAGCAATCTACAGATTCAATGCAATCCCTATCAAACTACCACTAGCATTTTTCACAGAACTAGAACAAAAAATTTCACAATTTGTATGGAAACACAAAAGACCCCGAATAGCCAAAGCAATCTTGAGAACGAAAAACAGAGCTGGAGGAATCAGGCTCCCTGACTTCAGACTATACTACAAAGCTACAGTAATCAAGACAGTATGGTGCTGGCACAAAAACAGAAATATAGATCAATGGAACAGGATAGAAAGCCCAGAGATAAACCCACGCACATATGGTCACCTCATCTTTGATAAAGGAGGCAGGAATGTACAGTGGAGAAAGGACGGCCTCTTTAATAAGTGATGCTGGGAAAACTGGACAGGTACATGTAAAAGTATGAGATTAGAACACTCTCTAACACCATACACAAAAATAAGCTCAAAATGGATTAAAGACCTAAATGCAAGGCCGGAAACTATCAAACTCTTAGAGGAAAACATAGGCAGAACACTCTATGACATAAATCACAGCAAGATCCTTTTTGACCCACCTCCTAGAGAAATGGAAATAAAAACAAAAATAAACAAATGGGACCTAATGAAACTTCAAAGCTTTTGCACAGCAAAGGAAACCATAAACAAGACCAAAAGACAACCCTCAGAATGGGAGAAAATATTTGCAAATGAAGCAACTGACAAAGGATTAATCTCCAAAATTTACAAGCAGCTCATGCAGCTCAATAATAAAAAAACAAACAACCCAATCTAAAAATGGGCAGAAGACCTAAATAGACATTTTTCCAAAGAAGATATACAGAGTGCCAACAAACACATGAAATAATGCTCAACATCATTAATCATTAGAGAAATGCAAATCAAAACTAAAATGAGATATCATCTCACACCGTCAGAATGGCCATCATCAAAAAATCTACAAACAATAAATGCTGGAGAGGGTGTGGAGAAAAGGGAACACTCTTGCACTGCTGGTGGAAATGTGAATTGGCACAGCCACTACAGAGAACAGTATGGAGGTTCCTTAAAAAACTACAAATAGAACTATCATATGACCCACCAATCCCACTACTGGGCATATACCCTGAGAAAACCATAGTTCAAAAAGAGTCATGTACCAAAATGTTCATTGCAGCTCTATTTACAATAGCCAGGTCATGGAAGCAACCTAAGTGTCCATCATCGGATGAATGGATAAAGAAGATGTGGCACTTATATAAAATGGAATATTACTCAGCCATAAAAAGAAATGAAATTGAGTTATTTGTAGTGAGGTGGATGGACCTAGAGTCTGTCATACAGAGTGAAGTAAGTCAGAAAGAAAGAGACAAATACCGTATGCTAACACATATATATGGAATCTAAGGGAAAAAAATGTCATGAAGAACCTAGGGGTAAGACAGGAATAAAGACACAGACCTACTAGAGAATGGACTTGAGGATATGGGGAGGGGGAAGGGTAAGCTGTGACAAAGTGAGAGAGTGGCATGGACATATATACACTACCAAACGTAAAACAGATAGCTAGTGGGAAGCAGCCGCATAGCACAGGGAGATCAGCTCTGTGCTTTGTGACCACCTAGAGGGGTGGGATAGGGAGGGTGGGAGGGAGGGAGACGCAAGAGGGAAGAGATATGGGGACATATGTATATGTATAATTGATTCACTTTGTTATAGTTATAAAGCAGAAACTAACACACCATTGTAAAGCAATTATACTCCAATAAAGATGTTAAAAAAAAAAAAGAATCACAGTCATATCTCAAAGACATTTGTCACTCTTTTCCAATATCTAAATATTAATATTCTAGTATCATTTTTTACTCACTGAATTACAGCCTCTAGTAAATGTGGAATTATTGTGTGAAAAAGAAAAATTAAAAAATTTTGGGAAACTCAAAGAGGTAAGCAATCACATTCACTGTAAGAATCCCCGTAAAGTAAAATGGTACAAATTCTCTTGAGGGTAATTTAGCAATATGTATGAAAAGCCTTAACACTGCACAGTTTATAGTAGTTAAAAACTGGAAATAATCGACATGCCTAACATTTTGGGAGTGGTTAAATAAACTCTGATACACCTATTAATCAGAATATATGCAGGTCTTAAAATTTACATTGCAAATATGTATTTCATTATAGGTTATAGAAAAAGTATAAAATACACACGGTAAAAAAAAAAAATGTTCGGGTTTCCCTGGTGGCGCAGTGGTTGAGAGTTCGCCTGCCAATGCAGGGGACACAGGTTCATGCCCTGGTCCGGGAGGATCCCACATGCCGCAGAGCAACTAAGCCAGTGCACGACATCTACTGAGCCTGCACTCTAGAGCCCGCGAGCCACAACTATTGAAGCCCGCGTACCTAGAGCCCGTGCTCCACAGCAAGAGAAGCCACTGCAGTGAGAAGCCCGCGCACCACAATGAAGAGTAGCCCCGGCTCGCCGCAACTAGAGAAAGCCCATAGGCAGCAACGAAGACCCAACACAGCCAAAAATAATAAATAAATAAAATAAATAAATTTATTAAAAAATAAAAAAATAAAGTACACACACATACATATGTATGTAAAACTCTTCACGTTTATTCAAATAGTGGGTAACATACTATTTGGATCTTTGTTTGGGGCCTTTAACATTTATCTCAGATATCTTTATGTATTAGCGAAATATAGTTCTATAGCATGTTTGTAAATAGTCACAGAGAACGCAATTGTATGGATAAATATATTATTATATATTTATATATTATATATGTATTATATTATATATTAAAATATATATTAATATATAAATTTATACATTAATGTTTATTTATATATAAATATTTGTTGTGTTTATAAATATACAACATATAAATGTATGTTTTATATTAATATATTAATATATACATTTATATATAATATATTTATATATTAGTATATATTTATATAATAAATATATTTAAATATATATAAATCCAACAAAATATGTACAAGATCTATATGAGGAAAATCACAAAACTGTGATGAATAAAATCCAGTAGGAACTAAATAAATGGAGAGATATTCCACATTCACGGTTTGGAAGACTCAATATTTTCCAAGATGTCAGTTCTTCCCTGTTTGATCTATAGATTCAATGTAATCCTAACCAAAATCCCAGCAACTTCTTTTGTCAACAAATTGATCCGGAAGTTTATATGGAGAGGAAAAAACCAAGAATCACCAATGCAATATTGATTGAGAAGGACAAAGTTGGAAGACTAACACTAACTGACTTTAAGACTTACTATAAAGCTATGGTAATCAAGACATTGTGGTACTGACAAAAGTATAGACAAATAGATAAATGGAACAGAATAGGTAGCCCAGAAATAGACCCTCATAAATATAGTCAACTGATCTTTAACAAAGGAGCAAAGGACAGCATTGGAAGAAAAACAGTCTTTCAACAAATGGTGCTAGAAAAACTGGACATCCCCTACAAAAAAAAAAAATGAATCTAGACCCAGACTTTATACCCTTTACAAAAATTAACTCAAAATGGATAACAGACCTAAATGTAAAATACAAATCTATAAAACTCCTAGAAGATAACATAGGAGAACATCTAGACGACCTTGGATTTGACAATGATTTCTTAGATACCACACCAGAGACATGATCCATGAAAGAAATAAGATAAACTGGACTTCATTAAAACTAAAAACTTCTGCTCTGTGAAAGAAAATGTCAGGAGAAAAAGATAAGTGACAGACTGGGAAAAGTATTTGCAAAGGATACATCCAAAAACAGAGAAAAAACTCTTTGAATTCAGCAATAAGAAAACACACAACCAGATTAAAAATTAGACAAAGACCTTAACACACACCTCACCAAAGAAGACACACATATGGCAGCTGAGTATATGAAAAAATGTTCCACATCATATGTCAGTCATCAGGCAAATGCAACTTACAACAGCAATGAGATACCACTATGCACCTATTAGAATGACCAAAATTTGTAACACATTAAATGCTGGCAAGGATGTGGAACAATAGGAACTCTCATTCAGTGCTAGTAGGAATACATAATGGTCTGGTACAGCCGCTTTAGAAGACAGTTTTGCAGTTTCATACAATATTAAACACTATTTTTATAAGATCCAAAGAGTTGAAAACATTTCCACACAAAAAACAGCAAATGGATATTTATAGCAGCTGCATTTATTATTGCCAAAACTTGGAAGCAATCAAGATGTCCTTCAGTAGGTGAATAGATAAACTGTGACACATCCTGATAATGGAATATTATTCAACACTAAAAAAAAAAAAGAATAAAAAGAGCTATCGAGCCATGAAAAGACATGAAAGAAACTTAAATGCATATTTCTAAGTGAAAGAAGTCAATCTGAAAAGGCTACATACTGTATGATTCCAACTGTATGACATTCTGGAAAAGGCAAAATTATGGAGACAGTAAAAAGATCAGAGGTTGCCAGCAGTCTGGGGCAAGGGGGCAACGGGAGAGATGAAGAGGTAGAAACAGAGGATTTTTAGGGTAGTGGAAATACTCTGCATGATAGCATAATAATGATACATGTCATCACACATTTGTCCAAACCCACAGAATGTACAACACCAAGACTGAATCATAACATAAACTATGTACCACTCTAGTGGGGAACATTGATAATGGGAGCTCTGTGTGTGTCGGGGGCAGGGAGTATACTGGAAATCTCTGTACCTTCTGTTCAATTTTATTGTGAACATAAAACTGCTCTAAAAAAAATAGTCAATAACAAAAGAGCAGATTATAAAATAGCATATACAGTATGATCCCATTTTAATTTTGTTAAAATATATTTACTATACAGAGAATAATCTGAAAGGAGTGACTATATGTATTAATAGTAGTTATCTTAGAGGTAGAATTAAAGGTGATTTTAATTTTCATCTTTTTACTTTCTGTGTTCTCTATTATCTAAATTTTCTACAATGAACATATGCAATTTATATAATTAAAAACCACTAAAATAAATGTTTTTAAGAACAGCTTTGTGGATGAGACAGCATTTGAAGCAGACCTTGAAAGATGAGTGAAATTTTGACTTGTTCAGATACAGAGAAAATATGAGTGACAAAAGGAATTGTGACTGAAGTTATATGGGGTGAGGAAGTTTTGGCAAGTTGGAAATAAAATTGTCTAGTTAGGTTAGAGCATAGAATATCTGTAGAAAAGTGGTGGAAAATAAAGAAGTTGGAAACTGAATTGAGACCTTGCACATCAGATGAGGTGTTTATACTTAACACAGTAAGTAGCACAGTAGAGGAACAATAAAGACAGAGGTGGGCAACAGCACATCTTTCATTTAGTCAGAAAATCTAGTTATTCAGAATATTCTTGAGCACTTAGTTCAGCCAACAGTTGGTGCTATACCTGATGTGTCTCCAAAAAGGAGTCAAAATTATCTAACAGAGGGTTTCAGAGAGAGAAAGATCAACCTAGAGGAGATTCAATGTCATAAGGCAAATGTAGTGGCAAGTATTAAAGAGTTATTACTATATAAAATACCTTCGAAGACATCAATACTCACCACCCAAATGATTCCACAATGGTATACTCAATAAGCCTGTGGGGCTTATACCCAAGACATGGACATGGGAAAAAATGACTGAATTACAAGCTTTCTACCAATGCCATGAAGCAGGTGAACTATTTGAAATGCACACCAACCATATTTATTACTGTCACTGCAGAAAGATTGATCCCAGGGACACTGAAGGCATGTCTGGACATCAGATTCACATTGCTACTGTTCTAAGCACTTCCAAAATCCAATCCAGGATACTCACTCTCTAACGTTTTCTAGAGTAAATGGCTGACCTATCGGAAATACCCCACTATCACTAAGAAAGCAGAAGAACAATGAAATACACCAAATGGTCCACACCATAATATTCCATTCCAAGTATTTGAATATCGGCCTAAAACAATTCAAATCAATTCAACCCAGTAACTATTAAATACACAGCTATCATCTGGGGATCAACAGCCCAGGCACTGTGTGCTAGGTTCTTTATAGACCTTTTGTCTTTAATCCTAACAATCTCACACAGAAGGTATTATCATCTCCATTTTACAGAAAAATAAAGCATGGCTCAGAGGGCTTAATTTGCCTATGCTTTTCACACAACTAGCAGGAGGGAAAGGCAGCATTAGAGCCCTTTTCGCTGAAAGCCAGTGACCCCTCCACTGGGCAACCTGGCCCCATACTCCCACCTGCCCCCAAAACAGCATTCGGAAAATGTCATCAACGTTTGTTTTCCTCTGCCAATACTGTGTGCAGGGCAACTGTGAAAAACCCTCAGGACTCATTTCAGACAGATAACTGGATCTCTCTAGCCCATCAGAATAATAATGCCATAGCAAACAGCAAAAACAATCTAAGTTTCTAAGGAAAGAGCTGTGCCAAGTATTTTTGTAGCCAGCCTCTTCCTTTGCCTCAATTGCTAACAAAATTAAAAACTGGGCAGAATAATAAACATGTCTTTCGTTGGTTTGGGGATCAGATAAAAAGATTCCTTTTGTAAAACCAGGATCAAGAAGTTTAAGTCTCCAAATATGCCTATATATCTTAAATATCAGACAATCCCTTGAAAAATCTCAAAAATGAAATTTCAACTGAAAGTATCTATAAATAGCACAGGATTGAGAAAAATGTTACTGGAATGAGAAAATGAGCGAGAGGCCCTTTTGCTATCTTGATAGAACAAAATTTTCTAGGGAATACAGGCAGTGTTCTAAGAATAGAAAGAACATTTTCTCCCTGAATACCCCACGACTCCCTAACATCACTACACTGTCATCTTACATACTCAGGCAGCTTTCTTTTTTCTCCCCCAAAGAAGAGGCAGGGACATATCTGCTGGAAACATCTCAACATCTCTAAGTATTAGACGAGGTACAGAATAAGAAAAAGAACTTTACTGGGAAAATGTTTTCCATAATCTTGCAAAAGAGCCATAGAGGCAACCAAGGAAAAGCTAGTAATCTATTAACAAATGCTCTCACTGACCTCCATTACCATTCCTGCAGTACAGAGGGCAGCTGCATAGCAGGAAGGAAACAAAGGAAAAGGGTCGCCATGGCCTACCCTCCCACCCACCGAACACTTACCGAGTCTCCACTATCGACTAGGCATCAGGAATACAAAAATAAATGGCATATTAGATTGGATTTCTCTGTTAAACACTCCCCACAGCACATCGCACTTCTCTGTAGCACTCACTACAGATTCACATTTCTGCCTTTTTAGAAATGTGTTAAATCTTAAGACACTTGTTTGTAGAAATGTAAAGTGGTACAGCCACTATGAAAAACTGTATGGCCGTTTCTCAAAAAAATTAAAGATAGAATTACCATAGGATCCACCAATTCCATTTCTGGGTGTATATCCAAAAGAACTAGAGACAGCGTTTTGAAAAGATATTTGCACACCCTTTGTGAGCATTACTCACAATAGGCAAGAGGTGGAAGCAACCCAATTGTCCACTGACAGATAAATGGATAAACAAAATTGTGGTATATACGTACATGGGAATATTATTCAGCTTTAAAAAGAAAGGACATCCTGTCACATGCTACAACATGGATGAATCTTGAGGACATTATGCTAAGTGAAATAAGTCACAAAAAGACAAATAGTGTATGATTCTATTTATACGAGGCACCTAGCATAGTCAAATTCATTGAAACAGAAAGTAGAATGGTGGTTGCCAAGGGCTGGGGGAAGAGGGGAATTGGTGTTTAATGAGTACAGAGTTTCAGTTTTGCAGGATGAAAATGTTCTAGAGATTCCCAACAATGTGAACATACATAGCATTACTGAACCACACTTAAAAATAGTTAAGATGGTAAATTTTCTGTTATGTGTATTTTATCACAATTTAAAATTTTTTCAATTAAAAAGAGACTTGTTTGCCCCTACATCTTTATTATTTAAGCACAGGTCCTTGCATATAGAAGATGCTTAATAAATATTTATTAGATGGATAGATGGATGGAGGAATGGATAAATGGATGGATGGACTGGACAGATGGGAATGTGAACAGAAATGTAACATATAAACCAATAATTACTATACCATGTGAACATTGAGAAATGGGCCCTGTGACTGTGAAGAAGTGGAGAGTTCTTGTTACGGTTGGTTTGACATAATATCTTTCATATAGAATTACTTTGTTTTACCAACCAACACCACAAAAACATTTTTATATAGATTCAGTTGTATCTAGTTGAATAATTCCTATTTCTCTTCACTACAGTATAATCTGTCCTCTGACCTACATGACATTAAAACAGAAAAATCCATTTTCTGTCACCTTTGCTTTTTCCAGCACCTCTCTTAATCCGAAAGGGTAATGTGAAATAAAGCTTACACTCAACACTGCAGAAGATGAAAGAGGGTGATAAGTTGCTTGCCCACAGGTTATTAATCAGCTGTCCTCCAGGGCATAGTGTTATGAAGCTGTGTCGTGTAATAAACAGTAGGCAAAAGGAATAATCTCCATTTTCTGACTCTGAAGTGCAGGCATGTGCTATAAAACTAAATTGACATCTGTTAGCAGGCTTGTCACATGAACGGTTTTTTCCCGCAGAATCTGGAATAAATTAGATCTTAAAACTTGGAACAGAGAGGCTGCTTTACATAATTCCTTCTAATGGTGTGCTGTGAACCCATCACACTGATTTTAAAGAGAAGTTCTTATGAGAGATGTTTCATTATCATTTTAATTGCAAAACTGTTGAATGCCACTCCATGCTAGGAAATTTGTGTTTTTTAAAAGGTCCTTATATTTTTAACTTAAAAGTGGCAAATGACATCTTCCTTTTCTAATATTTTCATGGCTGAAAAATAAATCAGCTTTTACCTCCAAGTGAAACTGCAACCACCTTTCCCCATGCACTTGGAGCCTGCTCTGTGGGCGGTTTATTATGCATGGGCACCCCAGAGGCTGGCATGGCTGAGCTCCCGAGGCAGAAACAGCCGGCCTAGGCGTGACCTCACAGATTTGTTCAGGAATCTCTCCCGCAGAGGATTCGCTAATATGATAGCAAGTTCTTGGGGCTCTTAATGTCAAAAGGCATTAAGCATTTTTTAACACACATAAAGGAACTTGCAGAGCTGCCTGACCCAGTGAATCTGAGCTGTGTAGCACTGAGCATAGCATCCCTCTATCGGCCCACCATCTCCTTTAGGAAAGAAAGTCACAAAAAAGGAAACCTTTAGAGGCACCTGGAGCTTAGAGACCCCCTCTGCTCCCTCAGGATTCATTTGGCTCTCACGCCCCAAAGTTTGTCAAAAAGGAAGATTCTCAGACAAATACACCCAGCCCTGGTACACAGCGACGAAGAAAAACAAATGCCAGCTTCCTGGAGCCTAATTTCCTCCATTTGTGAAATCTTCCTCTTTGGTAATAATACTGGACCCCCTTGAAAATCTCAAAGGAGTGAGAGTCAGTCACAGTGCTCTATAAAATAAAGTTCCAATTCTGGTTCCATGAATACTCTTCATTCATCACTGTCACCAACATGAGTTTATTTGCCTGTACAACCTTCTCAAATGGCAGAGATCCATATCGCTCACCTTTTAGTAGGGAACACTGAGGCACAGAGGACACAGAGACTTTGTGAGGAGCGAGGGAGTGAGGCTACAGAAGCTGACAGCCAGGCTCGGGACTCCATTCCTGTTTAACGGGTTTTATGCACAGCAGGGGATGAGGGATTTGCAAACGGAAAGCTGAGCCACTGAAGTCCTCTCTACACAGGGAGGTTCCTCAAAGGGTGATGCTTATATCACCTGGGGCAGAGCGGGGTGGGGTTGGTTAAACATGCAGGTTCCTGAGCTCCATGCCAGACTAGTTAAATCAGAATCTCTGAGGTTGGTCCTGGGCTTGACATTTGAATCAATCTCCCTAGAAGACTGGATGCTTTGACGGTGGCCTGTTGCTGTTATTTTTGGTTTGTTTTCTGGTGTTCTGAATTCTAACACTGAAATCCGAGAAGCGCTTGGTTGTACAGGTGGGAGTGGGTCTCTGGATTCCAGGGCACTGTTCACACACAACCTTTCCGGTCATGGCTTTTGGCCATGGAAAACCAAGGGGAGGACACATCTAAGGAAACAAAAACTGTAGCTCAATGCAGAGGCACTAAATGGTTTGAAAATTATTAAGAAGAGCCAAGCCTTTTTGTTTCACAGCAAATCTCACCATTACTGATACGTGAACAGGGTAAAAAAAGCCAAAACTCATTTCCTAAATGTTGAGTGCACAAGTGCTTGACTCATGTTCTCAAGATGGCTTGTCCTTAGGGTCCACTGCAGATTGATGGAGACAGAAAGATGTCTCTGCATTTCAAATTACAATTCAGTACCGTGAATGACTCATGACTCTTAAATTGCCACTGGCTTATTTCACAGAAACACAGCACCATCATGATTAAATAGCAATTCTGTGAGATGAAGTTGCCTTCAAATATACAGAAAGATACATACCTCTCTTTGAAAAAGGAATATAAACAAGTCTAAATAGAAGATTCCACTGGGCCCTAAAAGAATCACCTGGACTTCTACCTTTATCACAGCATATCTTGTTTTCATGCAGTTTTCTACCCAAATGTTCTTCTGAAATACCAGTGACTAAGGCCTCTGGATGCTCATGCTGCTGCTGATTAATTCCACAGTAGGTTGTAGGAAAAGGTGAAGTATTCAAACTTTGATACCCTGCACGTTTTATTTAGAAAGGTACCAGGGACAAAGTCAGGTGGACAAGCATGTATTTCCTGAGCTCCTCACTGGGTAGTCAGGATGTGACTCCATACGATAAAGAGTCTCTGGTCTTGAGGCACACGCAGTTTAGTTGGAAGCACACATCTGCGAAGCAGAGGTCCAGCTACAGGGTAAAGCCATTAGTCATCCAGGACTCAGGCATGTCTGGGCCTTGCACTGGTGTGGCAGATGACCAGGGGATATTTTTATAAAGGAGTTTTCCTCCTGAGAAAAAAAAATGTCCCAGAAAAACAGCAAGTCTAGTACACAAAGCTGGTGCAACAGGCTGGCACATGAATAGAAAAATGACCTGAAGCACAGCACAGCATCTGTGCCTTGCTCCACCTTTGGTAAGGACTCAGGCTAGAGGCAGAGGACATCAGGAGAACACAAAGTGGCCCAGTGCTGGGCCTCTGGGTGACACTACTTAAGTTCAGGTCCCAGCACTGACAATTACTATTAATATCCTCTGCTCCTATGCTTCTCAGACTGTGGTACACACCTAGCTGCTAGTCATTGTATGGTCCCCAACCAGAAACATCAGCATTGCCTGGAAGCTTGCTAGAAATGCAGAGTCTCGGGCCCCACGCTGAACCTCCTAAATCAACATCTACATTTTCATTAGATTCCCCAGGTGGTTCACATACACAGCAAATACGAGAAATATTGGTGAAGAATATGATTTAGGGCAAGATAAATAAGGATTTCAAAATCTTTTACGTAAGGTATTTTTAATGTATATTGGAAAACAGCCAGGACAGTTGACTCATGAGTCCATGGATATTATTTCTGCAAATAATTCTAAGGAAGAAAGGTGAATCAATTTAAAGAAAAGTATGAAGGAAAGATGCACATCCTCCCCATTGTACCAAACACAAAGTGAAAAAGACAATGATGAGGGAGGGGACAAAAAGATCAAAGCAGGGCTCAAAAACAAGATGAACGTCTCCATGGACCAGAACATAGTGCAGTGAGCAAGACTGAAGCCAGGACATGCTGGGTTCTCGACATAAAGCAGGTATAGCAGTGGTCCTGGGGGTGCATCTCCTGCAGAGAACAGGAACTAAAAGTGCTCCCATGAGAGAGCAGCTGGGCCACATTCACTGATTAACACCAAAGTCTGTAATGGAGTACCCTGGATCCAGAAAGGAGCTCAAAATAAACTGCTGACAACCACTGATGCGGCTATGGCTTAAAACCAGTCATTGGCCTAGGGAGGTGAGAGAAGAGAGACTCACCCCTGCAGACAGCAAATAAGCCAGACCCCAGATGGTTCAGTAACTGAATATTCCCAGTATCACTGGAAGAAGCAGGAGTCCCCAAATGCTTACAAAAGACCAGACCTGAAGGCTATTATAAAATCACTAGGCAGAGAAGGGTGGAACCAAAAAGGAAAGAAAAAAGCAAAACCAAACCAAAAACCTTCCACTGAAAATGAACTAACAAATGAAACTCGAAAATACACACAGAAATTAAATGATGAGAAACAGCCAATCAAAGCCAATAACTGGAACATTACTTCATTTCAAGATTAAATTAATTTTGTTGAACAGTCTGACAAAAGTTTAAAACAAGTATGTTTAGGGCACTCAGAGCAATCAGTAAGAATAATATTTACTTTCACAAAGACGGAAGTAGTGGCAATACACTTTGAAATAAAAACATGCAGAACTAAAAAAGAACGGACGGACAGGCAAAACACCAATTAAAAATCTTGAAAGTGAAAGATACAATAATTATAATTCTTAAAAATATCAACAAAGGGTATGAACTCTAGACTGGACATAGTTAAAAAGAAAATTAAAGAACTGGAAGCCAGCACGGAAGAATTCACCCAAAAGTAGGCCAGTGACTGAGATTTTAAAATATGAAAAAGCAATTGAGAGACAAGGAGGAACCTCTCAAGACTGAGAGGTTCCAAAAGACATCTAAAGGGAACACCAGAAGTAGAGAATAAAGGAAATTGGAGGAGAAGCATTGAAAATATTTTAATTTTTCAAATATTCACAAGGTGTAAAATTAAAAGATATAGAAAGTAGAGTCCCTTCCCCATCCATTCAGTTCTCCTCCCTGGAGTCAACTAGTATCACCAGTTTCTTGTATATATTTTCAGAGAGATCCTATATGTATAAAAACAAGTATGTGAATGATAAAAATCTACATACATTCTTCTGCAATTTGTCTTTGAGATATAATTTATATACAACAAAATTCATATTTTAAGTATACAGGTTGATGAGTTTTGACATACGTATACACCCATGTAACCACCAACACCCCAGAACATTCCCTTGTGACCGTTTCAGTAAATCTCCTCCATTCCACCACCACATGCTTCAGGCAACCACTGGTCTGATTTCTATCACTATAGGATAGTTTTTCTTCTTCACTGAAGAGAATCATACAACATGTAATCTTTTGTGTCTCACTTCCCTCATTCAATATGAGGTCTGTGAGATTTGTTCATGTTGATGTATCACTATACTTGTTCCTTTTTACCGCTGAGTGCTATTCCATCATAGATGGATGGAATGGTGTATGGTATATTGTATATGGTATATTCAAACCATAACTTCCTTAACCATTCACCTGTTGATGGACAATGGGGTTGTTTCCAGTTGGGGTGATAATGAATAAAGCTGTTATGAACATTCAAGTACAAGTCTTTGTGTGGACATATGTTTTCAACATTCTTGGGTAAATACCTAGAAGTGGGTTTGCAGGGTCAATTGGTAAATGTAAGAACGTAGTAAGAAATTGCCAAACTCGTTTCCAAAGAAGTTGCCTTCCCACCAGAAATGTTTGACGGTTCCAGTTACTTCACATCCTTATCATCACTTAGTATCATCAATCTTTTTAATTTTAGCCATCTTGGTGTTTGTGAAGTGGTATTGCATTGTGGCCTTAATTTTCATTTCCCTATTGATTAACAAAATTGAGTATCTTTTCATGTGTGCTTTGCCATCTGTAATATCTTCTTTGGTGAAATGTTTGTTCAAATCTTTTGCCTATTTTTTAGTTGAGTTGTTTCATTTTTGGTTGTACAGCTCTTCATGTATTCTGAATACAAGTCAAATAATCTGCTTAAACACTTCCACAATGGTAAACATGTAGATTATTTCCTGTCCTTTGCTATTACAAACAATGAGGCAAATAATAACAACCTTGTTCATATATCAGTTCACATATATGGGAGTATGACTGTATGGCAAATTCACAGAAGTAGAATTGATGGATCAAAAGGTACTTGCATCTGCAGTGTAACAGATATTGCCAAATGGCCTGGCATAAAGACCGTACCAATTTATGTTCACGCCACTCTTTATCTTTGATAATCTGATTCCTGAGAATATTGTATCTAAGGGTAGTTTCATTTCCATTTCTCATACTATGAGCAAGTTTAAATACTTTTTCATGAGCCATTTGTATTTCCTTTTATGTGAACTACTTTTTCAGTCTTTATCAAATTTTCTGTTAAGTTGCTAACCTTTTACTTATTGATTTGTTAAAGCTCTTACATACCAGTGAAATTAGCTCTCTGCTTATGAAATGAGTTGTAAATACTTTTCAGTTTTTTATTTGCCTTTTAATTTTGCTTTTGGTATTTTTACTGTGTAGAAATTTTATATTTATATGTAATCAAATTAATCATTCCTTCTTTTATGACATCCTTACTCCAGGATTTTTTACATAATTTTTTAAATTTAATTTTATTTATTTTTTATACAGCAGGTTCTTATTAGTTATCTATTTTATACATATTAGTGTATATATGTAAATCCCAATCTCCCAATTCATCCCACCACTACCACCATTCCCCCCTTGGTGTCCATACATTTGTTCTCTATATCTGTGTCTCTTTTTCTGCCTTGCAAACTGGTTCATCTGTACCATTTTTCTAGATTCCACATATATGTGTTAATATACAATATTTGTTTTTCTCTTTCTGACTTACTTAATTCTGTATGACAGTCTCTGGGTCCATCCACGTCTCTACAAGTGATCCAATTTCATTCCTTTTTACGGCTGAGTAATATTCCATTGTATATATGCACCACATCTTCTTTATCCATTCATCTGTCGGTGGGCATTTAGGTTGCTTCCATGACCTGGCTATTGTAAACAGTGCTGCAATGAACATTGGGGTGCCTGTGTCTTTTGGAATTATGGTTTTCTCTGGGTATATGACCAGGAGTGGGATTGCTGGGTCATATGGTAATTTTATTTTTAATTTTTTAGGGAACCTCCATACTGTTCTTCATAGTGGCTGTATCAATTTACATTCCCACCAATAGTACAAGAGGGTTCCCTTTTCTCCACACCCTCTCCAGCATTTGTTGTTTGTAGATTTTCTGATGATGCCCACTCTAACCGGTGTGAGGTGATACCTCATTGTGCTTTTGATTTGCACTTCTCTAATATTAGTGATGTTGAGCAGCTTTTCATGTGCTTCTTGGCCATCTGTATGTCTTCTTTGGAGAAATGTCTATTTAGATCTCTGCCCATTGTTTGACTGGGTTGTTTGTTTTCTTAATATTGAGCTGCATGAGCTGTTTATATATTTTGTAGATTAATCCTTTGTCCGTTGATTTGTTTGCAAATATTTTCTCCCATTCTGAGGGTTGTCTTTTGGTCTTGTTTACAGTTTCCTTTGCTGTGCAAAAGGTTTTACGTATCATTAGGTCCCATTTGTTTATTTTTGTTTTTATTTCCACTACTCTAGGAGGTGGGTCAAAAAAGATCTTGCTGTGATTTATGTCAAAGAGTGTTCTTCCTATGTTTCCCTCTAAGAGTTATATAGTGTCCGGTCTTACATTTAGGTCTTTAATACATTTTGAGTTTATTTTTGTGTATGGTGTTAGGGATCATTCTAATTTCATTCTTTTACATGTAGCTGTCCAGTTTTCCCAGCACCACTTATTGAAGAGGCTGTCTTTTCTCTATTGTATATCCTTGCCTCCTTTGTCATAGACTAGTTGACCATAGGTGCGTGGGTTTATCTCTGGGCTTTCTATCCTGTTCCATTGATCTATATTTCTGTTTTTGTGTCAGTACTATATTGTCTTGATTACTGTAGCTTTGAGTATAATCTGAAGTCAGGGAGTCTGATTCCTTCAGCTTCATTTTTTTCCGTCAAGATTGCTTTGGTTATTCAGGGTCATTTGTGTCTCCATACAAATTTTAAGATTTTTTGTTCTAGTTCTGTAAAAAATGCCACTGGTAATTTGATAGGGATTGCATTGAATCTGCAGATTGCTTTGGGAAGTATAGTCACTTTCACAATATTGATTCTTCCAATCCAAGAACATGATATATCTCTCCATCTGTTTGTGTCATCTTTGATTTCTTTCATCAGTGTCTTATAGTTTTCTGAGTACAGGTCTTTTACCTCCTTAGGTAGGTTTATTCCCAGATATTTTATTCTTTTTGTTACAATGGTGAATGGGATTGTTCCTTAATTACTCTTTTTGATATTTTGTTGTTAGTGTATAGGAATGCAACAGATTTCTGTGCATTAATTTTGTATCCTGTAACATTACCAAATTCATTGATTAGCTCTAGTAGTTTTCTGGTAGCATCTTTAGGATTATCTATATATAGTATCATGTCATCTGCAAACAGTGACAGTTTTGACTTCTTCTTTTCCAATTTGTGTTCCTTTTATTACTTTTTCTTCTCTGTTGCCATGACTAGGACTTCCAAAACTATGTTGAATAATAGTGGCGAGATTGGACATCCTTGTCTTGTTCCTGATCTTAGAGGAAATGATTTCAGATTTTCACCAATGAGAATGATGTTTGCTGTGGGTGTGTCATACATGGCCTTTATTATGTTGAGGTAGGTTCCCTCTATGCCTACTTTCTGGAGAGTTTTCATCATAAATCGGTGTTGAATGTTGTCAAAAGCTTTTTCTGCATCTATTGAGATGATCATATGGTTATTCTTCAATTTGTTAACATGGTGTATCATATTGATTGATTTGCATATACTGAAGAATCCTTGCATCCCTGGGATAAATCCCACTTGATCATGGTGTAAGATCCTTTTAACGTGTTGTAGGATTCTGTTTGCTAGTATTCTGTTGAGGATTTTAGCATCTATATTCATCAGTGATGTTGGTCTGTAATTTTCTTTTTTTGTAGTATCTTTGTCTGGTTTTGGTATCAAGTTGATGGTGGCCTCATAGAATGAGTTTGGGAGTGTTCCTTCCTCTGCAATTTTTTGGAAGAGTCTGAGAAGGATAGGTGTTAGCTCTTCTCTAAATGTTTGACTGAATTCACGTGTGAAGCCATCTGGTCCTGGACTTTGGTTTGTTGGAAGATTTTTAATCACAGTTTCAAGTTCATTACTTGTGATTACTCTATTCATATTTTCTATTTCTTCCTGGTTCAGTCTTGGAAGCTTGTGCTTTTCTAAGGATTTGTCCATTTTTTCCAGGTTATCCATTTAATTGGCATAGAGTTGCTTATAGTTGTCTCTTAGGATGCTTTGTATTTCTGCGGTGTCCACTGTAATTTCTCCTTTTTCATTTCTAATTTTATTGATTTCAGTCCTCTCCCTCTTTTTCTTGATGAGTCTGGCTAAAGTTTTATCAACTTTGTTTATCTTCTCAACGAACCAGCTTTTAGTTTTATTGATCTTTACTATTGTTTTCTTTGTTCCTTTTTCATTTATTTATGCTCTGATCTTGTTTTTTAAATTTATTTATTTATTTATTTTTGGCTGCATTGGGTCTTTGTTGCTGCGCACGAGCTTTCTCTAGTTGTGGCTAGTGGGGGTTACTCTTCGTTGCAGTGCGCAGGCTTCCCATTGCAGTGGCTTCTCTTGTTGCAGAGCATGGGCTCTAGGCATGCAGGCTTCAGTAGCTGTAGCACATGGGCTCAGTAGTTGTGGCTCACGGGCTCTAGAGCGCAGGCTCAGTAGTTGTGGCACACATGCTTAGTTGCTCTGCATCACATGGGATCTTCCCAGACCAGGGCTTGAACCTGTGTCCTCTGCATTGGCAGGTGGATTCTTAACCACTGTGCCACCAGGGAAGACCCTCTGCTCTATCTTTATGATTTCTCTCCTTCTACTAACTTTTGGCTTTGTTTGTTCTTCTTTCTCTAGTTCCTTTGGGTGTAAGGTTAGATTGTTTGAGATTTTTCTTGTTTCTTGAAGTAGGATTGTATTGCTATAAACTTCCCTCTAACACTGCTTTTGCTGCATCCCATAAGTTTTGGATTGTCACGTTTTTGTTGTCATTTGTCTCTAGGTATTTTCTGATTTCCTCTTTGATTTCTTCAGTGATCTCTTGGTTATTTACTAACGTATTGTTTAGCCTGCATGTGTTTGTGTTTTTTATGTTTTTACCCTATAATTTATTTCTAATCTCATAGCGTTGTGGTCAGAAAAGATGCTTCATATGATTTCAATTTTCTTAAATGTACCAAGTCTTGATCTGTGACCCAAGATGTGATCTATCCTGCAGAATGTTCCATGCGCACTTGAGAAGAAAGGGTAATCTGCTGTTTTTGGATGGAATGTCCTATAAATATCAATTAATCTGGTCTATTGTGTCATTTAAAGCTTGTGTTTCCTTATTAATTTTCTGTTTGGATGATCTGTCCATTGGTGTAAGTGAGGTGTTAAAGTCCCCCACTATTATTGTGTTTCTGTTGATTTCCTCTTTTATAGCTGTTAGCATTTGCCTTATGTATTGAGGTGCTCCTATGATGGGTGCATATATATTTATAATTGTTATATCTTCTTCTTGGGTTGATCCCTTGATCATTATGTAGTGTCCTTCCTTGTCTCTTGTAACATTCTTTATTTTAAAGTCTATTTTATCTGACATGAGTATTGCCACTCCAGCTTTCTTTTGATCTCCATTTGCATGGAATATCTTTTTCCATCCCCTCACTTTCAGTCTGTATGTGTCCCTAGATCTGAAGTGGGTCTCTTGTAGACAGCATATATATGGATCTGGTTTTTGTATCCATTCAGCGAGCCTGTGTCATTTGGTTGGAGCATTTAATCCATTCACATTTAAGGTAATTATCGATATGTATGTTCCTATTACCATTTACTTAATTGTTTTGAGTTTGTTTTTGTAGGTCCTTTTCTTCTCTTGTGTCTCCTCCCACGTAGAGAAGTTCCTTTAGCATTTCTTGTAGAGATGTTTTTGTGGTGCTGAATTCTCTTAGCTTTTGCTTGTCTCTAAAGCTTTTGATTTCTCTGTCGAATCTGAATGAGGTCCTTGCCTGGTAGCGTAATCTTGATTGTAGGTTCTTCCCTTTCATCACTTTATTTTTATTTTTATTTTTTTGCAGTATGAGGGCCTCTCACTGTTGTGGCCTCTCCCGTTGCGGAGTACAGGCTCTGGACGCGCAGACCCAGCGGCCATGGCTCACGGGCCCAGCTGCTCCGCGGCATGTGGGATCTTCCCGGACCGAGGCACGAACCCGTGTCCCCTGCATCGGCAGGCGGACTCTCAACCACTGCACCACCAGGGAAGCCCCCTTTCATCACTTTAAATATATCGTGCCACTCCCTTCTGACTTGCAGAGTTTCTGCTGAGAAATCAGCTGTTAACCTTATGGGAGTTCCCTGGTATGTTATTTGTCATTTTTCCCTTGTTACTTTTAATAATTTTTCTTTGTCTTTGATTTTTGTCAATTTGATTACTATGTGTCTCGGCATGTTTCTCTTTGGGTTTATCCTGCCTTGGACTCTCTGTGCTTCCTGGACTTGGGTGGCTATTTCCTTTCCCATGTTAGGGAAGTTTTCGACTGTGATCTCTGCAAATATTTTCTCGGATCCTTTCTCTCTCTCTTCTCCTTCTGGGACCCCTATAACAAGAATGTTGGTGCATTTAATGTTGTCCCAGAGGTCTCTTAGGCTGTCTTCATTTCTTTTCATTCCTTTTTCTTTATTCTATTCTGCAGCTGTGAATTCCACCATTCTGTCTTCCAGGTCACTTACCTGTTCTTCTGCCTCAGTTATTCTGCTACTGATTCCTTCTAGTGTATTTTTCACTTCAGTTATTGTATTGTTCATCTGTTTGTTTGTTCTTTAATTCTTCTAGGTGTTTGTTCCTTAATTCTTCTAGGTATTTGTTAAACATTTCCTGCATCTGCTCTATCTTTGCCTCCATTCTTTTTTCCGAGGTCCTGGATCATCTTCACTATCATTATTCTGAATTGTTTTTTGGAAGGTTGCCTATCTCCACTTCATTTAGTTGTTTTTCTGGGGTTTTATCTTGTTCCTCCCTCTGGTACATAGTCCTCTGCCTTTACATTTTGTCTGTCTTTCTGTGAATGTGATTTTTGCTCCACAGGCTGCAGGATTGTAGTTCTTCTTGCTTCTGCTGTCTTCCCTCTGGTGGATGAGGCTATCAAAGAGGCTTGTGCAAGCTTCCTGATGGGAGGGACTGGTGGTGGGTAGAGCTGGGTGTTGCTCTGCTGGGCAGAGCTCAGTAAAACTTTAATCCGCTTGTCTGTTGATGGGTGGGGCTGGGTTCCCTCCCTGTTGGTTGTTTGGCCTGAGGCAAACCAGCACTGGAGCCTACAGGCCCTTTGGTGGGGCTAATGGTAGACTCTGGGAGGGCTCACACCAAGGAGTACTTCCCAGAACTTCTGCTGCCAGTGTCCTTGTTCCCACAGTGAGCCACAGCCACCCCCCCACACCTCTGCAGTAGACCCTCCAACACCTGCAGGTTGGTCTGGTTCAGTGTCCTATGGGGTCACTGCTCCTTCCCCGTGGGTCCTGATGCGCACACTACTTTGTGTGTGCCCTCCAAGAGTGGACTCCGTTTCCCCCAGACCTGTCAAGGTCCTGCAATCAAATCGCGCTAGCCTTCAAAGTCTGATTCTCTGGGAATTCCTCCTCCCCTTGCCAGACCCCCAGGTTGGGAAGCCTGATATGGGGCTCAGAACCTTCACACCAGTGGGTGGACTTCTGTGGTATAATTGTTCTCCAGTTTGTGAGTCACCCACCCAGCAGTTATGGGATTTGATTTTATTGTGATTGCACCCCTCCTACCATCTCATTGCGGCTTCTCCTCTGCCTTTGGATGTAGGGTATCTTTTTTGGTGAGTTCCAGTGTTTTCCTGTCGATGACTGTTCAGCAATTAGTTGTGATTCCAGCGCTCTCGCAAGAAGGAGTGAGTGCACATCCTTCTACTCTGTCATCTTGAACCAGTCACCCCCTACACAATTTTTAAAGTTACTTTCCATTTACAATTATTACAAAATATTGGTTATATTCCCCACATTGTACAATACATCCTTGAGCCTATCTTACTCCCAGTAGTTGTACCTCCTACTCCCCTACCCTTATATCACCCCTCCCACCCACTGGTAATCACTAGTTTGTTCTCTGTATCTCTGAGTCTGTTTCATTTTTGCTATATTCTAGTTTGTTGTATTTTTTATTTTCCACATATAAGTGATATCATACAGTATTTGTCTTTCTCAGTCTGATTTATTTCACTTAGCAAAATGCCCTCCAAGGTCAGCCATGTTGCTGCAAATGGCAAAATTTCATTCGTTCCTATGGCTAAGTAGTATTCCAGTGTGTGTGTGTGTGTGTGTGTGTGTGTATAAATATATATAACATATCTTCTTTATCCATTCATCTGTTGATGAACACTTAGACTGCTTCCTTATCTTGGCAATTGTAAATAATGCTGCTATGAACAATGGGGTGCATGTATCTTTTTGAATTAGTGGGGTTTTTTTCCGAATATAACCAGGAGTGGAATTCCTTCCAAATTGGAAAGGAAGAAGTAAAACTGTCACTGTTTGCAGGTTACATGATACTATATGTAGAAAATCCTAAAGATGCCACCAGAAAACTATTAAAGTTCATCAGTGAATTCAGTAAAGCTGCAGGACATAAAATTAATATACAAAAATCAGTTGCATTTCTATACACTAACAATGACGTATCAGAAAGAGAAATTAAGGAAACAATACCATTGTAGCAAAAAGAATAAAATACCTAAGAATAAAACTACCTAAAGAGGCAAAAGACCTGTACTCCAAAAACTATAAGACACAAACAGATGGAAAAATATGCTGTGTTCTTGGACTGGAAGAATCAATATTGTTAAAATGGCCATACTACCCAAGGCAGTCTACAGATTCAATGCAATTCCTATCAAAATACCAAAGGCATTTTTCACAGAAATAAAACATAAAATTTTTAAATATATATGGAGACACAAAACCCCAAATAGCCAAAACAATCTTGAGAAAGAACAGAGCTGGAAGAATCACACTCCCCAACTTCAGACTATACTACAAAGTTACTGTAATCAAAACAGTATGATACTGGCACAAAAACAGACACGTAGATCAATAGAACAAGATAGAGAGCCCAGAAATAAAGCCACACACTTATGGTCAATTAATCTGTGACAAAGGAGGCAAGAATATACAAAGGAGTAAAGACAGCTCTTTCTAGCCAGCACCGAGTGATTGGCATCTCTCGGGACAACTGGCACAAGCGCCACAAGACTGGGGGCAAGAGAAAGCCCTACCACAAGAAGCAGAAGTATGTGCTGGGACACCCCACTGACACCAAGGTTGACCCCCCACTGCATACACACAGTCCGTGGGTGGGGAGGCAACAGGAAGTACCAGGCCTTGAGGCTGGATGTAGGGAACTTCTTCTGGGGCTCGGAATGTTGTACGTGCAAGACAAGGATAACTGATGTTGTCTACAATGCATCCAACCACGAACTGTTCTGTACCAAGACCCTGGTGAAGAACTGCATCATGCTCATTGACAGCACACCATACGGACAGTGGCACAAGTCCCACTATGCACTGCCCCTGGGCTGCAAGAAGGGGGCCAAGATGACTCCTGAGGAGGAAGAGATATTAAACAAAAAACAATCAAAAAAATTCAGAAGAAATATGATGGAAAGAAAAAGGATGCCAAAATCAGCAGTCTTCTAGAGGAGCAGTTCCAGCAGGGCAAGGTTCTTGCATGCATCGCTTCAAGACCAGGCCAGTGTGGCCGAGTAGACGGCTATGTGCTAGAGGGAAAGGAGCTGGAATTCTATCTGAGGAAAATCAAGGCCTGGAAAATCAAATAAATCCTCCTCCCTCCTATCTTAGCTTGTGTAATGAATGTGTTTATTGTTCTGAAAAAAAAAAAAGATTCTACCAGCAATTTTACTGGGATCATGTTAAATGAATAAATTAACATAAGAAAGATTAAATCATTATGATGATGAGTCCTTCTACCCAAGAACACGTTATGCTTTTGAATTTGTTCAAGTGTTATTTTAAATTCTTAAATAAAGTTTCCTTCTTATAGATCTTGCACATGTCTCAAGTTTATTTTTATCTTTTTTTTGTTGCTTTTGTAAATGGTGTCTTCTCTGCCTTTATATATTCTGGTTATTCATGAAAGTGTATGTTTTTAATTTTTGTACACTGCACTCAAACAGTTCCTTAAATTCTCTTATTGTTTGATAGTTTTTCATTAGATTCTCTTGAGTTTTCCAGTATGCAATCATATTATCTACCAATAATGAGTGCTCCAATAATAATAATACATATGCATATAATAATAACAATTTTTACCTCCTTCTTCCTAAATTTTACCCCTAAGATTCTTTCTCTTTTCTAATTGTGTTAACTATTATCTTAGGAACTGTGTTAAATAACCGTGACTATACACTGTACAATTTTGTTTATATAACAGTCTTGAAATGACAAAATTATAGAAATGGAAAACAGATAAGTGGTTATCAGGGGCTAGGGAAAGAGGTGGAGAAAAGGAAGGTAGGTGTGGCTATAAAAAGGTAACATGGGGGCTTCCCTGGTGGCGCAGTGGTTGGGAGTCCGCCTGCCTATGCAGGGGACACGGGTTCGTGCCCCGGTCCGGGAAGATCCCACGTGCCACGGAGCGGCTGGGCCTGTGAGCCATGGCCGCTGAGCCTGTGCGTCCGGAGCCTGTGCTGCACAACGGGAGAGGCCATAACAGTGAGAGCCCCGCGAACCGCAGGAAAAAAAAAAAGTTAACATGATCCCAACAGTACTAGAAATGGTCTGTATCTGAACTGTATCATTGTCAATATACTGGCTGTGATATCATACTATAGGTTTGCCATTGGGAAAAGGGACATGGAATCTCTGTATTCTTTCTTACAACTGCATGCAAATCTATAATTATCTCAAAATAAGATTTTTTTAAAAGAGCTCTAATCCAGTTTTTTTTTAATGATAATGACAGGTATCCTTATTTTTCCCCGACTTTAGTAAGGATATTTTCATTGTTTCAACATTAATCGTGATGCCAGCTGATATAACAAAGATGCAATTAATCCAAATATATCAGCAATCACGATAAATACAAATGGATTAAATTCACATACATAGATGTATTATAGAAGTATCCATCCATTCCTTTCCATTGAGTTTTTTAAAAATCTGCAGAGACAACAGTCAAATGCAAATGTAATATTTGTACAAATGAGATGAATTTCAGTGATGAATATATGAGAGTTCATTGTATTATTCTTATTCTTCCAACGTTTATGTTTACATCTTTTCAAAAGAAAATATAAAAATTTTAAAGAGGTAAACTAAAACTCCAGATAATAGCAATGTGGGGCTCATATTCAATGGGTAGTTAAGTTGCTAGGATCCTTGTTGTGTTTAGGAGGAATAGAGAAATACTGACTAATTTGATACGTTGTTTTAAAATTTTATAGTTAATAATATACATTTAAAATTTAAGGGTAACCAAGACGAATTTTAAAAAAATAGCCCAATTTAAAAGAATTGAAATTTGTCCAATATGCCAGTAATCACAATAAAGGTAAGTGAATTAAACACACCTGTTTAAAGACAGACTCTCAGATTGGATTTAAAAATACAGTACAGGCCTATACTTAATATGTCACTCTTACAGGCTACACATAAACTGAAACTATATCCAAAAAATATAAAAATAAAGGACTCTAGAATATCATTTAATATAAAACGTATTTCCCCCCCGCTAAAAAAAAAAGCTGGTATGGCAGAGCTAACAGCAGACAAAACAGAATTTAAGGCAAAGAAGATTTCTAGAAATAAAAAGTGACATAACTTATACACATGGTCCGATGTTCTTCCTGAAAGAATCTTATCATTTTCCATTTCCAGCAGCAAAGTGTGAACAGTATTCCCAACAAGCATTTCAATGTAGGGCAGTATCAACATGTTGTTTATATTTGCAAACTCGATAAGCGAGAAGAAAAAGGAATCTTTTTGTAGTTTAATTTCAAAGCTCATATTCTCTTAAACACAGCACCAAGCATACAACAGATGTTTTGCAATTAATAGCGGGCTGGCTGCCCAGGAAAGCAGAAACTGGCATTCTTTTCAGAGTCCAAGCGGGCACTCAGCCTCGGGGGCAAAGTCCTGGGCGAGGGAGGACCTGCCCCCCCAGGGCTGAACAAGCAAGAAGTCAGCTGCACCTGCATCACCTGACCAGCTGCCCCAACCCCCATGGTCTACATCTGCTCTGAATTAACTCTCAGCAGCTTATTTCACTTCTATACAGCACAGGATTTACTTTCTATACAATCACCACAAAGCTGTTCAGTGCCCTGAGGAGGCAAACAAGAACAGTCCTTCTATGACCAAGTCTGAACGACCAATTCCCTTCAATTTCACACAAAACTTTCATTAAAAACTCTTGACTAGAATTAGGTGCAGTTAGCAATTTCCAAAGAAATTGCCAATATATTTTCCCTGGAAACAAAGAGAAAAAAGAAAACATTTCTATAAAATTTAGTAAAAACTTACTGAAATTGTTAATAAAAATTCTTTGAATTTACAATCAAATGACAAATTGACGCCAGGCACTCTGCTGAAGGCTTTCACACTGTGTTCTCTGACCCAATTCTCAGAAACAATCCATTTAGGTGGTATCATAATATCCCCATTTTACTGACAGTCAAACTGAGCGTCAGAAAGGTTAAATGACTTGCCCAATGCCAAAAACCAACAAGAGCACCCATGCCTCAAACCTAGAGTAATGAGCTCACAGAGGTAAGCTCTAATGCAGTCAGTCCTGTTATTCATATTATCTCCAGCATGGTTATGACTGAAAATAATAATTCTCATTAACCAGCCTGGATCATTTAGGATACTCTGTGTAATAAAGTCTTCAGAAGAAAGCAACCATTATGATTAATATGAGCAGAAATCTCAGATTCGATATTTCTAGTCATGTTCTGGAAAAATTCTTATGCATAGTTACAGCAACAAGCACTTCAGCCAAGAGAAGACAGTTAATCATTCCAAATAATGCTGGACCCAGGTGATATTATTCCCTGACAGACTGGGCTTCTCGTGCACACACTTTTGCTGATACAGCTGCTCTCACTTGATGCTCTAGAAAGGTTTTCTGATTTACGGCTTGAAGTTGAAATTACCCAAGAGTTTTAAAAGCAGTAAGAAAGCCACATGCATTTTACTGTCACCATCTCAAAATTCTGCCTTTCATTTTTCCCTACATTTTTTTCCTGAGTTGCTGGAATGTACATATGGCTAAAGAGAAGAAGAAAAATAACTCCTTAAAATGGAAAACATCGCAAAACTATATGTGATATTTTAAAGTCATGAAGTGAAAACAAAACAACAAAACCCCTTTGGTCTCTATGGTCACTTGCAGGAAAAATAAGTGAAGGAGGCAAGGCAAACACACTGACATTTTTTAGTGTGTTTTTCCCATTTGTTTTCCCTGCCAG
The DNA here is from genome assembly GCF_003676395.1 of Aethalodelphis obliquidens. Lineage (NCBI taxonomy): Eukaryota > Metazoa > Chordata > Mammalia > Artiodactyla > Delphinidae > Aethalodelphis > Aethalodelphis obliquidens. The sequence goes on along the minus strand of NW_020837947.1, from coordinate 48,439,541 downwards.
AGCGCTACATCGTATTTACCAGGGTCTGTACACATGCAGAGAAATGAAAACAGACCTTGCCTGCTGCAGGCCAGAAATGAGGTTTCCTTTTATCTGGCACCACGTAGCTTCTAGCTAGAAGCATGTTCCTAATGGAAGCAATCACTCACCAATGGCTTTAGATTTTGTTGTTTTTGTTTTAAAGGATTCACCCAAAAAATCTCTATGAAAGAATACCAGTATCTTTTCGATTTTCAGCAAGGGACTCTTTTTTAAGCGACAAATACATACTTGGCAATTCTGAGCCAGATCACTTTCACTATTTATGGGGTTCTTTCCTCCATTTTTTTTTAATTATGGTAAAAATCACACAACATAAAATTACCATCTTAATCATTTTTAAGTGTCATTATTAGTGTTTTCAATAAAATAATAGCCCTAAGAATATAAAAAATCCTTTAAAACATTTATCCCTTTTAAGTATCACGTAAATATTTCTGCTGTCTCAGGAGCAGTGTTGTAAAAGGCATCATGCTTCAGCTACAGCATAAAGGTTCGCCCACTGCAGCTCCCATGGAGTTAATTAAACAAGCACAATTCAGGTGCCTACCTGGTTATCTGAAAATACGTTTTTCATATGAAATGTGGCACAGATAAATTATATCCACAGATCATTTTTCAAAGTCAATTTTATCCTCACATTTTCCAAATCTTTGGCTAAAATATTATCCAATAAAAGCAAAATGGCTTTGTGTTTTTCACCTCTTTTCTCTACTCAGTCTTTTCTTTGAAGAATGGGGGTGGAGGGCCAGGATGTAAAGAGCATTAAGGGGGAGCAGCAAGACTCCTAAATGAACACAAGGAATCAGTAGTTAGCTCTTTGAATAACCTAGAGTTGACATGCTAAAAGGGTCAAGCCTGTAATTTTCAGCTACAAAAAACATGTCTATGAAGGTAACATGCAGCAAAAACAAAACAATATTCTGAAAAAATGCTCTCACTTCTTTGGGTTCTGTTCAAAGATTTTACGCAAAAACCCCTATACGTGTTTCATTAAGGCTCCTAACTATTAAATGCTAGTTACTCTGAATGGCAAGTCAAAATACAAATCAAAATAAATACAAAATTCAAAACACATGTTAAAAGAACACCAAATTCTTTGAAGTTGTTCTTGAAGAAGTTCCTGTTGTCCAATTAAAGGAAGTTTTTGTTTTCTGTTTTTGGATTTTTTTTTTTAAAAGGAAGAAGAGGAGGAAGAAGGGGAGGAGGGGGAGGGGGAGCAAAAAGAACAGTGCAGAGGAAAAGTCTTTTTATTAAAGATCAAGCAGCCAACTCAGATTTAAAATTGAGTTCCATGTACACTGTATCTCAGGAACACCCATTCTGGCATGTCCTAAATTACATGTCATCTCTGGCTGGGAATAATAGGCCAAGATAGGCCAAGCCCAAGAAGAGCTGGTAATCAAAGGCAAGACAACTACACTCAGGAGAATTTCTCTAGTATCTACCTACAGAATGCAATTAGTCACATCTAAAAATTGCTTTCAAAACATGCAGTTCAAAGACTGAGTTTCCTTTTGCTATCCATTCACAATAAAATATTTGTAGAGTTTTGACGTCTTTTGACATAATTATATCAGTTGCAATACATGTAATGTCCATTCAATTTTACAAAGTACATTTTAATCAAAGCTACATGTATCTTCTGACCTTTAAGAGACTCAAAATCATTGTTACAACAGTGAGAAACAAGCGATCTCTTAACAAACACAAACCTGGTTCTGATTACTTTTTGTATTTGAAGCTGACATAAGTAGTTTGCTCTGTCTGGAAATTTAAAATCAATTCCCAAATGGAAATGGTACTCTTGAGCCCACACCAGAGTAAGTTTCTTACTCTCCTTGCCCAGTCTTGGTCAAAACCTTAGCACTACTCAACAGCAACTAAAATCTTGAAATCAATTTAAAATCTCTATCCTTGCCCAAACGTTATATCTACAGAGCTGACTCAATAAATAATGATAAGTGATCAGTAAGGTTAAAACTGGACCTTCAACTATCCAATCCTTGGTTTGCATTAAAAAAAAAAAAATCTTATGAGTTTGTTCACTTTAACTATGAAATCAAATGAAAAATCTGACCTTGTGATGCCCAAATTCATTCAAAATGGTTCTCAGTTTTCTGGTGTTGCTATATGGTTTTCGGGCAGCAACTGCTGGATGGGAGTCCCGCCAGTCGACGGACAAGCGGTGATACCAAAAACGCTCACTCTCCAGAACATGAGCTGATTTAACAGTAGGATCAAAACGATGCACTTCACATCCATCATTGGCCATGCTGACCTCAAAATGGGTATCATCACTTCCCAGCCTGTAAAGAAAGAGGATGAAAATCAACAACAAAAAAATATATGGAGCAAAAGTGTTGTATTGACAAAAATGACAGTGCCAAGGTCAATTTTCTTAGTCATATCAAGCCTTCTCCTGTTTTAACACATGGCTTGTTGTACACATTCCATAAACCTTCCTTCACAAAAAGCATTAAAGCTAAAAGCTTCTGGATAAAAGAAAGGAGAGAAATTATGTGCTAAATGCAGACCAGAGAACCACATGTTCAAACATGTAGAAGCGTATCAAATTGATTTTTTTTAAAAAGATATAAATTATAGTAGCAATGAAACAAAGAAGACTATCTAGTCGTCTTAAGAGATTTTCTCAGAATATGTCAAAAATATAAGTCTGAGCAACAGTTCCCTTAGGGAGAGGTGCATGGCTATGGCGCTGTGCATGCAGTTTGACTTAAAGACAACAGCTGTTTTCTTAAGAACGGAGTGCATTTTAAATAGTACAGTTAAAGAAAAAAGGCAGACGTATGTGGTTCTACTGGATCTAGTACTCAAGAAGCAAGAGGTATATCACCTAAATTCACATCAGCAGGGGGTAGAAATCATGAATTAGTTGTACTTAAGTACCCAGTTAGGTAACACATATTGTGGAATATTCATAGTTACAAATTTTTAATTTACTCATAAATATTCCTTACTTGGTGATATAAGATTCATAACTTTGATTAAAGCATCATTTTGAATGAAAAAACATGAAATTAACCAAGAGAAGATGATTTTTTTTAAAAAAAAAAGGTGATTATGACTTTTCTGCCCCAAATACTATAATTAGATGTGCTTAAAGATACCAAAATCCCAGAGTATCTATAATGCATTGGCCAAACCTGAACCCAGGGCAGAAATGCTTCATCCTCTTAGACTCTACTATTACAGACTATTTTATAATTTGGAAATATACAAGCTTATTGGGTAACAATTTAGTTAACTAAAGTAAGTCTTCACTACAGAGATCTTCCACCTAAACATTCTTAATATTCTGTTTGCCTTGTTCTCTCCCTTCACTCCCACTACATTCTTTTAATCTCACCGGACCCATGTCATGTTAGCCCTCTGCTATTCTTCAGCTGTAATTCTCTTGACACTTTTGGCTAGAAAAAGATTCAGCACTCTTCTCACAAACATTCTCATTCCTTCTACCCAAGAGATCCTGTTTCCTATTTTCAACCTCCTATTGAACCCACACAGCTCAGACCCTTGTAATTTCTATCCAAGCTTTCCCCCAATTTGTTCATTATCTAATCTGGTGTTGCAGATTGACTTGCTGGCCCTAACTCTTCACCCCTTCATCCACACTACTGCCATGCTCATCACGTATGGAGTGTCCTTTCCTGTCCCTTGATTTTTTGGCTTGGCTATGTGACTTGCTTTTTGGAAGAAAGGGACATGATACCAGTCCTGATCCTAGGCTTCGAGCACTTCAAGAATGAACAATGGTTCACTCTTTTGTACTATTATTGTGACAAAAACATACCCTGGATAGCTTGCTGGTCTCAGGAAACTAAAAGACATGAGGAGCAGAGGTGTCCCAGACAATCCACTGGCCTTCTATGAAACACACAGCTGCCCTTAGCCACCTCAGCCTGAAGTAAAGTCTCTCAGCTGAGCCTGACGTGGATCAACTGAAGCTCAGCTGATCTGCAGACATGTGAGCAACAATAAATAATGGTTTTAAGCTACTGAGTTTTAGAGTGACTTGTTACATAGCAACAGCTAACTGATAAACCTGGCATTAAATGTATATCTAAGAGTTGCAGTAGACGCTGCAAAGCACTTTTTAGTACACAGATTTATTTCTTTATAGATCAGAATGTTATAGAACTCACCTGTCCCAAGAGATTTTTCACTTAATTGAATTTGTTGAAATTTAGGGAATTCCCTGGCAGTCTGATAGTCAGGACTCCACACTTTCACTGCAAGGGCCTGGGTTTGATCCCTGGTCGGGGAACTAAGATCTCGCAAGCCGTGTGTCATGGCCAAAAAAAAAGAGTTTTTTGAAATTTAGATGAGCAAAACCTGTGTTATCATGGAAACATGGAACCCAGTGGAAAAATGGCAGTCCTGTAGCTTTACTAAGAGAACAAAACACTAGTCAAATAAGTACTCATTAAATATAATTTCCATATAAATTTTCTATGTAAAAAAGTGAATGATTTCTCCATGAATTTTCAAAATATAATTTCAAGAAAACACTTTCCACTGTAAAACATGTATGTATTTTAATCAAGCCCTCAGAAATTTTTAAGAATTAACCACATAACAGCTGTGTAACTAGTTTTTTTAGTAAGGCACTATATTATGTATTGATATGTTTTCAATTTAAACTAGCTTCTTACAATTAAAAAAATAACAAACACACTTAGAAAAAGTTAAAGTTGTATATAAGTATATAAAACAAAAAGTTTCCTACCACGAGAATTTTAGCCATCAATTTCCAGAGATAATCAGTTAGCAATTTTTTGTGTATCCTTCCAGAGATTTTCTACACATGTACAAGGATTCTCTATTAGAAATATCATAAGTACACATACACATATATAAGTTAATCATTAGATGAAGGGGAACTATTCTGTATGATACACTAAATAACATGAAACTACTGAAATTTGTAAATTTTCTGTTATGCTTTTACTAAACAAAATCCATTTAATCTAAATGTATAATATGTACTGTATTGGAAAGTAATAAACTACATTTATTTAATCAAGGTCTGTAATTCTTACTTTCATTTATTCAAAATGGTATTGCTACTTCTTCACACTTAGTTTAAATTAGTCAAGTTTGTGGTAGGTGTAAAAAGCAACAGGAAGAACAAATTTAATATACGTAAGTGTTGCAAAAAGTGGCCCAAAGGGGTAAAATCAGGACTCAAATCCAATCCAGGTAGTTCCAAAGCATGTGCTCTTTACACTCTACCTCACTGCAAGTAAGGGTAGGACACAGAATCATGGAAGGAATATTTGTGAACTTAGGGATCTAGGAAACTGTCAGCTACTAGATAGTAAAGCTCCATGAAGTAAAGGGCTGTGTCAATCTTGCTTATTTCTATATCCCTAGTGCTGAGGAGATAGATGAATGATGACAGACAAACCCACAAAATGCTGCACTAAGTAAAAGAAAACTATTAGGTAGGGTCTGGAATTCCCAGAATATACAGTACAATATCCAACACAGCATGGAATGGGCTACATTTCACTGACTTATTCATGTTTATTAATAAATATTTACAGAGCACTTTATATGTTCAAGGCAGTACCCTAGACACCAGAGACAGATAAATTAAACATGATCCTTGATCTGAAGAAACTCAGAAGTAGTAAAGAAGAAAGATTTTTGAACAAATAACTACAATAAATTAAGTAAAAGAAAATTCTTTTTATAGCAAAAATCTATTTAGTCTATAAGGAAACTATTTTCTGCACTTATTTAACTGGAAAGAGAATTCGCTGTAGAAAATTTTACTTTATAGAAATTATCTGTCTATCTGTATCTATATATATACATATATATAGATCATGATCATATGGCTTTTACCTCAAAGTCTAAGACAGTTGTTCCAGTTCCTGCCATCACAACTGCATTCCAGCCATCAAGAAAAGTAAAAAGGGAGGTGAAGGTCACATCCTTTCCTCCTAGGTGCATGGCCTAGAAATTGCACACATCACTTGCACTCATATCACATTGCTCAAAGTTAGTCATATGGCCACTTGTAGCTGCAAGGAAGGCTAGAATATGCAATCTTTGGCAAGGTGGCCACGTGCCCTGCTAAACTCAGGAGTTCCGTTACCAAAGAAGAATGGAAGAATGAATACTGGGGGACAATTAGCAATTTCTACTATAACCCATTTTTGAAATAGTTAAGCTGTTAATACATATATTCAAAGGTATAAGCCTTCATGAAGACTGTAACCTGTCCTTCTATGTGGCAGAGAGATAAATTATATAACTCATGCTTATAAATATTACGCTGTATATGTTAATGGAGAGGTTTGAGATCACAAAAACTCTTCAGTACAGAAAGGTCATCAAATCTGAGGGATTTGTTGAAGAAATAGGAAGGGGGCAGATAACAGGACTAAACAGCCAAAGGTAGTAGAATAACAGAGTAACCATTTTTGCCCTCCTCTCCTGATGTCTCAGAAAGCAACAACTAGGATCCCTAAGTGTGGGTGTGCAGGATGTGCACTAAACAACTCTAGGGGGCACCACGCCTAATCACTATAATGATTATGCAGCAGATAAGTAAAGGTTCTTGAGAGAGCAAATGCCTTTCCCATGTTGTATAAAAGTGTCCCTTGAACTAGCTACAGTGCTGGCAACTGCATCCCCTTTAGTGTTACTGAAGAGTAGAAGGGATGGATGTGGCACTGTTTCAAGTCCTTGGTTATTCTTTTAAAATATTTCCAAGAGTACTGAGGTGACTATCCTTTATGTTCCCTAAGAAGCAAAAGCTCAGAGTATAAACACATGAAGAGATGCTCAAGATCGTTAGCCAGTAGGGAGAAACAAAATAAAACTATAATGAGATACCATTTCACATCTACTAGGATGGCTATAATCAAAAAGACCAATAATAGTAAGTGTTGATGACAATGTGGAGAAATTGAAACCCTCATACATTGCTGGTGGGAACATAAAATGGTATATAACCAAGAGAAATGAAAACATATGTCCACACAAAAACTCATACATGACTGTTCATAATAATATTATTCATAGTAGCCAAAAAAGTGGAAACAACCCAAATGTCTATCAGCTGATGAATGAATAAATAAAATGTGGTATATCCATACAATGGAATATTATTTGGCAGTAAAAAGGAATGAAGTACTGATACATATTACAACACGGATGAACCCTGAAAGCATTATGCTAAGTGAAAAAGCTAGTCAAAACACCACATATTATATGCTTTCATTTATCTGAAATGTCCAGAATAGGTGAATCTATAGAGACAGAAAGTAGATTAGTGGTTGCCTAGGACTGGGAGACAAAGAGCTGAAAGAGGGTTGGAGGGAATTGAGAGTCAGTGCTACTGGGTACAGGCCTTCTTTCTTGTGGTGATGATAATGTTCTAAAATTGACTGTGGTGACTAAAAACCATTGAACTGTACCCTTTAAATGGATGAATTGTGTGTTATGTGAATTATACCTCAATTTAAAGCTGTTTAAAAAAATAAAATCAGAGCAGATACAGGGAAAGTTTTTAACTCTCATCACTGAAGACAGAAAGGTTGGAAGAAGTAAGACAATTAGTGTTTTTCCCAGGAGGAGTTTCAGTCGTCCATTCCTCATCCTAGCAGGAACCAGAGAATCTGGCCAAATAATTATCTAGATCTGTAAACTGCCAACTACTAGAGAAGGAGAAATAGGTTTTCCAAAGCATAAATGACATTGAAGAGTGGATTAAAATATTTTATAATTATTAATTTTTATTAAATAACATTGCATAAAACGACAAGACTTCATCTAAAATATATTCTTAACAGGGATGATATCACACCTAAGCAGGCAAAAATTGATTCTTGAGGGCCAAAAAAAATCTTCTTGTTTTTATGTCTAAAGCATAGATAATACATATGTTACATAAATAGATATACGGTGTATCTATAGTATTAAAATTTCATGGGGAGAGTGATTAGGAAAAAAATTGTCTAAAAAGGGTCCTTGGGTCCATGATTTTCTGATTCCTCATTCATATAGAATATGAGCTCCTGGGCTTCCCTGGTGGCGCAGTGGTTGAGAGTCCGCCTGCCGATGCAGGGGACGCAGGTTTGTGCCCTGGTCCGGGAAGATACCACATGCCGCGGAGCGGCTTGGCCCGTGAGCCATGGCCGCTGAGCCTGCGCGTCCAGAGCCTGTGCTCCGCAACGGTAAAGGCCACAACAGTGAGAGGCCCGCGTACCGCAAAAAAAAAAAAAGAATATGAGCTCCTGCTGTGCTAATTAAACTATTGAAAGATAAAAATTTTGGCTCTGAAGCTCATTCATTCCTCTTGAAATGCTCAGGGCAACCAGAAGTCCCAGATTTTCTGCCTAAGATATTGGCTCTTGTTGCCTAACCATGTATCAGTATCAAATTTTCTTCTGTCTCACATTGAGAATCTGTCTTCAAACCAAGTGGTATTAACATGTCAGAGAACTAAAGGAGAGATGAAAAAGATTTACCTATGTATTATCCCTTCTCAAGTTTTCTCTTCTATTCCCACTCCTACCCCTGAAATATAATCTTTGACATGATGGATAAAAAGATGATTTTCCCAATGCACTGTAGCTACCACCCTCATCCCACCCCATCTCCCCACCATCACCCCTCCACCTCACACACAAAAAGACTTTCAGGGCAGGCCCCATCTAAAGTCATGCAGTAGACAAAATATCATCATGTGAACCCACATCCTCTCCTCCTATCTCTTCTCTTTCTCTTTCTCCGTAACATAACCTTCCTTTTCAGTGCCTTCCCCTATCTTAATTGGTCTATTCTATCCCTTTTCAAAATTGAAAAGGAGCTTCTTTAAATTTTCAACTGAACTTTACTCAGAGTATACTCTCCTAGAAAAAGGTCTTTTACATTAACTACAGAATAAAAAGCTTTGATTCTTAGTAAAGAAATTTCAGACATCAGAGAGAAGGTAGAGGTGACGGCTGCTTCAGTTCTTGGGAGTGGAAGAAAGGTAGGACATGGATCAGAAGGAGGGCATTCAGCCTCTACTTTCTGATCAGTATATCCTCAGATCCCTTCTTCCTCTCACCCCCAGAAGGCCACCACCCCTCCTCACCCCTCCGTTGCAGCTTCATTCATTATGCTCAGGATAGGAATGGCTGCCACAGCCCTGAGGTTTGGAGCACATACTGCCTGGATGTGGGTGCCCCGTGACCCACCTGCCACCTGCCCTCCCCACCCATCTCACAGCTATCCCAACACGCCTAAATGCTTGCACCTCAGGACCACCACTTCTTCCCTCAGCATCAATTGAGGTGTTGTCAGTTGGCTATTTACCTGCCCCTGAAGCAAGCAATTCACCTGAGAAGATTCTCAATCCTGAGTAACAGGACAATCAACATAAACATCCACAATCCAAAGCATCCTTTTTTAGGACATAAGAAATATTTTCTTTAGTTTCCAGTTTTCAATTAAGCATTGTTAGGTTTTAAATCAAATGTTGGCACTTAAAATCTATTCACTTCTTTTCCCAGTGGAATTCAACTGCTCCTATCTGCTCTTTACAAAGCTGATTTTGAATAGTGAACATTTAAATGAAAATAAGAAACTACCTTTTTACATGTAATAATCTGAAATCTCACAGCAGAACCACTTCATCTAATGGCTCTGAAGTATAAGGAAAGCAAAAAGGAACGTGAAAAATTTCCCCCAAAACAGCTTTCACAGTTTTGTTTTACACAGTTGTATGCTTTAAATGAAATTATTCCGGGGTGTAAAATATTAACCAAAACATAAAGGCAGTTTGGAGCAAGAAAACAGGACCAAGCTGAGATCTCTAATTTGCATGTAGTACTGTGCAATTATTTTTATGACCTATTTTCATACATTGTTAATATGATATAAAATAAACTTTCGACTCTCACAAGTTCCCATTCTTTATACAATCTTGCATCATAGCTGGTGGGTTCCCAGAAAAAGAGCTCTGTTCTAATCAACTGGCTGAGCAACTCATTTCCTAATCTTCAGGCTCCTAGTTTAAACCATGGCAGAACCAGCTTCCCTCTTTAGTCTTCTTGCCTCAAGCAATCTTTATGTAGCAAATATATATTTAGTGCCTACCGTGTACCACGCTCCACTGATAATATACCATGGCTCTTCATTTAACCCATAGAACAATGTGTCCATTATCCTGAAACTTATTTCAAACTTGTTGTTTTTGCTTTTGTTTTAATCCACAATGACTCTAAGAATTCTTGTTTGGTGAAGTTTGACAACGGTCGTGATCCTCCGTACGTTAGCACCTTTTGGTGGGTCTCCACAGCACCCAAAAATCAGCTCTGAACCCTTATCATTTAGGATTCTGGGTGGCAGCTGTCACTCATGAGCCTGAATGTAAATCATAGAGGAGATGAAACCTATCGGTGAGGAACAAGCAGAGGACACTTGTGAGGGTCCCCAGTATTTTGTAAAGGACTCCAGGGATCTTGCCTGAGAACCTAACCACACAGCTTCTAGAGTCGATGCAACAGAGTATTCCAAACAAAAATAACCCTCTCCTACCTTTTTTTTGAGACACATACAATTTGAAAATTCTCGGGACTGTTTATATGAATACTGATGCGTTTCGTATATTTTTTATATAATCTCATTATTTTATATTCACCCTTTTACAAAAAGCTCTCTATATCTATGCGTACATTTAGGTCATTTTCAGCCTGAATAACTGAATATCAATAACTTCCCACAGTTTTGACAAAATCTCATTATTTTCATAGGAGTTCCCTCTTCTTTCTTTTTACAGTGTAAAAGTACACACAGATTTACCATTGGCATTGAACATAAAATAAACATAAAACATAAAAATCCAACAGTGGCCATTTGTCTTGGGTCACTCATCATAACTGAGCATAAAATTTCTAACATACTCACTGTTCCTTTTTTTTCTAGGTGCATTCTTAATACTTTTCTGTTTCTAATAAGAATACTCTAATTCTAGCTGAGAATCATCGGCTTCACCAAGAGGATCATCATCATGCTGAAAATGGAAGTTGTCAACTTACTACCAACAGAATGGGAGAGAAAGTGGCCCTGGCCACTGGTGCTCTGCAAGTGCCCACAGTTACATAACAGAGAGATGAGTCTGAAATGATGGCAGGAGAAGAAGCATAGCACCCGTTATACCCTGCAACCATTCATAATTTGTGTTGCTGAAAAAGCGTTGGCTGCCTGCAGGAGCGTTTTTTGTTTTCTGCTGTAAAATGTACTTACCCTAAAGAATAGAGGCGGCACTGCTTGTTGCGAATTTGATGACCTAAGCCAAACCTGTCATCAAGACAGACAGACCAGGGCTTTTTTGAAGGGCTGGAGTCAGTAGCCAGGCTGTCTGTGCTCACGTGATCACACGCAATCTGTAAGGATTGGAAATCAATGTGAATAATTTAAAGCACCGGGTGATAGATGGTAGGTAGAGATTTAACTGCTTTCCCAGTCCCTGAAAACCGTAACGGGAGAGTTATGTCCTTCTCCACTGATAACTACTCCCCTCCCCAGGGAATCACAAGACTGCTATAAAATGTTTGGAGGAATTCCAAATACTAGATTATAAGTAACCTCGTGGAGACTAGAGGCAGGTTTGAAGGGAAGTTAAGAACTGCTATAGCCTTGTGCATGGAGTATACAGGGGAGAACAAATCAGGAGCAAGGAAGGCAGGGAGGAAAAGTCAGGAAAGCTCTACAGAGGTATGTCAGTCTTGGAGGAGGAACAGAAGTTGACTAAGAGGCTGAGACCAAGAAGGGCATTCCAGACATGGAGAACAGTGCTCCCAAACCACAGAGGTCTGTTACCCACAGCATTCCTATTAGAAATTGTGAGATATGACCAAGAGCATAGATCTTTGAAGGATACAAGATTATCTACTCTTTATCTCAGGCAGATACAGTCGGGCCACCATGGTCTGACCAAGCATGTGTTAACCAAGGTAAACAGCATGGGGTCAAGTGAGACTAATGCATAGTTCCTACTAACAAAACAGTACTCTCTGGGTTACACTGGTCCACTGAAATTCCTCCTGGGGGGAAAGGGCAAGAGCCCCAGCCAGGAAGGAGGTTTTCCAGAGCTAGCCAAAGCAACTCTCTTAACTCATCCATCAAAATTAGATAAGAAAACCAAAAGGAACATGTATCTAAGTCAAGTGGAAGGAAGCCAGTCTCTAATTTCAAATGCACATTAAGTAAACATACTTAGTGAGGAATTCTGACTTGTGTTGGAGGCTGGCACTGTGTGCACAACTGAGGCTGTTGGAACCAAAGAAAACAAGTTCTGTGGCCAAGGTATTTATCTTACTGAGCAACAGTATTTCCGCCTAATCCCTCAAAACTCTCACAGTCGTCATGATGCTCCATGAATCATGCAGCAGCTTTTGCTGTCACATCACAGACAACAGACCACTCCAGATGCAAAGGATGTTTTGAGGTTCATTGCTTTAATGCATTAGAAAACATAACAGGACAATTTTCTTTTTAAGAAGGTACTCCAGACTTGCCCAATCCTTTTATTTAACTGATTTTCCAAAATGTTAATCTGAAAAGAGCATATTACATGGAGCCAGCATCTCCCTTATTCTTGCTGTAATCTAGGGCTGGCCTGGCAAAATTATCCTGGCACTATCTATCAGTGACTGAGAGAGAGCCTTCTGCTAGAATCTGGACATTTTATAGGAAAGCTTAAAAAGTGAAATCCTAAATATTTATCTGTTCTTTTCTTTTGATGAAATAAAAACTCACATTTTAAGGCAAGAAAAATTTAAACATGAAATTTTATAACCCACCACACGCCTTGTATGTGCAGACATCTTTGGTGAACTTTATGTACAATGCAAATACATCTTTCCCCTTAAAGATAAGAGACTGGTGCAGAACAGACTGGGTCAGATGACCTGGGGAGATACTGGGCCTCAACTAATGGAAATTCTTAGCTTAAATACTTACTTAGGACCTTATTAATGTTACTAGCTGTATTACTTGCAGTCTGCCTATTTTGCAAGATGACTGTTTCTTGTAGTACTACCATATGTGTGATGGAGCCTTCAATAAAATTAATGATGATTAGATGATGTGAAACAACTGACCAAATACATAGTCCTGTAAGATCAAAGATTGTAATAGTGTAACTTTGGACATGAGAAGCAACAAGAGCAAGCATTTCCTAGACCATAACAGACTAGAAAGACAGATGGTCCAGAGGCTTTTGACTATACTTAACAGGGCCAAGTCCAGTAATAGCACATTAAGTAGCCTATCAATGAAATCCTTGACTGACCTGGGAATGAGCATTCCTAGTGCCGTGAGACAAATTGATCATGAAATGCCTCCCAAACCTTGGTCAGAATTAAGACCAAAAGGGAGGGGATTGTAGAATAAAGAATGTTGCCCACCACCTAGTTCTACAAGAATCTCATTAGCCACTGCAGTCACTGACCTACAGTACACCCTGAAAGGAATTCAGGGCAAAAATCAGGATGAGACATTCTGTGCTCTGGAAAAACTGGCAGAATAGGCCTTCAGATAGTTAGATATTTTCAGGGGAAAATGTATGAATCCTGTTTCTTGCATCTGCCCATACTTAGAAAAGCACTATAACTATTAACTAAGATACCTGTTCCTTGCTATTAATAGTAACTTTCTACCAAGATGTGTTATTGATTGCACGGACCCCTTTGTCAAAATCATGTATCTACTAACCTCCCCCCAACCTCCTCAGAACAGTTCTCAGAGCTGAGAGACCATCTCCCAGGTAATAATCCTCCGTTTGGCCTGAATAAAATTTTCCATTTCTTTCTCAGATTCACTATTGATTAATTTCTGTCAACATCCTCAACCCAGTATCTTGCTCTCAATACTTCTCTATCCACAACCATGGTTTAAAGAAAAAAGTGATAATAGAAAATGGAATTGAATCTTCTCTCAAGCAACTAGTGCAGAACACACTTATTAACTGGATCCATCAACATGTTAATTTGTATAATTCATTTCCTACGATTCTCCCACAAATAAATGGAAATTACGCCTCTGCCTGCCCACTTCTTGCCTCCACTCACCCACCCAAAGGAGAAGCTGCTAATCTAATTAGTCAAAGCTCAATGTTCATCTGGCTGGTTTTCACTAGTAGGTAGATTATGATGCCTTCAACCTTCACTGGAACTTGGTTCCACGCCCTGGCTCCTGCAGGCAGTTAGTTAAGCCCAGGCAGTTTGGTGGGCCCCAAAGACGTGCCTGGATCTCGTAAGACTGAACCTTTTGTTCTAGGGCAGCTTCCTGGGGGTATTTTTATTAAAGTGGTATGATGATTTATTTATTTATTAAAATGGTATGATGATTTGCTATTGTTTCTTTGTATGTACTCTCCCTAAGAGCCTCCAAAAGACAGATCAGGAGACTGACATTCGCAGGTACTTGTTCATAGAACCCTCCCAACACCATTTAAACCTAACTCTAGCCTCTCCCACTGCGTTTCTCAAGGTGTGGCCCACCTACATTCTGATGGATGTGGGAGTACTTAAAAATGCAAATTCTTGAGTCCCACTCCATTCTATAAAATCAGAATCTTTGAGGCCGATGCACGTGAACATGCATTTTAATAAGCTCCCCCAGGTGATTGTTACGCAGGTGGTCCTGTGAGTTTCCTGGCAGCCTTTTGTAAAGTCCCACTGAAATGTTCCAGCCTGGCCTCACCTGTGCCTTAGCAAATTAAGGGAAGAGGCTACACTTGGGCCAGAGCTTTCAACTGAAAACAGCAGCCTCTCCAACCTCACCCCTAGCAAAGGGCCAGAGAGGCGGCCCCTACAATTAGCCAGAGGCCCCCAAGAGTCCACTAAGTCAAGATAGAGGGCTTTGAGGTTCAGCTGCTCCTCCACTGAACCTTGAGGAGTGGGGTTTTATTCTATTAAAGTTAACACTTTAAGCATTTCTTCTTCTTCCACAGACTTCATCTTGCACAGATATCCCTACTGGAAAAACATTCTTTTCCATTCAATCTCTGCTAATGTTCCCCTTTCCTCTCCTAGCTCAAAAATAGAACACAGAAGTTTTTCCATTTTAACCATTTATTAACCATCTCATTAATATACATTAGCTTTTGAAAACAACTAGGAGTAAGGACTCAGTAAAATTCAGCTCCTAAAAATTAATTAAATATTGATTTTTCAAACTTTCTTGTTAAGATTTATGGCCAGGGCTTCAATGAACTCTCTTGTGAGCAAAATCAGCGAAGGCAGTAACTCCTAGCTAAGTTCTAACTTAGGTAATTATGGTTTTTTTTCTCCCTCTCTCTAATTCCCCTTGTAATTTTAGCCATATAAACAGAATTAAGCCTGGACAAAGGAAAATAGACTCCAGGAAAAAGTGTTTTCTGAAATGCTTTTTAGTTATTTAACTTGAAGGGATCTAATTTATTTTCATTTCATTTTGTATCCCAAAAGCCTGAACAGCATTTCTGCCAACCCATAAGTAGAATCTGGCAAAGGGAGGCCTTAAATTTTGGGGACTTGGCAAGAATTACTTCAATAATCAAACTGTATGTTAATGAAATACATTATTTTGAAAGGTAAAATATCAAGGGAAGAGTTGTATTTTTGTTGCTTTTATCCCGGTTTGTGTGTGTGTGTGCATGTGTGTAGCAGTAAATATAATAGAAACTTCTTGTAAAAAAGTTTGTAAAATTTGTAAAATCTGAATCTCTAGATCCATAGGTTCTTATGTCATTCTCACAATCAGTTAGATGGGTAGATGATTAGATAGATAGACAGACTGACTTTAAAACGTATTTTTTCTTTTTAAAACAGCAACTGTTGCTTAGATTAATTTCATACTGCAAGCCATGCTTCCTGAAGGCATATGGTTCGGGGGTTGCCATAAAAAGCTGGATCTGGAGCCTTCCTTTAGAACAGAGCACTGGGTTTATGATTTAACTGTTTCTTGTTAGCAGCAGTGTATCGTCTACTCCAGAACTCAGAGATGTAACCATGGCCTTTCACATTAGAAAACAATACCTAGTAAAACTGAGCTTGATGTTATGCCCACTCTACCCAAATACCTTGCTCTGTGCTTCTGTTCCCAAGCTCCTTTGGCCTGGGGAAGTTTACCCACCCCATCTGTCCACCCTGTTAGAGAACACACAGCTCTCTTGCATCCTAGCCATTCACCACTGTGGGCTGGGGGTGGGGGGGCGGTATTTAATTCAGGTTTGACATCCCAGCCAGTGCCTAGCACAGCGTCATACACAGAGCAGGTACTCAACAAATGCCTGCTGAATTGAGGAATGAATAAATCAACTGATAAACATATCAAATGCTAGGACTTGCTGTACAAGCTTGAACACGGATTTGAGGGAAATATATATATATATATATATATATATATAAAAGCAGTGTAAGAGGATGGAGGTGGAATTTGCTTAAGTACCTACAGAGGGTTTTTTTTTCCCTTGCCCATTATGACTCACTACTGCTAACTGTGAAAATTTTAGGTAATAGTGACTCTAATATTCTGCCAGCTTTGCAGGCTTTCATTGTCAAGATGAGTTCTAAATGAGGCATAAGCTCCCAAAGCAGCCGAAAACTCTGCATTACATAGAGAGGGGGAGGGAGCACTGGTCAGTAGGATTCTGATTAAACCAGTTAGTGTCATCTCTGAAGAGCTCCCACCTGCTGGTCTAGTGACTCGGAAGCACACAAAAGCACAGGACTTTAACTGGGTAAAATGACCTCTGATTGCAAAGCAATTGTGAGGTCTGGAACTTTATCTTGTTCTTTCTAGAGGATGAAAAAGTCTTCTAGCGAGCTTTAACAAGCAACTCTCTATTATTATACTCATCAAGCTGAATAACAATTATATGTCCATTTATCTACCTTCCCGACTAGTTTGTTAGCCACTTGAGGGCAGAAAATGTATTCCCAAGGCCTATGCTCCTGGCACATAGTAGGTGCTCAGTAATACTTGGTTAATAACAATTCTACACTAGTCTTAACAAAGTACAGGCTCACGGAGCTGGGAGGAACCTTAGAAATAATTTGATACAATCTCTTCGTTTTCAAGATCAGAACAGCCAGAGCCAAACAAGCAAAATAACTTGCCCAGGGTCACAACATTGAACTACATCACAGGATGCTTTTTTTAAAGAATTTTTTCCCTCTCAGCCCATAACTCATGGGAAAACTCCAAGAGGGGCTTGAAACAACACTTTCATGCCTCAAGAGCTTCTTCTAAGTTAACATGCCTTTTATAAGTTACAGAACATTAACCTAAAATACATATAAAATAGAATTTAGAGGCTTTCATGTGGTCAATTTATACTGGGGGGTGAAGCTCACAATTCTCAAATTCAACTCATAAATTTAACACCTCTCATTTTTCTCTAGGGCTTTTAAGGGCTTCTTATAGTCATAGTTAAGAGATCCAGCTTCTTATTCTTCGTGTAAAACCAAACTATAAAATTAAAATTTCAGTATTTTAATTGTCTGTGTGAGTCCACCAAATTAATTTGCAGCAGCAAAATAAGATGAAATTATGTAAAGCACAGGGACCAATTTATCATCCCATTACTCATGATGAATTCAACAAGCTTTTACTTCCATGTCTAGGTGACAAATATTAAAATTCCTGGTTGTCTGACTGCATCATATGAGAAATGGGACTTTCTTTTACCCCTAAACTAGCCTTCTAAAATTCCAGAAATATATGCTCTCCCATGGATGAAAAACGGGCTTGGCCGCCAGTGAGGTTTGGGAGGGGAAGTGGGTTGCCAAGAGCGAGTGGGCCAAAGGGAGATCAAAAGACCCAGGGACCCAGGGACCCCCAGTGCCATACCAGCTCCATAGTGCAGCCTCCTCAGCTGCAGCTTCACAGGCAGTCTGAGTTACTAGCACCTCTCAGTTCAGGGCGAAGTTTCCCTCGGGCCTTGATTTTCTTTTCCGTCTCTCTTTCCCCAAGATCAGGCTACTTGAGAATGGAACCTCCTGATTAATGTGTCAAGAGCCATAGACTCTCCTTAAGGGAGGGTCTCTGCCTGCTCGGGTCGCCCGGGCAGGAGCTGCCACAATGTGTTAAGTCACTAATGAAGGCCAGTGCTCAGTAATGATTTAAAGTGCCTTAAGAACAGAGAGTCTTCGGATTCAGTAGCTTCTCTTCCTGCTGCCTGCAAAGCCTCCTTTACTCTCTGGCCTAACGCATCCCTGTCTGCCAAGCTTCTGTGGCAGAAAAGCGAAAAGGCAGACTTCTCCAAATACAAAATGGAATTTGAACCTCCAGATGATGGTTTTGGTTTGTGACACACTGGACTGCCTACTCATGGGCACGAATCTGTCGCTTCACATGGTTTTCCAAAACAATTTTCTAAAGTGGATCTTTAAAACACATCGGGATGAATCATTAAAACATCTCAGGGTGACGATACTCCTGGAAGGGATAAGATGCCGAAGCAGATGGAAGGCATCTATTATATGCCTCTAAGTGAGTGAATATATTTAAGCAGCTAGGCATCAGAAACTCTATCAAGTCCCTATCAGGAGGCACTGAGAAACTCCCCAGCCTTCTTTAAAAGGAAGTAATTAGTGGGACTTCCCTGGTGGTCCAATGGTTAAGAATCCGCCTTCCAATGCAGGGGACTCGGGTCCAACCCCTGGCTGGGGAACTAAGATCCCACATGCCATGGGGCAACTAAGCCCGTGCGCCACAACTACAGAGCCCATGCACCACAACTAGAGAGAAGCCTGTGCACCGCAACTAAGACCCGACGCAGCCAAAAATAAATAAATAAATAAAAATTTTAAGGGGGCAATTAGCGTCTTTTACAGAGTCTCCATACCCACTTGTGCCTGAAACACAACCTGAATGGTGCTGATGTATCTCAGGAACCTCAAGGCTTCTTCATCCAGGGACCGAGCAGGGCCTGCCCAAGGCTGGAGGTCTATATGCCACCGGGGACCCTGTAAGGAGAAAACATAGGTCAGTGTGTAAGGTATCAGGAGCTTGGGATGGGGGTGGGCAGGATGCAGAGCATCAGGGAGGCAAGACTACTAGCCGTCTGCAAAACAAACATGGCTGCACTTTGCGGCAGGGAGTTGGTTCGGAGCTGCTATAGGTAAGGCCACATCAATCACAGGGAGACAAATGAGGCCTGAGAAAGCCCGGCTACCAGATTAAGCAAGAGACTGCAAAAGCTAGAGGGGATGTCTGTTTCGAGCTTCTGATCAAAGGCAAACTCCACTCGACCCCGTCAGGCTCTCTCAGCTGCGGCTTTGTATTACCCGGAGCCGCTACCCGTTGTGGAGAAAACCTCCCCTGCCTACTATGGTTTCCAAGGCTTAGAGCCTCAGAAATAGGTGCCTCCTAGGGGCCAGTTTTGTTGTCATGGTCCCATAATGCCTGAATCCTCAGGGCGCTTGGGCACCTTCCCCCCGAGCAAGCGGGGGGCGGCACCCAGAGTTCTAGACCTCAGTGCACCTGTCATCTGGACCATGCACCTGCCAACAGTCCCTGGAGCTGGCACTACCACGGCTGGCAAGGGTGGCCTTCTAGCACTGTGAGACAACCTCCAGCTTTCAGCTGAGGACATGAGGAGCTCCCAGGAGCAGGGGGATCAGAACCCTAAGCCCCCTTTTACAGCAAGGGTAGAGTGGATGAAGGGTTGGAGGAAAGTAGTGGTGATCTAGAAGAATAAAAAATGGGGACCCCTCCAATCAAAAGGAAGCACTAGTCATAAAATCCTTGCTAGAGCTCAAGTTCCCCGCCTACAGCTGTCACCACCTGGAAACCTCTGGAGGCTCACTGTGATCCCAAAGGCAGAGTACTGCCCAGAGTGTATGATGCGGAAGGGCAGGGGCCTGGGCAGGGAGAAGCCCCAGCAGCTGGCAGGGTGAACATCTAGCGTCAGGAAAGACTCTGGGGGTCTGGGCACAGGGGTTCCTGCAGAGTGGTTAAGATGGGCCCCTAAACCCCATTTTAAGGTGAGGAAAGGGGCAGGGGAGGGTTCTGGGGACAATATAAAGGGACTGTTCATGTACACACATTGTTCTCCAGTCAGGTATTGCAATGGTCTGAACGTCTGTCTCCCACCCCAAATTCCTATGTTGAAATCCTAATGCCCAGTGTGATGATGTTAGGGGGTAGGACTTTGGGGAGGTGCTCATGTCATGAGGGTGGAGCCTTCATGAATGGAATTAGTGCTGTTTTAAAAGAGACTCCTCATAGCTCCCTAGGCCCTAACACCATGTGAGGACACAGAGAGAAGTCAGCCATCTGCAGCCCAGAAGAGGGCCCTCACCAGAACCCAACCACGCTGGCACACCAATCTTGAACGTCCAGCCTCCAGAACTGTGAGCAATAAATTTCTGTTGTTTGTAAGCCAGCCAGTCTGTGGTATTTTGTTATGGCAGCCAGAATAGCCTAAGACAGGTATTATGGCAAGAACTGTCTGTCACCCACAAAGAAATATCGAAACAGGCCAGCCCTGAGGCACTTTAGTACATTTATGGTTTTTTTGCCCCTAAATGGGGTGGCCTAGGTTACTTGAGGTTAAACGGAAAGCAAGGAAGAGCGGGGGGCAAGCAGGTTAGTCAGTGTGGAGCCAAGTGTGTGGGCTTGGGGAAGAAGAGTACACTCTGGCACGAGGGTCAGAGATAAATGCAGACACTCTGTAAGTGGTAAGGCGTTATTCCAGGTTAGGCATTATGAGACTCATGTCACTGCACCAAGTCCCGAGAACCCACAGTCTTATTGGCTAGTCAGGTCTGCACTGCCTTACGGTGGCGGAGACCCCTGCAGTCCTCTGGACTGAAAAAACCCTCACTGATTTCCCACAGGCTGTCTTTTCCTCAGGAATCCTTAAGGCAGGGACAGTTTCATGGGCACGCAACCTGCACAGTCTTAGAAGGGCTTGTGCTCGGCTCAGTGCTGACACCCTTAATAATTTTTTAACAAGAGCCTCCACATTCTTATTCTGTGCTGAGCCCTGCAAATTATGTAGTCAGTCTGCCCTGAGGGGCACCTTTTTTTGGGAAACAGGCTTTTCGTATAGCTGTTCCTGTTCTGTGAAGGTTGAGTAGGCAAAGAGACTCCAGTCAGAGAGCCTGAGAACATTAAGTAATGTATCTTCCCAGTTAATGGCTCCCACCCCCTATTTCTTTGTTCCTTCTCTAAATTAGCTGTTGACTAGCATTCAGTCAAACAATACTTATTGAGCATCAGCCACTCTGTGCCAGGCACTGGTCGGCACACGTGGGAACAACACCTGGAGGCTCCTGGGAGGTGCTCACAGTCTGGTGGGGGAGACAGATACATACAAGATAAGTTTGACAGGGAAATGCTGAAACGTTAGGGAAAGTCATTCTTTCTGGGAAATTACTTAATTATGAAATCATAAATTATAGACACACTTTAGTACAAACACCTCTTAGTTTTGCTTGGTCACACTCCTTTTGCGTCTAATGACAAAGAGTGTCTTCCCAGGTTGCCGCTGCTGTCAGCACAGCAACACAATGCTGCATGCAAGCTTGTCCAGCCCTGGGGTTTAAAACTCCCCACATGATTGTCGTGGAACCCTGACAAGTACCCTGGCACCTGGCCCAGGAGCGTCTTGATGAAAATGATAAAGTTCCCACATTATGGTTTTCCTCTAAATCAGGGATCTGTAAACTTTTTCTGTAAGAGGTCAAACAGCAAATATTTTAGGCTTACAGTTTCTGTTGCAATTCCTCACCGCCTGTTGTAGCTCAAAGACAGTAAGTAAACAAATGGTCAGGACTGTGTTCCAATAAAACTCCATTTACAAAAACAGCCAGCAGGCTGGATTGGGCCTGCAAGGCTGTAGTTTGCTGACCCCTGCTCTACTTGATTCTCATTTGGTTGTAGACCAGCCTAGAGGAGAGTGTTTACTTGAAATAATGCAAGAGACACAGATTATGATATCTAGGTTACAAACAACTTTGTCATCTGGGTGACTGGGGAAATATCGGCCAGGTCCCAGCAGGATACAGTGGGAAGAATTTAATAGAGAGACTATTTATAATACAAAGGTGTAGGCAGAGTTTAGGAAACAAATAAGGAGTAATGCAATACCTGTGGCTGGTAGCACCAGGGAGCCCTTACAAACCCTGAGCCTGAAGGAGCAAGGAGGGGGAGGAATTTGTGGAACCCAGAGAGGGAAACTGCATGGAGAAGGTGTTTCATAGAAGAACACAGCCAATCCCATCACATCCAGCCCTATTACATACCCACCCTAACTGTCAAATCGAAGGGGAAGCTAGAGAAGAGGGAGGCTGTGGTTGGCCCACAGGTCAGCCTAGGGGGTGCAGAGCAGGAGGAGCAGGATGGAGAGTGGCTCTAGACAGGCAAGTGGAAGGCCTCCTGCACAGCATCTCTGGAAAGAGGCACTGAGACTTGACCAGGGAGTCATTCATTCATTCAGTGGCCATTTGTGCCTCGTGCCAGGCTCTGGGTTACAATTTAATATAGGACAGAGCTGTGTACACCAGTAAATGCAATGAAGTTCTGCAAGAGCTCTGACTGAAATCTCTACAGGGCACAAAGGGGTCACGGAGAGAAGTACCCAAGTACCACTCCAAAATAAATGCTACAGAATCCAAATGTAGATTATAGGAAGCAGTCTCCAATGTGAGAAGTCCAAAACTCTCATTAAAGAGACAACTTAAAAACAGTAGAAGCACTTAACCTGGGCTAACACACGAAAGTAATGTCACAGATCAGTAACAGTGAATCCATACGGTGACTCAACATGACAAAACTATAATTATCTTAAGAATCCACAAGCAGTATCCATCTTGCTATCTGATATTTCAGTTTCACTGAGCATTGACCACGACAAAGCTAAACGTGACAGCTGGAATGGTGAATAACGTAAGTTGAGGGGCCTCAGGTGGGGATATAATAGAAATACACAGCAGACAGATGCCCTCAGAAGTGCTCTGGCTTAATGCTTTGGTTGAGCTGTTTAAAAAACATTTCACATAAAGTAATGTTCTCATCGGCATCAGTGTGACAGCAGTTTGTGATTATTTCCCCAAGGAAACCACTAGCTTTTATCATCTCTTCCAATTATCACTTGTCTTGATTCTCTAGTGCACACATCAATATTTGCCCTTCAAAGATCCCACAAACAGAATTCTCTGAGCACCTTAAAATACCCATGGTTGGTGTTTACTAGTACAAGGCAAAAAACCCCATCTTTTTCTTTTAAAAAGATTTTATCATTATGATTTTACCCTCAAACAGTTCCCTAAAATGCCAGCGTCCACTATTAGCCATGTGGTCCAAATATCAAGTGGCCAGGGCAAGGCTACCCCCCTCACTCCCAGGAGGTGGGAAGGTAGATTCCCAGTCCCTTTTGTCACCCCCACTTCCTCTTCAGGTGGGTAAAGGAGCAGCTTAAGCAGAAGGTGGTGGAGGTACAGTCACTGGGGTCATTGGGGGCTGGTCTGTCTGTCCCTGGCAGGCTGGAGCTGAAACGTCAAATGGAGCGTACACAATGCGTTGCCACAGAGAAGCGGCCAGGCTCCTGAGCCCCTGCAGGGGCGGTGGACAGGGTCGGGGGGCGTTGTCCAATTCCTTTGCAATCTGTGGTCCGGCCCCCTACCTAAACCACCAGGCCAGTCGTTCAAAGGAGCCCCTCCCACAACAAAGACAGCCATCCCAGAAAAGGCAGGGTCCCAGGTTTCTGAGGAAAGGCAGCAGCCCCCACCCCTTTTCATCTGTGAAGGATTCATCCTGCACTTCCTCCAGGAAACATGCGTTGCAAAGTGAACTGGTTTCTAACGAGGGGAAATGTTTTGATTATACAGAAAAAAATTCCAAAAATTAACACTAAGCAAAGGATTCTATACACAACTAACTCATGTTGTTTGGGGGTTATTTTGCAGACATCTGAGCATCTCTTCCCAAAGGGTAAAAAGTGATCGCTGAGTCAGCCCAAGTTGGTGCACAGAGATGATGGATCTGGCTCTAAAGACCGCAGCAAGCACAGCCGTGCGGCTTCCACATATTTTTATAATTTATGACTTCAGCATCAAATTTGTTTCTTGAAAAAAGAAAATGATTCTTTCAAGCCAGAGAAACTGAATTCCAAGATTTTACTAATAAAAGATAATGCAAAAAATAAAGCAATCTTTTAAAATACTCTTTTGCCTACCAGCCTATATGTATGCATATAATAGAAATATATTAACTCAAGACCATAAGCCCCAAGCAAAACTGGTTGCATTAAAAAATATGTATATATATATGTACACATATATATACACACACATATAAATGCAGAGCCACCCATGACCTGAAAAGAGAATCATCGATTCTGCCTTGTGCAAAAGCTTTCTTTGCCTTGAAATTTGGAACAACAGCTTCCTTCTTCAGAGGCCGTTTTCCCCACACCCATGAATGACCTCATGCAGGCCACACAGAAATTGTCCAATTAGCAACAGTTCCACCATCAGTTGTACAAGCAAGTTTTGTACATGCATGTTTTTTACTTTCTTTTAAAATAAGAACCAAAGAAGAAGTCTAATGGTCCCACTCCTCTGTGTTTCAATGCTACAGTTCTTTGGGGATGAAATTGTATGATAAGTGATTTAAATAATCAGTTTCTTTATTGTGATGGATAATTGGTAGAGTGTCTGGGATATTTTTACGATGTTTCAATACTCTCAAATGCGCATTCCCACAGCTACTAAGCTCTTGAATGGTTTTAGAACCAGCAATTTTCTGCTGGGAGAGACGGCTAACAATTGATTTTCTGTGCTGTGGTTGTGCCTGTGGAAAAGAACAAGGTTGTGAGTCCTTGACTCAAACTAAACAATACGCTGAGCCTGTGTGATGAGTTGATTTTGGGAAGCCTAAGCTTTCTAGAAAAAAAAACAAACTCAAAACAAGCAAAATCTATTTATTTGGCAATTCTGCTGCAATTCTGTGCTAATTAAGAACATCTGTCAGTAGGCAGGAAACAATGATTGAAGGAAATTGTTTGCTCCTTTTTAGAAGGAGAAGGGGGGCTGTGGGAGTTGTTGGGGGAGGCGGAGGCACAAAATGGTACCTGGGCAGAGCATGAATCTAGGTAAGCACCACCACTGTCTTTCTGGAATGCCCTGAGATAACCATAGTTTCTAGGACTTCGCTCGAGTGGGATTTGGGGCTCCCAGAGTCTGTGGGTGGCAGCTCCCATGTCTCTCCCCACCAGTCTCATGTAACAGGACTTTCTCTCAGAATCAGTCCTGCTTTGGAAAGAGCAGGGGTCAGTTACACACTTTATGGTAACATTTAAAATTCAGGTACCCCATGCAAAAATTTCATTAAAAAAAATTATCTCAGTTTCAGTTCTGGGTAACATGGATAAGCACGCCCGCACCCTGTGTCTGGCACTGAATACGGCAATAAAACCTGGACAGAATGCAGAGGGCAGCCATTTGAGGAATCTGAAAAGTAAATACTGGCAGGCAGATTGAAGGCCAGAACTCAAAAGTACCAGGAACCAGCAGTGAGGTCACCACTGTTTTTCTCCTGGTATCCCCCTCAAGCCCCGACTCAGGCAGCCGCACACTGGATGTGGACATCATTGCAGACCGAGAGCTCCAGGAGAAGCCCTCAAGGGCTCAAGGAGGGAAGGGGTCTCCTAATGCTCAGAGAAAGCTGGGGGCTTCCCCATTTCCCTCTCCTTGCATTTCTCTTCCTTCATTCTAGCATCCCAACTCCCAGGCAATCCCACTGCAGTGGTGGAAGCCACAGCAGGAGTCCGCAAGCACCTAAAACTCTGAGGAAAGGGAAGTTTCTTCTCTGATCTGAGGTTGTGGCCCCAAACCCTGCTGAGTATTTTCTCTCTTCTCGGGCAGCTGGGCCTTGGACTTGGACATAGTCATGGGAAGGGTGCCATAAAACACAAGCAGAGCAAAGAGTAACTAAAGTCTAGCCTTTCCAGCCAGAGGTTCAGAAATGCAGGGAGCTAGATAACACAGTCAACCCTCGGTATCTGTGGATGCGGAACACTGGGGATACTGAGGGCCGAATGTACTATGCCACTGTATAAGAGACTTGAGCATCCACAGATTTTGGTATCAGTGCACGTGCTAGAAACAATCCCCTCCCCACCCCAGATACCTAGATACTTGCATCTGCACGTCCATCTGAACCATTAGCGTATCAAAAACTTTGAGAACCAAGCTAACAGACAGACTTCCACCAGGTGCCAGACTGGCCCCTGGTGTCATGCATGTGGGACAGATCTGAAGAACACTGCAAAGATTTTGAAAACAGAACTGATACTGAAACCATAATCCATAGAAGGCTGGCTGGAACTTAAGACCTGAACCCAACCAGGTCAAGTGCCTATAAAAACAAATATATGGACATTATCTATAGTATTTAAACATGACTCAAGAGTCTCACAATATTACATACAAAATACCCAGGATATAACCCCAAACTACTCAGCATATGAAGAATCAGGAAAATCCCAATTGGTGTGGGGAAAAGACAATCAACATATGCCAATGACATGACACAGATACTGGAATTATTCGACAAAAACTTAAAAGCAACTATTACAGAAATACTCCAAGAAGTAATAGTGTACACTCTTGAAACCAACAGAAACAGAGAAAGTCTCAGCAAAGAAATAGGATATATAAAGAGCCAAATGGACATTTCAGACCTGAAAAATACAATAAACAAAATAAAAATCTCAGTAGATGGACTCAATAGCAGAATGAATATAACACAAAAAAGAGTCAGTGAACTTGAAGATAGATCAATAGAGAGTATCCAATCTGAACAACAGAGAGAAAACATTATTTGAAAAAGAAATGAGGGCTTCCCTGGTGGCACAGTGGTTAAGAATCCGCCTGCCAACGCAGGGGACACGGGTTCGAGCCCTGGTCCGGGAAGATGCCACACCGCAACTAAGCCCGTGCGCCACAGCTACTGAGCCTGTGCTCTAGAGCCCGCGCACCACAACTCCTGAAGCCAGGGCGCCTACAGCCCATACTCCACAACAAGAGAAGACACCGCAATGAGAAGCCTGCGCACCGCAAGGAAGAGTAGCCCCCGCTCACCACAACCAGAGAAAGCCCGCACGCAGCAATGAAGAGCCAATGCAGCCAAAAACAAAATAAATAAATAAATTTATTTTTTAAAAAAATGAAAAGAGCCTCAGGGACCTGTGGACAATATCAAGAGGTCTCACACTCAGTTACTGGAATCCAAGAGGAGGAAGAGAAAGAGTGCAGTGCAGAAAAAAATATTTAAAGGTATAATGGCTAAAAGATTCTCATATTTGACATTAGACATAAACCTAAAGATTCAAGAAGCTCAGCAAACCCCTAACAGAAAGACACAAAGAAATCTATGCCCATACACATCTTAATCAAACTGCTGAAAACTAAAGACACTGACAACAACAAAAAGCTCAGTCTCTTTAATCTTGTGATAGACTTAATAGCGGGCCAGGGTCCAAATGGCTAGATGGGAAAGGCAGAGCCAGCCGAGCTCAAAAGGGCTTCTTACCCTGAGGTCCCCTCCCTGTCAAGGCCCAGTCCCACCTCCCCAAGTCCATCTGCTAAATGTCTTTGGCAGCAGAAAGCACACATACTGAAACCCAAATCCAGAGCACATTGTGAATCCCTTCCCCATCAATCTGCCGCCTCTGCAACATTACACAGAGCGTAGGCTGGGAGGCAAGGGAACCAGAAATCAAATCAACTCTGACAAGAAAAAATGCACTATCATTCAAGCAGATAACTTTTAGGAAGAAATTTTTTAAATAAAAGGACAAGGAGGAATAAATGCTCAGCTCTAGATTTATTCTCTAAGTTATCCTGGTAAGTTGGAAAGAAATGCCAAACTAATTTGAGTTGGGTTTTGTTCTTAAACTGACATCTTTAAATTCACTGTGTTTTCTGTGTGTGGCAAAACCGTTCAAGTCTGGGTGAGATTGAAACACACAAAGGGATGGTGAAGAGAATAAAATATATAATGTATTTTAGGTTTTTATCATTAACAACAGAAAGAGAAGCCAAATTCCTGGAGCAGATGCAGAAGTTTTCATTCATTTTCATGATATAGAAACTATATAACATCTGCATACACAGTAGGCACTCAAATGTCAAATCATGGATCTCACTAGGGTTACACATCAACCATGAAAGGAAGGGAGGAGTTTCATTTGTCTTATGAAAGTAAGATTATACAAGACTGTTTGCCTAAGAAAGCAAAAAGGAATGTAGAAACAGCACTTATCACATTTTTAAGGATTCTCTCTCTCTCTCTCTCTCTGGCACACACACACCCCTCCACGTACATGCACACTGTATTCAAAACATATAAGTTACCCAGACTTGGGACTCAGAATCTTAGAAGCTTAACATCATCTGAATCAACATCAATCTGTTATGAGGTCATGGATTTACTTCAGTTTGAAAACTCCAGCCAGTTAGTATCCCCCAAGTTATTTACCAGTTCCCAAAACATGACCCTCTCAAAATGGAAGGTCTGCAGGACCCCTATAAACCCATTTCAAGGATTCTTTTTTTTTCTTTTTAACATCTTTATTGGAGTATAATTGCTTTACAATGGTGTGTTATTTCAAGGATTCTTGAATCCTGAGAAGCTGCCAAAGCCAAAGGAGACATGGAGTTAGCAGAGGGCAGGGAGAACAGGAAAACCACCAGGAGGGAGGGAGAGGAATAGAGAAGGGAAACAAGAAAGTGGGGGGCATGAGAGGAAAAGAGGTTGCTCCCCCAATGCCTGCTCAGCAATCTCCATCCTCCCCACAAGTTCACCTGGGACCCAGGGTTGTACAATAAGTGGTACCCAGGACTCTTTGGTGGCTCTCATGAGCCACATGAGTCCTCAAACCTCATGCCAAACCACAAGTCCCCCCCCCATGGGTTCCCTCAGTGTGATCCTGAGGCTGCCAGTCACGTCCATGCAGATGCCTCCCTAGCCTCTCAGCCTCCGAACCTCTAAAGAGGCTCTGTGGCACAATGTTGAGCAGAAAGCCTGTCAGTGGCAAGGCTCAGTGCTGCTGAGCAGTTTCACAGGGAAAGTGTTTCAGTTCTACAGTCTAAACAAGACATGATTTTTATTACCAAAAAGAATTAAAATGCGTCATCCAGCATCACCAAGTGCAGGGAGATGGGGATCATGGCAAAAAGAATGCATCCCAGAGGCCACATCTGAGATGCAGAGCTGCAGCATCCAATAGCCACCCCGCAGACTGACAGGGGGAACAGCAGCTGCATGTGGCACAATGCATAGATGGGACACAAAGCCATCCCTGGAAATCAACCAGACAAACTGGATGATGCTTGGGTAGCCTCCTTTGAAAAAGGACGTAGCAAGCAAGACAAGGTGCTCTGCCGTGAGTAGGACAGCCGAGGGTGGGTGGGACAGAAAGAGGAAAATGGGGTTCAGGACCCCAGAAAAACCACACACCACGGTTCAAGGGTATCATCAGTTTCCTGATGAGGCTGTCATATCCCACTGACTATAAGCCATCGGTTGCACACAACTATTTATGTATGTATATGTGTACGTGTGTATGTATGCATATATGTGTTTCTCAGTTTTAAGTGTCTGTTCATTCATTATTAACTGTCACCTTTATATTGTCCATATATACTGTCCATATTGCCACTCTGTGGCCCTTTTGATTATGATATAGTATCTGGTAGCCTAAGTGAATCCTACTGACAATTAGAGATAAGACTCTGGTTCTGGGACATTCCTCACATGATTCTATATTTATAGAACATTTTTCTGTCTGAGTGCACTGTAAGTTATAGTGTCTGACAAGTAGAAGCAGCCCAATAAATGTTTCTTTTTCATCTGTGGGAGGCTGCCAGCAGTGTAAAACAAGGCAGAGAGAGAGCTGGCTGGACAACTCTGGAACCAAAAGCACTTTAAGCTTCAAACCTAAATGGAAGCTTATCATTAACTGGCCCTTTTCAGGAACACGAAGAATTGCCGAAGGAAGCAGACCTTTTCGGAGGTCAATTATTACCAGGTTTGTAACTCTCTGAACTGAGAGTTCTTTGGTGAAAGAGAAAGGGACTCTCAAAGGTTAGAAGTGAAGCTGCCAAAGTGTCATCTGACCTTGGCCCAGTCCCCTTTCCCCATTTCAAACTGGAAATAACAAGAGTAAAGGGGACAGATTGTGAAAATAAATACAGCAGATCTAAACTGATGAAAAATGTTGACCGTATTTCTTAATTGTATGAGAAAGGAGCACTAACACTCCTTGCATTAAAGAAAAACAAGCAAACTTCCATCCACAGGAAGAGCTTTAAAAATAAACAAGTTATAGAATTCAGAAGACAGAAACTATTTCTAGCCTTAAATTTTATTTGTTTCATACTAATAGAGAATCACTGTATTCTAAAAGACCTAAAGAGTGATCTAGACCAACTCCTTTATATTATAATTGAAGAAAATGAAGCTTAGAGACGTGAAGTGACATACAAGTCACATAGGTAGGAGGAGGAGGGCTGTGACTTGGACCCATACCTCTAGGCTGCTAGTCCCATCGTTGCTCTGCTACACCATGCTGCCTTCATCCCAGGTCCAAGAGTTTTATCTTCCCCATATCTAGTTTTACTGTTAAGGCAGACATTTTGGGCTTCCCTGGTGGCGCAGTGGTTGAGAGTCCGCCTGCTGATGCAGGGGACACGGGTTCGTGCCCCAGTCCAGGAAGATCCCACATGCCATGGAGCAGCTGGGCCCGTGAGCCATGGCTGCTAAGCCTGCGCGTCCAGAGCCTGTGCTCCACAACGGGAGAAGCCACAACAGTGAGAGGCCCACGTACCGCAAAAAAAAAAGATAGACATTTTACGCCCAAGAGCAACTTAGAAGGGATTCCCAGGTGAAAACCACAATGGCTGTCTTGCACTTACACACTCATTGATGCAAGGGGTAACAAACTTATGAAATTCTTCATCCATAAGATGTGGAATATACTAAAAAATTCACCAGTGGCTCTGAAAATGTCATGGACGATGAATCCTCAGTGAGTTAAAAAGGAGGATTAGAAAAGATTCAGGCCTCTCTGATGAATGGCAATGGTATATCTAAGTTGAGGCAAGGGCATCTTGAGTCCCTGAATGACAGCAAGAAGGTGAGATCTTGCCTCTCACCTCCCTCCCCAACCCACACTGGGAATATAGCATGAGTGATAAATATTTCTTCTTTTAACCTACTGAAATTTTGATGATGTTTGTTACTGCAGTATAACCTAGCCTATTCTGACTGATACAGGTCCCTAAAAGGCACTGGGTAAAAGATGGTTATCATTATTATAAATGCATCCCCACAGAACCTTCCCAATGCCATGCCGTCAAGGACTGAATGGTAGGCTAGAATGGATGATTGGTCTTATGGAGATTCTCCCATAAGAAAAAAAAGGAAGTGTAACCAATGACAATTCATTGCCAAGACAAGACTCAGGGAAGTTAGGAAGTGCTCAGATAAAGACCATAAGGACACTGATTACAAAACAGATCCTACTCTCTGGTCTGTTTCCTAAAAGCATCTTGCCCCTAACATGCCAGGCCAGGCCTTTTCCCTCCTACCCAGAATTCTCTCCCTTATTCCCTAGTCAGTTCAAATTCCACTTATTCTTCTGGATCCAGTTTTAGTCCCACATACTTCCCCCAAATTTCCTAATCACTCAAGCCTCTACTATACACAAAATAAACTATGCAAAGCTGGATCTTCAACAACTATTGCTTGTACTTCTCATTTATACTAAATCAGATGTTTGCTATAATTTGTTTCAAGTGTGTCAATCTTGTTTCTCAAACCAGACTACAAGCCTTGTGAGGACACCATGTGTTTTATTTCTTTTGCAGTCCCCCAGAGATATTATTCCAAGGGACATTTTTACATTGATTTAAATGCCAGGGAGGAAAGAACATGATAGCATTCTTAGGATTAAGGACAATTTTTTTATTACTTTTGAAGAAAGTAGGGAAATTCACTAGCTGGGCTCTATAGTAATATCTTAATCTAGCTAAATATAAATACTATTTATTGAGGTGGAAATAAATTATTATCAACCTTAAATGTCTTTGATTCAAATTAAAATAAAAACAGAGATGACAAGTTTAGCAGGAATTCTGACAGAAACTTTAAGAAAGCATTGTTGAAAAAAAAAGAAAGCAAGCATTGTTGAGAATTTAAGCCATTTCATTCAAAATTAACATTTGTTTTGGTACATATGTACAATGGAATATTACTCAGCCATAAAAAGAATGAGATAATGCCATTTGCAGCAACATGGATGGACCTAGAGATTATCATACTAAGTGAAATAAGTCAGACAAAGACAAATTATATGATATCACTTATATGTGGACTCTAAAAAAACTGATACAAATGAACTTACTTATGAAACAGAAATAGAGTCACAGATGTAGAAAACAAACTTATGGTTAACAGGGGGTAAGGCGGGGAGGGATAAATTGGGAGATTGGGATTGATATATACACGCTACTATATATAAAATAGATAAATAGGGCTTCCGTGGTGGCGCAGTGGTTGAGAGTCCGTCTGCCGATGCAGGGGACGCGGGTTCGTGCCCCGGTCCGGGAAGATCCCACATGCCGCGGAGCGGCTAGGCCCATGAGCCATGGCCGCTGAGCCTGTGCGTCCGGAGCCTGTGCTCCGCAACGGGAGAGGCCACAGCAGTGAGAGGCCCACGTACCACAAAAAAATAAAATAAAATAGATAACTAATAAGGACCTGCTCTATAGCACAGGGAATTCTACTCGATACTCGGTAATGGCCTATATGGGAAAAGAATCTAAAAAAGAGCGGATATATGTATATGTATACATGATTCACGTTGCTTCACGTTGCTGTACACCTGGAACTAACACAACATTATAAATCAGCTATACTCCAATAAAAATTTTAAAAAATATTCAGAGATCCTGCAGATTAAGGGGAGGCTCCTGATGTCGTGGGTTAAAGAAGTAATTTTTCATCTCTGGAGACTTGGGTTCAAACCTCACTGAACCCACAAGAGAAAACAGGTTTTGTGACCTCAGTCCATCCCGCAATTTGTCACCATCCAGCAGAAGCAAAATCCTTCCTGAAAGCCATTAATCAAAGAAAGTGGAGTCATCAGAGCTTAGGATTTATGGGATGTGGGGAAGCTAAGAGGCTACAGGTGACACTGTCAGCCTAGTTAGAAATGGGATCTAGGACACAGGCTCAAAGGTGGATAAAGGTACAGATGATAACATTGCCTATACTTTCACTTCCCCCTCCTCCACCTCTGGCAACCATCCATCTACATTGTATCTCTGGAGCTTTACCCATTCTGGACATTTCACATAAATGGAATCATACAATGTAAAAAAAAAAAAAATTCTGTTAAATCAAAAGAAAAAATTTAGAGATTCTGAAGGTAAAAAAAATTAACAATTGTTTTGATAGAAGGGTAAGCTGGGACAAAGTGAGAGAGTGGCTCTGACATATATACACTACCAAATGTGAAATAGCTAGCAAGTGGGAAGCAGCCGCATAGCACAGGGAGATCAGCTCGGTGCTTTGTGACCACCTAGAGGGGTGGGATAGGGAGAGTGGGAAGGAGACGCAAGAGGGAGGGGATATAAAAAAAAATTTTTTAATTAACATTTGTTTTGATAGATTAAAAGGTTAATTAATATTTATATACTGGTTATAAAATTTAAGTTAAATCTGTACATATTCTATATCTTGAAATCAGTTAGCTTTTATCCAAATCTATTTGTTAACAAGAGCACAGAGCTTTTCTATAAAATTGAACGTTTTTTTCATAATTCTAAAGATTGTTGGCATGTAACCTTGAAACTATAAATATTTGTTATTGTAAATTTTGTTAAATGCAGAAAAATTAAATGCTCAGGTAAAGGTGAAAACTATGTTTGCCATGGGAGGTTGATTCCACAGAGCCTTGTAGAGATTGACCTTCTGCTCATAACTGCCCTGATCTAGTTCTAATCATTCAATCTGTACAACAATGCTGTGTAGATCCTCTTTTTTTAAATTAATTAATTAATTTATTTATTTTTGGCTGCGTTGGGTCTTTGTTGCTGAGGGTGGGCTTTCTCTAGTTGCGGCGAGAGGGGGTTACTCTTTGTTGTCAGTATTTACTCTACCTGTGTACTCCTGCTGCTACCAGTTTAGTCATATTTTTACCAGGAGTCATTTGATTTGTTCCCAAACCAGTTTATACCAGTTGTACAAGTTACTGAAATTATATAATTTAATTAAAATTTAGGTAAAATGATGAAATTGTGCACAGAAAGAAAACGGGTTCTCTTTTCTATAAAAACCAAGTCGAGAAAAGCTAGGTGCTCTTTTTAAATACTGTTGCGGGTTAGGCATGGGTGAAGTAACTGTAAAAGAGAATAACAAAATCACTAAAATCTAGAGATGTTCGGCACTCAGATTGCTTCACAAGTGTCAAATTCTTGCTCTACTTTAAAGAAACCAAAACTGAAAATGGTGGGTTATGCAGTTCATGGGTTTTTGCAAGAGACCAGAACTCCAGCAGGGGCTCATACTCAG
Source organism: Aethalodelphis obliquidens (assembly GCF_003676395.1). NCBI lineage: Eukaryota > Metazoa > Chordata > Mammalia > Artiodactyla > Delphinidae > Aethalodelphis > Aethalodelphis obliquidens. The sequence goes on along the minus strand of NW_020837947.1, from coordinate 48,404,897 downwards.
AACAAAAGACTGGCAAAAGAATGCACTTGCATATGTTTTAAGTTAAAATAGGCTGTGTGTATACTTTTGGGGATTCTCTATTTTAACCACCTTCTATGTAACTAACCAATTACTGTGAACTGGTGACTATGGATATGGGCCCACTTGCTAATTATATCGTTTTAGAGATTCCATAAGTGCATAGTTAGAGAGTGCAACGTTACCAATTAGCTTAGATGCTGGACTAACGATGGTGAATAGCTAGAGAAATATAAACATAAAGCAGGACTGTAAACAAGGCAGAAGACTGGAAGAGATGACCCATAACATAATAAACATAAGCTTCTCAAGAGGCTATGAATTTTTCTGCCTTAAAAATTTTTTTTAGCATTCAATATTTTAACAGCATGGAACATGCACTTATTTACAAATGAAAAAACATAAAAATCAATACCAGGGAGGAACCATTGGCTGCTATTCTGAAAACAAAACCTGGCTCTTCTTCAAGGTGTAGCCTGAGACCCCGGAGAGCAGAAGAGGCCATCAGTAGGATTGGTAATACCTCTCAGCACCATATCTCAACACCAGGCCTCACCTGGGCTGGTCCCGACTCTACAGGCTGTTAACCAGGACTCCGAGTTCCACCTTCTGAGGAAGCTCAGCCCAGCCAGCAGTGAGATGATTCCAGCAGACAAAAGCCCATCACACGGGGGCACCCCTCAGTTAGAGACGAACACTAGTTATTGAAACATTTATCCCAACTTTAGGAATCAACCGTCCCAACCATAATGGAACCTGTCTTAACCCAGCACTCACACCTCCCTCAGGCAGGAGGTCTGGGGTATGGGAGGCTGAGGCATTTGTATTCTGAAAACGCCATGAATGATTCTGATCCACTCTCAAAAGAAGAATTTTTGTGAGGCCCATGAACCCCCTGAAATCAACTGTAAACAAATGTGTATGCAAACAGATGTTCAGTATTCTGGAATGCTTATCCATAGCTTTCATCTAATTGTTTTCATCAAATTTTCATAACTCAAAAATTGTGAAGACTCATTGTTCTGAACTTGATTCTAGTCTTCACCTCACTAGTTGCCTACACAATCCTGAGGAAATCTGAGAAGCTGAAGACAAGCATTCCCTGTACAGAGCCTTCCTGTTATATTTCTCTTTTTTGCTCTAATTTTTTTTCCTCCAAACTCCAATCTGTTCCTATTTCTTCACTTCTATTTTTAAATTGAAAATTTTTGGCTTCAAAATAACTATAATCTAAGAACTCCTCCAATAAAAGACACAGAAAATTAAATTTCCAATTTCCCTTACTCCACTTCTCCCACTCTTTTTTTTTTTTTTTTTTTTTTTTTGCGGTACGCAGGCCTCTCACTGTTGTGGCCTCTCCCGTTGTGGAGCACAGGCTCCAGACGCGCAGGCTCAGTAGCCATGGCTCACGGGCCTAGCCGCTCCGCGGCATGTGGGATCTTCCTGGACCGGGCACGAACCCCTGTCCCCTGCATCAGCAGGCGGACTCTCAACCACTGCGCCACCAGGGAAGTCCTCTCCCACTCTTGTATGGTTTTGTTACTGAAACTTTTTTTAAAACCTTAAGAGAACTTTTGCTCTGTTTTTCCTATTAGGTTAATGACTTGACCAAACATATGTGCCTTTATTTTAATTATCAGCATCCTGGCTTGCCTATATTTTTAAAATAACAAATTATACATAGAGATAGTACTCATAACAAGGAAGGATACAATGTTGTATGTGTTAAACAGGCTCCGATCTGTGCTGGTGGTTTGCTTTTATAAGTAAGAACATTCTCTGTCCAGGAGGAAGGCCTAGGCACTCAGATTTTCCAAAACAATTCTCTGTATCCAGGGTACCCAAAGAAATTCAAGCACTTCAGTTTCAAAACTCAGTTTCAAAACTCAGGAGCTGTCTGCTCCTGACTGAGGTTAATGTCCTCTAAGTGCACATTAGTTAAATAAGCCATTTTTTACTATTTCTGTACAAAATGAATATTCACTATTCAAAAGAACATGACCTATCATAATTATATAATCAGTTCAAATTTGTTCTTAAGTAATGTAAGGCGTGCTTGAAAATTCCAACCTGATAAAATAGCTAAAAGTAAGCTTTAAAATACATTATTTGGGGCTTCCCTGGTGGCGCGGTGGTTGAGAGTCCGCCTGCCGATGCAGGGGACATGGGTTCGTGCCCGGGTCCGGGAAGATTCCACATGCCGCGGAGCAGCTGGGCCCGAGAGCCATGGCCGCTGAGCCTGCGTGTCCGGAGCCTGTGCTCCGCAATGGGAGAGGCCACAACAGTGAGAGGCCCGTGTACCGCAAAAAGAAAAAAAAAATGTTAAAATACATTATTTGACTTGGAAAATATCTAAGAAGTCTTTGTATCAAACTTAACATCTACAATAGTCAACTATTTTTCTGAGATCCAGACTTCAGCATGGAGGTAGCCATAGTATATAGTAGAAACAATACTAAATATGACCTCAGCCAACTTGGGTTATAATCTCTATTTACCTTGAACTAATTATTTAAACAGATTCTTTCTTGGTGGGATGGAAATAACAGCCATCTCACTTATAAAGCTACTATGAGAGCCACTTGGGGTAACATCAGAGCAAGCCTTTGGAAGGTGGGGAGAGTTGTATAAAAGCAAGGTATTGGTATAACTGCTGTTCCCTTTAACACAAATGCCCTCCAAAATGTATAAGATGCTCCCTGCACACAAGTCATTATGAATGAGGTGACAAGGGTCCTGTGGGTGAAAGTGAGAAAAAGAAAGAGCCAAGGTAACTGAAGTCCTAAGCAGAAGAACTCACTCCTAGAAGAGGTGCAGTGGGCTGACCCGTGCTCGGCCACCTCTTTTGACAAACCCCTGGTGCTCTGGGTCAGAGCTCTGCACAAAAAAACTGATGCACTAGGAGGCCAGCAAGCTCACAGTGATGGCAGCTTCAGCTTCCCCCTTATCTGGCAAACAGCCGGCTCCTGGATTCCTAATGTACGGCTGCTTGTGTCTGATTCTGCAATGCGTCTGCCACGCCTGGGGAGCTGATGGGAGAGTGAGCACCATGCAGTTCACCAGTAGCCAAGTGACCACTCCTGAGAGGCCAAGCCAGGTACTTCCTAGAGAAGCAAGCATGTGGACTCTGCCCTTCTGTTGAGCACACCCATGCCAATTAGTGAGCACCATCAGGCTGGGGTCCCAGGGCTCTCTCACAGTTAATTTACCTTTATCCAGACAGAGCAAAGCATGTGGTTTCACACCTGCCATTTATTCCATGGGCTTCTGAGAATTTTTTTTAACTGAGATATAATTCACACACCCTAAAATTTACCATTTTTAAGTGAACAATTAAGTGGCTTTTAAACATATACATGGATTAGGCAACCATCACCACTAATTCCATAATATTTCCATCACCGCAAAAAAAAACCATTTCCAGTAGCAGCCATTTCACATTCCCCTCTTCCCCCAGCCCCTTAGCAAACACTAATCTACTCCTGTCTCTATAGATTGGCCTATTCTGGTTATTTCATTAAAATGGAGTGATGCAACATGTGGCCTTTTGTGACTTTTTTCTCTCACTTATCATGTTTTCAAGGTTCATCCACATCATAGCATGTATCAGGACTTCATGCTTTTTATAGGTGAATAATATTCCACCATACAGATATACCACATTTTGTGAATGCATTCATCATTTAATGGAAATCTGGGTTGTTTCCAACTTATGGCTATTATGAATAGTGCTGCTGTAAACATTCATTTATACTATTCAAACAAGTTTTGTGCAAACATGTTTTCAATTCTCTTGGGTATGTTCCTAGGTGTGCCATTTCTAGGCACTCTTGAACCCTAAAGTTCAAGTTAGCACCCTCTATGTAAACTAATTTCCATGGCAGACAGAAGGAAATATAGTTCACCAGGGACCCCAAAAGCCAAAGGAAGTAATGAAGACACGTATGAAGGAAAAAGGAAGTTCTGCATGAAGCAACATATTACTGTTCCCAAAATGTCACTAGTAATATATTTCCCCTATATCACAAAACAGCAGTAGCCACAGCCAGGATGAGGGGACCAGCACTGGACATAAGCTGGCACAATCAACAGGTAATGAGTGCTTACTACATACATCCAAGGCACTGTGCTGAGCACATTATACAGACTGTCTAATAGTAGAGAGGATGTAGGAAACATGATTTTTGTTGTTGTTGTTGCTGTTGGTTTGCGGTATGCGGGCCTCTCACTGTTGTGGCCTCTCTCGTTGTGGAGCACAGGCTCCGGACGTGCAGGCTCAGAGGCCATGGCTCACGGGCCCAGCCACTCTGCGGCATGTGGGATCTTCCTGGACTGGGGCACAAACTCATGTCCCCTGCATCAGCAGGTGGACTCTCAACCACTGCGCCACCAGGGAAGCCCAGCAAACATGATTTTTTAAAACAAACACTGATTGCAACCAATTCTGCTTTCCTGCCAGAGTGGTATAATTCATCTCTATGCCAGGCCTGGAAGGAGAGGAGAAAACTAAACTGCCTGAGTAAGAAAATGACATGCATTTGGGATTTGTTTGCTGTAAGTTCAAGAGAATAGGATGGGAAGTGATGGTCTGAAGGCTTGAAAAATGGAAGAAAGGGATTGATGTGTAGATAAGAGAAGGCAGGATCGATGGTATAGGAGCCTAAGAAGAAAAGACAGCCAGTAAGAAATTCCCAATGGGCAAGAAATCTTTAATCAATTTTAAGTTGAATTTGTTTGGAACTTCACTGACATCTCTATTACCCTAAGACCTTCACTAATGCCTGCATCATTCTGGGGGATAAAAGAAGTGGGCAGAGCAGAACAGAGAGGAGACAGCAGTGGCCAGAGGTAAAACACTTAGCTAGGAGAGTGATCAGAAAATGTAAGCCCCAGATATTATCAGAACATTGAGGGGAGGAAAGGTACTGGACCTCTCACAGCACACGGCTCAAACCATTTTAAGTATTAAACAAAGAGTGAACCCAGAAGCTGGAAAAAATATGGTCATCTGACTGTCACAATATAATCTCAACAAATCTACATGTGTGTTAGAAAAGGTGGGTAACAGGCAGTAGTAAGCAAACACCAGGATTTAAACCATTTTAACATTCACTGCATGGCAGTGGTCTCAAAACAAAGACCTTGGATAACTATGATGACATTCCCATGAATGGTTACAGAGGACCAAAACATATTCTCAGTATCCCTGTTGGAAGCCTAGGACCATTCTTCTCATGTTGAGGATGGCAAAACTCTAGCACAAGAGTCTCCTGGACTCGACTGAGGCAAGTGTAGGTTGCCCTGAGGCTATTTCCACAGCAGGGGTTGGCAAATGTTTTCTGTAAAGAGTCACATAGTAAATATTTTAGACCTTGCGGAGCCAAGAGGCAAAATCAAGGATATTAAGTAGATTCTTACATAAGAGAGAAGATAAATTTCTACATTTTTATTGATAAAATTCAACATATAATAAAAATTGTGCAGAATGTTTTGTAACATAGATATACTATATTACTTTTGGATAGTATTTTGCTTCATTGGGGTTCAAAGTCAGTGTTTCCTAACATCAAGTCAACTGAAAATGTTTATCTTATAAAAACCATTCTTTACTCATGGGCCATACAAAAACAGGTACAGGCTGGATGTGGCTTCAAATCTCTGTAGTATAGTCACTGTTGTCTGAAGCAAAGTCAAGACTGGGAGCTCTGTTCCAAGAGTCTGTGGTGTAAAACCCTGACTGAGAAATTAAGAGATCTGGAGGGGGCTTTAGAAAAGCTCTTGAAAGATCCAAATGTTCCTCAAACACATTGGTCTAGTACCCCAGCGGATTGAAATAACCGTTTTTCAGCCCTATTTACTAAGCACCTGCTTTGTGCTAATGCTATCATAGTCTCTGGGGATAGAGTGGTGAGCAGAACAGATGAGCCCCTACCTTCATAGGAGATGAAACTGCAAACAAGAATTAGAGAAGGAAAAAATATCAGAGAGTGGGAATGCCATAGAGAAAATAAGAGAAGGTATTAGAAGAGCAACTGGGATAGGGAGCTACTTTGGATAAAGTAGTTTAGTAAGGAGTTCCTTTTCCTCGACATTCTTATCAATCTTTGTTTTATCAGACATTTTGTACTGTTCCAATATGACTGGGGGTGAAAATAATCCCACTGTGTTTTGATTTGCTTATTCTGCTTATTGGTAGGATTTATCATCTCTCTGCACTCACACTCTCTCTTTCCATATTATAATTATATTATATTATATTGTTATTTGATAGTTATATATGTGTTATATATGTATGTCTTCCAGGTTCCCTCTTCTGTTAACTCCTAGGTAATGCCCTGTTTGTTTTACTGTTCAGTTGTTTATCTTTTTTCTTATTGTTTTGTTGGGTTTTTTTAAACTTTGAAATATTAATCCTTTATTTGTGATATGCATTGCAGATATCCTCTCCCAGCCTATGACTTGCCTTTTAACTCTGTGGTGTCTTTTGTTTACATGAAGATTTTAATTTTCAGCTGGTAAATGATCTATCTGACGTGAGACTTGGTTGTTAGCTGCCCATTTCATTGGGCAAATTGAAAGAGTCACGGATTGTGAGTTTAAACCTTCATCCCGTCCCTTTTAGTTATGTCTTACTCACATTTATTAATGTCTCTAGCCTCAGCTCCCTCATCTGAAAAATAAGGACAATTCCTACCTTGCAGATTTTTTGTGAGAATTGAGTGAAAGAATACTAGCATTGGGCTTCCCTGGTGGTGCAGTGGTTGAGAGTCCGCCTGCCGATGCAGGGGACACGGGTTCATGCCCCGGTCCGGGAAGATCCCACATGCCGCGGAGAGGCTGGGCCCGTGAGCCATGGCTGCTGAGCCTGCGTGTCTGGAGCCTGTGCTCCGCAACGGGAGAGGCCACAACAGTGAGAGGCCCACGTACCGCAAAAAAATAAATAAATAAAAATAATAAAATGCATACAAAGTACCAAGTAGAATAATACGCACTTAATTATTAGACTAAAATGTGGAAGACAGAACCAGAAAAACAGTTTAGCAATTAGCTCTTTCACCCACAATTACTCCAGTGGCCCCTCCTGAACTAAAGAAGCAGCAGAGTTACAGTAAGCGGCAGTTAATAGGAGATTTGTAAACATTCTTTTGAGTGAAAATTGTATTTTGAAAGCTTGGAAGCACATTTTATACAGTCAACCCTAACATGGACGAAAATTATTTAACAGAGCAATGTTGTAAAAGATATTTGTAACTGGATTTAAGAGAAAAAAATCACAAACTTATATGAAAAAGTAAGTCTTAACAATTTTATAATAAATGAGTTACATGAGGAATAAGTTTATAATAAAAATGCTAACAAAAATTTAATATTTACTTTAGCTTTTATTTAAGATTAAAAATATTCCAGCACCTCTGATGGCTCAGCATATTATATATGCTTTAAATTTCAAGAATAATAAAAGAAGTATTAAAAATTCCAATGAATATTGTGCTTTACACCACACAGACACACGTGCCTATACCTTTTTGAGATTCAGGGGCTAGTGTCACAGCCAGCAATACGAGGCTGAACAGAGACAATCTTCATTTACAGGACTATTTCCATAGGCCAGGTGTTTTCACCTACTCACTCTCCTTTAACCTTCATGAGTTAAGTACTACTACATTTTTACAGAGGAGGAAACTAAAGTTCAGACAGGGTATGCCACTTGTCCACATCCAGTAAGTAGGGGAGCAGAATTTAAACTTCTGACCTCAAGTGTAAAATTACGAGCCCATCTTAGAGGTGAGGATGCATCATAATGAAGTGTTTTCATGACATTTGCAAATACAAGTAAATAAGTCTCCTAGGATCTCACGCGTTACTTGGCTTCTCTATATTCTACCCCAAAAATTGCTGAAAGAAGAGGTCTCCTTCCATATGTGACTGAATCCTTCTGCACTCAATAGGCATGTGTTTTGCTAATTAGGGTTTTTTTTTTTTTTTTTTTTTGCTGTACACGGGCCTCTCGCTGCCGTGACCTCTCCCGTTGCGGAGCACAGACTCCGGATGCGCAGGCCCAGCGGCCATGGCTCACGGGCCCAGCAGCTCCGCAGCATATGGGATCTTCCCAGACCGGGTCACGAACCCGCGTCCCCTGCATCGGCAGGCGGACTCTCAACCACTGCGCCACCAGGGAAGCCCTAATTAGGCTTTTAAATTGATTTGTTGTGCTGCACTCAAAGTAGATGGAAAATAAACTAAAAATACTGTTGTCATTGTGCGCAATAGCAAACACTATACAACATGAATACTGCCTCTGATTTGTGGCCAGATTCTGAAAACAAGCTTGGAAGTCTCTCAGCTTGCTCTAACTAAAAATGAGTAAGCGATTGCCATGAAGATGCATTTAAACATGGAGTTTGATTCATCTCACCAGAGGCCTTCGGTTCATTTACACTCATGGCTTTATTTATTCAAATAACTTGCCCTTTTTCTCCGCAGAACTGCAGACCATCATCCCATCATTGCTCTGCACAAAGAATCTAACATAAACACGTCAACGAGAATCACTGTACTTAACAAACTCCAGGACATGCCACAGCACTGTTTATAAGATGTAAATCGCGTCTTGTTTTATTTCACTGTTCTGCTAAATTCAGATGTCTGCTTCATTTTAGATCTACATCCCCTGAAAAGAGCCTCGCATGCTTTATTCAATACTGCCAAATGTGCAGATTCAGTGAGGCACTGGAAATGGCAAGCATGAAACATGACCTAGACGATGTCCATTTAGATACGGATGATTGAAGTGTTACCATAGTGTGGTGACCGTAAGTGCTGCTCACCAAACAGTTCCTGTCTCTGACTTCTGAGCACATGGCAGACCCCTGGCCTCCTGCACTGGGTAAGGCCCAGCAAACAGCTCTGGTCATTGGATTGTGAGCAGGAGTGTTATATCTGGCTTCTGGTCAGGGCATTTAACAATGCCACGCAAGACTCTCTAGAGCACTCACTGCTCTGCCGAGGTGACAGGCAATGTTCCAGACTGGGGTCCAGAGAGAGGATGAAGACAGCATAGAGCAGCACCCCACTCCTGCCAACCAGCAATGGATACGCAGCATAAGCAAGACAAACCTTTGTTGGTAAGCGCCCTGAGATTTGAGGGTTGTCTGTGATCACAGCATAAACTGGCCTCCCCTGCCCGATACCCTAGACAAATGGTGCCATGAAAAAGGGCTTGGTGTTTCTAGTGATAAGTCAGCAGATTTGTATGATTTAGTATCTGGTGCTAAATGTTATTATCTTGTCAGGGAAAGGTCCCTTAGCCCATAGTTCACTTGGACCCCAATCATCATGTTCCAAAATCTGAATTAAATAGAGCAAGCAAAATTGAAGAGGGAAAGCTACAGCTGTAACCTTCCCAACTGCCAACTCTAATTTATTGATCTGCCAAGGTTCTTGGTTGTAAACAACAGAAACCACTCTGGCTAGTTAAGTAGAAAAGGAATTAATTAAAGATTTATTAGCTTACAGAATCTCAAGAGCAGGAGGAACACCACCGTGGACACCAGTGTAGACCGCACTACCGCACCACTGGGCACAGACTCCATGGCTCATTTCACCACCCTAGGCACTGGATGTCTCTGCTAGAACCTGGAGCTCTGTGATCCTTGTGCTGAAGCTTGCTTCTTCAAATCTCTGAAGTACAATCCAAACTCTCACGCGGGTGTATGTGAATGGTAAAGCCCAGGTCACAAGAATGCCCTTTAGGGCCAAGGAAATTTATTTTTTACCTTTTTCTTAGAAAGGTGGAGAATTCCTCAAACACAGGAAGGGAATCCAAAGGTGTGGCCAAAAAAGAATGATAAATACCCATTACACCTTTGGTAATGGGTAATACGGATAACTAACATACTCAATACTCATTTTAGTCCATAATCAAGTTCCGAGAGCTGTCCTGGTTTCTGCAGCTCTTTCTTCAGTTCTACCCTAGTACCCTTCCGATGAATCCGTTTTTACTAGTTTCAGTTGGGTTCTGTCACTTGCAACCTAGAGAGTCCTGATACAGAAGTAATCATATGTTAAAGAATCCCAAACCAACCAGTTGCAAAAAGGGCTATAAATATTCAGATGCTCTGAAGAATTTTTCAGATCTTTTTTGCAAAGTAACTTTCTGAACTGACAGACAAAAAATCAAAGAACATAAAATTCTAATAACTTTGGTTTGAGAACCCTAATGGGGATCACGGGATGAATACTGATTATATTTACCTTCTCCACAAAAGTCCTCACAAATAACGTTTTACTGGTGGTCCAGTGGTTAAGACTCTGCTTACAATGCAGGGGGCGCCGGTTTGATCCCTGGTTGGGGAACTAAGATCCCACATGCCACGTGGCACGGCCAAAAAAATATATATTGCCTAAGTATAGATCTTGTGTATATATACCAAACTGAATAAAAAATCAGAAGTATGCACAAGGTACCAACTTATTGCTGAGTGCTACTTGGAAGTAAGGTTATCTTTAAGTTTTAAATAGAGAAACAGTTAACCAATAAAGAAATACACACACACAGAGGCACAGAGGCTAAGCTCCGAGATTATTATTTTTAAAAAAGACCTACACTCTATTTCCAGGTGCTCAGAAAGTCTCTCCTTTCTCTAAAAATGGCTCCCTGCACAGGGACAGGGGCTGCTGGGCTATTTGTGGCCTGTGGTTAGTGCTGGCTGACCCAAGGTGAGTATCTAAGAGACCAAACCCAGGAGTTGAGGGAGGTGAGTCTTACTGTGGTGGACCTGGAGGGAGAAGCCCAAGGAAAGCTGGGAATTCTAGAGTAACCTATTCTTTCTCTCCTCAACAGTATGATCATTTAACTCTTCCTCCAATTCAGTGGTAAATTCCAAAGTTTCAATACATTTATTTAATTCTTTTTTTTTTTTTTTTTTTTGCTTAAGCTAGGCCAGAGTCCATCTTTCTTGTTTATAATCAAAAGAATATTGTATTAACTAAGTACACTCCCCTATAATCTTACTCTCCCCAATAGCCAACTCTAGCCTTAGGTAACTCAACTCTCTTGACTAGGAATGACTTAAAAGACCTTCAGCTTCTGTGTATTTAAGTATTTATGTGCCATGCTACCATTGAGCTTAGCAGCATTAACCTCGCTTGTCACTTTTTAGGAAAAACAATTGCAAATTTTTTTTTAAATAATAGTTTTATTTTTTTACATCTTTATTGGAATATAATTGCTTTACAATGGTGTGTTAGTTTCTGCTTTATAACAAGGTGAATCAGCTATACATATAGATATATCCCCATATCTCCTCCCTCTTGCACCTCCCTCCCACTCTCCCTATCCCAACCCTCTAGGTGGTCACAAAGCACCGAGCTGATCTCCCTGTGCTATGCGGCTGCTTCCCACTAGCTATCTATTTTACGTTTGGTAGTGTACATGTCCATGCCACTCTCACTTCGTCCCAGCTTACCCTTCCCCTCCCCGTGTGCTCAAGTCCATTCTCTATGTCTGCGTCTTTATTCCTGTCCTGCCCCTAGGTTCTTCAGAACCTTTTTTTTTTTTAGATTCCATATATACGTGTTAGCATATGGTATTTGTTTTTCTCTTGCTGACTTACTTCACTCTATATGACAGTCTCTAGGTCCATCCACCTCACTGCAAATAACTCACTTTCATTTCTTTTTATGGCTGAGTAATATTCCATGGAATATACGTTCCACATCTTTTTTATCCATTCATCTGGACAATTGCAAATTTTGACATCTGGCTCAGAGGTTGAAACTTCAAATGCCTTCACAGATCAGACAGATAATATAAAGGGAGACAGTGCTGAACTGGACTCCACTGGACACTATATGTCATATCTGAAAATATTTATGTTTAGATACTTAAAAACACCGTGTGGCTCAAACAAAATTCTTCACGGGTCCAATTTACCTCCCTGAGCCATAAACTAACAAGCCACCTTGCTATTAGTTTAAATTACATGTGGTCCTAGACTAGAAGGCTAAAACTCAATTTTGTTTCAGTCATTCGAGCAGAATAAAAATGCTTCTTGGACAGCAAATTTTCCCACCCTGTTTTAGCAGAAAACTCTATAGGTCATTAATGGGATTGATGTGAGGTATCTAAGAGGACTCAGGGGCTGCTTTTAGAGAAGCTTATCAACGCTAGCATCTCATGGTAAATGAAGCAGGCACCTGTTACTTTCTATGAATCACAGAATAAAGAGCCAAACTCCTTATAAGGACTCCAAAGGTGTCATAACACAGATGAAAAAAAATCAAATGTCTACCACTCTTAACAGTCTCCAGTTTAACTACACAGCTCTGATTCTCTTCACAGACCAAAAATGAAATCCAATTCGAGAAAACCAATAAGGCTTTCTGTTCCTTGGAGAAAATGAACTGGACAAATTGCACACAAAAAAACCTAAAATCTCCACCACCAATTGTTGAAAACAGTGGGGCCTCCATTAGCAGTTTCTTTGCCCACAGAACGCTCTCTGAGGAACTGCGGGGTTTGGAAGGAGTGCAGAAGCCTATTCTCCACCTACAGCACATCAAAGTTTTCATCAGAACCTGCTTTTCTTTGCGAAACTAAGCAACTGCTCTTTCACACCCACATATTGCTGGAGCACATTCAATTACCCTCAACGACTGCTTAAAATGAAAATGCTTTGCCTCCTGAGGACAATGTGAGAGGATTAATGAATGTTGTTCTTGAAGGACAGAAGTGTAGGGATACAGCAGAAACCTAAGTAGCTGGAAACTACTGCTGGGCCATATTTTACAAGCAATTCAAACCTACCTTCAAGTATTTTGTAAAGAAGAATAATGTTTAAGGCAGTTGGATATATCAAGGGGCATACTATGCCATTTTTCCTCCTTCTTGATGACCATCATGGAATTAGAAAACTAAGAGGATAACAAGAAGTGATGAAGAAAGACTAACTTTTGCCATATGGTTTTTCAGGAGAAGAGGAAACAGCACTTTTTTTCCCCTGACACATTGTTCCAAAGGATCTGTAACTAACAAACCAAGCCAGCACATTGCTGGGTTCTGTAGGCCTGTGACTCAGAAGTCACTTTTCTACCCAACATATTAAATGTCAAGCAAAATACATCCGATAAGAGAGAAGAAAATTTCTTCAGGAAGCTTGTCTCCTGTATGAATACTAATGAAACAAAATTCATATTTTAAGGCAATACGAGAAAAATTTAAACATAAGATTCTTTTCTCTGCCTGTTTGGACCTCCTTTCCTTCCAGCGTGCACTGTGCATCTGCATTATACATTAACCAGACCACCCCAATGGCAGAAATACCCGCTTAACCATAAAGATCAATTTTTCTTCTTCTGGAGCCAGCCATGTAATTCCTTAGAAGTTAAACTTCCTTTCTCAATCCTGTAAAAGGTCACGATGACCCACCACTCACCTTATACATGCAGACTTTTTGGTGAACTTTATGTACAATGTTAATATATCATTTCCCTAAAAGATAGCAACTGGTACAGAACAGACTGGGTCAGATGACCTGGGGAGATATTGGGCCTCAACTAATGTAAATTCTTAGCTTAAATACTTACTTAGGACCTTATTAATGTTACTAGCTATATTACTTGTAGTCCGCCTATTTTACAAGATAATTGTTTCTTGTACTGCCAACTGTGTGATGGAGCCTCCAATAAAATGAATGATGATGAGGCAACTTGAAACAAATGCCCAAATATATAGTCCTGTAAGATCACAGATTGTAATAGTGTAACTCTAGATATAAGAAAAAGCAACAACAGGCAAGCATTTCCTAGACTATAACAGACTAGTAAGACAAGTAGTCCAGAGGCTTTTGACTATTGTTAACAGGGCCTACTCTAGTAATAGCATGTTGAATAGCCTATCAATGAAATCCCTGACTGACCTGGGAATGTGCATTCCTAGTGCTGTGAGACAAATTGATCATGAAATGCCTCCCAAACTGAGGTCAAAATTAAGACCAAAAGGGAGGGGATTGTAAAATAAACAATGTTGCCCACCATCTAGTTCTACAAGAATCAAGTTATTAGCCACTGCAGTCACTGACCTACAATACACCCTGAGAAAGGAATTCTGGGCAAAATCAGGATGAGGCACTGTGCTCTGAGAAAACCGGCAGAATAGGCCTTCAGATAGATATTTTCAGGAGAAAATTCATGAACACAGTTTCTTTCATCTTCCCATACTTAGAAAAGCACTAAAACCATTAACTAAGATATCTGTTCCTTACGAATGATAGTAACCCTCCACCAAGTTGTGTGCTTGACTGCACTTAGCCCTTCTCTAAAATCACTTATATCCTGGCCTCTCCCTTTACCTCTTTGGAACAGTTCTCAGAGCTCTCTGAGAGACTGTCTCCTGGGTTATAATCCTCAGTTTGGCTCAAATAAAATTTTCCATTTCTTTCTTAGACAGACCACTGATTAATTATTTTGTCAAAAGTACTTCTCCTGTGCATATGAGACATATATTTTGCTGCTGTCTTTTAGGTGGATTGCCAACGTGTAAAAGAAACATCTACCCAAGATTGTAGGAAAAAGCATAAATCATGAAGACCATCATTAGTCCTCTATTAACGTCCCCTAGAATAACTTTACCCATGTAATCATAGTAAACATCTGTTTAAGAAAGAAAAACCATAAAGAAACACAGACAGAAAACAGAGAGAAAGGAAAGGAATGAAATAGAATTATAGTGGTATTTGTAGGCTTAAAGCCTCTGTAATATACAAAAATATATGGGTTCCAGGGGAGTCCTAATCACATAAGACACTATTTATCCATCATGTCTCATTTGTCCTCAATTCATAATGCTGTAAGATTAGAACCCCTGATGTGAAAGAAGATTTACTATTTAGAGCTATTTCTTTCTTTCTTAGGTTGGTGAAAGAAGGGGATGAGAAAAGAGAAAAAGAATTATACCGGAACTACACTTCACTTCTCTTTTTTATAATAGATTATTTTCTTTGAGAGAAGCATAAGCTATGATTAAAGTGGCAATATAATTGCTAAATTTTTGAGCCTCTAACACCTGCAAAGGAAGCATGTTGACAAGAAACACTCAGCAACCCAATTATTTCATGCAGGTTCTCATCCACCCAGAAAGCCATCCTCAAAATAGAATGGAACTTTTTCTCCTTCACCAATCTGGTAGGTGCCTACGGCAAAGTAACCAAGAACTTAAATAACATTATTTATCATTATCCACAACAAACAAAATTTAAATAAAATAGGATCCAAGGAGTTTAACACATAGCTTCCAAACTTTAATTATATCAATTATTTAACTGTGCATTCAGTTTATATTACACCTTGTCTTGATGGGAGGCTAAAAAGGAACAAGACTTGTTCCCTGAGAGATAAGGGACATTGCACTCTGTTCCCAGAAGTGGGAGAACAGATTAGATAACTAGTCTTTCCAGTTTTGAGGAACATTTTAATTCAACTGTGAAATAATGGAAAAATGAAATAAATTCAAGATCTCTACTATCTAGGAATTTGGGAACCTTAGAATGTATACCTTGAAAATAAGAAAATAAATAACTAAGTAGCTAGGGAAAAGAAAATCCAGGGAATTTTTTTTCTTTAAGAGGCTAAAAACTAAAACAATACTTTAAAAATAGTAATTTTTAATTGCTATTTTCACTCAATTCTTTCTTATATATTTTTAACCAAAGACACTTAGAGTTATACGTAATAGGTTGAAATAATAAGATTCTTATTTGTTTTACTTATTGGTGTCTTGGGAGTAATAAGCATTTACTAAGGGTCACTTTGGGAAATGTGATCCTTTCCATCACAAACAACTGTGCAGACAAAACATTCAATCTGAAATAGATTATTAGGTCAAAACACGTACAAAGCAACTCACAAATCAGAATGCACTTCTGTTGTCTCCCAAACTGGCAAAGATAAGCAAGGAAGTAGGAATGATGAGTAAAGGTTTCCAGGCCACGATCCTTGACCTGAATGTTCAAGGGTGGAAAGGGCATGAATCATAGGAAAGAAGGATGGGAGTAAAAGAATCAGTGTAAACCAAAGGAATATAAATAGGTTATAACAAATGACATTTAGCAAATGGCTGAGGCTAAAGACTTGGGACAGATTAGTGAAAATTAAAGCTACCATTATTGAATGCTTACAACATGTAAGGTTCGATGCAAATATTTCCTTTTTTGGGGGGGAGGAGTATAGTTGTTTTACAGTGTTGTGTTACTTTCTACTGTACAGTGAAGTGAATCAGCCATATGAATATTTCTTTTTTTTAAATTTAATTTTAATAAAACTGAACCCCAGGGCTCAGACTCAGATCTCTGTCTTTGTTAGCCACCCTCACTGCCCAGATGATCTCCTGCAGTCTCATGGCTTTAAAAGGACCACTTGTACACTGATGACTCCCACACCTCTATCTTCAGCCTGGACATTTCCTCCACCTCCAGACTCATATGTCCAACTGCCTATTTGACATTTCCACATGGATATCCAAAGGATATCTCAAATTCAAGATGTTTAAAACAAAACTCCTGATTTCCATCCACTCCACCGAAAACACAAAACTAAACAAACAAACAAACAAAAAAAAACCTACTCCTTTCTCATCTTCCTGCAAAATATATCCAATATTGGACCACTTCTCACACCTCCACTTCAACCATCCTATCTAAGCCACCACTATCTCCTGCAGGAATCACTACAGCAGCCTCCTAAAGGAGGTGGATTAGAACTTACTACTCTCCAGTAGCCCTCTGAGTCTATGCATTTCAAACCTTTCCATTTGTAGGACAGGCTCCAGTTATCGATTCTGTTATCTGAAGTGGAGACTGAGACTAATCATTTAAGAATGATTCTTGAACAGGTGAAACGGAAACAACGGAGGCTGAGAGCAGATGTGAAAGGGCAAGTGCAAGGTGGGATTGAAGGTGCCAAGGATGGAACATTTGAGGACATCCAGAGGGACAAAAAAACCTGAACTCCTAAGAAATACCAAATCCTAGGTCAAAGGTCCCCTCCGGGTTAGCCTTTCTTGACTCCCCAGGCAGAGTTCAAGACATTAAGTATAGCAATGGTCACAGTACTGGATGTCTGTGCTGTGTGCCTCCCCCACTAGACTCTGAGCTCATATTGTGTCCCCAGCACCTGAAGCAGCACTGGGGACCTGGTAAGCCCTTGGCAAAACAGTGTTGAAAAGCCTTTAACAAAACATGGTACCATGAAAAGTGCGTTAGGACAATGAAGAAGTGACTACATTCTTCTAGAAAAGCAAATTAGGACTTTACATAGGAAATGATGTTTCAGATATATATATATATATGAGTTTATCCAGGAAGATAACACTGATGGCCTAGACAGGGACAGCAGTGGTGTGGAAAGACAGAGGGCAAGGCTTGGAGAGGAAGTGAGGGAAAGGAAAACAGTAGTAGAAATTGGTGGACATGATATTGAAAAGTAAGGTAGAAGTTAAAGAAAGCAGCAGAGTCCAAGGAAGAGTTTTTCTTTCTTCCCAATAGTGGGCTGGTGGGGAAGCTGGAGGGATGCAGGGGGGATGTTTCAAAGAAAAGAGGGAAAGCAAGGCAAAGGACGTTGTTAGGGTTGATGGGTATAAAGACCAGGCAAGCTCATACCTGCAGTTCTTAATCTTTTCACTCCCAAATACCAAGTAAATTATGGAGCTCCAACAGGTGGATAGGAGGCCAGAGGCTTAACAATCAGAGGTTAAAATTGAGTAAGATAACGACTTAATGTGTGAGCCAAGAAGTTAATGAGGGAGTGAGACCAACACTGTTGGTGTTGTAAGAAAAACCCCGGTTATTACTACAGTCCTCCAAGTTCCAATTAACTTCCCATTAAGTGGTGCTGGGGGCTCGACTTCTCACCCCACACCCAACAACCTGCCAAAGTCTGCGGTGGAATTCAAGGAAATTTCGACTAAGTGTATCTTCATCACCGCGATGAAGGTAGAATGGAAAAGCAATTCACAGTGGATACCCACCCAGCTTTGTCCAGGCCTCAAGGAGAAAACGGGGAGGGGCACAAAACATCAACAAAACCACAACTCCTCTCTTTTCCTGGCCTTGTAAATCGCTCACGCCCTCCCTCCCCAAAAGATAAGCTCCTTGAGAGCAGGGCTTGGTCCTTCCCTCCTGGATGCCCGCATAGCAGGGGGCCTGGCACACAGTGGGCGCTCAGCAAATACTGGTTGAATATTGAATGAGGGCTCTGTAGCGAGGACCGGGAGGGAGATCCGGGTCTAAGGTCCAAGACTGTATCTTTTGCAACTGACCTTACGGCGGGGACGCCCGCGCGGAGGGCAGCAGCCCGGCTCCTGCGTCCCGCTCCCGCCGCCCCCCGGCGGCGCTCGGCGCCCGCTGCGCACGTACGTCACCTGCCTCCGGCTGGCACCGCGCCGCTGGGCCGGCGCGGGCGGTAGGGGCGGCTCGGGCGGTCGGGGGGCCGGGCCCGGCAGGCCGCTGCGGGCCGGGGCCTGGGCCCCGGCGCGCCGCAGCTCCGTGCAGAGCCGCAGGCCGAGCAGCAGAGCAGCGCCGAGCAGACAGCGGTGCAGGGCACCGCAGCCCCTTCCCGGTAGCCTCTCCCACGCCATGGCGGGCCGGGCCCGGGGCTGCGCTCCGCCGCCCGCACGCGCCGACCCGCAGCCCGGATGTGGCCCCTCGGGCCGAGCTGCCAACTGTGGCGACTCCCACGCGGGCCGGGGCGCGGGCTCGGACCCGCCTCCCTTCCTCCGTCCAAGGAAGCCTCGGCGTAACCTTATCCAGCCCGGTCGAGAGCGCCCGGCTGGCAGGGGAGAGGGACGA
Source organism: Aethalodelphis obliquidens (assembly GCF_003676395.1). NCBI lineage: Eukaryota > Metazoa > Chordata > Mammalia > Artiodactyla > Delphinidae > Aethalodelphis > Aethalodelphis obliquidens. The sequence goes on along the minus strand of NW_020837947.1, from coordinate 48,386,037 downwards.
CGGGCCAGGAGGGGTCCCGGCGGCGCAGGCGACGGCAGGCGGCACGCAGGCAGCTCGGCTAAGCCAGACTCCGGGCCCAGCCCCACCTTGAGGGTCCCGGAGGAGGCGACCCCCAGCCCGGCCCCCGGAGCCTGAAAGCTACATAGCCAGAAAAAGCACGAAAAAAAAAAAGTCCTAACGGGATCCTAGGCTATAACTTCATTTTCTAGTATTAGTGTTGTTGAAGAAACACAGGAGGAGGATAGGTGAGCTGACAGGTTTTGCTACAAGGAACAAGTTCTGATTGTCAAGCAGTTTGTGCCATTAAGCACATTATAAAAATACGTCACACTTATGCTCAGGTTTACAACTTCTCTCCCTCAAGAAAGAAGGGAAGGGGGGAGGAGACAATAGCGCTGGATGCAGAATAATCAAATTAAAGTTATTCCATTTCTAAATTCTGCCCGAAGCCAACCCGTGCTTTCTCCTCGTGTTATGAAATGTGTAGGAGGTGAAGGAAGGGGGGGCGGGGAAGCCAGCTAAGATATCTGACAGCAGGGAGAGAGAACAGAAGTTACCATGGCATGATGTAAATCAAATTAATTTAGCTCCAAACACACACCTCCCTGCTGTCTTGCAGAGAAAAACAGGGACAAATTTATCTTTCGGCAAAATGCTCCCCAGCTGGTATTTCCATCACCACCTTGACCTCAATTAATCAGCCTGAACGCTCACAGCCTGAAGTCCAGTGTTGGCTGATTCCGTTTTCAATTGTTAGTAAAATTCTTTCTCACCACCCGTTTGAGGTTTGGGTTTGGGTTTGAGTTCGCTTTCTTTAGCTGGGGCTACGTTTTTTTCATACTCTACGCTTGCATTTTCCATGCTTTCATGTTAGATTACCCCTGCCGAACAACCCTCTCCCCCTGACAGCCTATAGCAAGGACAGCAGAGAACAAATACGGAAACCCCACCTCCATTTGAATTTTGGGAATTTCCCATAGCGTCCGCCTTTCTAAAATCTCCTTGGCTTAAGAAAGATGTGATTTAATCTTTGTCACTCACAGAACACTTGGGCTATTTCTCTACATGTAACAAAACTTCTCAACCTGATCTAGTCCACTCCCTGGGCACGCTAGGTCCTCAGGCTTTTGAGTGTTTCATTATGATTTTTGTATTTTTCATAGATGTAGCCCTCTGGCTATTGCACAATAGATGGGCTCTATTTTAAAGAATCCAAGCAAGTACACTTTTCCTGACACAAACTCTCAGAGAAAACCTCATTATTCTGTGACTGTTTAAACAGCATGAGCTGTGGTGTTACACTTGAACTGTGTGCTGAATCAGGACCCTGCCTTTCAGAAGCTGTGAGACTTTTGACAACCTCTATGAGCCTCAGTTTTCTCACGTGTAAATAGACTTGTATATCTGGTAGAATGACAAGATTGCATAAAACATTTTATGTTCAGTACCTAAATAATGCATGGTTATAGAAGTTATTCAAATAACAGTAACTGTTTTTATCATTTACCATTAAAAAAAATCCTGGATGTTATGAAAAACAAAATTTAAGCATTCCAAGGTAGATAAACATAAGAAAGTAGAAGGGTATTTGTATATCCTTAAGATATTTACTTTACACAGTATTCTCTGGATTAGAAGTACCCAACAGCTGCAAGAAACAACCACTAAAAGTCAAGATCCCACAAATGCACTCTATTAAATAATTGTGTGAAGCTTTTGAAGATATGATGTGTATTGTGCTTGTGGTGATTGTGGATCACCAATGTCTGATGCGGACTTTGCTAGAAGTTTTAATTTCTATGCAACCAACATAGTGCCACTAACTAAAGAAGTCATCTTTTGAAGATTATGATACCACTGAATTATACCCTCTGCTCATCTGCTGAGTTCCTCTCCAGGGGAGAAACATGAGGAGTATCCTATATTATTAAAATGAGACTCTGAACTGGGGGTGGAGGAGGGGAACACAGAACAGTGTAGCTCTTGAGAATGGGCAAGAGGCAAGATGACCTCATGTTTTCCCTTATCTCATTTCTGTGGTTCTCTAATATTTCCATTATGCAGGGGAAAATCCAAATAAAATGTAATATTTAAAGGCCCTTTTTCCTTACCATTTGCAAATGTCTCACTTGTTTATTATTAATAAAAAGGAACTGTTTATATGTATGTAGCATCATTAATTTTCTAGGAAAGAATCTCCTATTTTTAACTTGCATGCATATTTCCATGTGTTGTCAATGGTAATGAATCAGGAAATGGGTCAGTTGATAGAGGAAAATCTAACTGATCACTGTGAGAGCTGACAAGCAATCTTTCATTCACGACCTTTGCTTTTCTTATAGACTTGAACTTGTCTCAGTCATTTCTGGATGTTTCCAAAATGCAGATAATCATTAACCACTGAGTCGTAGGTTGGTTAAATGTGCAGTTGAGTAAACCACAAAAGCAGCTTTCATCAGATCACAAATTACATCCTCCTTAAGGTTTCAGCCAACAAAAGGAGTGAAACCGAAAATTTTTACTACTAATCTCCTAGACACCATACATTTCAACTTGCACACATGCTGTAGTGCAGTGGTTCTCAATCAGGGATAATTTTGCCTCCTAGAGGACAACTGGCTATTTCTGAAGACATTTTGTTTGTTTGTTTGTTTGTTTTTACTTTGTGGGGTTTTTTTTAATTTTTGTTTATTTTTATTTTTGGCCACACCATGTAGTTCCCTGACCAGGGATCAAACCCGTGCCCCCTGCATTGGGAGCGTGGAGTCAACCACTGGACCACCAAGAAAGTCCTAGCCATGGATGTTAATGTACCAACTTTTAATTAGAGGCTGTCCAGAGAGAGAACAGAAGCTGACAGACTAGGATCCTCACCTCTACTAGGTGGTTATTTCTGTTTCACAATGTGAAGTATCCAAACTGAATTAAAGTTATCAAACTTAGAAAGGAATGGAGCTGTCATTAACATCTTCCCCTAAACCCCATTCTCTTTTCTCCATGTAATACCTGTTCATTGTGGAAAATATACACAAGCAAAAGAAGATATCAACAATCATTCATAATACCACAATTCAAATAGAGCTATATTTTGTTCCTATTCATATATATATATATATATATAAAAAACAAAAGTGAACTCGTATCATGTGTATTTCCTTATAATCTGCTTTTGTAACATAATGCTATATAATTTACATATTAAATAATAAAGTATATTATTTAATATATAATTATATAATATTTAAATACATAATTTATCATATATTACATAATATGATGTCTGGGATTTGCTTAAAAACAATCCAGTGGGGAGGTGGGAGATAAGCGGGGGTATAAATGAAGCAAGAACAGCTGTGAGCTGATAATTGTTGTAGCTGGGTGATGGGGATTCACATCTCTCTACTATTGAGTATGTCTGAAATGTTCCATAATTAAAATGTCACTAAGCATTAACCTATTAACCTACAACATCATTTTTAATGGCTGCATATACCACAATTTAACAGATCTTTCACTGTTGAATGATTAGATCATTGTCAAGTTTTCGTTTTATAAACAATACTGTGATAGACATCTTTGTAGCTAAATCTGATGAATCAGAGGTAGACTGAGAAAAAGAAAGAAGTCAAGGATGATTCCAAGGTTTTTCCTCAGTAACTAGAAGAATTAAGTTGCCATTAACTGAGAAGGGAAAGGCTCAAGTAAGAGTTGTTTGGGTGAAAAATCAAGGGTTTGATTTTTGTGGTCATGTTAAGTTTGGGAAACCATCCAAGTGGAGATGTCAAGTAGGCAGTTGGATTTAAAAGACTGGAATTCAGGGGTGCAGTGAAGCCTGGAAATATAAATTTGGATCATCAGCATATTGATGTTGGGAGTGAGGGAAGTAATATTTGAAGGCTTAGTTCTGGGGTTGATCAGTTTAAGGTCAAGAAGATGAGGCGGATCCAACAAAGGATTTGTAGATAGATAGGCAGAAAAGTAAGAATGTGGTGTCCCAGAAACCAAGTGAAGAAAGTATTTCTAGAAGTAAAAGACTGAGAGGTTTAATAAAATGTGGGCTGAAAACTGCCCATGAGATTTGATAACACCATGCTTTTTTATTACCTGTCTCTTCCAACTAGAACGTAAACTTCATGAGGTCAGGGACTTTGCTTTATTGCTATAATCTCAGTTCCTTGAACTGTACCTGGCATGTAGTATGTGCTCAATAAATAATTGTTGAATTGAAGAGTGAATCAAATCTGTATTAATAATTATGTTAAATTTTTAAGGGCAGAATTGATAAGTTAAAGCAAAACTGAAAGTCTTTCGATGTGAAGAGCTATTATTAATTTTTCAGTCCATCAAAAAAGACTGTATTAATGCCATTTAAAGCCCATCAAATACTCCTTTGTTATCAGTGGGAAACCTCAAAGGATAGCTTGAGCCAGCCTCTAAGATAAACTAATCAGTTTATTTTTAGTTCCCTCCTACTTCTCTCACTACACTTGAACCAACTTGATTTCCCCTCCAATGCCCATCTCAAGCTGCATCTTAGATGGGATTGTGTTCACTGAACTGTCAATTAGTTTCCTCCTCCCCACCCTAAGGATGTAGCTAAATATTAAGATGACTTCAACACGACTTAAGTCCCCATCAGAAGCATCCATGTTAAAGGAAGAACTCATCAAGATGAAAGCTTTCAAGACCTAGAAGAACAAAGTTATAATAGAATGACAGACACTGGAACTGCTATTTGGGGCTGGGAGCCCTCCCTAAAATCACACCATTGCCTAGTCTACAACCTAATAAAGCCAGCTTTGGGCTAGTCTTATGGAAAATGCTTGGAGGATATCTCCATTCCCCCAGCCTGCTTGGGAAAGAGCTCTTTCCTGCCTCTTTTGAATCCCCTAATGCTGTGTTCTCTCATTCTTGGTGTTTGTCTTACTCAAGCATTTGTGGACTTGCTTTATCCTTCCTCTACACAGGCTGTTTCTCAAGCATGGGATGGGGTCTTACTCACCTCTGCAACCCTGCAATGCCTTTTGTGGATACGGCCTCAATCAGACATCTAGAAGTGTTGACAAACAGCAGACATCACACCCAACCCCGCTGAAATCAGACCCAAGATAACACATTTCTTCCAGCAGATCCTGGTGCTCATCCACCCTAACCAATAAAGAATCATGCTCAGACCCGTGCTGGATGGCTCACAGGTAATATTTCCAACCTGGTTCCTTTCTTCCCCTCAAGGAACTTGGCAAGAATCAGGGAATGCTTCACATAAGCCACTGGGAAAAAAGAAAGATGTGGGTGTGGGGAGAGCAGTACATGGAATGGGTGAAAATTATGAGGGCTGATAGCTCTAGGCCTGGAAAGGAAGTTCATAAAAGACACATCACACACACACACACACACACACACACACACACACACACTTTCCTGTATTCTGAAAACATATCTGAAGCATTGTTAGATAGGTTTATTTATAGACATCAACTCTCATGATGAGACAGACATTCCTGGATTTTATGACAATAAAGCAGCTTAGGTTAAGAACGATCAAAACATTGCCTCTTGGGCTTCCCTGGTGGCGCAGTGGTTGAGAGTCTGCCTGCCGATGCAGGGGACACGGGTTTGTGCCCCGGTCCAGGAAGATCCCACATGCCACGGAGCGGCTGGGCCCGTGAGCCATGGCCGCTGAGCCTGCGCGTCTGGAGCCTGTGCTCCGCAACAGGAGAGGCCACAACAGTGAGAGGCCCACGTACCGCCAAAAAAAAAAAAAAAAAAAAAAAAATTGCCTCTTTCATAGGACCAGGACCACCTACGGAGCATTTCCCCTCCCTCACCCTCAGCTCATCTTATTAAGACACATGCCAGAAATAATCTCCCCACTACAGATCACTTTGAAGTCACAAACATTCCTGGTTGAAACTTTCCCAAAGTCAAGGGCTTAAGAAACCTTTTAAGGTCAGAAAAGATCACCAGGGAACTGACAGGATAAAGTGAAGCACAGCATGTCCAAAGGCAAACATCTCAGGGCTCTGTCATTTCAACTTAGCTTGTGAATATATTAAAAATCCTGGGATCAAAAGCCATTTTGCTTTTTCATCACATCACTGCTCTAGCCCTAGAGAGAGCAGAAGAACTATACTATTTTTAGATCATAATGGAGAGGCTCTCATACTTAAGTGTGTGTGAGAACCACCTGGGAGTTATTGAAAATGTAGGTTCACAAGCCCCACCTCCAGAGATTAAGTCAGAGGTGAGTCCCCAAAATCTTTCATTTAACAAGTTTCAGAAGGTCTGTGACCAAACTTTTAGAAGCCTTGACATGGACCCCAGCCATATTGATGGTTGAGGGGGATAAAGGGGTTGCAGAATGTAGGAAGCAGTTATTACAAGGTGTCCCATGTATCCATGGGTGCAAATGTTCTCCTTCAATCCTCTAAGTACAGTTACTAACAAACTTTCAGAAGTTAACAAGGGGTCCTCATATTCAAAAGTTCAGGGTCTCCCTTGGCAGCTACTCTATTCTTCCCTATGACACCTGACAGGAAGGTGAAGGGAGTACGAGAGGAGAATTTCCTTCCCTTATCTGCTCTGGGAATTTCTCAGAGATCTGGAATGAAAGGGGAAGGAGCTGGGGTCACCCACAGGAATATTGTATGGGCAGAGCTGCTCCTTGCTTACTCAAAGTAAGGCAGTAGCACCTGGAAATCTGCAAAGCCCTCGCTGAGATACAATGCCCTTCAGCTCACTAAAGGACCCCAGAGAGTTAAACAGAGATGGACTCAAGAAGGCAGGTAAAGGAAACAAAGTCAAAAGATCAGATGAAGCAGAAGACCCTAGTCTAAGCTTGGCTTCTCTGAAACTACTCACTAGCAGTGTAGCCCTGCACAAGTTACTTTACTTCTCTGTGCTCCAGTTTCCTCATCTATAAAATAGAGATAATACTAGTAACTTCCTCATTGGGTTGTTGTGATGATTAAATGAGTTAATGTATTTAAAGAACTTAATGTGCCTGGCCCACAGTAAGTGCTGTCATGTGTAATGTGTTATTGTCACTCACTGTAAGTCAGAAAGGACGTTTGTTTTAGTTTTGCTCTAGATTATATTCCTTTTGCCTTTAGGTTGGATTGTTTGGGGTTTGAGACTGGGTCTTGACTGGCATAAGAGGGGAAATGAAAACTATGCCTCTGTTTCTGGTGTTACCACCCAGCCCACAGTCTTTTTCTTTCAGAATCAACACATGCCAGGGTGTATCTTCCTAAGGTTTCCATTGTTTCTGGGAAAGCACCTTGATCCAATTTAACTAGCGAGTCTTTTCCTTCCCACTTTGACCTGCAATATTCTAAACTATGTCCTTTCTTCCTTTTATTTCTGATTCCTATGGGTTTGGTGTGCCATAACCCACACCACTCTTCTCCCGTACCTTTCTTATTGTGTTTGCTTGCTCACTTTTACACTTTCTCTTTAAAGCATGCTCTTCATACTGGGCCAGCTCCTTCACCTTTTCACCTGCCCCTCAGAACAGCCACAGCCTTGATCACTCGACTATGAGTTTGCATCATCAATCAGATACAAACCCCGTTGCAGAGAACACATCTCCCCACACTTCCTTCAGGAATGTTCACAGTGCAGAAGCCTGCTGAGAATTTCCAGAGAGCAGCTCTCTCCCAGAGGGGAGGAGAAGGCCAGGAACTACTATCCCGCCTCCCACCCACTCCACCTCCCACTCCCCACCCCCCCCCACCCCGTGACTTAGAGGATTGCTCAGAGAGGTAGACAAATGCTGTCTGAAAGCATGTTGCTGTTGCTAGGAGAGAACGAAGGAGAAATAGTTCCCGCCACAAAGGGCCTCCAGGAGAAAAGAAAAAACTGGATGACAAAGAGTGGGGATGAGTTTCTGTGTCTTGCTAATATTGCGGGTGTGTAGCTACCCTTAGCTGCTTCAACCGCAAAGTATGAGGTCACTGGAATGTGTTTTTAATAGCTGCAGTTCTTCTTTTAATGTCTTTGTGGGTTTACATACTATTCCCCCACATTGTTGGCCTTTAATGTGGGAAAATAGTATGTAAAAACCAGGAAACAAATTCCCATTATTGCCATAACTTTGGCCCATCAGGTATCATAGCACTTAACTGTCTCTGCAGTGCTTGTTTACCAGTCTAAGTCCCACAGTAGATGCAGGGATGGGGACATGCATGGTGAATTATTCATTTTTGCCTCCCTGCTGTAACCAGTCTCTGGCATGGAGAGGAGCTCAGTAAAATGAGTGTATGAAGAACCCTGCAATGCTGGACTTCGTAAAAATGGACCCAACCTTCAGGCACCCCACATTCCAGCTAGGAACCCCGAATGGCTATACCCCAAACACCACTCTGCTTTCCTGCCTCTGGACCTTTTCTCGTACTAATTTGCCATGTCCTAGAGATGGGAAGGTCCTGGGCAGGTTTGGAAAGAAGCTAGCTGAATAGTTAGGTTTTCAGTTAATAGGAAATGAGGAGTTATTGATGGTTTTTGGGCAGAAGACACTGGTATGAATTCAAGGTAGAGCCTGATTTAGACCTTCACAGACCCTAAGAATGCAGATGGTGGCTCTCCCAAACCCCCATCTGTATACTTCAAAGTGAAAACAGTACCAATCAGTAAAACACAAAAGATCAGATACATTGACAATGAAAAAGTTTGATTCTACATCTTTTGAATGTAAAATTCTAAGTGCAAAAAGAGAACCCTTTTCTAGGTCTTTCTCTGCTTCTCCTTATCACCCAAGACTGAGATGGACCTTTTTACTTTAGATCATGCTCCCAGAAATGTATAGAATTTTATCAGTTTCGAACACAGAGATATAAGAAAATAAAGTGGTCATTGTCCAACTATACATTTCCTTCACACAAAATTAGATAATGGTGTAGCATAATTATTTCAGAACAAATCCTCTCACTTTTGCTGCAGCCTCACAGAATGCACTGAGAGAAACCTTAAAATACATCTCATGTACCTTTCTTGAAGCTCTTAAAGGCATCACTGGTGAAGTTTTAAGGAAATCTTGATTTTGTATATTTATTACATTAGATTAGAGCCTTCCCAAGTTTTGTGGACAATAAAAAAAATAGTTTGCAAGTCACACAGTCGTATTCCAGCATTCAGTTTCAGCATAAAGGGGGAGCTAGTCAGCATTGGGCATCTATATGAACAATCAAATCCTTCATTTTGCCTAACTCTGCTTTAAAAGCAAAAGGATGTTGTTTCACAAGGGTCTTTCACCCCTAAGCTTTTTTTTAACAGTGAAATTAAATATGAAAAGGAGATAGCTTAAGGTTTCATTGATAGGAAATTAAAATCAAAACTAAACTCACAGTCTATCTTTAAAACAGAGAAACACCCCTTTAACACAAAGGTCTGTATCCTGTTGACCACCAACCTGTAATGTAATACAACAATTTCTATGTAGCCTGTTTCAAATCCTATGTTAAAGAGAAGTGGTTTCATTATCTTTCAGGCTTTAACATCCCAGGATAAATTGGCTGTTCGTCTATTATTCATCCGGTGTTGTTAGAAATTAAGTCTTTGTTACTAACAGTGGTAAAACTTAGTGGAGTAGATCAACAGAATTATTTCTACAGTAATAGAAGGTAGGAAGATAATGATGAGCCATGTCTTTTTTTTTTTTTAATTCTGCCTTTCATTAGCAGTTCATACTCCAGTAAAGGCTTTTTGAGTTGCTGAATAAAAGACAACTCCTAAGGTTCAACAGCTTCATGTACCAGAGAAATTTTCTGTAGCCCTGAAACCTCTCTAAAACCTAGCAAAAAAATTTAAAAAGAAAGAAAAAGAAAAGCATATTCTGTGCACAGTCCACTCTCAGAACCAGAGGAAAGCCTTCATAATTAACACACTTATGAATCCATTACAAGTCAGTGCTAAACCCTGCATTACTACATTGAAGGCCACCAATAGCCGTAAGATCAGAACAGAAAGAAGAAAGGACACACTGAACAAGATGCTTCGGCAACAAGAAAGACAGCTCTGCTTTCAGAAGACTGACTGTTCGGACTGGTTTCACATTTTGGCCCCATGTGGTTTCTTTGGAAACTACTTGTCATGAAATTTTATGATCTGTTAAAAAAAAAAGTGTAAAAATATTTCTTACCTACCTCACAAGGATGTTGAAAAGATTAAAATTAGATAGTTGTGAAAGTGTTTCTAATTCTCCTAGGAAAGACTGGAGAAATGCTTTGTGGATAAACTTGTTCCTTGGAACTTTAAAATTGTCATAATGATCCCATCTCACAGCCTTCTCCCATTAAAAGCCCAGGATTCTGCTGACCAAGCAACCAGTAACCTTGCCTCTAAATAGCTCTTTAAAAATCATTCCACTTGGGGGCTTCCCTGGTGGTGCAGTGGTTAAGAATCTGCCTACCAATGCAAGGGACACGGGTTTGAGCCCTGGTCCAGGAAGATCCCACATGCCGCAGAGCAACTAAGCCCATGCGCCACAACTACTCAGCCTGCGCTCAAGAGCCTGCAAGCCACAACTACTGAGCCCACGTGCCACAACTACTGAAGCCCGCATGCCTAGAGCCCGTGCTCCACAACAAGAGAAGCCACTGCAATGAGAAGCCTGTGCACTGGAACGAAGAGTAACCCCTGCTCACCGCAACTAGAGAAAGCCCTCGCACAGCAACGAAGACCCAACGCAGCCAAAAATAAAAAACAAACAAATAAATTAATTTAAAAAAAAACATTCCACTTGAAGCCCAAAAGTATTTAATATGTGACTGACAAAAAGAAAAAAAGAATTGCACCACCCCCTCCAAACCCTTCCTGGATTAGTCAGAAGAGAAATTCCAGCAACCCTGCCTTGTCTCAGAGTGGAAATACTCCCATTACCCACTCCCTTCCTTTTCTCTAAACACATTTTCCTTTGTCTACTTCCAAGTATAACAAGTAGCAAATGCATTGCCCACTGTTTACACACCCTCTTCTCATCTGTCCATATCAGCATATACTATTCTCTCACTTAAGCTCTAATGGATAAAGGCATGACCACCCTCAGCAGATGTATCTTCAATACTTCCATGCTCTGCACATCAAGCCCTTAGGCAACAAACACTTGCAACTCCAGAAGAGACCTGATATATGTGGATTTCCCAAACATTTTCACCTTTTATTCCACAACCCTCCCCAGCTCTGATTCTACCTAATCAAGAGCAGCTCTCAGCTGAGACCAGCAACTCATTCACATAAGGTGTAAATCAATAATGTCTGCTTAAGGAGCTACACCTTCCTAAATATTTTTACTTTGGTTGCCTCTCCTTTTGACTATAACACAACTTCCCTCCCCATCCTTCATGTATATTCACTCCCACAACCTATCACCAGTGAACACAGCAAAGAGGAAATCTCACCACTGTTAAAAATCACTATATATAATAAGAGACGGTCCCACACGGGTGTGATGCACATAGTTTAGAGGAACAGTTTAGAGGAAGGGGAAAAAGACCTTAAATTAAAGAAATTTAACACTAAGAGTAGAGTTTCAGGTGAAACTTGAGGTCAATAAACTCAGGGAACAGAGGGGATCCCCCAAAGTCACTTGACTTGGGTGCTACCTATTCTATCTACAGGCTAACCTAACCCTGGTCACAAGACTGCATGGGTCCAAGCACTGAGAACTGGGTGGTGGAGCATATAGCTTCTCAGGCACCTGGCATGGTTATTATGTAGCATTCAGTTGTAGACAACAGGTTCTACTTGCAATGTCAGCAGAAAAGTATTTATTTCCAAGTATTATGTGGCTTCCTAAACCATGGAAAAGTAGAGGAATGGGTACTAACTGAGCTACCGAGAACAATGCCCAACTGCCTCTGCCATTTTGGGAAAAGCATTTGCCACTACTATCAGATGCAGCGGAACCAGGAAGTGGCTGATGTAGAACCGCGAAGCCTCTGCCATCATCTACTTCACTCAGTTTAAGTTTCCACACTTAACTCAGTTTCAAATCCAAGGTTCATGCAAATACACAAGTCCAAAGGAATCTTAATCACATATGGAACCCTAGCTGTAAGACAGTCTAGGAAATGTAGGTCCGCCCCTCCACTCCCACCCTCGTGCTGCACGGCTTGCAGGATCTTATTTCTCTGACCAGGGATTGGACCCGGGCCCCGGCAGTGAAAGCGCCGAATGCTAATAACTGGACAGCCAGGGAATTCCCGAGGAAATGTAGTTTTTAACTTTCCAGACTCTACATCACAGAAAAGCACATTATAAGGACATTAGAATAAATTTTGACCACTTCACGGAATCTGTCACTGGCAAAGCCCATTAATAATTCCCAGGAAATAAAAATAGAATATGGGTAATAAAATAAAGTCTAACCTTTTTTTTCCCCCTTTGTGCTCAGTCTAGTTTCACTTGCTCATAGCGTACGGTGTGCAGAGGCCTTGCACCCGGAACTTCTGACCCAAGTTCATAGCGTGAAACGTCTGCGCCCAACACCTCAGCTAGACAGGCTGCACACTCCACCTCAGCCCAAGATGGCGGCGGCCTGTGGGCAGAGACACTGCACCCGGCACTGGAGAACTCCGCCCCCTCCCCTCCCCGCTGATGCTGCCGGGAAGCCTATAAAGCAGCCCCGCCCACGGCCTGTGGGGAGAGCTTGTGCTCTAGAGCAGAGGTCCCGAGCCTTTTTGGCACCGGGGACTGGTTTCGTGGAAGACAATTTTGCCACAGACGGGGGGAGGGGGGGGATAGTTCAGGCGGTAACGCCAGCGATGGGGGAGCGGCAGGTGAAACTTCGCTAGCTCGCCCGCTGCTCACCTCCTGCTGTGCGGCCCGGTTCCTAACAGGCCTCGCCCGGTACCGGCCTTCGGCCTGGGGGTTGGGGACCCCTGCTCAAGAGTACAGGTTCGAATCTCTCCATTCTTTGATCCGAAAATAAGGCTTTCCTTTGCTTCAGAACAGAACTCAGTCTCATTCTATTGGCTCCAGTGACTGCGGGCAGAAGGACCCATGCTGGGGCCTGACTCAAAAGGGCTGTTAACAGATCTACTACATTGTATTCCTGACTAGTGAAGTTCCAATTAAACTGAAGACCAATCGTGAAGTATTAAAATACATTTCTTTTAACTATTTTCTGTGAAACGTTTTTTCAAGTGCTTTCCACTTTTCCCAGCCTCAAAAAAAAAAAGACTAAATGCAATTTATTTTTTGTCAACGACCCCAAATCATAACATAAACATTAATTACTGTGCTGCAAATAGCACACACACATACACACATATTCATAACCAAATAAAGAGGAATACTCATGATAATTACAGTCCTTGTTTCTGTTAACTGTTCACGTGGTCATAGCTGGTATTTTTAACTACCTTCTTCCACTACCCTGTCTGTACTCCCTTTACCTTCAGCCAGCACCTCACCTGGTTGTGGTTCTTAACCTGCTGGGGTGACCCAAACCCTCGTTCCTGAAGAGTCTGTGCCGTTAGTAGCCTTGCCTGGATGGCGTTGTTGTCGTTTTCCATTGACCTTAATCACAGGGTATGGTAATCATGCCCTAAGGGATTTCCTGTACTTCACACATTCTTCCTTACCTCCATTGTGAAGCAGTCCGATTTCCCCATCTTAGTCAGGACCAATCACCCCAGGCAACACCAAAATTCCTTTCTTTGTCTTGTTGATTCAGAGGCAAGAGGGGCCCAAAGTGAGCAGGCAGCAGTCTTTACTCCCAGTTCAATGGAATCACTGTTGTATCTGCAGGTGGAAGCATTACCTCACGCTGGAACTAAGACCTCCCGGCTAGCAGAGCATAAGGTTGTGGGACCAGGAAGCAAATATTTTCCTCAGGGGTCACTAGGGGGTAATAATAAGTGGTGCCACTTCCATTTCCACCTCTTGATTCCTGGACCTGTTACTAACCTTTTAAGTCAGGCCCCAACAAGGGGTCCACCTGCCGGATGTCACTTGGGCCAGTAGGAGACACAGTTCAGCTCGAAGCAAAGGAAAGCTTTATTCTTTGATGAAAGAACAGAGCAGCAAGATCTGCTCTGGAGTCCACGCTCTCCTGACAGACTGTGGGCGGGGCAGCTTTACAGGGTTCGTGTCAGTGTCAGTGTCAGCCTCAGCCATCAGCTGGCGGGCGGTACAGCTGCGCTGCTCGTGGCTCCAAATTGCAGTGCCAGGCGCAGCCTCTCCGCACCCGTCCTGCTGCCGCCATCTTGAATTGAGGTGTTTTGCACACAGCCCCAGAAGTTGGGGTGTCAGGCACAGCGGTTCTGTGCTGGGAACTCTGATCCAACCTGTCAATTCCAAGGCCTCTGCACACGACACCCTATAGGTGAGTGAAACCAGACTTAGCACAAAAGAAGAGGTTAGACCGTATCACCTAGATTCCATCTTATTTTTTCCGGGGACCCGAGTGAGCTTTGCCGGTGACAAACCCTTGAATGCTGGCTATCAGAGAAACAGCACCATACACTGGATGCTGATTCAGAGCATACACAGCCTTCTGGAGAACATAGCAGAGTCTTCAAAAGGCCTTTGCATCGTTCCGTCAAACCAGCTGCTTCAGGGTGGTGGGGAGCATGGTAAGACCAGTGAGTTACATGAGCATGGACCCATTATCATACTTCTTTTGCTGTGAAGTGAGTTCCTTGATCAGAAGCAATGCTGTGTGGAACACCATGACAGGGGATAAAACATTCTGTAAGTCCACAGATGGTAGTTCTGGCAGAAGCATTGTGTGCAAATCCATTGCACACAATTGACGGCAAATCCATGTGTCCAGAGTAAGTGCTTATTCCAGTAAAAACAAAACATGACCCTTCCATGATGGAAGTGGTCCAGTGTAATCAACCTGCCACCAGGTGGCTGGCTGATCACCCCAGGCAGTGGTGCTACATCAGGGACTCAGTGTTGGTCTCTGCTGCTGGCAGTTTAGGCTCTCAGCAGTGGCCACAGTCAGGTTGGCCTTGGTGAGTGGAAGTTCATGTTGCTGAGCCCATGTATAACCTTCCTCCCTGCCACAAGGGCCACTTTGTTCATGTGGCTGGGGAAAGAGGTTGATTGATATCACAGAACCGGTCATCCTATCAACTTGATTATTAAAATCCTCCTCTGTTGAGGTCACATAGGACACAAATATATTCATGTTTTTTCCCACTCAGAGAGTTCTATCCACATACCTCCTCCCCAAATATCCTTGTCCAGTTTTCCAATCATGTTCCTTCTAAGTCCCTGACCATCCAGCCAAACCACTGGCTACAGCTCATGAATTCGTATATAATCACATCTGGCCATTTCTCCTTCCAAGCAAAGTATACCACTAGGTGCACTGCCCGAAGTTGTGCCCACTGGGAGGATTTCACTTCACCACTGTCCTGCAGGGCTGTCCCAGGAAGGGGCTGTAGTGCTGCAATTGTCACTTTTTGGATGGTGCCTACATATATTGTGCAGAACCATCTGTAAACCAGGTCTGAGTCTTCTCTTCCACTGATCATAGAGAACTCCCTCTGAGTTCACAGATGCAGCCTGGGAGAGAGAAGGCAGTGTTGCAGGAGTGGGGAAGACGGGCGTTTGGGCCACTTCTTCATGTAACTTACTTGTGTCTTCGGGGCCTGCTGGGATCCAACCACATACATACAGCTCCCATTTGATGATGGAGTGCTGCTGTGTATGCTCAGATTTATGGCTTGGTGGGTCAGATAACACCCAGTTTACGTTGGGCAGCTCAGGTCATATGGTAGTTCAGTGGCCCACAGTCATTTGTTCAGTTTATACTAAGGCCTGGTAGCAGGTCAATAGCTGTTTCTCAAAAGAAGAGTAGTTATCTGCAGAGGATGGCAGAACTTTGCTCCAAAATCCTAAGGGCTTGTGCTGTGATTCACCTATAGGGGCTGCCAAAGGCTCCAAACAGCATCCCTATCAGCCACTGCCACTTCAAGTATCAATGGATCTGCTGGATCGTATGACCCATGTGACAGAGCAGCTTGCATGGCAGCCTGGACCTGTGGCAGAGCCTTCTCTTACTCTGGGCTCCACTCAGAACTAACAGCTTTTTGAATCACTTGGTAAATGGGCCAGAGCAACACACACAGATGAGGAATATATTGCCTCCAAAATCCAAGAGACCCATTAGGCATTGTACCTCTAATTTTTTATAAGAAAGGCCAGATGCAACACTTACCCTTCACTTAGGAGGGATATCTTGACATGTCTCACGCCACTGGACCCCGAATTTTTGTCAGACTTATCTCACTCTCAGACATGTAAATGTCTTACCAGTGAATCTAGAGTAGTTGCTACTTCTTCATCACCAGGTCCAGTCAGCATAATGTCATCAATGTAGTGAACCAGTGTGATATGTTGTGGAAGGGAAAGGCAATCATGATCCCTGCAAACTAAATGATGACAGAAGATTGATATCAACTATGCCCCTGAGGTAGGACAGGGAAGGTGTATTACTGGCCTTACCAGATGAAAGTAATCTGCTTCTAGTAGACCTTATGGACAGAGATGGAGAAAAGGCATTTGTCAGTTCAATAGTTGTTTACCAAGTGACAGGGAATGTGCTAGTTTTCTCAAGCAATGAAACCACATCAGGTACAGCATCTGCAATTGGTGGCACCATCTGGTTAAGCCTACGGTAATTCACTGTCATTCTCCAAGATCCATCTGTCTTTTGCACAGGCCAAACAGGCAAGTTGCATGGGGATGTGGTGAGAACCACCACCTCTGCCTCTTTCAAGTCCTTGATGGTGACACTAATCTCTGCAATCCCTCCAGGAATGTGGTATTGCTTTTGGTTTACTATTTTCCTAGGTAGAGTCAATTCTAGTGGCTTCCACTTGACCTTTCCCACCATAATAGCTCTCACTCCACATAACAGCAAACCAACATGGGGATTCTGCCAGCTGCTGAGTACATCTGTTCCAATTATGCATTCCAGAACTGGGGGGATAATCACAGGATGGGTTTGGGGACCTACTGGGCCCACTGTGAGACAGACCTGAGCTAATGCTCCATCGATCACCTCCATGAGGTGGTCATGACTGGTCATGGTCATTCACGTGATTATGGAGAAGGGAGATTACATCTCTCTTTTTGCTTTCTTGCCCCTCCATTCTGTTTATTCTCCACACAGCAACCAGAGTAATACCAGATCATGTCATTCCTTTGTTCTCAAGTCTCTGATAGCTTCCCATTGCACTTAGTACAAAATCCAAAATCTTTACTGTAGCTCCAAACCTGCAAGCTGAGGCATTCTGCAAACTGGAATCCCAGGAAGGCCAGTGGTGTCGTTTTAAGGCCTGGGAGTCAGTGGTGTAAATTCCAGTCTCAGTCTGAAGGCCTAAGAGCCAGGAGCACGGAGGACAGAAGAAGACTGGTGTCCCAGCTCAAGCAGCCAGGCGGGGAGAAAGCAGTTCCTGCCTTCTACCTTTTTGTTCTACTCAGGCCCTCAGTGGATTGGATGAAGCCCACCCATACTGGGGAGGGCAATCTACTTTACTGAGTCTGTGGATTCAAATGCTAATCTCATAAACATACCCAGAAATTATGTTGAACTAGTTATCTGTACATCCCATGATCTGGTCAAGTTGACACATAAAACTACCTTTGGAGGGATGCAAAATGAGAGGGGCATGAGAGAGCCTTCTAGGGCATTGTAAATATTCTATATCTTGATCTGGGTGATAGTTACCTCTGTGTAGTTTGTAACTTATACAAGTATGACTTGTACATGTCAGTGTATATAAGTTGTACCTCAGCAAGGAAGGAAGAACAGACAACAGGAGTTCATGTGCTTCAGAGCCAGGCAGAACCAAGTTCAAATTCTGACCATCTGCTAACTGTGTGACCTTGGGCGTGTTATTTAACCTCTTGAATTGCAATTTCCCTGGATATAAAATGGGAATTTTAATATCTCAGGCTTTTGAAGATATTTTAAAGAGATAGTACATGTAAAAAGCACCTAGCCCATAGTAGGTCCTCAGTACATGTTAGTTTCTTTCTCTCCCCACTATTACTTTGTCTTCTAAACTTCTTGTTTCCTGGTTGTTCTTCCTCATTCATCTTGGTATCACACTCCGATTAAGAAAGCCATTCTCAATGTTGCAGTATAGACTTTGACATCAAATGCTTTACTTCTTTGATTCTAATTTTCCATGTACTTCTCTCTGACCACAGTGTCCTATCTCTCTGGTTCCCTTACTTCTTTCCTCCTAAGGATCATGGTTTTACCTCCTTGGCCATCCAACCCAGTCCCAGGGGGCTTACTTTAGCCATTCTGAGCAGCACCCTGGATGGTTTGGCCTCCCATCCCCCTGCCGCACCCATTCTGCAGTCCCCAGCCCTGAACTGGTCTAGTTACCATCTTCCACGCTACTTGCTGAGGCTGCTGGAGAACATCTCACCAAATCTCTTGGAGCCACCCCTTCCAGCCACCGCCCCCTTTCTCTACTCCCTTTTGTTGCAAAAACTCCTTAAAGGAGTTGTCTTATACTCAATATTTCCACCTCCTCTCTTCCCACTCTCTCTTGATCCTACTCCAGTCAGACTCTCTCCCTCACCACTTTAGAGAAACTACTTTTCTCAGGCCACCGGTGATTTCCACTTTGCCAAATCCAAGGGTCAGTTCCCAGGGCTTGCATTATTGTGCTTCTCAGCAGCATTCAACACAGGTGATCACTCCATCCTTCCTGACAAACTCTTCATTTCACTTCTGAGACACCATACTCTCCAGGTTTTGCTTCTACCTTACTGGAAGTTCCTTTGCTATCTCCTCTTCATCTTCCCACCCTCTCAATGCTGACTGACTGCAGAGCTCGGCCCTCAGGTATTTCTTTTCTTTTCTTATAGTCACTCCCAAAATATCTCATCGACTCCCATAACTTTAAGTATGCTAATAGCTCCCCAATTTTTTTTTTTAGACTATTTGATTCTTCCTTTATTTCAGGGAAGTTTTACATTTGTTTTTTAGGTTTTCTATTTTAGAGACTTCAGTTATTTTTTAAACATCTTTATTGGAGTATAATTGCTTTACAATGGTGTGTCAGTTTCTGCTGCATAACAAAGTGAATGAGCTATATGCATACATATATCCCCATATCCCCTCCCTCTTGCGTCTCCCTCCCGCCTTCCCTATCCCACCCCTCTAGGTGGTCATAAGGCACGGAGCTGATCTCCCTGTGCTATGCAGCTGCTTCCCACTAATAGCTCCCAAATTTATACCTCCATCCTGGTCCTGTCCCTGAACTCCAGACAAATATATCCAGCTGCGTACTCAACATCTCCACCTGGGTACCTAATAGATGTCTCAAATTTAACATACCCCAAACTTCTGATTATTTCTACCTCCCACCCTCCAACTAAACCTTCTTCTCCCTCGGTGTTCTCCATCTTGAAACACAGCAGCTTCATTCATCCAGATGTTCAGACCAAAAGCCTTGGAGTCAGCTTTATCTCCTCTTTTATTTTCACATCCCACATCAGATCCATTAGTGAATCCTGTTGTCTACCTTCAAAATATTCAGAGTCCTGCCACTCCTTACCACCTGCACTACTCTAGTCCAGCCCACTCTCCTCTTTGCCCTGGACCCCTGCAATGGCCTCCTTGGTACTGTCTCCCTTTTTGCTTCCTCGCCTCTCCATTCAGTTTATTCTCCATCCAGGAACCAGAGGAACATGAGATCATGTGATTCCTTTGCTGTCAACTCTCTGATGACTTCCCATTGCCCTTAGTACAAAATCCAAGATCCTTACCACAGCTGCAAATCTGACCCCCGTCTACATGGCTGAGCCAATCTGCTCCCACTCTCCTTCTCGCTCACAGCACCCCACCACACTCCACTGTGTATGCTGCTCCGTACACTGACCAAACCACTCTAGATAAAATAGCAGGCTTTGAGCCTCCCAGGTTTTTTTAAACAAGTTTTTTTTCATAGCGCTTAAGACCTCCGAACACGAGTGTATGTACTTATGTACTCTACCTCCACTAATTGAATGTAAACTCCATGAAGACAAGACCTTTGTCCAGTAGAATAACACCAGTGAGATATACAGGCTTGAATGGGGGCACAGATATCATGGCTTTGCTCCTAAAAAAATGTTCTTCGTCCTGGTCCTTCTAGCTGGTTAGGTAATTCAGCCACCCGAGAATCCAGGCCATGAATGTATTCTCTGTGATATTCTTTTTTTAAAAAATAAATTTTATTTATTTATTTATTTATTTATTTATTTTGGCTGCATTGGGTCTTCATTGCTGCCTGCGGGCTTTTTCTAGTTGTGGCGAGCAGGGGCTACTCTTCGTTGCAGCGCGTGGGCTTCTCATTGCGGTGGCTTCTCTCGTTGCGGAGCACGGGCTCTAGGCACACGGGCTTCAGTAGCTGTGGCACGTGGGCTCAGTAGTTGTGGCACACGGGCTCTAGAGCACAGCCTCAGTAGTTGTGGTGCACGGGCTTAGTTGCTCCCCAGCATGCGGGATCTTCATGGACCAGGGCTCAAACCTGTGTCCCCTGCATTGGCAGGCAGATTCTTAACCACTGTGCCACCAGGGAAGTCCTCTGTGATATTCTCAAACTGTGAGATTTTAGTAATAGATAGATTTTCACAATTTTTAAGGAAAATCAGTCAGAAAGCCAACAGGAAAGACAATTTTTTTCAAATTTAAGCTGGAATAATCTGTCCATTGATGTCACATTGATAGTTTACTCACTAAGTCATTCAACAAATGTTTACCAAGAAACAGACCTGGCATTTGGAGCTGGGTATAAACTGTTCAACAAATCAGATATGTCCCTGCCCAAATGGAGCTTATAGTTTAGTACAAGGCAAACTACAGCCTTTAGGTCAAATCTGGCCCTCTGCTTGTTTTTGTAAATAAAGTTTTATTGGAACCCAGCCGTGACCATTGTTTACACATTATCAGACTGCTCCCAGGCTATGGTGGCAGAGTTGAGGAGATAAGTTGCAACATAGACTGCATGGCCAGCGAAGCCTAAAATATTTACCATTGGACCCTACCATTGGACCCTTTACAGAAGCAATTTGCTGCCCCTGGTCTAAGTGGATAGCTGAAATCTGTTTTTGTATCCCAGGGATCCACTCATTTTTTATAAGCAGACTTAGACAAAAGTTTTTGGTTGAAAGGAGAGGGTCTACTTAATGGGCTCAAGGAGAAAAGGGGATTATGGTAAAATATTTCCCCATAGAATCCAGAGACAGGAAATGAAATACAGATATTACTCCTACAGTCATACAAATTGGCCATAATTCAATTATCCTAATTAAAGGCCAAAATATGCACTACTAAGAATACCACTGATTACAATAGGATCTTGACCAGGGACTGATAATGTATTCAGGAGGTAGGGTAACACCAATGTTAGAACACAAGAGATTTATTTGAGTAGTTTAGACTTTGTCTATCCTAACAAAGGGTGATAACAACTATAAAGGAGATAAGGATATAAGGATATATAAAATGTCCCTGTTTAGGAAAAGAAAGGACAAGATTTTTAAGTAAAAGATAGAATTCAGCAAATGCTGGATTTGCTCCATGATATTAAGATTTTACTCTTATAGCTATAATATGTATCATTAATAGCTCCAGGAAAAAATAACTTCTTTTTGGGGGAATCTGAAACTCTCCAGCTCCCATACCCTTTCTCTTCTTAACACAATAATTTCTGAAAAGCAATTTTTAAAAACATGAGGTTTCTGAGGAATGCAGAATTGACTGTCCAGGCAGACAGCATGAGGAGTGGAACTGGGTCAGGACCTGGGTCATTCTTGATGCTTCCCCCAAAGTACATCCCCTTGGGCTTTCTTCTCTCCGTTTTCTGCTTTTCTTTGCCTTCTCTCTCTTGCCTTGCTTCCTCTACATAAACCTGAACAGCCTCCACTGTTGCCCCAAGTCTACATGCCTCCAGAGCCTGCCATTACCAGGAAACAGTTTTAGAATCCTTTGGTACAAATTCTTAAGAATTTGACTAGCTTAACCCAACTTACTTTTAGCAGAGCCTGCTAAAACCTTGACTTTTACATTGTTCACATAGTCAAAAGACTACATCCCCAGCTTCATTTGAATCTAGTGTAGGCTTATGCAATAAGATATAAGCAAAAGTATTGTGTGAGTCTTCTGGAAAGTTTCATTGGGGGTGGATTAATGATGCGATGGCTGGAGCTCCAACTGCCATCTTGGAACCATACCCTTGAGATAGCAGAACATGAGCAGGAAGAGCCTGGATCACTGATGAAGTCCCCACACAAGCCCAGAACTGCCTAAATCCAGGCTTCTACCAAGTAAGAGAGAAATGCATGCCCATCTTATTTAAGCAGCTATGTGGGAGAGTTTCTGTTACGTATAACTGAACCTAAACCTAGCTGAAAGTTTCCTCTGACCCAATAACTATAACCAGAGAGGCAGGGTACTGGGGATGCTGCCCAAATAGTGAACTCCCAGGTTTGAGCAGATTTCCCAGAAAAGGGGTCCGGGGTAGAGCAGGCAAACCATTTGGAGTATTCACTACAATAGCTGAGTTCCATTGCCAGACCACTTGGATTTGTATGGAAGAGAAATACTAGGACGCATAAAAAATTGGGGGCTGGACTGATAGCTCAGAACATGCATCAGAGTAAAAACTGTAATTCAAGGGAAATTTAGGCTCTGAGTGGTGGAATTATAGGTAACACGACTGCAGGCCAGGTCTGCAGGTGCCCTGACCAGATGCAAGTCAATTGTTCTGCTAATAATTGAAGAAACATTGGTTACATTTTTTCAGGCATTTGGTTAACTCATTCCCTTTAGCCACTTAGGGCTGTGATTTATAGGCAGCAAAGTCACTCAGGATAATAAAGTCCCCAGGCCTGGTGGCAAACTGCAGAGATTTTTCAAGAAGAAAGAGACCACTTAAACATCTCCCTCAGCTTTTCCTCAGTGAATGATACCCAGAGGAAACAGGTTTCAAATGTGTTTCCATCATTCACACCCTCAAGAAGAAAGATGAGAGGAATCAAGAAGAAAATACTCTAAGTGCTACGTTCATTTCAAATATCTGACAAGTTATGAGAGTCCTGGAACAGGTTTCCCAGAACTACAACTCCCAGAGGACACAGCTCCCACCATCATTTTCTTCCTTTTCTCTAAAAGCTCTTAATGGATTGAGGAAAAAAAAGATAGTTCAAATATCAATTGGGTTGAATGCATGTATTCAATAAAAGGAAGAATCTATATCATTTTTTAAAATAGCCTTTCTTCTGTACAACCGTGTCCTAGTGGGCTATGGCCTTTCTGTTTAACTTTTTCTTCCTAAGCAAATAAAATCCTAAAAGTCTACATAACCTCTGTCTGCTGAAGAAGAGGTTCAGCAAAGCTGCTGTGTCCCACTGGGTCATGGCTGCAGCAGGTCCTAGCTCAGCCACAAATGTCAGACCCTTGAAAGCAGGGATTTAAGAAGGAAATCGGTTGTTCTCCACGTTATGAAAAAGTTTTTAAATGATCTGTCATAGAAGATGGGAGCCCATTCTCAGGCTTTAGCATAGTGATCTAAGACTTCAGCTTACAAAAACAGGAAATCTTTGTGGAAACAAACAAACAACAACAACCAAAAAAAGACCAGCCAAATGAGAAAAGCAATGACTATTTATTCAGAGCTTGCTATAGTAAGGGAGTTCAGCCACCGTAACTCCAAGGCAGGCAGAAGAGTGGGAAAGCTTTATAGTGACAAAAGAGAAGACTTCAGGTGTGCCCTGAATGGATGCTCTTGGCATGGGGAAGCTGTTGGCAGGCTATTAAGAAGTGGGGCATCCTGTGTGATTGGTCAGGGGTGCATATTTGGCTTTCTCTGGTTGGTCCTAAGTTGGAAACAGGACAGGAATTGGGGCAGCTGGCAGTTATTAACCAAGTACTGGCCATTTGGAACCAATTGTTCCAGAAATGATTGTTTAACTTTCTGGATTGTTACTAGAGATAGCAATGTAGCTTCTTACAAATCTGACCTATAGCAGACTGGCTCCCCTGCTGGCTACTGTAAAGAAAGAGGTTAGTTTCCCAGGCAGGTTGCTGCAGACCATGGATCAGAGTTCTTTTATATATAGTCTGGCCACTGTCCATTTGTATATTCAGCCTCTCATCTTTCAGACAGGCAGCTGACCTACAGCCAACAATGTGGTTCCCAGCATTTCTAGAGAGCCACTTTGGGAGACAGCTAATTCCTACCTACCACCTTGCCCAGGAGTGCCTAAGAACACACCTGCATATGTGAGAACATCCCTCTTAGCTCAATGCCCCAAGATGGTGAGGAAGGAAAGGGAGGCGAGTGGTTATAGAAGTGGCAGAGCCCCGTGAGTAGAGGAGTAAAACAGTGCTCATAACCTTCAGTCCCAGCTATTGGATAGAACTCTGCGGGTTATGAGTAAATACTGTTGCCGGGGCCCCACCCAACCCCCAACAAATGCTAATTTACTAGAGCAGGGCTGGGAATGATTAGTTTTTCAAACTTCCCCGGTGACTTTAATGTGCAACCCAGGTTGGCAGGTACTGATCGAAATGAATTAACCTTTAAGAGAAGGAGCAAATATTTATCAATTAGTAAAAATGAAATCAGGGCATGCCCCCGTGACCACTTTCCCAAGAAACCTCTAATCTTTCAGTCTTGTATAAAATGCAGAGTTAAATTAAACTAGAGTAATTGCTTAGACCATTGCAAATAGGCAATAGTCATAGAGTATGAACCTACCTACAGGAAATGAAAATGCTGCAGGATCTAAACTGTGGGCATAAGGAACAACTGAGTACACTTAAAACTGCTGTAACAATGACTGAAATACACCTATTCTGAAGATTTTCATTTTTAACCATTAAAAGATGTATTCCCCCTCTTCCAAATGCCATTTGTCATAACATATTATTTCTCACTGGTCATATGTAGTGAGTGCATGTGTGAGTGTGTGGATGGATGTGTGTATTTTCAGTCTATCTGAGCTTGTACATTTCTCAAATACTTTAAACAGAATTCAAAACAATTGCATTTAGGGCATATAAACTCCAAAACCTCAAAAGAATCACCCACATACTCCACACACCTGGTATCCAATTTTTATTTCTAACCATTTCTAAATTTTCCAATGTACCAATTTATCTGAATTTGATACACCACCACCCCCTGGTGGAAATCTATAGAAAAGAATCCACGCGATTTAACTTGGGAACCTTAATACTGCAAGGGATGATTAAGGTCCTTTAGTACACTGGCAATGCACACCCGCTCTTTCCATCTTTCTCTCTCCCAGCACAACATTCTCTGCAAACAAAATCATATGCAATAGGGACAGTGGGAGGGAGACGCAAGAGGGAGGAGATATGGGGATGTATGTATATGTATAGCTGATTCACTTTGTTATAAAGCAGAAACTAACACACCATTGTAAAGCAGTTATACTCCAATAAAGATGTTAAAAAAAAAATCATATGCAAAAGCTCAACGAACAAAACAGCAAGAATGGACCTGTGCTGGGGGCTTTCTCTTTCCCATTCTCTTTGCCAGTTCCACATCTCCCCCCAGGATGTCTAAAATAGAACTTATCATCACTAAACATAAGCCATATCCTCCAAAAATTAAAATTACACATATTTCTTTTTTTTGACCGTCATGTATCTATTTTCATTCACCTTTTCAACGACAGCGGTACTTTTTTTTTTTTGGCCACACCACAAGGCATGGGGGACCTTAGTTCCCCAACCAGGGATCGAACCTGTGCTCCCTGCAGTGGAAGCGTGGAGTCTTAACCAATGAACCACCAGGGAAGTCCCGATAACTATAACATAAACACCATACACATTACATCTTATTAAGGCCTACTATTTAGGCCTATATTTAAATTAGAAATATTCAAACTTAGAAATTCTCCAGTCCTAGAAAATGTCAAATAAAACAGACTATTCTCATAAAAAAATAATTACATATATTTCTCCCAAGCTTCCTTACCTCAATGAATAGCATCTCCTTTACCATTCACTCAGCCAAAAACCCTCCAAAGAATTCACAATACACATGAACAGATTAAAGACCAAGTCAAGAATCCAGATTAGATTTATTAATTCAGCAATTCCCAAACTCATTTTATCATGAGATACATTTCCACTCCTCCCCTTTTAACGACTTGCAGAAAACTCTTTGTTTATATTTTATTCAGAGTGATTGTTCCATTTTAATTAGCAAATTAGCCCTTTGGCTGCACATACTATTCAATCTTCAAAAATGCTCAGGCAAAGTCAACCATCCAACAAACCAGCTCTCAATCATTTGTGGTAGTGGAAAGTACACCCCTCAGGTGATTGACCCCAGACCGCAATTGAGTTAATGCCACATCTGTAGGCAACATCATCCCTATGTTCTACCATCAGTACCAGCTGAGAGGAAGTAGAGGTTGCCACTAGCACTAGCAGGAATCATGCTTTGTCTTCCACTAAATGGAATAAGCCTGAATTGTATATCACTGTGTAATTTTAAAGGATTATGGTGTTCACTTGACTGCAACCTATAAGCGTCATGGGCAGCTCTGCAACCAACAGTGAGTTAAGTGTTTTCCATACATTATCTCCTCCTCTGGATTTATGAGCCAAAAAAATCCCTGCAACCATGTGAATCGGCATAGATCCTTGGACACAAGATCTAAAAGAAATCTTACTTTATAGCAAGTTTTTTTTAACAAAAATAGAGCTTTATGCCCTATGTCATTAGTACTAGACTTAAGTCTAGTACTAAGTTAGATTAGTACTAATCTTAAGTCTACTGATACATATTGCATCATTTCTAATTTTGAAAGCAAAGCCATGTCCAATTAAACTTTCATTCAATGGAAAAGTTATTTGAATCTCTTCTGGTACTTAAATTATATTTTGATTAATAGTTTCTGGGGCCATTTGCTGTCACTTCATGCCTACAGCTTTGATTTGGGAGCAGGGGTCCTGAGGGCTTGGGCACACTCGCTCACCAGCCTGGCGGCCTCCAGAGCAGTGCCCCAGTGCATGGCTATGCCCCCACTACCGTGGCCGTAGTGATGGACGACAGGCAGCCTCCGGCTGCCCTGGGCTAAGAGCTCTTTCTCCAGCCGCACACCTGGCCTGGTGGGCCTCAAGCCCACCTTCTCCCTTATGTCACAGGCTCCATGGAGAGAGGGCTCGAGGGCACAGCATCGGGAAAGAATCCCTTTGCTAATTTCTGCATCTGGGGACAGATTCCAGTCTCCTTTTTGCCTAGTTCCACCCAGGGTTACATTGGATATACCTGGGTAAATGTATGTCAGCCCACTCCCATCTCGGATAAAATGCTTCACCCAGGGAGCCTGCACTTTGAGCACTTGACCCCTCACTGGGAAAATCTTTGGGTCTCCTGCAAGCTGCCTGCTTCCAAGGCCTGAACAGTTGACCACAATGTCGAAGGACGGGTGAAGCTCCCACAGGTCTTCTATTCTTCGGGTGAGTATCAGACCCCCACTTCCTTTTAGCCTGGGGAGAACGAGAGACCATGAAGTGAGCCATAGCAGTTTCCTGCTCAACCCCTTACAGAA
Source organism: Aethalodelphis obliquidens (assembly GCF_003676395.1). Classification (NCBI taxonomy): domain Eukaryota; kingdom Metazoa; phylum Chordata; class Mammalia; order Artiodactyla; family Delphinidae; genus Aethalodelphis; species Aethalodelphis obliquidens. The sequence continues at coordinate 48,358,479 of NW_020837947.1, read as the reverse complement.
GTGATGGACAGGAACTCAGAAACAAAACTGAGGAGACCATCGAATGATCAAATACCTCCAGAGCTTCCAGGGCCCAAGCAGGCCAAATTCTAGCTGACTGCCTCACATCCTTGGAAACCAGGGATTCCTAAAGTTGAACCTAACTAAATAAATACCTATTTCAAAAACTCAAAGCAAACTACCTGCTTCATCCTTTTTATGTTTAATGGAGTTCCTAAATCATTCTAGATGCTAAATAAATACCAGGTTAACCTGGTATTTTAAAAACCCCAAGCACTTTTTGTTCATGCCATTTATTTAGCACTTAAATTTACTGCCTTGGGGGCTTCCCTGGTGGCGCAGTGGTTGAGAGTCCGCCTGCCGATGCAGGGGACGCGGGTTCGTGCCCCGGTCGGGGAGGATCCCACGTGCCGCGGAGCGGCTGGGCCCGTGAGCCATGGCCGCCGAGCCTGCGTGTCCGGAGCCTGTGCTCTGCAACGGGAGAGGCCACAACAGTGAGAGGCCCGTGAACCGAAAAAAAAAAAAAAAAAAAAAAAAAAATTTACTGCCTTGGACATTCTGTCTCATGTTGTTAATTAACTCTTGCATGTTCCGGTGTACTACTCTGTTCTCCCTAACCAGATGGTTGGGACAGGGCTCACATGCACTCCTCCTTATGTCTACCACAAGGATGCTAGCATAAGAGGAACACAAAATATTTGCAGCTGATGGACTAAATAACAGTTGTGGTTGCTAATGATTTTTTGGACCAAGTACATCAAGAATGAAAAGAAATGGTTTATCCAAGTTCTGTAATCTTATTTTTTAATAGTAGTAAAATATGCATAACACAAAATTCACCATTTTGACCATTTTTAAGTGTACAGTTCAATGGCATTAAGTTTAATACATTCACATTGTTTGCAACCACCATCATCATCCAACTCCAGAACTTTTTCACCTTGCAAAATGAAACCATGTACCTATTAAACAATAACTCCAGGTCCTATCATCTTATTCATAGGTCACTTGTAGGATATAGGAGACGTAATATGAGAAAAAGACTATTGGCGGCTCTCTACACCAGGCTGCAGGTTGAATGCCTGTGTGCAAGGTACTGCTTAGAGGCAAAGTGCCCTTCCTCAGGATTGACAAAGGAGTTGGGAGACAGAGTGTAAATACTTGGCAGAATGAAGCAAGTTCCAAATGAGAGGTGATGTACAATTGGAAAGCATGGGTTTAGGTCCCAGTTGCCTCACATTAGCTTAGCTTTGAGGTCTTGACCAATTCACCTCTTGTCTCTGGCCCTCAGTTTCCTCATCTGTGTTATGGGGATGACACCTCCCTTGCCTGTTTCAGAGATGGCTGTGAAGTTCAAATTCAAGTGAAATAATAGGCATGACAGTGCTTCACAAGATGTGAGCACAACAAATTCTAGGGGACTGATATCAATAAATTATAAATTTCTCAAGGGGAGAGACTACGTCTTATGCTTCTCACTACACCTATGACCCAGCTCAATGCCCAATACCTAGTGGACTTGACATGAGTGTTGGCCAATACTGAAGACAATATGAAATCCTAGTTTGGGTATATGATGATTAACTCTATGTTTTGGCTTGACTGGGCCATGGGGTACCCAGATATTTAGCCAAACATTCTTCTGGGGTTTCTGTGAGGGTATTTTTGAATGCAATGAACACATAAATTGGTAGACTGAGTAAAGTAGATTGCCCTCCTTCACGTGGGTCTCATCCAACTGGTTGAAGGCCTGAACAGAACAAAAAGGCTGACCTTCCTCCTGCCAGACTGCCTTCAAACTGGGATATCAGCTTTTTCCTGTCTTCAGACTCAGACTAAAACATTCGCTCTTCCTGGGTCTGAAGTTTGCCAGCCTTCAGACTGGAATTACAGCCTTGGCTCTCCTAGGTCTCCAGCTTGCCAACTCACCGTGCAGATCCTAGGACATGTCAGCCTCCATAACTGTGTAGACCAATTCCTTATATTAAGTCTCTTTATATATATATTTTTTTCTATTGGTCCTGTTTCTCTAGAGAACCCTAAAAGCTAGAGAGTGGCACCACATTGGCATCCTTGCTTCAAACCTGAAGCAGGGTACTTTATTAACAGCAATCAGAAAATTAACAATTTTTAGTCCATTTGTCTGAAGAAAAGGAGAAAAAGAAGAAAACTAACTGAAAATCTCAGTTGGCAAATAATGCTATGCATAGAGATTCAGGGGGAAAATCCACTGTTTATTCCTAGTGACACTTAATGTAGCTATACTTAAAATATCATAGTTAGAATTTTTAAAATGCATTTTAGGTTTACAAAGCAACTAAATCTCTCTCTCTCTCTCTGTCTCTCTCTGTCTCTCTCACCATATAATTTTTAACCTGATAATTTTAACCTCATCTGATGACCATACTGCTCACTCGTTCTGCTGCAATGCATGTTCTAATAAAATAAACTGCATTCTATTTCCCACTTCTCAGAAGATCCATCTCTGCCTTGTCCACTGCACGAACTTATTTTAATCGGTCTAAGCCCTGTTCAGTCACAGAGCAGCTTCTGTTCCCTTTGGGGAGGAGGTGTGGATGAGGCCTGGGGTTTCTATGGGCAGAGTGGTCCGGAGGGGAGCAGCCGTGCACCCTTAGTCAGTCCAGCAGGTGGGGTTCCCCTCTTCCACTGCCTTAGGGCAGCAATTGGAGCCCCAGTGGAAGCCCCCAAGGCCATTGCACCACAGCCAGCCTCCATCTATTCCCTACTAACCTCATTGCCATCCTCAGAAAAAATAGGACTTCCCTGGTGGTGCAGTGGTTAAAAATCTGCCTGCCAAAGCAGGGAACATGGGTTCGAGCCCAGGTCCAGGAAGATCCCACATGCTGCGGAGCAGCTAAGCCCATGCATCACAACTACTGAGCCTGTGCTCTAGAGCCTGCGAGCCACAACTACTGAAGACTGTGCGCCTACAGCCCGTGCTCTGCAGCAAGAGAAGCCACCGCAATGAGAAGCCCGCACACCACAACGAAAAGTAGCCCCCGCTCGCCGCAACTAGAGAAAGCCCAGGCGCAGCAACGAAGACCCAACACAGCCAAAAATAAATAAATAAATAAATTGAAAAAAAAAATAAACACCATCATTTTCCACTTTCCTGGCTGGTGCCCTCCTGCCTCATCCTTGTGTAACTAGGAAGAAAGTGGGGAGTTCATATTAGATCTGTGTCTAAGGCCAACTTTTGCCCATGGCTCCTCTGGTTAAGGGCCAGGGGCCAATGCTGGGAGTAGGAGGAACTCTCTAGGGGCCTGGAAAAGGAAGGCTGTGCTCTGGTGGGCACGGGGTGTGTTGGGCATGGGGGAGCAGGGGTCTACTGTGCACAGGAAGGGACCTTTTTGCAAGTTGGACATTTGTTAGGCAGGGATGACCTGTCACATGCCTGATGTACAATCCATATTTCTGTCCAACTGTCGAGGGAGTGGCATAGGCACTGCTGTGAGTCAGGCCAAGTAGGAGAACAGAAGCTATAGGAGACAAGAGTCTGGGACCCTGCAGGGAAAGTAACAGGGAGGACTCATTAGATGAGTGGGAAGGAAAGTGCAGGGAGAGAAGCTCAGTGTGGTTAGTGCTGTGCTCATTGCAGGGCCCTTATCAGGGCCACAGAATAAGGCGTGGCCTGCTGGAAAGAAGGCAACGCACCAACGTTACAGGGCCCCCAGCACCGAAATGGGGCACGCCGCTTTCTGAATGTCTCCCAAGGCAGGACCATCCTGCTCCAGCCGGGATGATTTATTTAGGTAGGATGCCTGGTGAAGAGACAGGCTCAGTTGACTTATTGCCTCTGTGATTCATTTCCTGGAAGGGCAAGTACAAAGCAGCAGAATATAACTCCACTGGCCAAAGATATAAAACATGATCTGCATGGCTGATTAACCCTCAGGGGGTTTTGTTTATTTGTTTGTTCTGGGTATTATTGGATTTTTTTTTTTTTGAGAAGCGGATGATTCCTTCTGTTCTTTGAAAAATGCTAACGATCTACTTTGTGGTTATAAACTTTTTTTTTCTTTCCTGGAAATTAATATTATTTCAGAAGGATAGAGCTCAAATTGAAGGCATTGTTATGCGGCTTGCTAAGGAAAATGCCTGTTTTTGAGTCAGAACGCTGCAGGCTGAACACTCACACTGTGTAGAAGGGGCGTAGGAGGCAACATAACAGACCCTGGGTGTGAGGAACAAGCAGGGATTGTATGGCTCCCCAGCTGGGTCATCCGAGGTGGAAAGTGGGTGGCAGCCTACAGAGGGAGCCCCAGGGGTCCCACGCTCTCACCACCATGCTGCCTGGCCTCCCACCTGGCCTGAAGTCCTTGCTCTGAGAGGGTTGCCTTGGGCTTAAAGGAGTCCCAGCCCTACAAAGCCTTCCTCAGAAGTAAAGGGAACGGGTGACCCTCTTCCTCCCCCACATTGGCCTTCTGGTCAGGTGCCAGGGCCTGAGGGAAGGGGGGCTGACCAATCTTACAGAGAGGAGGCCCCTGCATACTGTCTGTGCAGGCCCCTCACTGGGGGTTAAGAGGAAGCACGAAGTATCAGGGACCTAGGGGGGTACCAAAGCAGGAGGTGGGGCGGGGGTGGGACAGCTAGGAAGGGGGTCTCCTCGTGGCTTCCCTGCAACAGTGTGTACTGTGTGTACTGTCTGTCTGAGGCACACATGTCCCCACCCACTGTCATGGTGGACACGTATATCAAACAAATGGACCTAAAAAGTCCTCCCCGGGACTCTATGGGGACAAAAGCAGCCCCTCAGACCTCTTCTCCTTGACTCTGTCACCTAAAAACAGACAGGAAACAGCATGCTCCAAGGCACGACTCCAGCTGGCTGGTCATCAGGCCCGATGGTGTTGCACCCGGGAGGTGGCTCCCACTGGCACAAAGTACCACTCGCTCAGGGTTATTTTAAGTAAAGTAAAACGCTGACAGCAGGCTTCCAACTAATGAGAGAAAATCAAGACTTTTCCCAGGCCTTCATCCCACAATTAGAGATTAGGCTCGAAAATAAGGTTATTATGGAAATAAGGGGCCTGTTTTCTAGAAGGTGATACTTGAACACATTGTTCAGGTAATATATGTTCTCGTGTGAAACTGGCTGAGGGTGGCCCAAAATAAATATGTATATATTTACAACAGAGCTCTCCCACTTATGGCTTGCCTAATAATTTCCCCTTATCTGAATTTTATTAAGATATATGATACCCCAACTACATATCAATAGCATTAGCAATTCCAATGTTCTTTTTCCAGGCATTTTTATAATATAAAGACAAAAATGCAACACCACACAACATTGCCACTCAGAAAAGATGGTGATGCCCTGAAACTGGAATGTTGGCTGATGGGTAACTCCATCACACGATGGCTCAAATGTTCATTTATCAGCTGATATACAGTGGTTTAAATTTGGCATACGAACAGGGGTTTATGGGCCAGCGACAAGGCACAAAAGTGTAGGTTTTATGAAACTGGCACTTTAAGAAGAAAAAAGTCCCATATAAATTGCTAAGAGATAAAAGTGAAAAGAGCACTTATAAAGCTACAAAAATATATCATGGTGCTCCCAGCATGTGCCTAACAGACTTAGGTTCCTTCCTCTGCACTCCCAATCCACCTTCATAAATTTGTATTTAACCCTCATCACGTGTTACTGTAATTGTTAATTAACATGTATATCAATGTGCACACACATATATACACCATCATCCCCAAATACACTATGAATTCCTTAAGAAAATTGATCATATTTTATCCTTCATTTTTGACTAGCTTCTAGCACAGTGCTAGGTATACATAGAAGTTCAACAAAGAATTAGGGAATTAATTAATTATTCCAATTAATTATCCTATCTCCTACATCTGGGACCAAGCCATTGCTGCCACTGCTTACCTGAAGTCACTTTTCCAACATTTACCCAATAATTTGCATTGTTCCTATTCATCTACCAAATATACAGACTTGGGGATTGAAAGGGCCAAAGTTTCACAACCTTCAACATGCTTGCAATTTCAAGATGAAACTAAAGAGAGATTTATTGATGTGTCTTAAATAAAAATACCCTTGATGTGTTTCCTAACCAACTGGAAACAGAAAGTCCTGAAAACCAAGCCAAAAATGCAAGTTCATGAAATTTGGGGCTGAACTTGATAAGGAAGCAATTACCTAATTTAGATAAGCCCTCACTTTTAAAGTTCTTGCTCATAACAAAATAAAATAGTGGGGTTATTTTCTTTTTCACTAATGAGAAAAAAATTCAAAAATAACTTATAATAAGCCTAAGATTCTCGAAAGAACTAGAGTAAATCATATCATTTTACAGCTGGAAGCATATTCTCCAAACATCTCACTTTACGGATGAGCAAAGTAAGATACTGTTTCAACGAGGGGGTCTTACTGGTGCGGAGAGAAGGACCAAATCGTGCATCAAGGTGCACAGTGAAGCAGAAGATGGACGTGTTACTAACTTGGGTATGACTCACTCCTTGTGGCACAGTGTCTTCAGAATGTTGTACAAAGCCCTAGCCACTAATGAACAGCAAGACACAGTGCACAAGAGCTCTGAGGAGCCACAGAGAAGCTATGAAGTTATTTATGGGTGTGACAGACAAAGAAAGCAGCAAAGAGCCACTTCAACTGACCTTTTCTCCAACCACGGGAGGTAGACAGGGCCTTCACATTTGAGTGTAGTAAAAGCCTGACCGAACACATGTTGGGGGAATTTCTTCAGCTCATTCTCAGTCATCTTTCGAAATCCCAGCACCACATCAGCCCAGAATGGCACTTCCTCAGTAGGAATGCTCCGAAATATCTGCCAACTGAAAAACATAAAGTGGAAAAATTTCCTGAAGTTCTATGAAATTTCTAGTGAACTCCATGTTACATTCTCTAAAGCATTTTTAAAACACACTTCTTATACCCATACAGAGAAAGAAATTATTGTTCAATTCTCTCAGGTTCAGATAACTCAGTAGCTAAATTTAAAATGTTCATGGCGGGGGTGGGGGGTGCGGCATTGGAATAAGACATTTAAAAAGTTGTGTGCCTTTTAAAGATTGAATTTAACTCTCTTTTTCTAAAAAGCTCTTGCCCAGATTTTCTTTATTTACTTATGATGATGCATTTTTGAGGAAAGATTTTTCTGTTTTGCATAATGCTTTACATAAAGTGTAAGTAAACCATCAAAAGTTTAACGGTTGGCCTCAATTCTGAACAAAATATCTAAGTTAGAAGAAGCAACGGTGGTGGTGCAGGAGACAGGGCTGTGAATTATGAATTAAGTTGTAGATCATCACGTTACATTCTTGATAAGAGAAGCCAGGAGTTGTCAGGACAAGCCCTGTTATCGTTCAGTCATGGCTGGGGCTGATGAGGCTAGAAAGATATTAGTTGTTAACAAGAAGCTTATAACTTTGCTATCAATAGCTGCTAGGCACATGTTTGGATTTATAAGTATCGGGCTCTTTACATCAATAGGAATAAATGTTGCAAAGCATGCCTGCTCTAAAGTAGCAAGGGAAGTCATTTGAGTGCTATACATGGTTGCTAATGCTATGGTAATTAATGTACTGGAATTTATATCTCTAAGTAATTCATTCTATACGGTTCCTGTGGAAGGTATAAATGTTGTTTGCTGCAGGTCTCTACAACAGGCCCTCTTGCTGTCTCATGCTGCACACTCTCCCTGGGCTAGATTGTCCTCTTCCCTGTCTTCAACATCATACTATAGGCCAAACACTCAGAAGACTCTATCTCCTCTTCTCTCTCCTGAGCTCCAAAACCAGATCCAGACCCATGTTGCCTACTCTCTACTGGAGAAGTCTACCCCCATGTCTCAGACATTTACCCCATGCCCACTGCTCTTTCCCTCCCCCTTTCCCCATCCACCCAGGTGCTAACTCCAGAAACCAGAGAATCATCCTTGACCTTCTCTCCACTCTCACCCGCTACATGCCATCAATTATCAAGTCCCATCTAATCTCCTCATAAGCATTTCTCAAATCCATCTGTTCTCTATGCCCACTATCAACACCTAATCTATCCCACCATCATCTCTCTTTCCACAAATCTGTTCTCCACACTGCAGACAGAATGTTTTTGAAATGCAAATATGATCAGTTACTTCACTGTGTAAATCCCTCAATGGATTTCCATTACCTTAGGCGTTTTTCAGTCCCTCCAACACACCAGAGTCACCCTAGATTCAGGTCTATGCATGTACTATTGCTTCTACCTGAATGCTGCCTCCTCTGCCCTAGACCCTATCTCTGTCCCCTTCACCTCTACAGGGTCAGCAGACTAACCTACACTCATGTGGATGGTCTCCACTGAAACATCACTTTTTTTCTGAGTGGCTTCTCATAACTTACCAGAACAAGTTTATTCTCCAGATAAATGCTTCCATAGCACCCTGTACTCTTCCCTTGGTGACTCATGTCTCATACGTAACTCATTAGATTTAGGACATTCCCTACAGAACATAAGCTACATGAGGGCAGGACCATGTCTGTCTTTCCTAAAAAGTCACTCAACACATATTTATTGAGCATCTACTATATGCCAAGCAATATGTACTAAGTTGCTCATTTCTATTTCCCTAATTCCTAGAAGAGTACCTGATACTGGTGAATGCTGAGTAAATTGTTTTGAAGGAATAAGTAGATGAATAAAGTTTATACTTATGCCAAGGTGCATAGGACATTTGTGCCCTTATCTTCACTTGACTGATTCAAATGCTTTTTGGAAGCAAGTGGGATAAAAATCATTCATATGAGGAAAACAAATAACTCTGTTTTAGAATGGCTTAAAGTACATTCCTTTTAATATCCTCAATAGTGGCAAAGTCTTGCTCTTGAAAGGACATTTGAATTTTGGACACAACTGTTTCCAAAAATTACTGAGAGCTGATGTTTGTGAATTAGACTGGGTCGTGCTGGGTTTGGACAAAAACAAAGTGTGACCATAAATCAATGACAACGATGTTTCTATGTGGCTTATCAACTGGCTCTGGAGAGAGTTACAGTTTCAATCCATCTTCAGAAGGTAGAGAAGTAAAGCTGCTCCTTTGGGTAGGGACTTTGAGAAATTAGTGATATCAATAGCGTTTGGTGTTTGTGATGGTGAGGGAGAGCAAGAAGCGGAAGAGAGTAGAAATCTGCCTGATGCAGGTATGTTCACCAGCAGAAAATGTCAGCAGACAGCCTGAACTCAAAAGAGGAGACAGGACATTTTTTTTTTTAAACAGCACAAAAGATGCAGTGGTTTTGAGAACTTAGTAAAAGGCAGACATCCCTCTGTTCTTCAGAAGGCTGTAGGGCATAGTTGTGTTATCACATAGAATAACACAGACAATGTATGTGTTATGTCGTAACTTAAAAGTGACAGTATGGTTAGTGATTTCTGTTTGAGAAGATATAGAAAGGTATTGTCATATTTTAAGTGCCAGTTTCTGTTAGAAATGTTTAATATTCTAAACTCTTTTATTTAATTTTGCATTTCTTCGGAAATTGGATGTGAAAAATCAAATGAAGCTTGCTAACCATTTCAGAAATATTTTTTCCCAAATGGCACTTTAAAAGGTAACTTTAGTGACCTATAATAGTTGCTTTTTTGGAACACTTCATTCTCCATGGACACCAAATAAGAAAGATGTGCCTGTGCCTTGGGCCTCTGCACCCATTCCCATATCAATCACACCTGTTTGCTTTCCATCAGCCCCCCCCCATCAGCCCCATATAACCCAAACTCAGTGTTTACCTGCTATATATATTTTTAGCCATATTTGTAAATCACTGCATATTCCCTGAGGAAACTCAAAATAGCATTTGTGATGAGAAACTATAATGGTTGTTTATTGTTTAAAAGTCTAATGCTATAACTTGTCTTTCTTGAGTTCTTTGGAGTAAAGCCTAAAATGTTCTTCTAAATCCTCCTACATCTAGTTCAGCACTCTGCTCATAGCAGGTACTCAGTGATATTTTCTGTTGAACTCTAAAGTCTGTTAAGATCACTCTAAATTCTAAAATAACTTCAGATTTCCTCTCTTACCCAGACACCAGGAGAACACCAGCATCTTCAGCTTCTGCAGAATTGGCAATTGCAAACAGGTGATCAAAAGTCTCTTTAAACCACTGCTTCTGCTTGTGAATGGGTGTGTCTGTGATGGTGGAGAAAAGCAAAGCAGAACAGAAAGGAAAATAATGACAATGACTATCTTCAGAGAAGCTCCTTCCTACGAACTGGGAAAAACTAAAGAGGCAGGGAGGAACATTTAGATAAAGTACCGCATTGTGGCGGAGGATCAGTCAGCCACCAGAGTTTTGAATGTTGACACTTGCTGTCAGGGTCGGTTCATATAATTATTAATCAACAGAGGGGAAATCAACCGATGAGGGAAAAATCTAACATATGGGCCAGCTGGAAAGGGCGTATTGGCCTTTGGCACTAGGCATATTTCAGAGGTCCTTGAAAGGTCCATAACCAATCTGAGTCAAGTTAGCCAATCTGGCTGAGGCATCCAGCTGGCCACACAGTCGAGATGATAGGAGAAAGAACCCAGGGCCTCTTTCCTGAGGGCTGAAAACATGGCAGGAGATAAGGGGAGATCTGTGGGGCCCAGATCAACCAGGTCGAAGAACAGACTGAACGTCAGTGGGAAGCCAAGGTTCCTCACCCTTCTGATACAAGGAAACAAGGCCTGCATTGTGGAACTGAGCTCCCTACAGCCCCATCCACGGCTGCCATTACCTCCATTCCCCTCCATTCCATGGAATCATAGACCAGCTTGGAGTAGCATTCCTGGGGTCACCAGGGGTGTGCCGGGACCACACCTCTCTGTCAGAGTCCTGTGGAACAGTGCCCCCTATCTCCCAGGCATCCCTGCCTGTGTACAGGAGATTGGATCTGGACATAGCTCTGGAAGGGTTCCAGGCCTGCCAGGGAGAAAATACGGGTCAGGGTTCAAGCCCCAAAATAATAGTGTCCAGTGTAGGCACAGAGAGCAAGCATGACACAGAAGCACTGACAAATCCAACTGTGGATGAAGTATTTGGCCATCTGATCCCTGTGGGAAGGTCATGAGAAAGAGTCCAGGGTCAGGCCAGGGACTGGGGAACAGTAATCCTGAGGGGCTGCTATAGGGGGAGACACAGAGGAGATGGGGGAACTGAGCAGAGAGGATACTGGGTCAGCTTTGCTTGGAGAGATGTCCCTAGAGCTCACGGTAGAGACGAAAAGCCCCTGGAGGCATCCTGCTTCCAGGTGAATGGGGGCATTTCAGTAGCAGGTTTTAAAGCAATTCACTTGCTCAGGAGCCAGTAAATATTTCTTTAGTAGTGGATCTGTGCTGTTGTCTTTAAACATATGCCCGTGTGAACTCAACACTCCCCAAGTTGCAGACTGGGTCTACTGGTTTACAAATAAGGAGGAAATAAATAATAAACTGCAAAGAACTAAATTAGACCTCATATGGATTATACCCCAACAATCTAAGACAGTGTACGAGGCTGTATTGAAATGCACACCCCCGTTCCCACTCCAAACCTTAAAAAACAAAATAGCGACTGCTATTCACATACTGCAAAAGTCACCCCAAAAGAATAGACAATTCCAGTTCAACAGTGGGTAAAGCAAGCCTGGGACCTAATTCACGTTCAAGTGCTGGTAAAAGAAAACTGCAGCCAGATTAGCGGTAATAACAATAGCAAGTGCTGACATAGCACTTACTACGTCCAGGCACTGTTCTAAGTGCTTTACATGTATTAACTCATTTAATCCTCACAACAAACCTATGGGATAGTATAGTCCCCATATGGTATTGACATTTATGGGCACAGAAGATTTTCATCACTGGGGCTGGTCTGAAAGAAGCCCAGAGAGAAAACCAAAGTCTATCTAGCAGCACCAGAGAGAAAGACCCTGATCCAGGGGCCCCAATCACCCAGCCAAAGGGTGAGCTGGGCCTCAGGGGCCTGAATGAACTCTCAGGTGAGTCTCCTTATTTGAAGATGATTCCATGACTATCAGGCAGCCTTCTCACCATTCACCTGGGCCTGATGCATACAAGGGGATGCCTGGGAGATGGACACAAGGACTCTGGTCACAAGAAAGGTGTCCAGTGTGAACTAGCATTCTGCAAACACACCAGGCTCCTGTGCTTGTTTCCTGCAAGGCAGCTCCCAAGAGGTACACTAGCATCACGGGTGCTGACAAAGCCAGTTTCCTGGATTGCAATAGTGAGGCGACTGCCCTTCCCACTCTGGCAGAAAATGGGTTTATCCTCTGTTAGGTGAAGCAGGGGGTGTCTCTGGACTAGGAAAACACCAAGTGCAGGCAAAGGCAGGAATACCCTAGTGAAAACAAGAGTGTTAAGGAAACATGTGCAAACCACATGCTAAGACCTCAGACCTCTTCTCCCTCTCCTTCTAGAATGCTGCCAGCCAGGCCTTCACCCACCCTAGCCAGGGGACTGGAAGCCTCTTCTCTGGGAAACATGACTTGCCCAAGAAGAAAGACTTAAATATAATGACATCAGAGGTTCTCCAACCAAACAGCACTCCCATCTCACTCCAGTGAGCCTCAAGGCAACGAGCCCTACGCAAGGACCCAGAAACTCCCATCAGCTGTTTAGGATCCTGTTCTTAAAGGTCAACAGACAGGTAAAGATGGCCAGACCACATGGCCAAGGAAAACCTGTAACATGAAAAACGAGCACATCAAATAAAAAAACACAACTTGGAGACAACAGAAGCTATGCAGGGAGGAAAAACTTTTAAAACTATTACTAGTGTCTTCAGAAAGATAAGACATTGCAGCCACAGAACACAAATAGTATAACAAAGGGAAATTCAGAGAATAAAAATGATCTTTGGAATATTAAAAATGCTACGGTAGAAATAATAAATCCAACAGCAAGGCAAAAAGAAAAAATTGAGAAAATCTCCCAGAAAGTAAAATAGAAAGAGAAAAAGATAGAAATAGGAAGGGGAAAAAAATGAGCCAATGGGAGGACTCGTCCAGGAAGCCCAGCAAAACAGCAATTCTGGACAGAAAGGCAGAGACGGCAGGAGGGAGGAATCGGCAGTTGGGTAACTCAGAGATTGTATCTTGAACTGGAGACATGAGTTTCCAGATTAAATAGGGCAATTTTCAAAGTCCAGATTGCTGTTTTTTTGTAATAACATAATCATTTGACTGCTTAAACTATGTCCATGTATAACTTTGATACAAAAATAAAAACTAAAATTAAAGGGGAGAAAGGAGAGTGGAAATGAGGAAGTGAAGACACTGAGTATAAACTTCATTAGCTGCAAAGTGATTTTGTTTCCTATTTAATGCTATTTCCTCCTCTTCCCATTTCGTATGACGAATACAGAATGGAAAGGACGCATGAAAGTGTTTTTAAAAATCAATGCATTGGGACTTCCCTGGTGGTGCAGTGGTTAAGAATCCGCCTGCCAACGCAGGGGACACAGGTTCAAGCCCTGGTCTGGGAAGATCCCACATGCCACGGAGCAACTAAGCCCGTGCACCACAACTACTGAGACTGCACTCTAGAACCCTCGACCCACAACTACTGAGCCCATGTGCCACAACTACTGAGCCTGCACTCTAGAGCCCTCGACCCACAACTACTGAGCCCACGTGCTACAATTACTGAAGCCTGGGCACCTGGAGCCCGTGCTCTGCAACAAGAGAAGCCACCGCAATGAGAAGCCTGCACAATGCAACGAAGAGTAGCCCCCGCTGGTGGCAACTAGAGAAAGCCCACGCACAGCAACGAAGACCCAACGCAGCCAAAAATAAATAAATAAACTAATTAATTAATTTAAAAAAAAATCAATGCATTTTTAGTCCTGAATACATATTGACTGATTGTTTTTAAACTGGCTTAGAAGTGAGGATAATGTTAGTCCCATTACAAGTATTTTCTGACTTGATGGTCACTACTGGTATCAGTAGAAAGACTTCGAGTTACCAGTTACCAACTGTGGTAGCCATTGGTGCTGTTTACCAAATACTCTGGCTGTCTACCTTCTGGGAGCCTTATAGAATTGCACTTCCTGGCCTCCTTCTGAAGGGTGGGAGCATGTGACTAGCACTAGCCAATGAGCTGTCACCAGAAGTGATGAATGTTGCTTCCTGACCATGAACCTTTAATTGCTAAGGCAAGACCCCTCAGGGCTCTCAATCCCCACCTACAGGTACTGACCACATTCAAGGCTCTGGCTGCTTCATCAGCTTAGACCCCTGAGTGATGAACAGAACCCTTGCTGATGCTCAATCAACATACAGCATGAGCAAGAAATAAACCTTTGCTTTTTAAGCTGCTAAGATTTGAAGGTTCTTTCTGTCTTGCTGCATAACTGAGCCTTTCCTAACAGATGAACCAACAAGATGTCAAAAGTGCACATTACACTTACGTGAACATCCAGCTGTCTTTCTCAACAGAATTCCACCAACGTCATTCTATCTAACGTCCATCATATCTGACAGAGGAGCAGAAATCTCTTTCTCACCTGGATAAACAGGAGGAATAAGCATTCCGGCTGCCACATCACTCGTGGTCTCGGGAGTGAACTGCTCTGAAATGACTGTGATGGAGCATCGTGGGACTAGTTTGGAAATGCACACGGCAGTGGAGAGTCCCATCACACCAGCTCCCACAGTTGCAATCCGTACTGTACCCATGGGCCTGTGAGGAGGCACAGTGTGAGCTACAAACCTTGTTTCAAGAGTTATTCCGTCCAGTACAAAGCTTGGCCCTGAAGGTTCTTTCCTTAGGTCCACAGCCTCTCCAAATACGACCTTTCTTGCCGGCATTTCTCATGGGATAAAGAGAGCTCCCTGTAAGCCCTCTTTCCATTAAATGTCAGGGTACGGACAACAAGGTCTCCATGGAGTTTAGACATTAGTCCCAAACCTGGGACTAAGTTGCCTTTAGAACAAAGGACAGCTGAGTAAGTCTGCCCTTGGGGGTGGATTTCTACTCATTTCATTCCTAAACCCTTTTCCCTGTGGACACGGCCTAGGGAAGGTTGGTGAAATAAGCGAGGTGGACAAGAGCAGCAGAGCTGCTGCATCTGCTCCCAGAAACTTCCTGAGGAGCAGCCATGGAGAGGGCACGACCCAGACCCTGGGGCAATTTAGAACTCAGCTGTTACTGTTTACAAACCGCTTTTTAATTATAACGATGTGACACAAAGTCCGAACAACGGAACTCAGCATCTCTCCTGCTCTTCACTCTAACTGGAAACCCACTCCTCCCACAAAAACCTCTGTCCTGAAACCCCATCCTCTGAGAGCAGGCTTTCCAGGTAAGGAGCCTGGATTCCTTCGTGGACTCAAGTTCTGATTCCGTAACCTGGGGAGCTAGCCATGGTCTCCTCGCCTCCACTCCCTCATCTGTAAACCAGGCCGGGTGAATCCTTTATTAGATCCTGCGGGTGGTAAATAACAGAGATGCACTGAGGTTGTCTTGTAAAGGGGGCTTCTTCCGAGAGTGCATATGGAAATGCAGGAGACAGACATCCAGGGGTCTGGGCTGGGCATCCTGAGACCGGCACCCAGGGTGGAAACCAGAGGGTTGATGAGGGTTCAACACTCTCCCACCGCCTCACCTCTGAGCACCAGGAGTCCACTGAGCCCTCTCCACCGTCAGCTCCCGTGTCCCCCCAAGCTTCCCTGCTTATCTTTCCACTTCTGGTTCCAGCTAACTTCCCCTAATAGGTCTCAGGTGGAAACTCCAGAGAGAGAAAATGCAATTAGTCCAACTGGTCGTCACCAGCCCTATTACACGAAGCTCTAGCCCCAGCCCAGCTTGTTGGGCTGACAGAGCCTATAAATCTGCCCTTGGCACAGGTGCCCTTCCTTGTCCAGTCAGCAATAGCCAGGGCATCAGGTCATGTGGTACAAAACACGGCCACCTGCACGTAAAATTCATCTTTTCTCAGGAGGGAGTGGCGTGGTTCGCTCCACTGTGAGTACAGCAAAGGCAGTCAGCGCTCACTTCCATCTCTGAAGGTCTCTGGCACTGAGATGTTGTAAAGTCTTCCAAAGTGGTTTAGTGTGTGTTATTTCCATTTCTCAAGCAGTATACAGTTTCCTCAGCCATAATTTTATCTGACTGCTCCCCAGTGGGCTGGCTAGCTGAGAAGGAACAGGATTGCCAGGGCAGAGGGAAGAGAAGGGAAGGGTCCAGGGCAAGGAGCAGACCAGTGGATGGGGGGGCAAGCTTGAGGAGCGTAGTCCTGTGTGTGGCCCCTAGAGGTAGAAAGCAGACACCTATCCCCTTACCGGCTTTCCTATTTCACAAGGCCTCCCCTTCCCAGCAACCTTCTCAAAATAGCTTGAATAAATTAAGTTGAAAGGGAAAGTAACCTGTGGCTGAGAATATCCAGATACCAGGGAAGAGAAAAGTGACCCAGCAAAGGGGGTACATTCTGGTCCAGTGACCTGTGAATCTCTGTCACCTGATCCCCCTTAGACACACCCCCCAAACTTGTGGAGTAGGTCCAGAACCAGCCCTGAGCGGAAAGCAGGAGCATTCAAGTACCTGTCTCTGAAAAGGCAGCCTTGGAACCCACCGAAGGCTCTGGCACCAAAACTTGTTTTCCCAGTGAGTGGTTGGTCTAGTGCCCTAAGAGACAGAAGAAGCAAAACTGCTTCCCATTGGCGGATTTATTAAGGACATTCCCTCTAATCTTAATCTCCATTGGCCCACACGCCTCTGTCTCTGTCACTTATTACCCTGGAGAAAGGAGCGACTGACCTCATCTCGTCCGTGGAGCTGCAGCTCTGCTGATCCCCTGGAAGCCGGTCCGTGCTTGGCAGCCCTCGCTTCTCTTCCTGGTTTACAAACCCTCTGTCTTGCCACAAATCTGGGATTTCTCCAACTGATTTGTAAGCGTGGTAAATAAGGGGTGAACCTGTCCAACTTCCAGCATGTTCCATCCAGAAGCAGACGCATTTTCCTCATTTGGCTGCCCCGAGTTAGCGGCCCTCTCCTGGTGCCTGGCTCTGCTGAGTCAGCTGATGGGGGTGGGAGTGGGGTTGGGTGAGGGCAGAATAATGTTGTTGATCACTAAGATGATGACCTGATTTCAGCTGGAAAAAATGATTCAGGAATTAATCTAGGATAAGAATCAAATGATTCTTTAGCCCACATATTCAAATATTTGCCAAGTGTCCACTGTGTGGTAGACACTTTACAGTCAGTGAGTCTGTTTATAGGGAAGCAGTTTGAAGTATCAGAATAATGATAATAATATTGTAACTAATATGTATTTAACATGAACCCTGTGCCAGACACATTCATGATACCATGTAACACAATCACCCTATGAGGTAGGTACTGTTATTATTATTCCCACTCTACAGATGAGCAAATTGAGGCTCCAGAAGACTAAGGACAGGCCCAAAGTCTCTTCAGTGGCAAAGCTTCATCTGAGTGTTAGATTCCAAGGCTCAAAGTCTTAACTAAAGCACGTACTTTGGTGTCAGGAGACCTGTCTGTTTTACTTTGAACAAGTCACCTTGCTTCTGAGTTTCAGTTTCCCCATTTGAAAATTGGAAATGAACTAATTTTGTGAGCACCTGCTGAATGAAGATGTGTAAAATTCCTTCTACAAATAACAAATGCTGGAGAGGGTGTGGAAAAAGAAGAACGCTTTTACACTGTTGGTGGGAATGTAAACTGGTACAGCCACTACGGAGAACGGTATGGAGGTTCCTCAGAAAACTAAAAATAGAATTACCATATGATTCAGCAATCCCACTCCTGGGCATATACCCAGACAAAACTATAATTTGAAAAGATGCATGCACCCCCATGTTCATAGCAGCACTATTTACAATAGCCAGGTCATGGAAGCAACCTAAATGCCCATCGACAGATGAATGGATAAAGATGTGGTATATATACACAATGAAATATTACTCAGCCATAAAAAAGAATGAAATAGCACCATTTGCAGCAACATGGATGGTCCTAGAGATTATCATACTAAGCGAAGTAAGTCAGAAAGAGAAAGACAAATACCATATGATACCACTTATATGTGGAACCTAAAATGTGACACAAATGAACTTATCTAAGAAACAGAAATAGACTCACAGACATAGAGAACAGACTTGTGGTTGCCAAGGTGCTGAAGTACAGGAGTTGATGTGATCTCCCTGAGACTGCAGGCGAGCTCAGCTTCACACTCCTCTCCAACAATTTTTCAGGAACTTTTTACTTTGGGCTCTGGAGGTCCCCAGAGCCTCACCTGTGCAGTGTGTTGGGGTCCTCCCTGCCCACCAGCCCCTCCTGCTCTGCTCTCCGTGGGCGTCAATGGCTCGAGACATGTTAGCCTTGCTGGTGTGTTAGTTTGCCAGTACATCAAGGGCCTCAAGCCAATGGAACTTGAATAGCCTCTTCAGAGGTTATTGAGGAAGCAAGGCTCATGGGACCAGGGATTCAGCAGTGTATGGCTGCAGGTTGGGGCAGGGAAGCATGGGAGGGGTGAGTTCAGGGAGATTCGAGTCTGTGATACATTGGCTTAACTCCGACTTGGGACACAAAAGTAGAGCAGAGTCTATAATTGAACACTTTCTTCCTTATAAAATAGGACTTTTAAGACTTACCTGTACAGGGACTTCCCTGGTGGTCCAGTGGTTAAGAATCCACCTTCCAATGCAGGGGACGCAGGTTTGATCCCTGGTCAGGGAACTAAGATCCCACATGCCACGGGGCAACTAAGCTCACGCACCACAACTACTGAGCCTGCATGCTCTGGAGCCCGCACACCTCAACCATAGATCCCACATGCCACAACTAAGACCCTACACAGCCTAATAAATAAATAAATATTAAAAAAAAAAAGACTTACCTGTACATCCAAGAAAATCTCTAACGTTTGGTCCCTGATGGGGTAGGTGGGCACAGGGAGAGGCAGGGAATGAATGAAGAAGATGAAGTTACTTAGGGAACAAGAAGCTGTCAGTATATACTGGTACAGTGTGGGCTTCAGAGATAAAATGAGCAGCCATTACTGACCCTTGGCAAATTCAGATAAGACATGAACACCCACAACTCCCAGACACTCTGTTGGGGGGAGATACCACAGACTGGTTTCCATAGAATTCACAATCTTAAATAAGAAAATATTCCTCTTCACCACCACAAGAATTTATGTACCCCCTTCGCATAATGCCATTTTACAGAATGAACCCTTTGTATTGAGTATGTGGTAAGTATTTGATAGGAGCGATCAAAAGGGGACAGGTCAGCCCCTCAGAACTGACTGTTCAATTGAATATGTTCGGAGAGTATATTTTTAATATGAACTTATACCTAACAACATAGCTATTAACAGAGATTCAGGGGGTGGGGGGAGGAGGACAGATTCAGCTTTTATGGGATCTGAAGTTATACAGGTTTAAGCCCTCTTTTGTGTGTGTGTGTATATATATATATATATATATACACAAAATCATGAAAGAACAAAATGTCTGTAACCACTTTGATGTCATCTGACAGAGGGGAAATCTTACAGAAGGAAAACAGAGTGGAAAGAGGTAGTGGTCTTAACTGATTGCAGTGAATAGATCTTACTTTTGCAAATTTTTTTTACAAAATTTACCAAGATTTATAACCAAATAAACCAATTGCTAAGGTCTTTCTCAAGAGCCCGTGCAAGTGAGGGAAGTGAGTCTGAAGTTTGTGCCTCATTAGCTTCACAGTAAGTCTTCCCTGCAGCTATTATGGGCCCAAACTATCACCAGAACAATCTAAATTGCAGAGTCCTCAAGGGAGAAACATATGTTGTAGGACACAATCAAATCGGACAGGGACAGCATGATGGGCTCCAAATGCCAGCTGGCCAAGACCAAGGCTGGACAGGACGGCTGCCATACTCTCCTTGACTGCATGGTGGAATCGTATAAAGTACATGGAGAAACAGCATAGTACAGTATCTGGGTTGTGCAGGGTGGCACTAAATGATGTAGATATAGTATCTCATCTTTTCAGTCCTGTGAGCGACATTTTATTATGATCCTGAATTTTCAAATGAGAAGACTGAGGTAAAGAGAGGTTGATTTGCCCAAGTGAGAAGGCTGATAGCCAGGTTTTTTGTTTGTTTGTTTTAATCCACGTGCTTCCACTGCCCCTCACACTTCATTGCCTGTTGAGGTCAAGTTGATGTATGGTCCACAGTTAAACAGAACTGGTAACAAGGTCATCTGCCTGAAGTTTACCTACTTGTATGTGGGTTGTTTTCTGAGCTTTCCAATGTGGTGGTAAAGTACTCCTTGAAATGTTTACAACCAGAGACGGGTTTGATATGCTACGTATGACTAGCTTCCAACTATTATAGATATACAACATCACTGTTTTTCAAGTATAAAATCGGAAAGCTGTGCATACTAAGAAATGCTAGAGGAACAAAGTATGTTTGGCTTCCTGTATGACATATCTGTGAATTGTTATGCTGTAAAGCCCAATTTTTCTCCCAATAAAGTGGGTTTTTTTTTTCCTTTTGAGTTAAAAACACTTTTTTAAAAATTTTTTTTAATTTTTAAAAATTTTTTTAAACACACTCTTTATCAAGGTTGCTGGATATAGGAGCAACATAGAAAAATCAAGCACCCTCCTTTATGCCCAAAATAAACAGTAGAAAATATATTAGAAACTTAACATCTCTAATTGTAATAAAAATAGTTACCTAGGAAAAATACAAGAAATGTGCATGATTTATGGAGAAAATTATACTTCATTGAAAGACATTAAAGATGATCCAAGTAAATGTAGAGATAAACCACAATAATGGCTAAAAGGAGGAGACCTTCAAGATGGCGGAAGAGTAAGACGCGGAGATCACCTTCCTCCCCACAAATACATCAGAAATACATCTACATGTGGAACAACTCCTACAGAACACCTACTGAACGCTGGCAAAAGACCTCAGACCTCCCAACAGGCAAGAAACTCCCCACGTACCTGGGTAGGGCAAAAGAAAAAACAGGGGCAAAAGAAAAAACAGAGACAAAAGACTAGGGATGAGACCTGCACCAGTGGGAGGGAGCCATGAAGGATGAAGTTTCCACACACTAGGAAGCCCCTTCGCGGGCGGAGACTGCGGGTGGCGGAGGGGGGAAGCTTCGGAGCCGCGGAGAAGAGCACAACAACGGCGGTGCAGAGGGCAAAGCGGGGAGATTCCCGCACAGAGGATCGGTGCCGACCGGCACTCACCAGCCTGAGAGGCTTCTCTGCCCACCCGCCGCGGCGGGCGGGAGCTGAGAGCTGAGGCTCGGGCTTCGGAGGTCGGATCCCAGGGAGAGGACTGGGGTTGGCAGCGTGAACACAGCCTGAATGGGGCTAGTGCACCACGGCTAGCCGGGAGGGAGTCTGGGAAAAAGTCTGGACCTGCCTAAGAGGCATGAGACCATTGTTTCAGAGTGCGCGAGGAGAGGGGACTGAACCGCCTAAACGAGCTCCAGAGACGGGCACGAGCCGCGGCTATCAGTGTGGACACCAGAGACGGGCATGAAACTCTAAAGCTGCTGCTGCAGCCACCAAGAAGCCTGTGTGCGAGCACAGGTCACTCTCCACATCTCCCTTCTGGGATCCTGTGGAGTCCGGCACTGCCAGGGTCCTGTGATCCAGGGACAACTTCCCCGGGAAAACACAGGGCGCGCCTCAAGCTGTTGAAATGTCACGCCGGCCTCTGCCGCTGCACGCTCGCCCCGCATTCCGTACCCCTCCCTCCCCGCGGCCAGAGCTCCCGAATCAGCGGCTCCTTTAACCCCATCCTGTCCGGACGGGAACAGAAGCCCTCAGGCGACCTACACGCAGAGGCGGGACCAAATCCAAAGCTGAGCCCCCGTGAGCTGTGAGAACAAAGAAGAGAAAGGGAAATCTATCCCAGCAGCCTCAGGAGCAGCGGATTAAATCTCCACAGTCAACTTGATGTACCCTGCATCTGTGGAATACCTGAATAGACAACAAATCATCCCAAATTGAGGCAGTAGGCTTTGGAAGCAACGATATATATAATTTTTTTTTCCTTTTCCTCTTTCTGTGAGTGTGTATGTGTATGCTTCTGTGTGTGATTTTGTCTGTATAGCTTTGCTTTTACCATTTGTCCTAGGGTTCTGTCTGTCCTTTTTTTTTTTTCTTTTTTAGTATAGTTTTTAGCACTTGTTATCATTGCTGGATTTGTTTTCTCTTTCTTTCTTCCTTCCTTCCTCCCTTTCTTCCTTCCTTCCTTTCTTTTTTTCCTTCTTTCTTACTTTCTCCCTTTTATTCTGAGCCGTGTGGATGACAGGGTCTTGGTTCTCCGGCTGGGTGTTAGGCCTGTGCCTCTGAGGTGGGAGAGCCAAATTCAAGACATTGGTCCACCAGAGACCTCCCAGCTCCAACTAATATCAAACAGTGAATATCACCCAGAGATCTCCATCTCAACACCAAGACCCAGCTCCACTCCATGACCAGCAACCTACAGTGCTGGACACCCTATGCCAAACAACTAGCAAGACAGGAACACAACACCACCCATTAACAGAGAGGCTGCCTAAAATCATAATAAGGCCACAGACACCCCAAAACACACCACCGGATGTGGACCTGCCCACCAGAGAGACAAGATCCAGCCTCATCCACCAGAACACAGGCACTAGTCTCCTCCGCCAGGAAGCCTACACAACCCACTGAACCAACCTTAGCCACTGGGGGCAGACACCAAAAACAACAGGAACTACAAACCTGCAGACTGAGAAAAGGAGACCCCAAAAGTTAAGCAAAATGAGAAGACAGAAAAACACACAGCAGATGAAGGAGCAAGGTAAAAACCCACCAGACCAAACAAATGAAGAGGAAATAGGCAGTCTACCTGAAAAAGAATTCAGACTAATTATAGTAAAGATGATCCAAAATCTTGGAAATAGAATGGAGAAAATACAAGAAACGTTTAACAAGGACCTAGAAGAACTAAAGAGCAAATAAACAATGATGAACAACACAATAACTGAAATTAAAAATTCTCTAGAAGAAATCAATAGCAGAATAACTGAGGCAGAAGAGTGGATAAGTGACCTGGAAGATAAAATAGTAGAAATAACTACTGAAGAGCAGAATAAAGAAAAAAGAATGAAAAGAATTGAGGACAGTCTCAAAGACCTCTGGGACAACATTAACTGCACCAACATTCGAATTATAGGGGTCCCAGAAGAAGAAAAGAAAAAGAAAGGGACTGAGAAAATATTTGAAGAGATTATAGTTGAAAACTTCCCTAGAATGGGAAAGGAAATAGATAGTCAAGTCCAGGAAGCACAGAGAGTCCCATACAGGATAAATCCAAGGGGAAACATGCCAAGACACATATTAATCGAACTATCAAAAATTAAATACCAAGAAAAATTATTAAAAGCAGCAAGGAAAAAACAACAAATAACATATAAGAGAATCCCCATAAGGTTAACAGCTGATCTTTCAGTGAAACTCTGCAAGCCAGAAGGGAGTGGCAGGACATATTTAGAATGATGAAAAGGAAAAACCTACAACCAAGATTACTCTACCCAGCAAGGATCTCATTCAGATTCGATGGAGAAATTAAAACCTTTACAGATAAGCAAAAGCTAAGAGAATTCAGCACCACCAAACCAGCTTTACAACAAATGCTAAAGGAACTTCTCTAGGCAGGAAAAACAAGAAAAGGAAAAGACCTACAATAACAAACCCAAAACAATTAACAAAATGGTAATAGGAACATACATATCAATATTTACCTTAAATGTAAATGGATTAAATGCTCCAACCAAAAGACATAGACTGGCTGAATGGATACAAAAATAAGACCCATATATATGCTGTCTACAAGAGACCCACTTCAGACCTAGGGATACATAGAGACTGAAAGTGAGGGGATGGAAAAAGATATTCCATGCAAATGGAAATCAAAAGAAAGCTGGAGTAGCAATTCTCATATCAGACAAAATAGACTTTAAAATAAAGACTATTACAAGAGACAAAGAAGACACTACATAATGATCAAGGGATCAATCCAAGCAGAAGATACAATAATTGTAAATATTTATGGACCCCACATAGGAGCACCTCAATATATAAGGCAAACACTAACAGCCATAAAAGGGGAAATTGACAGTAACACAATCATAGTAGGGGACATTAACACCCCCCACGTTCACCAATGGACAGATCATCCAAAATGAAAATAAATAAGGAAACACAAGCTTTAAATGATACATTAAACAAGATGCACTTAATTGATATTTATAGGACATTCCATCCAAAAACAACAGAATATACTTTCTTCTCAAGTGCTCATGGAACATTATCCAGGATAGATCATATCTTGGGTCACAAATCAAGACCCAAGCAATGCTTTTTAGCCAAGCAATGCTTTTTAAACAACAGTGTCTCTACGATTGTCTTAATCTTTTACTTGCCTCTGCAGATAACACTATCGCTTCATCAATTCTAATGTACTGGACATAAGACATATCCAACAGCTAAATTTCAAGAGCAAAGGAAAAAATAATGAACTTCTGATGAAACCCAAGTGAAGAAAATACCCAAAACCTATGGGAAACTTATGTAGAATGCAAACTCCTCTAACAGATAAGGTTATGCCATAATTTTGCAGCTGAAATGTTCAGAATCTTAATCTATTTTTGCGAGATAAAAGTGAAGTTGAGGGCTTCCCTGGTGGCGCAGTGGCTGAGTCCGCCTGCCGATGCAGGGCACACGGGTTCGTGCCCCGATCCGGGAAGATCCCACATGCCGCGGAGCGGCTGGGCCCGTGAGCCATGGCCACTGAGCCTGCGCGTCCGGAGCCTGTGCTCCGCAACGGGAGACGCCACAACAGTGAGAGGCCCGCGTACCGCAAAAAAAAAAAGGGAAGTTGAGGAAACAAAGTTTATTACTTTACAAAAGTAAAATCTTTACAAAAGTAAATCTTTCTATAAATTATGTTTAAAAGGCAAGAATACTTAAAACATTTTTTTAATATTGGGAACAGATCCAGATGTCAATTTCCTAGATGATCTACAAACTTAAAATATTTGCGGATTTCCCTGGTGGTGCGGTGATTAAGAATCCGCCTGCGAATGCAGGGGATACGGGTTCAAGCCCTGGTCCGGGAAGATCCCACATTCCTCAGAGCAACTAAGCCAGTGCACCACAACTACCGATCCTGCACTCTAGAGCCTGCGAGCCACAACAACTGAAGCCCATGTGCCTAGAACCCGTGCTCTGCAACAAGAGAAGCCACTGCAATAACAAGTTTGCACAAAACAAAGAGTAGTCCCCTGCTTGCTGCAACTAAAGAAAGCCTGCGCAGCAATGAAGACCCAACACAGACATAAATAAATAAATAAAAATCAAGTTCCCTTTTTTTTAAAAAAAAAAGTTTGCAATACACTAAAATGCCACAGCTTCTATGTACAGGGAATGAGACTTATGGAGAAAATTTGGTAAATTTAGGAAAAATCAGACTGTCAGGCTAGAAAACTCACTCCTGGCCCCTAGCAGATGTGTGTCCCTTAACTGGGCCAAACACAAGCACATGTGTCTGCATATTCAAGCCCTCTTCCTTCAGGGTGCTGGAAAGCAAGATATCTTTTTGTGTAGCTATAATTTTTATGGTTAGACAAGTGTTTTTTGATGGGGCATTTCTGAATGACTTGAAAACTTGAATTTAGAGCTATGATTCTCCTAAGAGAGGAAGGATTATCAGAAATAGAATCTTCGAGCGGCTTTGTCAAAAGAAACACACTTTCACATGCCCCCTCCTCTTCCCAGTCGACAGTCCCGGTGTTGGGGGGAGGGGATCCTGATACTGAAGGGAGTGTGTAGCAGTCCCTCAGGGCTGCAAGAATCAGTGACACAGAAGAACAAATACGAAAAATATTTTGTGGCAATAAGAAAGCAGTGTAAAAAAAATGCGAATTCTCATCTTGCTTTTTATTTCTTCTACTTTTACCAAACCATTGTTTCAAAACTTTCTTACAAAATTAAAAAAAGAAAGACACATACACGTGACATGCAGGAGATGAGAATAATGTTCCTCTAATACAAAAGCATTAAACAATATTTCAGGTGCTACACAGCACGTCTGGCACATTTATTTATTAAGACTGGAATCCTCAGAGTTAACCACTGCAATATTTTCTAACGCAGTATTATCGGTTGTGGAAAGTAATTTGCCTGAACTGCTCTCTTTTTCAGTCTCCTCCCAAGTAGTTGTCAGAGGCTTCCCGAGGGTTTCTGGAAGCATGAACGTTAGCACTCCACTCACGAAGGCTGAAGTCCCAACAAGCAACTAGAAGGAATTAAAAAAAGAATAAGTGACACATCGAGAAAGAAGGGTATCCTTCAGAGAATAGTCATTTCTGAACCTTTTTCAGAGGGCAACAGAATTGAATTTGACCTAACAGTTGTCATTTATTCCTTAGTGAGACCTTTTGGTTACTTATGCTGGTCCAGGGGTTCTTTAATTTGTTGACTAGGCTTAAACTGATCACTCATTAACCACCTACTAAATAAATCCCAGTTACTACCTGCATTATTACTCATGTAGGCACTGTCCTAGGAGCTACACAGGGGAAAAAAAGTCCCTGCCCTGTCTTCCCAGACTCCAGAGTCTCATGGGGAAACCCAGAGTCTTGGATTTGGACTTGACGGCCAGGGACTGTCTTAGTCAACCCTGCCCCGGCCCCCAAAATTGACATGCTATCAGCATCCAATAAATGGTGGGGAATGAATGAATGCATGTATGCACAAATGAATGTTTCAATGAACCAAAACCTACAGAATTTAGGGGGAAACAAAACAGAGGCAATGGAAACTAGCTGCTACTGTGGGGGAGGGGTGGGTCCAAGTGATTTCCTGTAAAAATTCAGTATTTCTTAACTTTCCAGGTTTTGACACATAAAAGGCAACCTTTTAGACTAGCACCAAGGTGTTTGCTTTTAAAAATGCAAATCACATTAAAAACTAAAGTCTGCACATCTATTCTCTGTTGATCACTGTGTAGATTTTGGGTGGATTTTAGAACTAAATCTCTTTATGGTCTGTAAAAACTTTGTCCTTATATAATTTAAACCCCTTTAGCAAAAAATACTGCCCGGGAAGACCCCATAAAAATAAATGAAGGCACGGTTTTTCTGATAAATCGGCATACTTATGCTTTTACAGCCTCTGAGACACAGTGCAACTGTGACGCACTGTGAGGCCACATCACTAACAGACGTGACCCGGGAAGACGGTTCCTTACTTTGTTTGCAGAATGCTGACAACCTAAATCTAGAAATACATGAGTAAGCCTAGAAGCAGTAACAAATCTAAAGTGACATTGCAAAGGACGTAGAAACCCCAGAAGAGCCCTCTGCCAGGGTGTGAAAAACACTGAATAAGTCTAAACAAGAAATAGAATCAAATGGAATATCCAAGACAAGACTGGATTTTCCTTTTTAACTTGGTGGTAAGAATAGTCAGGCACTGAACAAACTCAGAACCCTCCATCTCCTCTCTCACTCTCAGAAGAAGACCTGGTCTCCCACGGCCCTTGGCCAGCTCCCCCAACCCCACAACAAGCATCCCAAAAACCTCCCCCTCCCCCAACCCCCTCCCCCCCCCCCCCCCCCCCCCCCCCCCTCCTCTCCCCCCACCCCCCGCCCCTGCCTCCGGCAAGGAGGAGCCTTTGTCACCTCTCACCTCCTCCTGTGGGTGGGAGGTGGAAGGGTGCCGGTGGGGTGGGGTCTTCCTCCATCAGTAGACCTCCCTTCTTACCCGCTGATTCGTTTTTTTGGAATGCATCAATTGGATCTAACTTTTTAAAAGATCTGTATTGGAGTATAGTTGACTTACAATGTTGTGTTGGTTTCTGCTGCACAGCAAAGTGGATCAGTTATACCTATACATATATCCCCTCTTTTTTAGATTCTTTTCCCATATGGGTCATTACAGAGTATTGAGAAGAGTTCCCTGTGCTATACAATAGGTCCTTATTGATTATCTACTTTATATATAGTAGTCTCTATATGTCAATCCCAATTCTCACTGATGTTTGATCCTTTCCTTTCCACTGGCTAGCTTCCCTCGGTAAAAATAGATGTTCTTGAGCCTCTTATAATTTCTGCACCCACTCTGCCCAGGAACTTGTATTTGCGACCTGTATGACCCTGGGCAAGTGACTTAACTTTCCTGCTCCTCAGTTTCCTTATCTGTAAAATGGAAATAATACTACTACCTGCCCCCAAAGGACTGTTGGAAGGATAAAATTAAGTAACACATTTAGGGCACTCAAAACAGGGACTGACTTATGTTAAGGAGTCAATAAATGGTAGCTATCATTACTACTCTCGAGTCTTTTGAAACAAGCAAAAGAGGCCCTCTGCCTCAGCCCACACCCACTGCAGCCCCCAGCCCATCCTCTCCACAGCGCTCACTGCTTCTCCTTCCATCCTGCTCCCCACAGCATGGCCCACTCCCACCACCCACAGAAGCTGCTCTTCCCAGGCCACAGATTCCTAGCTGCCAAACCTGATGCACGTTTTCCTGTTCTGCTCTTTCTTAGCCGCTGTCCTGTCCTGCCTTCCTCACTTGCCCTCCTCCTTTGGGGTTCTGGTCACCTCCCTGTCTCCCCGGCTGCTGCATCTCAGCCTCTGCCCTGGACCCCTCTTCCCATCAGGCTTTAAATGCCACCGTTCCCAGGGTTCTGCTCTTCAGTCTCCCTCACCTCTTCATAAGCTGACTCCCAAATCTGTACCTCCCATGGGGGTGTCCCCTGAGCTCCAGACCTGCCTCCTGGATGCCTCCCCCAGCCTCCGCCGTCAAGCAGGTACCTCACATTCATCACCCACAGTTCAAGTGCACTGTCCTTCCCCACCTCAACCTTGTTCCCCCTCTGGGTTCCCTCCAGCCCTGAGAACAACCTTCCCGTCCTTCCAGCTGCCCCCCTCCACCATATGCAAACTCATCATGGGTCCTGTGGATACAACTTTCCCATCCTGTCCTCTCCAACCCACCTTTAGGTCTGAATGTTCTTCTGTTCTGCTCTCCTTTGAGATTCTGCCCATCCTTTCACCCATATCTCCTGGCTCCCTCAACCCACCCTGGGTGTTAGCAGTAATGCTTGCACCCAAACTCAAACTGGTCAAGTTCCTTTTCCCTCTAAGTTTTTGCCTTCCTGTTTCCTCGGCATGGAACTCCCTTCTCTCCCCCTCCACCTTGCTGACTCTCACTGGCTCCTCCAGACACAGATTAAAGCTCCCTCCTCTGGGAAACCTCCCCTCTGGCCCTAGCCTCGGTTGGTAGCCCTCGCCTACCACCCCATAACCCCAGCATTTCCCTACCACAGCCCTCTTCTCTGGGGCTTCTGCCTTCTGCACCAGACTGGACATCTCTCAGGACAAACGCTGTTTCTTTCATCTCTGCTGCTTATCACCTAGCAGGGAGGCTAATTCAAAATCAACACTCAACCTTTGCCAAATGAGTTCATGAATACAAACAGGATATGAATTAGGTGTCCACTTTTTTTCCTTAGATTACTAAAAAAATGATGGTTGATAATAAAAGCAACAGAAGGAGTGATTTTCATGTGCTTCTTTTTGAAAGAGAAAATATAAGCTTATCTTCTAGATTACCATTTCTATTCCTCAAAATGAAAATACTGGCTCCGTAGGCAGTTTGACACCCATAAATAAGCTTAATGAGAAATTTAATAATTTATCTTTTTACTCATTAAAAATAACAAGTAACATCTACTACGTCCAAAGGAAGTAACTTCACAGAATAATTTTGCAAATATACACAAGACCCTGCTGACAGAGGTTGTCCTGGGGAAGGGGGGACCAGGGTCAGGGTGGAGGAAAAACTTATTTCTCTGTATCCCTTTTAGGACTGTTTGTTTATTTGTTTGACCTATGCAAAAAGCATGGTATTTGGGTTTGAACCCAAGTTCTGTCACTTAAATAGGGATAACAAAAACAGTACCTGCATTCTGTGAAGACTACTTCTTGTAAAGCACTTAAAATAGAGCTTGTGGGCTTCCCTGGTGACGCAGTGGTTGAGAGTCCGCCTGCCCATGCAGGAGACGCGGGTTCGTGCCCCGGTCCGGGAAGATCCCACATGCCGCGGAGCGGCTGGGACCGTGAGCCATGGCCGCTGAGCCTGCGTGTCTGGAGCCTGTGCTCCGCAACGGGAGAGGCCACAACAGTGAGAGGCCCGCATACCGCAAAAAACAAACAAATAGAGCTTGTTACATAACAAGCAGTATTTAAGTACCTGTTAAATAAAATTTAAAAACCCCTTTTAACTCTGTAGTCCATAATGAACCGTTATGGATGTCCTTTAAAAAAAAAATCTTTATTTGGTTTTAGTGATTTTATAGCAGTTTGCTTTTATAGATTTGTCTATCTTCTTCTGTGTGCCTTAGCTTATTTTTAAAAACATCTTTTCCATTTTTATCTTTTATTTATTTAACAAAGAACATAAAGTGCTAGCACAAAGGAGATGCTTCTGGAAAAGTCCGTGACCTAAAAAGAGTGGTGGATTCTCCAAAACTCCTTTCTGTGTAGGCCAGACCCTATGCCCCCAATTAAGCAAACTTGACTGAGTGCCTGTTACTGGGACACGAGAGAGAACCATGCTGAGACAATGATTCCCAAAGAGCAGACGCATACCATCTGTGTATGCCAGGTATACCACCTGTGTATGCCAGGTGATTTTTTTGTTTGTTTGTTTGTTTGTTTTTTTAAGGACGTCTCAATTTGTTTTACTACTTATGAGATTGTTAGTGTATTTTAGAAAAACATGTAACTAGTATAACACCCATGATTTCACTGTTATTGTTGTTTAGGGCAAAGCTAAATTTTAAAAGCCATTCTATTTGATTTAAAATATTAAGTAAATTATAGCATGAATGGCACGCAAGGTGAGAGAAATGCTCCAGTGGACTCAGTTGTGGGTACACAAAATGCCCTATCCTGCAAGAGTTCAACAATTTAACTGGGGGACAAAGACATACATGTGAATAATAGAGCCAGACTGCGACAGCAGGCTGTGGAAAGGGTACACACGAAATGCTATGCAGACCTGGGAAAGGGAGAGGGTGCATCACTGGATCTGGGTGGGCTTCTTAAAGAAGTGGGGTTTGCTCTGGTCTTAAAAGAGGTTTAGCTGCCTCATCTAAACCCCTAGAGCTTTGGACCTTCCACTAGTCGTCCGGCAGAGGCAGTGCAGGAGGACGAACTAGGAATGAGGCAAGTGGGTCCAGCTCTGGTCTCATTTCCCCAGCCATGCAAGTCACAGCCACTAAAGCTCCAGGACATCCTCATCCAGAAGAACCTGTTGAGGCCGTTGCTCTCCACGAAGCCCAGGAAAACCCTGTGAAAGGGACTTCATAGACATACTGGGAAGAAGTCACTGCCTTAACGCATCTTATGGTCCTGGGAGCCCTCAGGGCTCTGACCCAGATGGAGTGCAAGCTTCTGAGGCAGTCCTGGATCCTAAAAGTTCTTGGATTTACCTCTCAAAAAAAAAAAAAAAAAAAAGTCTATCTACCTATCTACCATAAAATGACATAATTTTTTTAAACGCATAAAACAAATGCAGTTTAAGAAATAATTATAAAGCAAACACATCATGGTCTTGATCACCCACAAGAAAACACTGCTTGTACCCCAGAAGCCTCCCCTTCTCTCCTCCACAGGTGGTCCTGATTTAGTCAATAAGCCTCATCTGTTTTTCTGGTTTTAACATTACTTTCATGGCTACAGAATGTATAAAACTGGTCCCATTCTCTTAAAAAAAAAAAAAAGATACATGAAGTTTGTGGGGGGAGGAGCATTCTCTGCAGAGGGGATGTTCGAGCAGAGGACGCCGGTGGGGATGAATGAGAACAGGGTGTGGAGAGGAGGGGGAAGTGTGTGAGGAAACAAAACAAAATAGGGAACATGGGCAGGGGGTCAATCTGGAAAGGCCATGAGTATCAGGCAGAGTTTGGGTTTTGCTCTGAAGGTGAGGGGCAGTTGGACCAGAGCTCCGGTTCGGCAAACTACTCTGATGGGGCCGGGGGCATGTGCAGGGAAGGAACCAGAGAGGCAGGCGGTGATGAGGGGCTGGACTGGAGTAGGTGAGTAGGCTGCTTGTGAGAGAGAAGGAGAGGACTCGGTGTCGTGGGTTGGAGAATAAAAAGTTGGTGCTCAAGGGTCACGCTGCAGGCCACGGACTCCTACCGCAGAGCGGAGTCGGGTGGAGGAAATGCAAGTCACCGGCCGGCTGGGTTTGGGAAACGGTGAAGCTGTTTAGTCACCCAGGGAGACTATCCATGAGGCTAGTGGGTCTGCTGCTTGGAAGAGAAGTCAGAATCAGGAGACGTCACCCGCGCAGGGACTGAGAAAGACAGCCAGAATGGCTCTTGGAGAATGAAGCAATCAGAAGAAGACAGGAGCACAGGAGGAGCCCCAGAGGGAACAGCCTAGAGAGAATGAGGACCAAGAAGTCCCGGAGAGGGAGCCTGGAGGGGGAGGGAGGGCCGGCACACCCAGGCCTCTCCCCTTGGTGGTGCAGCCCCTCAGGCCACCCCCGACATTCCGCACTGTCCGCATCTCCCTGCCCCCTCCCCTCCCCCCATCCTCTTCCTGACCCGGGTGTGTAACAGTGGTCCGCGTGGTTTCCCAAACTCTCAGCCCGGCCACGAGGACACGTGCAAACTGCACAGAACCCCTCGCACACTTCATAACCAGGAGGACGGCTCACACTGCCGGAGCCAGGAGGAAGCACGCAGGCAGCCTTGCCTGTGAAGAGCCCCTCAAGTTTTGGGGAAGCTGGAAACCACAGATCCCTACACCTCTCCGCCAGACACCACTGGGTCCTTCCGGGAGCAGCAGCCTCCAGAACTGGCCTTGACCAGCCGTCACACGGTGGGAACACAGAGGCAAGCGCTGGGGGTGGGAGGCAGCCTGCGGATCCAGACAGAGGGGCGCAGGCTGAGAGACCAGAGACCAGAGCTCTCCCTGCGCAGTCCCGGCTTCACGATGTGCTGAGCAGAGGCCCTGCTCTGGCTGGCAGAGCTGTGATTGATTAACAGCTCACGGCCGGAGGCGGGGCGGGATGGGGAAGAGGGGGAGAAGGCAATCAACGAACAAGAAAAACAGCAACCCACCACCCTACTTACCAGCTGGTGAGCTGTTAATTAGGTTTCTATAAACCCCCATAACCGAATTATAAATTGGCTTCCAATAAATAAAAATAAAGGAGGCAGTCAGCTCTTCTGCCTCGCTGCTATCTCAGTAAAGTTCTATCAACTGATGAACACCTGTGGCATGAAGATCCAAACGCTGGAGAGGTAAATGCAGAATGGGGCCGCGATGCTCCCCACACGGCCCACCGTGCTGCCACTCCCCACAGCCAGCGACCTGGAAACGCAGAGAGGATTCATACAGCAGCAAGAACAGAAGACGAGAAAGGCACAGGTTGCAGAGAGTGAGGGAACAGCTGCCCAGAGCCCCTGTCCACCCTTCTAGCAGAGAATGAATAGTAAAACTTAACTTAGCTTAATATACTTGGAAATAATTTTACTTTGATTTTTTAAGAATCATTCATGATTTATATTCTCATTCTGTGAAACAGCAGTGTGAACAAACATGCAGATAATTCAAGACAATTCAAGACCAAAAAAGCAGGGAAACCAATCAGCATCAGCTATGCAGATGAGGCCCTTACATACGCTCATTGAGTCTAATATTGAGGATAACATCAGTCTTGTAGAGCAGGAGTTTATTTGGGGTGTGGAGTGGGGATTTGGGAAACCGAAAGATTTATATCTATGGAACATCCTATTTCAATTTTTTAAAGTCAAGCAATATCTTAACGTGCTTTCCTTTAAAAGTTATTTAAACCTTATAGAATGTCTAGTAGGAAGCAAAGAATGTGCCTTCAACAGGAATAAGTATCTCTTATTAAGCTGAGGAGAAAGGCCCCAGGAGAAACCAAACCTGCCACACAGCTTGATCTCAGCCTTCTAGCCTCCACAACTGTGAGAAAATTCACTTCTGTTGTTTGAGCCCCTCAGTCTGTGGTGCTTTGTTATGGCAGCCCCGACAAACTAACACAACTAACATCAGGACATCAAGAGATACAACCTGAGAAAATTAGCCTTGAGTCCATGTAAGTCGACTGTATTTGAGACTTAAAATGGTTTTAGGATAATAAGAGTGTTATTTCAAAACAAGTTCTCTAATATCCTTGCTAATGACATATAGACAAAGCCTCAGGTTCAGAATTAGCGTCATCATGTAACCCTCCCATAGCTTGGAGCTCCAGTAACTTCTACGGAAAGAAAGCATTTATACTCAAAGGCCAGATGTAATCAAATGACACATAAGTGAAAGATACCAAGAAAACAACAGAAAAATAAGTAACTCTTACCTTACAATGGTTGGATACAGCTCTGCTGTATAAAGGTATATAAGGCCAAACGCTGCCCCTATGGAAAATTTTCCAGCCATAGTTGCCACCACACACCAAACATGGTAATCCTGAAAAAATATATATTAGCAAAATAGACCATCATTTTGTCATCAAGTAATATTTTTAAAAGAAAAATAGAAAATCCTTAAAATTATTACTTAAAACTTTCTAATTCTCCAGTATTTTTCAGAACAATGAAGAGTTTTATTTTGTAAACTCGACACATGGTCTGCAAAAGCTTTCCATCTTTATGAAATTTAGAGGAAAGTTTTATTGTGCCTCCCTGCAGCCTTGGAGATTTCAAATTACCAAATAAGAAAAGCTATTTGGGGAGAGACACTTTGGAATGAGACCCTCCCAGATGGTTTCTGCTGTCGTCCCTGACATGTTCTATTTCCTGCAGTGGTTCTCAGAGACCTCCCACAGTCGATCTTTTCTCTCCTCCTCTGTCTGCCAGCTGGGTGTTGAGACCCAGGTGACCTTGGAGCTCATGTGTGAGGAGTGGCAGCACCTCTGTCAACCCGAGTCCCTGAATGATTCCATGGAGCCGAACACCCCCTTCACCACTCCCACAGCCACCAACGAGGTACACCCACATCGAACTTTCTATGAGCAAGAAATAAATGTCTATGATGTGAAGTTACTGAGATTTGGTGGTGCCTCTACTAAGGCAACCAATGTCACCTTGCCACCTTAATTACTATTGTAGACGATATTTGTTGGATGAATTAATGGGACTTAAAAATTTTGTATTGTGACATTACCATTTGGAGAGAAGTGTTATTAGAGGGGAAAAATTTGTGGCTAAGGGTTAGTACTCTATTTCTAGAAATCCCCATCAGCCACTTTCCTGTCTTCCACATTGCCGCTGGGGCTTAACCACCGTAGAACCTGAAGGTTCTAGGGTTTCCCTAAATCTTCACCGCTCAAAGACAGCTGCCATCAACTCAACAAATATAACTGCAAGCTACTTAAAAACACAAACAAAAAGGGTGTGGATGAAGCTCCCTCAAATTGGCAGAGACCTCCTTGTCTTAAGCAGTTTTAACTGATGTGTATCAGTCGTATATATCAATCAGCTGGAAACGTCAATACATTAAAACATTTGATTCACCAAAGTGAAGCGTTACTATAAAAGGAAGTCACTGGTTAGCTTAAGTTAAATTTCAAACAATATGCAAAACTTAAAATGCCTTGATCTGAATGTTGAGATACTATTGCTTAATAATTATTAAATCGATTTAAAACAAAGTATTTTAAAGTATTGTCATAGTGACCACATTTTCCATATTGAGAATGAAAATACAGGTTTTCCATTTTGGGGGGAAAGAGAAGAGCACTTCTGGGTGCAAGAGGTATTCTAGGGGATGGAGTTTGCCAAAATACAGGAATGTGAAAGTCGTTTCAGTAGTTTATGGCACTGTTTCTCACTAAGAAATTGAATTTTAAAAACAAGCTCCTCGGGGGATTTATGCACACTAGAAATTGGAAACTACTAATCTACCACAGTGGAAAAAAAAAACAAGACTACTTAAACTGGACCAGTCCTGAACATAAGACTCATCATATCTTTCAGCTGTCTCCATGGCTTCCTCCCTCCAGGTTTCTGATCAAATATCACCTTCTCTGAGAGGCACACCATCCTCAGTCACCTTAGATAAAATAAAATAGTTCACATGTGTGTTCCCCCTCCATACACAGTCATTCTCCATCCCTCATCCTATTTTGCTTTTCTTTATTATACTCAGAGAAACTTGACTTACTGCACATCCTCAGCACCTAGAAAAGAACCTGGCACATACTAGATGCTGGATAGATCTCTCATGAATGAATAAAAGTTTAAGATGACGATAACTACTGGAAGGTGCAATCCACTCTTCTCACTCAGGATGATCATGTTGGCAAGATACAACCGTGGCCATCTCTCGGAAGTGGGATTATAGGCTTTTCCCCCTACCCCCGCCCCACATTTCTTTTTTTCCTTAAATTTTCAACTATCTTCAACTATCTTCAACTATTTTCAAACTTTCTCAACAGAGAAAGAATCACTTTTAAAGAAAACATTTAAAATACTATGTACAGCATATACTCTATCCATATGTCTTAATTCATCTTCATATTCCTAAGCTGAAAATGCTCCCATCACACTGTCATAGTATAACTAACCATTCCCTAAATAACACATAAAGTAACTCACCTTGGGGATCACCATAATCACACCATTGGTCACTGCACTTGAGAGAAGGGAGAAAACCAGAATGCTGCTTCTCCCCACATGGTCCATCCCAAAGCACACAAAGATGTAGGCAGGAATTTCCACTGCACCTGTCATGGAGCAAAATGATACATCTCAATAGCCACAGTGTCCAACTGAACAAGGGGACCCTGCCTTCTAACAAGGGGACCCTGCCTTCTAAAGAGCTTCCCTATGCCCCCCAAAAGGAATGGTCAGCCCTCTCTCTGCTGCCAGGGGCTTCTAAGAACTAACAACTGCCTGAGAGGCAGCAAGCCCCACGACTTTTAAACTCACTGGAGCGGGCAGGATGTTTGCTGTGACGTGCGCTAATGCTCACATAATCTGCCTAGCACTTATCACCTGTCTTCGGAATCTTATCCCGGACTAGGCAGGAAGCTCCCCAGGACACAGCACAGTGACTGGAGCATGGGCTGGTTGAATGAATACATATGTAAATTAGTAGGCAACATTGATCTTTTTTGACCTTTGGCTTCTTCTGCTTGGCAGAACTATGGGGAAATGTTTGTACTGTAACTTCGAACATAGCAATTAAAGTAGAAAATTCAGGGCCAGCTTTACATCTATCAGCCAGAATGCATCAGGGAGCAAGCAAGAAGTTCTCTCAGCACAACTGACCAAACCCAATAATAGCCTTTGAGAAACTGTCACTGTTTACTAGCCTAGGTTGTCCACATAATTCAAAGGTCCATTCTTTCGACCCTCCGGAGCTTGCCTAATCCCAGGACACTACCCACCACTGCCTTTTAGGACTGATGTGCATTTTCCCATTCAACTACAGAATGCTGCAAGCACCTGGACTGGCAGGTCTGGGTCTACATGTCTCTTACAGTTTTGGGAACATATCTCTGCAGGTGGACACATATTTTCTGAGTTAACATTCTTAGCAGTACATCAGAAATTAAACTCAGTTGCAGCTGCTCAGAAAAAAAAACAAAAAAAATGACTGGGCAAAGACAAAAAAATAACATTCTGAGCCCCATTGGAGAGACAGCCTCCCTCCTTTTCATTAACATGGAAAATAAACAACTCCAGAGAAAAGGCCTCCCTTTCACAGACCCTGCTGTAGGGTCCGTGCCTCCAGGCCCGAACAGTAGGTACATCTATTACTCTACTCTTTTTTTTGCCTGTTTGTTTATCAAACACTTTTCAAGGTCAAATAAATCAATGATTCTCCAAAGAACCTCATGGGAATAGGCCTGGATTATTACCCCCACTTTCCAACTCAGATTAAATGACTTGAGCCCAGTGAGTAAGTGACAGCTCAGGGACTGGTCTTTGGGAGCCAAGGCCCCTTTCCTGCAACCTCCCTCCCTCAGGTCTGGTTCCCTCCACGTCTGACTCAGGGCTCCCCTCTCTACAGCACTGTGTGCAAGGCCACCAACCAACTTCCTGGAGTCTAGCAAAGCTGCACAGCAACTGGGAAACAGCTGAAGAGACCTTTTAAAGTATATTCCACCTTGATGTTTCTTGAGTTGTTGTATAGATGCTGCATCTAAATTTTGACTTGACTATGTCTGGGATAGAAATGGTGCAACCAATGAGGCCCAATCTGTCTGGGATTAGGACCATGTGCCCTTATCTTCTTTACTTTATAATGTATAACTCCATTCTGCACCTGTCTCCACATAACCTCAAAGATATGCCTTCAGGCTACTGTAGCGCTTATCACCTGCAAGTAGCACAAAACCTAAGCTGAAATTCCCACCAGCACCAAACCATCTCAGGAGGTGAAAACTTGTTCAAAAATTTCACAGCTCGGAAGTGTTGACTAGAATCGCCTGTCAGGCAGAGGGCTGCTGGCAAGGGTAATGACATGAAAAATCAAAGGCAGTGGAGACTATAAAACTATGGTATGTGTCTCGGAAAGATTTTTATATTTACGAGATTGCCCGGTTTCTTGAGAATTTACATCTCCATCAAAATTAAGACTATAGCATAAAGATCTAAAACTCCAGCACTCCTAAGCTTCCCTATGCCACACCCCACCCTACTTCATTCTCCTACCATTTGCTGCTCTGTTCTACGAATACTGCATCCTTTCTCCAATTGACACATAGAATGTGTTTGAAGTCAAGGTAGGCTCTTTTTACAAACTTGTTGGTCTGCCCAAAAAAAGAGTAAAGTTTTTTTCTTAAAATTACTTATCTCATAATTTCTGCTGAGCTATAATAAACAAAAACAGGTGTCTCATTAGAGCACTTTAATGAGAAGGGATGTTAACTATGTATAAAAATTTTAAAGCAAACTTTTCTGGGGATAATATCAAATACAAGCAGCCTACATGGAAGTAACCAGCTGGACAAATGCATTTCTGATAACTCTCTCGTGTCTGGTATGAATTTGGTTTACCCTAGGAGTCACGCCTCAAGCTATCACAGCAGTATCTGAAGCTATTTTAACCTGCTACTTAATTAAAAGAAGCATGACAACATAAATTACAGTTGCATGTATTTAGGTTATTTTACTGACTAAAATTCCTAAATTAAGGACATTTGAAGGTAGAAAGATACCAGAAGGTCTCCAAGACATGTTAAATATTAAAAGGAATGCAACTTGCAAAGAACAGTATGTAGTGAATAATCTCATTTATGTTAAAATATAAAACGTTTATCTGCACAAATGTATGGAGATGCATAAAAAGAGATCTGAAAGTACAAGCCAAAGGTTATAGAAGTTACCTCTGAAAGATAGTTCTGAGATGGCAATGGGCTTAAAGAAAGGAAGCAAACAAGGAGAAGAGGCAGAAGAGGAAGGAGGGACTTAAGTCTTCTAACTGTTTGCATTTTTTTAAAGAGAATATATACATGTGTAACACTAAAAGAGACCATAATCACATAGTTGGCAGTATTGTTCCTGGTAGAAAAAAAGACAATAGAAACACTCTCAAAACTTGGTAGAAATTTCACTTCATGGCTACAACTTAAATGTAATTTAACCACTTACCCATGAGGAAGAGATTTAAATATTCATTGCCTCCCAAATTAACAGAATTCAAGGAGAAGGTGTAGAACCCAAAACAACCCGTGAACCAAATCAGCCAAACAATAAGTGTCCTTGTTCCAATTCTCCAGTCATAAAACAGATCTGATAGGGTGTGCTTCTCAACTTGAGAGGGCTTATTACCAGCAGAACCATTGTGATCCAGTGATAAAAGTTCTGACAGTTTACAGGATCTCGTCCTATTCCACTTGGCCATCGTATCAATTACTTTTTGTGCTTCTTCATATTTTCCCTCTGAGAGAAGCCAAAAAGGTGTCTCTGGGAGCATCCAACAGCACAGGACAAAGGGGACAGTCACTGTGGAGAGGACTATCTGATAGATCCACCAGGTCCTGACCAAGTAGCCCGTCAAAGCCACCACCATGGTTCCAAAAGCAAAAAAGGAATGCAAGTGGATGGATGCCCACGTCCGAGACTTCATGCCGACAAATTCTGTCACATAGACAAACACCACCACGAGATAGCCACTTCCAGACTGCAAAACAAAGCAGGGAGGGTGGTCCAGATTTAAGGTCACACACGTAACTACTGAGTCCAATCTCTCTGCAAATCACACATAGGCAAGAAAGAAAATGACAAAGCATTGTTTTCTGAAACCCGTGTCATATTTATACAATGGCGTTTAATCCGATCCATCCTTCTTCTTTAAATGGGTCCTTTCTTCTTCCCACACCCTGTCCACCCCAAATGGCAAAACTTGAGTGGTTATGCATGATATAAATGTCAGACACTGCCTTTTGCTTCATTTAAATATTCCTTTACAGTGTGAATTTATGTCTCAGTTCCTTGCAAATGTGTGTATCAATTTATCTATATAGAGAAGAGCCTTATTATCAAATCCTAAATTTTAAATGGGGACAAACAATTTATGGTAACTAGTGAGAAGAAAAAAGATTTGATTGAAACTTCATTTTGACAGGCAATAGCAATAACAACAAAAAAACCAGACAAACTGCACTTCAGGGAAATTCAAAATTTCTGTGCATCAAAGGGCACTATCACCAGAGTGAAAAGCCAACTTACAGAATGAGATATATGCAAATCATGTATCTGATAGGAGACTACCATCCAGAATATGTAGAGAACTCCTAAAACTCAACAATAAAACAAACCCTTACAGGATATTTGGTTCTGTCAGAAACATCCACAGAACATTTGGTCCACACCAAAAGGTCCTTGAAATTTGCTCCTATCCAAAACATCCTTGAGCATATTTGGTCTATGCCAAATGGTTTTGGACAGGACCAAATATCAAGTACATTTTGGCCTGGACCAAAAGTTTTATGGATGCTTTGGACAGGACCAAACGTCTGCTAACCAAACAATCAAATTCAAAAATGGATTTTTCCAAAGAAAATACAGGAATGGCAAATAGCACACAAAAAGATGCTCAGCATTACTAATCATTAGGGAAATGCAAATCAAAATCACAGTGAGATGCCACCTCATGGCCATTAGGATGGATAGTATCAAAAAAACAAACAAACAAAAAATAACAGGTGTTGGTGAGTATGTGGAGAAATCAGAACCCATATGCACTATTGGTAGGAATGTAAAATGGTACAGCTGCTATGGAAAACAGTATGGGAATTCCTCAAAAAATTAAGAATATTATTACCATATGATCCAACAATCCTATTTTGGGAATATACCCAAAAGAACTGAAAGTGAGATCTCAAAGAAATATTTTTATACCCATGTTCATAACAGCATTATTCACAGTTGCTAAAATGTGGAAGCAAGCGAAGCATCCATCAACAGATGAATGGATAAGCAAAATGTGGTCTATACGTACAATGGAGTACTACTCAGCTTTAAAAAAGGAATATTCTGACATATGCTCCAACGTGAATGAATTTTGAGGACATTATACCAAGTGAAATAAGCTACCTCCAAAAAGACAAATACTATGTGATTCCATTTTTATGAGGTACCTAGAGCAGTCAAATTCATAAGACAGAAAGCAGGATGGTGGTCGCTAGGGGTTGGGGGGAAGAGGAAATGGGGAGTTATTGTTTAATGAATATAGAGTTTCAGATTTGCAAGATGAAAAGAGTTCCGGAGATGGATAGTGGTGATGCTTGCACAACAATATAAATGTACTTAATATGTACTGAACTATATGCACTTAAAAATAGTTAAGATGGTAAATATTGTTATGTGTATTTTACCACAATAAAAAAAATGGGGGAAAAAACTTTATTTTGAAAATAGGCCTATCTTTTTTTTTAAATAAATAAATGAATTTATTTAGGGCTGCATTGAGTCTTCGTTGCTGCGCGTGGGCTTTCTCTAGTTGCGGCGAGCGGGGGGGGGCTACTCTCTGTTGCGGCGCACTGGCTTCTCATTGTGGTGGCTTCTCTTGTTGCAGAGCACTGACTCTAGGCACACGGGCTTCAGTAGTTTTGGCTCGCGGGCTCTAGAGCGCAGGCTCAGTAGTTGTGGTGCATGGGCTTAGTTGCTCTGCAGCATGTGGGATCTTCCCGGACCAGGGATCAAACCCGTGTCCCCTGCATTGGCAGGCAGATTCTTAACCACTGCACCACCAGGTAAGCCCCCCAAAATAGGCCTATCTTTAATTTAACAAAATTTAGATTATAATAACAATGTGTGACCCCTCATGGAATAAACAAAGAATGAAACAAATGATGGATTTTTGTGTGTGTGTGTGGAGGGGGGTGGTGGTGAAAGGATTAGAATTTTTCCTACAAAATTATTTCACATTTGATTTTTATAAAACAAATCGTAAAATTAATTTTTGCAAAATTATTCTAGAGTGCCACTGATTTCTCCAAAGGCCTCTCTTAATCCTTTGATATTTGAATCATACTCTTTTGAAGGCTCATCTTGTCATTATCCTTGTGGATGTTAATTTCTTCAAAAGTTAACTGGTTTCTATATGGGAAAAGAATCTAAAAAAGAGTAGATATATGTGTATGTATAATTGATTCACTTTGCTGTACGGCAGAAACGAACACAACATTGTAAATCAACTATACTCCAATAAAAATTAATTAAAAAAAAAAAGTTAACTGGTTTATCTCTGCCAGATCCCACTTGGTCAAGGGATCTGTGTAGGATTCAGGCAGTTTTCCCCCACTGCTTTCAAAGACTTTCTGTAATCTAGAATCTTTGGTAAGATCTGCAATTTCACTTTGCGTCAGAGTCGCAAAGAGGCTGGCCTGCTAGCAGTAAGCAGAGAGGTGCTGGATGGGGACTATTGTATTAATGGTCAGTTTCATATTCTGTGGCAACAGCTTTTATTTCCCCAAGAAACCTTGCAATTGCAAGACTCAGATAACGAACCCTGATAATGAGGACTCCCAAACTGAAGAATCCAGTTGTTTGGTCAATTTAAACCTTCAAATACTACAAATTTCCCCGTTAAATTAAGTTATAACATCAGTCCCCAAAATGTTTTTTTCAGTGCCAGTTCTTTTTGTGTTCACTCCCACTTCCTACTGGTTACTTCTGTCACTGGGTTCAAACAATCCATTGCACAACTGCCTAAATAATTCCAGAAGCCTCCTTGACACCATTCATACCTGTCACCTCCACTGATAACACTCTATTCTTCACATCTACCCTGACCCCACCGCCAACATAGCAGCCAAAATGACCACTTCACCCCTGAATTCACTGAACTCCTTCAGGGGATTCCCATTGCGTTTAGGAAACCAGGCAAACTCTTGGTCATCCTACAAGGCCCTGCCTTGTCCTCTCTCTCTCCTTCAGCCTTATCATGTATTTCACCTCCTCTCTATTCTCCAGGCATCAGCACCTTCAGTTTCTTCACGTCTCAGGGCCTTCTCACTTGCTGCTGCCTCTGCCTGGAAGGTTCTTCTCTCACCAACCCCTCAGACTAAAAAGCCCCTGACTCTCCAGACTCCCCATCCCATCCCATCCCCCGCTGTGGGACCCCCTCCACTGTTAGTCCTCCATCGTCAACATTGTATGGGTTTTTAAAACGGCCCATCAGTGTCTTGACTTGCTCTACGATGTAGGGATATTGAAACAGCCTGGTCAGGTTTACTTAGCATTACACTCTGTAGGCAGACCCATAAATGTGCTGAGTGAATGAATCTGCCTGCATCTTCCCTACTCAAAATTGTATCACAAATACATTTCCCATAAAAACCAAAGGAAGGAGCCACAGAAAATTAAGGCCACATTTTACAGATGTATTCTATGGGTGGCCTGTCTCATTTTCTTGGCTCTGGAAATCAACTCATGGTATTTTGCAAGACTGAAACAGATATTTTTAGAATTATCCTCTTAAATCTTCCAAAAGAGGGCTCCACACCCTCTCAAGTCCTGTCTGTGCCTCTGTTGTACCATCATTCTCTCCACAAGGTCTCTTATCAAATCTCACTCTGTAGCTACAGAGCCATTTCCTCTTATTCCATCCTCAGTGGAGACAGAACTGCTGGTTGTTATTTTTTGTATTAAAAACTCTCTACATACCTAGATATATGTACATTTTTTTAAGATGCAACACCTTCAATTCTCCTAAATTTTTTTTAATGCATCCTCCTATCCTTGGCCATCTGTGTGGCTTTCTAGGAACCCTTCCCAGCCATCGATGAAGACTCCAAAAGAGAATACACCACCTTGCCCTCTGAGGGGGTGCAGTGACCTCTTCTTCTGAGACTGAAGTCCTTGGCTTCTCTCCAGACCCTTGGATCATCCATTCTGGTGAGAGGGGATGCATGCCCTGCTCTGTGTTCAGCAAGATCACAAGCTCTCCCTGAAGATAAAACTTCACCTGGTTATCCTTGACCAGTGACC
This sequence comes from Aethalodelphis obliquidens, assembly GCF_003676395.1. NCBI lineage: Eukaryota > Metazoa > Chordata > Mammalia > Artiodactyla > Delphinidae > Aethalodelphis > Aethalodelphis obliquidens. Next base: position 48,313,941 of record NW_020837947.1, on the reverse strand, counting down.
TCCAAACAGAACCACTGCTGCTGTTGTTTGGTAGTTTGGAAGCTGTCTGGAAGCCTCACCAAGTGTGCAAACAGCTTCCTCACTCTCTGGTCCACTTCCAGTAATAGCACCCTTGTAGGGAGTGCCAAGTCCGTGCCAGGTACTGAACTGTGGATGCTTACGTGAATCCTGGTAACAGCCCAGTGAAGCAGGTATTATTTTCTACAGTTTATAGATCAGAAATTAAGGTTTGAAGAGGATAAGGTGTTTGCCCAAGGTCATACAGTTGAGAAGCCAATACATGACAAAGCTGGGATTCAAACTCATGCCCTTTCTACTCTACTACCCTGTTCCCCATAACAGAAATGCCCGATGCCTTCTTGTTCTCATTCTTCCTGCACATTATACAAATGACTTTCTTAACAATACAACTGAACCTTCTGTTTGGCTCATGCATACAAAGCCTGACTAGACCCATACAATTGCTCAGAAGTAAAACAATTTGTAGCGATTATTTGTAATGGCTACAAATGATGACTTTTTTTCCTTTCTTTCCCCTTATGCCTTCCTCTCTCCCTCTTGTTCTCCCTGTCTCCTCTCTCTCTTTTGCTTTATAGTATCGGCTAGAATCCCCAGTACAATGCCAAGTGGAAGTGATGTTCCACAAACCCTTGCTGTTAGTAATCGTGGAATGTGGATCACCTGTCAGGCATCGAGTCAAACGTAAAGTTTCTGCCTACTAAGCAACAATTTTTCATTTGAATGAGTTCCATTCTAAGCATAGGACATTAATATTCTACAGAAAGACTTCTGCAGAGGAGTGAACAAAGATTAGTCCTTGATCTCTCTCACTAGATTCTAAATGAACAAGACTAAGAGAGTTAAGGTTTAATATAAAAGTCCTGCAGTGGAATTAAAGAGGCAAAACAAAAAAAACAAAACAAACCAACAACAACCCAACTCACGATAGCAAGAAGGAAGCGTGTGACTATGAAGCTGTAATAATCAAACGTGAATGCCGCTGCTATGCCAAACAAAAATACACCGGTGCTTGTGGCCCACAAGACAAGTCGTCTTCCTGCCCTGAAAAATAAGAATTACACAGAGGAAGGAGCAAGGTGTGGCTGCAACAGTTTAAAACATCCACTCTAATTCATGAAAGATAAGTGCTACCTATATTTTAATAGCATACGTATCAATATTTGATTGTTGTTACTCATTCATTTATTTTGAGCAAATCATGAGTTAACACATGATTTCTTCAAGAGGCCAGTTTTTCAGTGACTGGTCTCCACCTGAGCTGCTATTATACACACTCGATCACTCTGGGTGGTCCCCAAAGGACCACCTAACCTGAGATTGGGAGCAAGGAGAGGGAAGATTTGTCCTTTCCCTGTCAGGACCTGCTCTGTGACCTGCTGGATCATCTTCTCTGTTGGGCTGGCTCAGCCCACCAAGGGGAGACAACTCTTACTAAGCCCCTCTAAAAACAGAAGTCTTGCTACATCCTGCTACTAGAATAAGCTGCTTACTTGCCCTATATTTTCATAATTGGGAAGTGCATTTCTTTGCCTAAAAAGCAAACAAATAGCAATTATATGCCTGCAGACTTAAAAAAAATGAGATGTAATTCACATGCCATAAAATTCAACCTTTTAAAGTACACAATTCAGTGGCTTTTAGTGTATTCACAGAGTTGTGCAACTCTTACTACTATCTAGTTCCAAGGCATTTTCATCACTCCAAAAAGAAACCGCACCCAGGAGTCATCATTCCCCATGCTCTGCTCCCTCTAGCCCCCGACAGCCCCTAATCTGCTTTCTGTTTTTACAGAGTTGCCTATTCTGGACTCTCTCTATATAATGGAGTTGCCCAATATATAACCTGGCTTATTTCACTAAGCATTATGTTTTCAATCTTCATCCATGTTATAGTCCTTCATTCCTTTTTATGACTAAATAACATTCCATTGCATGGCTAATACCACCTTTTGTTCATCCATTCATCAGTTGATGGACACCTGGATTGTTTCCACTTTTTGGGCTATTATGAATAATGCTGCCATAAATATTTGCGAACAAGATTTTGTGTAAAGTTATGTTTCAATTCTCTTGGATATATACCTAGGGGTGGAATTGCTGGGTCATAAGCTACTTTATGTTTAATTTTTTGAGGGACTGCCAAACTGTTTTCTAGGATGGCTGCCCCAGTTTGACAATCCCACCAATTTCTCCACATCCTTGGCAACACTTGTGGTTGCCTGTCTTTTTGATTATAGCCATTCTAGTGAGCAGGGGTTATCCCACTGTGGCATTGATTTACATTTTCCTAATGATTAATGATGTTGAGCATTTTTATATGTGTTTTTTGGCCATTTGTATATATTCTTTGCAAAATATCTATCCAGATCATCTGTCCATTTTTAAATCAGGTTATTTGTCTTCTTATTGTTGAGTTATAAGTGTTCTTTATATATTCTAGATACTGGACTGTCATTAGACATGTGATTTGCTGATATTTTCTCCCTGTGAGATGTCCCTGACAGATAATTGTAAGGCAAAAAAAATACAGTCCTGAGATTCCAACCAACAGGCTTGCCCAGTGCAGCAGAGGGTATGCAAGCAAACTGGAAACAGTCACTTCCATGGCCTCAGCCTTCTCTGCTCCCACATGCATTAGTAGGGATTGTTGGCCCTGCACATAAATGTTCCCAATCTCATTTGAGTCCTGAATGCCATTTAAAACTATTTTTCATCCATCCCTGATCAACCCCCTGTACCACCCACAAAGTCTTCACTCTCAGCAGATGAGCAGCCCTCTCCTGCAGAGAACAGAGACCATCAAAGAGAAAGCCCCACAAGTTCCTTGTCTGCCCACCTGCCAACATGACCTGCATCTGCCTTCAGGCTTCTCTTCTTTCCTCCTCTCCAGAGACCACACCCTTTTCTCTCCAAATACCATTTTGCAGTCTTTGTATAGGATCATGTCTCTTCCCACCTCCTCTGAGGCCTTATTCTACCAATTACTTCTTTTTCCTCTGTCTTTCGCTCACCTTTGACTTCTCCCTTTCAGTTTAAGTCTCTTCCAGTCAAAGACAAGAACCTTCTCTGGACCCCATCACTCTGGTAGCCACCTTGCATCTTGCAGTTCCTCCACTGACAGACTTACAAAAAGGGAATATCTACCTCTTCATCTCCTATTTTGTTCCCCTCCCCACTGACACCCTAACTTCCACACTTCCCAGGAAGACAGTTATGAAGTAGAAGATTCTTAAACACTGAAACATAACTTCAATCACCAAATAATAACTAGACTCCGCTTCTGCTCCAATTTCATTATTCAAATGCCACCTCCTGGAGGGGATGTGTGTGTTGGGGGGAAAGACCTGGGTACTCCTCCCTTTAGGCTTCCACAGTCTTTGCCTCCATTGCTTTTACTTCTAGTATGGCCCTGGACAAAACAAAGCCCTATAATTTTTATTTGGACATGTTTGTTGGCCCCATTTGACTAGCACACCCTGAGGGCAAGGATTTCTGACCTAAGCAGTTGTTTTTAGGTTCCCAGTGCCCAGCACATACCTGTAAAACTCACAACTATGGGGACCAAATAAATAAGTTCATCTCTGTACTTTAGGACAGATACGAAAAGTGTGGTCCATGTCCATATAGAGATGAACTTTGCTTTATTTTAAGAGCTACATATTCATTTTAATGTGTATTTCTTAAAAATATGGCTGGTATATCACACAATTTCATAGATATTATTGCTTAGGACCAGACTATCCTCCTAAAAAGCAAATCTATTTAAAGAAAAAAAATTCACTACTGAGTGGTTATGTGTCCAAGGTACTTTTTCTGTATTAATTCTGCAATAACCCTCTGAGGTGAGCGCTATTATTTTCATTGCCAGCTTACACATGAGATTCTAAAACACATGTTAGGCAATTCACCCAGGTCCCACAGCTAATAAATGGCAGAACACAGGCAGACTGTCTTCAGAACCCATCCCCTAAACACTGTGTTATTTTGTGTCTCTAAATAACAGATCAACAAGGAATTTAGATAGGAGGTATGAAAATGACTACAGTTTTGAACATAATTCCCTGTCCCCTAAGAAAATCAGATAGGAAAATGAACCCTACACTGATGTAACAATACTAAACATTTCACTTTACCTGTCAGAAAGGTAGCCGAAGATCACCGCTCCCAGCAGGACTCCAAGCATAAATGTAGGCTGGATCAGCCTTCCAAACCATTCTCGGTTACACACCAGATCCCACTCAGTCACCACGGTGCTGCGCCACTTGCTCTTGTCATAGATGTAGCCATCCAAGCAAGGGAAACTACTCTTATGGCCGTTATAATCATAGTTCAAACTCGACTTGTCATCCCTCCGGAACCTGTGACAGCTTGTGAGCTCCCAAATCTCACCGTCCTGTAGTTGCACTATGATGTGATCTTCACGGCCGATGGAAAACTGGGTCCAGATGTCCTCCAACCTCCAACTAGAGATATCTTGGAAAAGGACCCGACTCACATTGCCTGGGGGCCTGCAGGTATGCTGTGGGGACACTGACAAGAACACAGAAGCCAAGTAATGGATACCACAAGAGATGTTCTGGAAGGCACATATAAAATAGAGGAATATCTGGTATCTGCAAAGAGAAAAAAAAAATCAAGTTATTATATCTGGCCTATGGGCTAAAAAAAGACATATGCAAATATGAAAGGTCTCCATTATGCCTTAGCTTGGATAAAGGGATAAACACAGAAATAATTATAGATATGTGTGTATACATATGTGTATATATCTGTCAACCGGGCCTAAAAGCGATGATATCCCAAGAGCAACAAGCACATCGGTGCCCAGATCTTGGGCTCTAGATATCATTCTCCAATAAAAGGAACCAGGAAAATTGTCTGATTCTAAGACCAGGACAGGGAGAATACAAAATAAGCCTGGAGCATCTTACAGTATCAGAAAGTAAGGAAGTACTCAAAATACAAAAAACGTGGTGGTGTGTCAGGGGGACAGAGGAACCAGTATGAAAAAGCTCCCAAAGGGCAAAGCTGAGATAATCTAAGCAACAAAATAAATAGTACAGTATAATCCAAAGTATAAAATAAAATAAAAAATTTTTAAAGAATTCCATGAAGTAGTTTTTATTTCCATTTTACAGAGAGGGAAACTGAGGCTCAGGGAAGGCCAGTGACTTGCTCAGAGCACAGAATTAAGGGCTGGGAGATAAATTCAGTCTATCTTAAGCCAAAGCAAGCTCTTTCCAAATGTCAAGCTAAAACCTGAGGTAGCACTGTAATGTGAAAGTGCCATTCACTCACTAGCTACATTAATAAAATTAGTTTCACAACATTTAAAGTTATTTGAACTCCAGCAGTACACATGCTGATAGCTTTTGAATAAAATGTATTCACAACTATGTCATTTAGAAGGCAAATCAGATCTAGTGAGCATTCGTGTCATATATATTTTTTTTAACCTGTTGAAAGATAGCCTGTACTGACAATCCTTTTAATACTTTGGGATATATGATATATGATATGATATGATGTCATATGATATGATGTCCTATACTATGTTGTTTAATTTTACATGTCAACTTGACTGGGCTAAGGGATCCCCAGACATCTGATAAAACACTATTTCTGGTGTGTCTGTGAGGGTGACTCTGGAGGAAATTAGCATGTGACTGAGTAAAAAGATCGCCCTCACCAATGGGGTTGGGCATCATCCAATCTGTTGAGTGCCTGAATAGAACAAAAGGTGGAGGAAGGGCGAATTTGATCTCTCTGCTTGGGCTGAGACATCCGTCTTCTCCTGCTCTCCAAAGACACTGGCATTCCTGGTTCTTGGGCTTTTGGACTGAGACCAGGACTTACACCATCAGCTTCTTGTTCTCAGGCCTTTGGACTTGGACTGAATTATAGCACTGGGTCTCAAGCTTGCAGACATCACATTGTGGGACTTCTCACCTCCAGGACCACATGAACCAATTCCTACAATAAATCTCCTCTTACCTTTATCTATATCTATCTATCTCTTACTCATTCTGTTTCTCTGGAGAACCCTGACAAATACACCATACTTATATAAGAAAATGACTGAACAAATAAAGAAAAAAGAAAGAAGAAACAAATCTTTCTTATAGTAGAATTCCAACTAATACCTGTAGATATTCCCTCTCTACAGAAGATGGACCTTAATTCCCACTCTTTCCCCCTTGGCTAGACTTAGTGACTCATTTCCAAAGAACACAGTAGGATAAAAGGAAACTTCACAGTGGGGAAATCTGGCAAACAATGCCTTAACCGGATGTTGAAGGTTAACATCCTCAGTGATGTTGTATGGGTGATCACATTCCCCCTCATATGATGTGATGAACAGGCACTTCACCTCCGTGGCCTTCTTTCCAAAAACCATAACCCCAGTTTAATCATAAGAAAAACAATAGATAATCCCAGATTGGGGGACATTCTGTAGGTTGCCTGGTCAATACACCTAAAGAGTGTCAAGGTCATAAAAAACAAGGAAAGACTGAGAAATTGCCATAGACCAGAGAAGAGTGGGATAACGTGACAACTAAATGCAGTGTGGTACCCGGGATTGGATCCTAGAACAGGAAGAGGACATTCCTGGAAAAACTGATGAAATCTATATAAAGTCTAGAGTTTAGCTAATAGTAACGTACTAATGTCTGTTTCTCAGTTTTGACAAATATCCCATGGTAATATAAAGTGTTAACAATGGGGGAAACTTGATGAGGGTCACACAGGGACACTCCTTACTCTCTTTGCACCTATTTTGTAACTCTAAAATTATCCAAAAATTAAAAGTTTATTCAAAATTTTAAAAGTAAATGTAGGGTCTCCAAATTTACAGACTGAAACCGACAGTGACCTGAAGTTTGGTCAATCTTTGCTTAGCAAATTACTCATGTAAATAAAGTGGAAAGCTAATCTTACTTAAGAAAAGAGTTCAGATTTACTAATTCTTTTTTTAAAATCAAGCACCTAAGCATCTCTACTACACTAGAAGATATTAGATTAATGGGTAGTACCATCTGCCCTTGAGAGTAAGTTTTATTCTTTACTTCCCTGGAGTAACAAATACTCAACATCATAAAGATATCAACTCTCCCAAAGTTAATGTACAAGTTTAGTCTGTAACTGGAAAACACTGGAAATTTAAATGTCTTCCAGCAGGAGATTAGTTATATAAATTATGGTAAAAGTTATAAATGCTGCCTGGGAGATGCCAGAGGAAAAGGGCAGCATGGAGTCTTTCACTAAAGGCAAGCTCCTGGTGTCTAGAACAGAGGGAGAATCACCCTGTCTAGATCATTACAGACTGGAGTCTGCGGTGGGCCAGTGTCTAACTGCCAGACACCGAGGCAATGAAACACTTGGGCACCAGATCCTCTTGCAACCAAATCCTGTTTGGGACCTAAGAGGCATCCTATATGAATATGACTGAGAATGTAACATACATCATTGTTATAAGTCTTTCACTCCTCCCCACCCCACAAATTCCAACACTGCAAAGTACAACACAGCCCCCGCAAGCAGCAGACAGATTTTGTTTGTCTGAAGTTTACCTGCCCCTGAAGGCGTTTGGGTTTGGTTCCTAAGTAGTCTCATCACCTGGAGCAGCTCCACTGCTGAAAAGCTCACATTTTGCCCTCTGACCACGGCCTCCCATCCTCCCAGCTCCCCCTGTCCCTCCCACTCACCCCACCTCCTGCACCGTCCAGGGCTCCAGTCTTTGAATCCCACCGGCTTCTCTAGTTTGTCACCATATTCCTGGCCTCAGGTCCTTCCCCAGCCAACCTGAACCCCACAGTTGTCACTAGAGTTCTCTACAGAGTCACACAAGTGTTCTATTCTCATTCTCCATTCACACACAGTCCCCGCAACAGAGCACCTACCCTGGCAGGCCTCTGAAGCTAGGATTTGTCTTCTCTGCCCCACCCTCAGGAGGCCTGAGGTGGGATCCAGGACTCTATACAAGCTTAATAAGCTTCCCAGGAGAGGGGCTTCCCTTGTGGCGCAGTGGTTAAGAATCTGCCTGCCAATGCAGGGGACACGGGTTCGAGCCCTGGTCTAGGAAGATCCCACGTGCCGCAGATCAACTAAGCCCATGCGCCACAACTACTGAGTCTGTGCTCTAGAGCCCACAAGCCACAACTACTGAGCCCACATGTCACAACTACTGAAGCCCGTGCACCCTAGAGCCCGTGCTCCACAACAAGAGAAGCCCGCACAATGAGAAGCCCACGCACTGCAAGGAAGAGTAGCTCCTGCTCGCCACAGCTAGAGAAAGCCCACGTGCGGCAAAGAAGACCCAACACAGCCGTAAATAAGTAAATAAATAAATAAATAAATAAATAAGCAAGCAAGCTTCCTGCTCCGAAAAATTGAATTCCCTGGTTTAACCATATGCTGACACAACGTTTGACATTCAAAATACTTAACAATTGTTGTGGAGCCACTGGAAGTCTCATAAACAACTTGCGAGGGTGTAATTTATTACAACCACCTTGCAGAACTGTTTGGCAGCTGACCACATGCACATTCAGGTAACAGAGCAATTCCTTTACTAGGAAAATACCCAATGAAATGTGTACACGAGCTCCCGAAAGTCATATACAAGAAAGACTATTCATAATAAACCCAACCTGGAGACAATCCAAATATCTGTTGACAGTAAATGAATAAACTGTGGAATATTCATGCCATGACACACTACACAGCCATGAAAATCCACAAACTACTGTGACATACGATATGGGTGAATCTCACAAACACAGTGTTGAGCAAAAGAAGCCAGACAGAGAATACGTGATTTTTTACTCCAATTATACAAAGTTTAGAATCAGGCAAAACTAACCTATGGTGTTAGATGTGAGGATAGTAGTGAGTTTGGGGGAGAGAAAGGGGGCATGAGAAGGGGTGATCTGGGGTGGTAACACGTATGTGTTCATTTTATGATGATTCATCAAATTGTAGGTTAGGGAACACACTTTTCTGTATATACATAATACATCAATTTAGAAGTCTTATATTTGCAAGACCCAGGGAGAGGAAAAAGTATTCAGCAATGCCCCTGCTGAGGTGTGATTGGAATGACTGCTGAGGCACACCCAATCTGTCCACATGGTGCGTATCATCTAGACTGCAGCCCTGGTTGGCCACCCAATCCATGCTGACAAGAAGGTGTCTTCTAGAGGGGTGGGAGGGAGATGCAAGAGGGAGGGGATATGGGGATATAAGTATACGTATAGCTGATTCACTTTGTTATACAGCAGACACTAACACAACAGTGTAAAGCAATTATACTCCAATAACGATGTTTTAAAAAAAAAAAGACTGGCACTTCTAAATTTTAAAAATTTATGTATATCTATTACGACAACAAAAGGGGTATAATTTGTGCCATGGAGAACTTTAGTGGTGCAAGATTCTAACAGCAGCATACACCCACCACCTCCATGTTAGCTGTTTTTTCTTTTCAATGTGACTTGCAGGAATAAACTATGGTCCAACATTCAAAAAACAACACATATATAGGAATGTGTAGACATATACATTATGAGCATTTCTAGCTATTCAAAAACAATGATTACAATGATAAAAGTGTCAAATTGTGTCCATCAAGCCTCTATCATTAATGTACCAATGTAATACCACTTATTGGCTTCTTATTGGAATTCCCACAATGAATTTGCGTTAAGAGCCTCCAATGGATCTCAATACCTAAGTTCCAAGCCTGCCCCACCTGGAGTGTAACTGCTTCTGAGTTTAGGGCACTACCATCCACACAAACCAGAAATATGGGGTAGGGGCAGGGCATGGGGGGCCCTCATGGTCCTTTCCACTTCTCCTTCATGCCTTAGGGCCTGGAGGACCTATCAATTCCACCGGTTAAAACTATCCCATCCTACCTGCTCACACTGCCCCTGTTCCGGTCCAGACCCTCATTATCTCCCACCAGGGCTCTTACCTGGGTCTTCTCTGGTCTCTTTGCCCCAACTCCTGCCCCTCCAATGCACCTTTCATTCTCCACAGTGATCCTAATACCCAAACTGTTTAGCAAGACATCGAAAATATTCTTGTGGATGACTGTAAGTGTACCCCTCACTGGCCTTCTCTCACCCTCATACTTTATACTCCATAAATAATAAGCCACCTAGCAGTCCCCAAACAAACCATGCTAGTTCATATAATTATACTTTCTACGTGCTGGGAAGGTCTTGAGCGCTCTTTCAATTTGAATTTCCCTTTCCCTGTTACAAGGATAACTTCCTGAAAAAAACAAAACCCTACTTCCTTAGGTGTCTAGCGTTCTAACATATCACTTTGTCCCTTATAAAGATTGTTGTCCATAAGGTGTCCCCCCCAGCCTAAGGCCCATTCAGAAAAACAGACTTAGAGACTCCACGCTTCCACTACAGGAGGCTCAGGTTCCATCCCTGGTCAGGGAACTAAGATCCTACAATGCCACATGGTGCAGGCAAAATAAATTTTTTTTAATTAAAAAAAAAAAAAGAACAACAGAGACACAACATATCACTGTGCCCACAGCTGGAGAGAAACACTAATGGAAAAAGAGTCATACAGACACAATAGACAGGAAACCCAGAGGCAAGGAAAAGCAAAGATGATCAGAACCCCCAGGAAACAGACTCATGCTATCTGGGTGACAGGTGAAGAAGATTACTTTTGGTCCTAGATTTATATAATTCTGTATAATGAAGCATAACTAGTGTCATCCCATTGTGGTTAAGAGCATGGATCCAGAGCCAGACTGCCATGGTTTGAATCTTGTCTCTGGTTACTTACCATCTGGGTCTTTGGGCAAGATCCTTACCCTTTCTGAGCCTCAGTTTCCTCACGTGAAAAATGGGTTGTTGTGGGAATGTAAAGAGTTAATACATGGAAAGCACTGTGGCATACTGTAGGTGCATAAAAGTGCTAGTTATTATGATGTTCATAAGGTGAAGTCAAAAAAGAACCTAAGGGACTTCCCTGGTGGTACAGTGGTTAAGAATTCACCTGCCAATGCAGGAGACAAGGGTTCGATCCCTGGTCCGGGAAGATCCCATATGCCGCAGAGCAACTAAGCGCATGCGCCACAACTACTGCGTCTGTGCTCTAGAGCCCGCGAGCCCCAACTACTGAGCCCGCGAGTCCCAACTACTGAGCCCGCGAGTCCCAACTACTGAGCCCATGTACCACAACTACTGAGCCTGCGCTCTAGAGCCCACGAGCCACACTACTGAGCTCGTGAGCCCCAACTACTGAGCCCACGTGCCACAACTACTGAGCCCACACCGCAACTACTGAAGCCCACGCACCTAGGGCCCATGCTCTGCAACGAGAGAAGCCACTGCAATGAAAAGCCCGTGCACCCCAACGAAGAGTAGCCCCCGCTCACCACAACTAGAGAAAGCCCGTGTGCAGCAATGAAGACCCAATGCAGCCAAAATAAAAAAAAAAAACCTAAAAGGTTCATATATTGGCCCCAGTACCTATATCCATAGATTAAGTCAGTCACAAGGCTCAACATTCCAACTCTGAAATTTTAAACCATCTCTCCCTTTATCCCAAGATAACTCAAAGATCCAGGTTCTTAGATCCCCCAACACAGATGCCTGAATCGTGGTTTCCTCAACTCCCTCTAACATGGGACTTAAGCCATGAAGTTTTTGTAACTTCAATATGGCTTCAGGACGAGTCCTGGAAACGTAATTCTTCTTAGGTGTCCCGCTTTCCTCTCTTAAAGGTGATTAGGATAGTGCTTCCGCACCTTAGAAATGACTAATGAGAAATGAGAGATAATTAGGGTTTTCTACTTAACACTTTCACTAGGTTTCCTTAAGACTAAATAATAGAGTCTGCCTGCGGATGCTAGGGGACGCGGGTTCGTGCCCCGGTCCGGGAAGATCCCACATGCTGCGGACCGGCTGGGCCCGTGAGCCATGGCCACTGAGCCTGCGCGTCCGGAGCCTGTGTTCCGCAACGGGAGAGGCCACAGCAGTGAGAGGCCCATGTACCGCAAAAAAAAAAAAAAAGACTAGATAATAATAATACACAATAAACTAGGTTTCCTTAAGACTAAATAATAATAATACACAATAAACTCTCTGCTTATAAACAATAAAAAGACCAATTAGAGCAAATGCCAAAGAAAATATGGGTAGTGTGATATTTTATAGTATTTTACACTATTTTCACCTTTTGCTGTAAGCATTGACTTGTTACCCTTTTCCTTCCTATAAGCAGCTTTCACAATCTACCCTTCCCACTAGGATGGGGACTCAGGTAATAATAGCCGTGATTTATTGAGAACTTACTGAATAATAAGACTTTTGCATACATTATTGTGGTTGGCTAAGAGCTGTCTCTCAAAATCCATTCTCCCCTCTCCCACCATGGTGAGCCACATTTGACCATGTGGGTAAGGACATGGAGCAGCTGCCCCCGGTGCTGCGGATGGCGGAGCTGCCTCACCCACTTGGGTCCCTGGACAGCCCCATGGAGCACAAACTGCCCTGCAGTTACCAGAGAGGAACAAACTCCAACTGAGGGATCTTTTTGTTATAGCACCTAAGTATCTTAGTTAATCCCTAAAATACATGGGGAAAGAATGGCATTAGTAACTACTACCTCATAGGGTTACTGTGAGGATGAAATGAGAGGCTGAAGGTGGGGCGCTTACAATAAACATTTGTGGTACTATTATTACCCCCATTTTACAGATGAGGAAGTGGTAAGTCAAATGTCCAAGACCATACGGTTAATAATTGGTAAGTTAGGATCGGAACTCAGACATCCATCCCCGGAGCTGATTTTGTAATCCTCATGCTATTCTTCTTCAAGGAGTCTAAGATGAGATAATATTGGGCGAGGGGTCATACAGCGTGCAGATCAGAGGTTTGGAGCTCAGTCTGAATCCTGGCCTGCCACTCACTGCTAACGTGATCCTGGGAATACATGAAGGACCTGGCTGAGTCCCAGGGCTGTGCTCAGGAGAGCACCATGGTTGACAGCATGGACTGTGGAGGCCGATGGACGTCCAGTTCTGCTCTGCTACTAACAGATTTGTGATGTAGGCGCAAGGCCTGGTTTTCTCATGTGTGAAATGAGTGATGCCACCCATATCATGGGACTGTAGTGAAGGTTAAAGAAGGTAACATATACAAAGAACTTATGACAGAGCCAGGCACAGCTCAGCATTCAATAACGCAGGTATCAGGAGGAAGCAGGGGAGAGCTGGGACCTCCTGCCCCTCCTCTACCTGCTCCACCACTTCTTTTTTGTGGACATTGAGAATCATAACCAACTTTTTGTGCAACTTTCCACCCTGGAGAACAGCACATCATCATCTCTTCACCACAAGCCTGGGAGGGAGCTAAAGGCAGGAATGATTATAATTCTCACTTGGCAGATAGGAAACTGAGGCACAGTATTTCCATGGTCACGTTCGTGGTGAGTGGCAGGCCAGGATTCAGACTGAGCTCCCAACCTCTGATCCGCACGCTGTATGGCCCCTCACCCAGCTACCTCTCCTCCCAAAACGTTCCAGGTAAGACAGAGAAGTGTTTTCTCCATGAATGAATGAATGAATACACTTTAAATTTTTAAAATTAACTTGACAAATGAAAAGAGGGTGACAATCGTACAAAGGTTAAACCTAGGTCCCACCTTGCCGTAGCTTTGGGTCCTTGACCCACAGACTGAGGGACCTGTGGGTCCCTCAGTTTCCCAATCATTAAGATAAGGATTCACCCCCTTTGCAAGATTCCGTGGGCATCAAATAAAGCACTGTGTAGCTGGCACATATTAGGTTTCTATAAACAGAGAAAAACCAAAACAAAACAACAACCGCTAAAGGTTGTTTCTGGAGCAATTCAATACCTGCCAGGCACTGAGGAAGACTCTACCGCGGGGCGGGGCAGGGCAGCAGTCGTCTGGGGAAGTGAAAGAGGAGCCCGTTTGGCCGATTAGAGAAATGAGCCGCCAAGAACCGGCATTCCTCTACTCCTGTGAGCTGGCTTTCCAGCCGGGGCTCCGGACGCCGGCACCCGCAGACGGCGCGCCCCAGGTTCCACCTGCCAAGCGGTAGGCGCGCCGGACGAGCCCTGCACCCAACACTCCCGAAGCGAGCCCCAGAGCCCACTGCTTGCTCTGGGGAGGTGCCGCCGCCAGAGTTCGAGAGGATGAGCCCAGCCAGGGCCAGGAGTCAGGACGCAGGCCTCCCGACTTCTCTGGGAAAGGAGGGATGGAAATGTTTTCGGATCGCGAGCTCAGCGCGAGAACCCCGTCGCAACTGGAAGAAACAGACCCCACCGGCGCCTCCCCCGACTCGGCTCCCCCTCCGCCCCCAGGCACCGACCTCCCTCCTCACCCCCACTCCAACTCCCTACCTGCCAAAGTGCCCCACGCTGTCAAAAATCAGCTCCAAGTTGCCGGACCCCACGCTGCCGCACCCCATGCTGCCGCCGTGCCCCGCGCTCCTAAGCAGGACGCGCGAGGCTCGCCTAGAGCCGGGGGCTGCGGGCACAGCGCCCAGCCCAGCCCAGCCTAGCCCAACCCAGCCCGGCCCCCGCCCGCCGCGCCTCGGCCCGCCCCGGCTTCTGCGTCCCCCGCGCGTCAAAGTGCTCGAGCCGCGCGCGGGGCCAGGCTTTGTTCCTCTCTCTTCCCATCGAGCGAGTCCCCGCCGCCGCGGCCTCTTTCACAGTGCGCTGTGCTCCCGGAGCCCGCAGTAGCACGGTGCGCCCAGCCCCGCCACTTCCCGCGGCCTCCCCGCCGCCCCATCAGACTCTGGACACTTACCACGTCCGTTTGGGTCGCCGCTCGAGGGAAGCGCCGGTGCCTGGGTAAGGGTTGTCGCCCGACAGCCCAAGGCGGGAATGCGGAGGCCGGGGTTCGGTCTGGAGCCGCGCGCCTTACCTCCGTGGCTCTCAAACTTGTGCTTGAGTCTACCCCAGCACTTGGTTTTATATGCACATTTCTGGACGCCACTCTTGGGCACAAATATCGCTTTCTCAGAGAAGTCCACCCTTTTGAGGGCCAGGACAGGGATGTACAAGAGCAGGGCATAGAGAATGGATTCTGATGACCCTGAGAAGTGGCAGGATCTTGCAGAGCTGTGTGAAATATCTTATGTTAACCAAAGGGCAAAGGGAACTCCCTGGGTAGAAACTTAAGCAGAATAGTGAAAATAGCAAACTTGTACTTGAAGAGGATTTGAAAAAGAGGAAAGCGCATCTCCCAAAGTACTTCCCTTACCTACTTGTCACAAAGCCTGAAATAACACCATTAACGATTTATTTATTTTTGCTATGAATAATTCTATTTTCTTTTGAAATGCAAATGCTCCTGGAATGATTAATCCATTAAGTAATAAACAATTTGGAATGGATTTTTTTTTAATTAGGTAGATTCTTACTAACTAGAAAGTCTTAAGGTTGGAAATGCTGGGGAGGTACACGTGGTGGGGGAAGGGGGGGGAGATATGGGGAAAGTTGAACTTTTATCTGCTATTCTAATTACACCAAATAGAAATGGCACAACATAGATAAAATGGACAAATTCCCTGAAAGACACAAACTACCAACACCCACTCAAGAAAAAAACAGATAACCAGAATAGCCCTATATCTATTAAAGAAATTGAATGTGTAGTTAAAAACCTTCCCGCAAAGAAAAGCCGAGGCCCAAACATTTAATGAAGAAATAATACTGATTCTGCACATGACACTTCAAGAAAACTGAAGAGTAGGGTATACCTCCCAGCTCATTCTATGGTCCAGTATTATCCTGATACCAGAACCAGGCAAAGACATAAGAAAACCACAGACCAGTGTACCCCATGAAGATAGACATAAAAAATTCTTAACAAAAGTTTAGCAAATTGAATGCATCTTTCTATATAAAGGACAATACATCATGACCAAGTAAGGTTTATCCCAAGAAAGCAAGAGTGGTTTAACATCTGAAAATCAATCAATAAAATTCACCATACTAACAAACAAAAAAGAAAAACCATATGATTATCTCAATAGATGCAAAAAAAAAGCATTTGACAAAAAACCTAACAAAATTTCATAATAAAGACACTCAACAAACTAGTAATAGAAGGTATTATGATCTGTTTCTGCCCGTAGAACACTTATGACATGAAATGTGTGGGTTTTTGCTCATACCAACAACCAATTCTCCAACTCTCCAAATACCAGTTGGGTTACCTAAATGTAATTCAAATCTGACACTAACTATTGGAGTTAGCATCAGATCCCACAAGTTGAGGGCTCAGTCCCACAATACTGTCCCCTATTTCAGATGCCAATCGCAAGTCCGAGGCTTCCCGTAATTCTGACAAACTGACAAAAATCAGGGTTCCCACTACCCCCTCCTCAGGTTCAATAATTTTCTAGAACAGCTCATAGAATTCAGGAAAACACTTTACTTACATTTACCTGTTTATTATAAAAGGCTACAGATGAACAGCCAGATGAAGAGATACATAGGGCGAGGTACTGAGGAAGAAGCACGGAAGGCACGCCACCTTTCCAGCACCCCATATGTTCACCAACCCAGAAGCTCTCTCAATCTCAATAGAGGTTACATTACACAGGCATGGTTGATTAAATCATTGGCCATTGGTGATTAACTCACACTCCAGCCCCCTGCCTTCCTGGGAGGTCAGAAAGTAAGACTGAAAGTTCTAACTCTCTAATGCCTGCCTTGGTCTTTCTACAAACCAGCCCCCATTTTTAAGTTATCTAGGGGCCTCCAGCCACCTGTCATCTTACTACCAGAAAGACACCTTTATCACTCTAGAGATTCTAAGGGTCTTAGAAGCTCTTGTGTCAGGAACTGGGAATTAAGACCAAATATGATAACAATAGATCCTCCTATCACCCCTATCACTCAGGAACTTACAAGGGCTTTAGGAGCTCTGTATCAGGAACTGAGAATTAAGACGGCATATGTATTTCTTATTATATTACAATATCACAGAAGGGAATTTCCTCAATCTGATAAAAGTCATCAACAAAAAACTCATAGCTAATAGCATACTTAATGTCTGAAAGACTGAACGCTTTCTCCCTAAGATCAGGAATAAAATAAGGATGTCCACTCTCACTGCCACTATATTGTACTGGGGGTTCAGGCAAGAAAAGAGAAAAAGAAAAAGTTCTCCAGATTGGAAAGGAAGAAGTAAAACTGTCTGTATTCACAGATGATATGATAATCTATGTAGACAATCTGATGGAGTTTACAAAAAAAAAAAACACAAAACAACCTATTAGAAAAAGTGACTTTGGCAAAGTTGCAAGATAACAAGATTAATATACAACAAATTAATTGTATGTCTCTATGCTAGCAATGAACAACTGGAAATTGAAATTAAAAAAAACATTTTAATAGCACTGAAAATATAAATATTTAGGGATAAATCTAACAAAAAATGTGCAAGATATATCACTAAAATCTAGGTATGTGCATGTACTCTGCAACTTGATTTTTCCTCTGAATGTTTGTGAAATTCATACATGTTAATATGTGTAGCTCTAGTTCATTTCTTTTTCATTGTTATTTAGTACTCCATTGTTCCAACAAACCACAATTTACTTAACCATTTTCTAATTGATGGACATGCAGATTGTATTCAGATTTTTACTACAGCAATACTGCTATAAAGAGTCCCTATGTACATATATTAGAGTTTTTCTAAAGTATACACCTAGGAATGGAGTTGTTGCGTTGTAAGGCACATACATCAACTATTAAATATTGCTGAATTGCTCTCCAAAGTGGTCATACCAATTTGCCTTCCAACTGGGAGGCCATAAAATTCCCCACACCTTTGTCACAATACTTGTTTCATCAGACCCTTAAACATTAGTCAGTTTCAGAGATGTGAAATGGTATTATGTTGGAGTTTAAATCTGCATTTCCCTAATTAGTACTGAGGTTGTACATCTTTTCATATCTTCATTGATCATTTGGTTTTCCTTTCCTGAGAATTGCCTATTCATATTCTTGCACATTTTTCTATTAGGTTATTTTTATTTATTTTGATTTGTAAGGGCTTTTTGCATATTCCAGACACCTTTGTCAGTTAAGCATTAGGAATAATTGTATTTTCAATCTCTTTATGGTGTTTTTGATGATCAGAAGTGGTACTTTTTTATTTTAATTAAGTCAAATCCATAAATATTTTCCTTTATAGTTTGTGATTTTGTATTTTGTTTTAAATTTTTGTTTTTCCATGAGGTCACAAAAATATTCTATTTTCTTCTAAAAGTTTTAGCCTTTGGCTTTTCTTATTTAGGTCTTAAAGCCACTGGAACAGATTATTTGATTTGAGGTAAAGATCCAATTTTGTTTTTTTCCATACATGTAAAAGATTGTCCCAGCACCATTTATGGAATATATTCCATCCTTTTCTCTGCATTTTCACCTCTGTCATCTATAAAGTTTCTATTTACATGTGGGTTTGTTCTGGACTCTTTAAATCTGTTCCATTGGTCTATTTACTTTTTCCTGTGCCCATGTGTCTTTATCATTTAGTTTTATGCATCTGCTCCAATCTTTTACTACTACTTCTCCAAAATAGCTCTTACCAAAGTCACCATGATCTCCATATCGCCAAATTCCATGGTCAGTTTTCAACCCTTATTTTACTCAATGTCCACCGTTAAAAAATAATTTTAAAAAGTAAAATCATGGACTTCCGGGAAGATGGCGGAAGAGTAAGACGCGGAGATCACCTTCCTCCCCATAGATACTCCAGAAATACATCTACGCGTGGAACAACTCCTACGGAGCACCTACTGAACGCTGGCAGAAGACCTCAGACCTCCCAAAAGGCAAGGAACCCCCCACGTACCTGGTTAGGGCAAAAGAAAAAACTAAACAGAGACAAAAGGATGGGGACGGGTCCTGCGCCGGCGGGAGAGAGCTGTGAAGGAGAAAAAGTGTCCACACACTGGGAGGCCCCTTCGCGGGCGGTGACTTCTGGTGACGGAGTGGGGGAGCTTGGGGGCCGCGGAGGAGAGCGCGGCGACGGGGGTGCGGGGGGCAAGGCGGAAAGATTCCAGCGCAGGGGATCGGGCCGGCCAGCGCTCACCAGCCGAGAGGCTTGTCTGCTCGCCCTCCCGGGCGGGCGGGGCTGGAAGCTGGGGCTCCGGCTTCTGTCGGAGCGCCGGGAGAGGACTGAGGTTGGCGGCATGAACGCAGCCTGCAGGGCGCTGGTGCGCCGCGGCTAGCCGGGAGGGAGTCTGGGGAAAGGTCTGGCCCTGTCGAGGAGGCAAGGGACTTTTTCTTCCCTCTTTGTTTCCTGGTGCGCGAGGAGAGGGGATTAAGAACGCTGCTTGAGAGAGCTCCAGGGACGGGCGCGAGCCGCGGCTAGAAGTGCGGAGCCCAGAGACGGACAGGGGCCGCTGCTGCCGCCACCGGGAGGCCTGTGTGCGAACGCGGGCCGCTAGCCACATGCCCTTCCGGGGAGCCTGTGCAGCCCGCCACTGCCAGGGTCCCAGGATCCGGGGACAACTCCCCCGGGAGAGCGCACAGCGCGCCTCGCCTCGGGCTAGCAACGTCGCGCCGACCTCTGCCGCCGCAGGCCCGCCCCACACTCCGTGACCCGCCCTGCCCCCCCGGCCTGAGTGAGCCAGAGCCTCCGAATTAGCGGCTCCTTTAACCCCGTCCTGTCTGAGCAAAGAACAGACGCCCTCCGGCGACCTACACGCACAGGCGGGGCCAAATCCAAAGCTGAGCCCCTGGGTACTGTGAGAACAAAGAAGAGAAAGGGAAATCTCTCCCAGCAGCCTCAGAAGCAGCGGATTAAAGCTCCACAATCAACCTGATGTACCCTGAATCTGTGGAATACATGAATAGACAACGAATCATCCCAAATTAAGGAGCCCTGTGGATGAAAGGCTCTTGGTGCTGCAGCCAGGAGTCAGTGCTGTGCCTCTGAGGTGGGAGAGCCAACTTCAGGACACTGGTCCACAAGAGGCCTCCCAGCTGCACATAATATCAAACAGCAAAAATCTCCCAGAGATCTCCATCTCAATGCCAGCACCCAGCTTCACTCAACGACCAGCAAACTACAGTGCTGGACATCCTATGCCAAACAACTAGCAAGACAGGAACACAACCCCACCCATTAGCAGAGAGGCTGCCCAAAATCATAATAAGTCTACAGACACCCCAAAACACACCACCAGACGTGGACCTGCCCACCAGAAAGACAAGATCCAGCCTCATCCACCAGAACACAGGCACTAGTACCCTCCACCAGGAAGCCTACACAACCCACTGAACCAACCTTAGCCACTGGGGACAGACACAAAAAACAACAGGAACTACGAACCTTCAGCCTGCAAAAAAGGAGACCCCAAACACAGTAAGATAAGCAAAATGAAAAGACAGAAAAACACACAGCAGATGAAGGAGCAAGATAAAAACCCACCAGACCTAACAAATGAAGAGGAAATAGGCAGTCTACCTGAAAAAGAATTCAGAATAATGATAGTAAAGACGATCCAAAATCTTGGAAATAGAATAGACAAAATGCAAGAATCAGTTAACAAGGACCTAGAAGAACTAAAGATGAAACAAACAATGATGAACAACACAATAAATGAAATGAAAAATACTCTAGATGGGATCAATAGCAGAATAACTGAGGCAGAAGAACGGATAAGTGACCTGGAAGATAAAATAGTGGAAATAACTACTGCAGAGCAGAATAAAGAAAAAAGACTGAAAAGAACTGAGGACAGTCTCAGAGACCTCTGGGACAACATTAAACGCACCAACATTCGAATTATAGGGGTTCCAGAAGAAGAAGAGAAAAAGAAAGGGACTGAGAAAATATCTGAAGAGATTATAGTTGAAAACTTCCCTAATATGGGAAAGGAAATAGTTAATCAAGTCCAGGAAGCACAGAGAGTCCCATACAGGATAAATCCAAGGAGAAATACGCCAAGACACATATTAATCAAACTGTCAAAAATTAAATACAAAGAAAACATATTAAAAGCAGCAAGGGAAAAGCAACAAATAACACACAAGGGAATCCCCATAAGGTTAACAGCTGATCTTTCAGCAGAAACTCTGCAAGCCAGAAGGGAGTGGCAGGACATATTGAAAGTGTTGAAGGAGAAAAACCTGCAACCAAGATTACTCTACCCAGCAAGGATCTCATTCAGATTTGATGGAGAAATTAAAACCTTTACAAGGACAAAAGCTGAGAGAGTTCAGCACCACCAAACCAGCTCTACAACAACTGCTAAAGGAACTTCTCTAGGCAAGAAACACAAAAGAAGGAAAAGACCTACAATAACGAACCCTAAACAATTAAGAAAATGGGACTGGGAACACACATATCGATAATTACCTTAAATGTAAATGGACTAAATGCTCCCACCAAAAGACACAGATTGGCTGAATGGATACAAAAACAAGACGCATATATTTGCTGTCTACAAGAGACCCACTTCAGACCTAGAGACACATACAGACTGAAAGTAAGGGGATGGAAAAAGGTATTTCATGCAAATGGAAACCAAAAGAAAGCTGGAGTAGCAATTCTCATATCAGACAAAATAGACTTTAAAACAAAGACTATTAGAAGAGACAAAGAAGGACACTACATAATGATCAAGGGATCGATCCAAGAAGAAGATATAACAATTGTAAATATTTATGCACCCAACATAGGTGCACCTCAATACATAAGGCAAATACTGACAGCCATAAAAGGGGAAATCGACAGTAACACATTCATAGTAGGGGACTTTAACACCCCACTTTCACCAATGGACAGATCATCCAAAATGAAAATAAATAAGGAAACACAAGCTTTAAATGATACATTAAACGAGATGGAGTTAATTGATATTTATAGGACATTCCATCCAAAAACAACAGAATACACATTTTTCTCAAGTGCTCGTGGAACATTCTCCAGGATAGATCATATCTCGGGTCACAAATCAAGCCTTGGTAAATTTAAGAAAATTGAAATTGTATCAAGTATCTTTTCCGACCACAACGCTATGAGACTCGATATCAATTACAGGAAAAGATCTGTAAAAAATACAAACACATGGAGGCTAAAAAATACACTACTTAATAATGAAGTGATCACTGAAGAAATCAAAGAGGAAATCAAAAAATACCTAGAAACAAATGACAATGGAGACACGATGACTCAAAATCTATGGGATGCAGCAAAAGCAGTTCTAAGAGGGAAGTTTATAGCAATACAATCCTACCTTAAGAAACAGGAAACATCTCGAATAAACAACCTAACCTTCCACCTAAAGCAATTAGAGAAAGAAGAACAAAAAAACCCCAAAGTTAGCAGGAGGAAAGAAATCATAAAAATCAGATCAGAAATAAATGAAAAAGAAATGAAGGAAACGATAACAAAGATCAATAAAACTAAAAGCTGGTTCTTTGAAAGGATAAACAAAATTGATAAACCATTAGCCAGACTCATCAAGAAAAAAAGGGAGAAGACTCAAATCAATAGAATTAGAAATGAAAAAGGAGAAGTAACAACTGACACTGCAGAAATACAAAAGATCATGAGAGATTACTACAAGCAACTCTATGCCAATAAAATGGACAACCTGGAAGAAATGGACAAATTCTTAGAAAGGCACAACCTGCCAAGACTGAATCAGGAAGAAATAGAAAATATGAACAGACCAATCACAAGCACTGAAATTGAAACTGTGATTAAAAATCTTCCAACAAGCAAAAGCCCAGGACCAGATGGCTTCACAGGCGAATTCTATCAAACATTTAGAGAAGAGCTATCACCAATCCTTCTCAGACTCTTCCAAAATATAGCAGAGGGAGGAACACTCCCCAACTCATTCTACGAGGCCACCATCACCCTGATACCAAAACCAGACAAGGATGTCACAAAGAAAGAAAACCACAGGCCAATATCACTGATGAACATAGATGCAAAGATCCTCAACAAAATACTAGCAAACAGAATCCAACAGCACATTAAAAGGATCATACACCATGATCAAGTGGGGTTTATTCCAGGAATGCAAGGATTCTTCAATATGCACAAATCAATCAACGTGATACACCATATTAACAAATTGAAGGAGAAAAACCATATGATCATCTCAATAGATGCAGAGAAACCTGTTGACAAAATTCAACACCGATTTATGATAAAAACCTTGCAGAAAGTAGGCATAGAGGGAACTTTCCTCAACATAATAAAGGCCATATATGACAAACCCACAGCCAACATCGTCCTCAATGGTGAAAAACTGAAAGCATTTCCACTAAGATCAGGAACAAGACAAGGTTGCCCACTCTCACCACTCTTATTCAACTTAGTTTGGAAGTTTTAGCCACAGCAATCAGAGAAGAAAAGGAAATAAAAGGAATCCAAATCGGAAAAGAAGAAGTAAACCTGTCACTGTTTGCAGATGACATGATACTATACATAGAGAATCCTAAAGATGCTACCAGAAAACTACTGGAGCTAATCAATGAATTCGGTAAAGTAGCAGGATACAAAATTAATGCACAGAAATCTCTGGCATTCCTATACACTAAGGATGAAAAATCTGAAAATGAAATCAAGAAAACACTCCCATTTACCATTGCAACAAAAAGAATAAAATATCTAGGAATAAACCTACCTAAGGAGACAAAAGACCTGTATGCAGAAAATTATAAGACACTGATGAAAGAAATTAAAGATGATACAAATAGATGGAGAGATATACCATGTTCTTGGATTGGAAGAATCAACATTGTGAAAATGACTCTACTACCCAAAGCAATCTACAGATTCAATGCAATCCCTATCAAACTACCACTGGCATTTTTCACAGAACTAGAACAAAAAATTTCACAATTTGTATGGAAACACAAAAGACCCCGAATAGCCAAAGCAATCTTGAGAATGAAAAAGGAGCTGGAGGAATCAGGCTTCCTGACTTCAGACTATACTACAAAGCTACAGTAATCAAGACAGTATGGTACTGGCACAAAAACAGAAATATAGATCAATGGAACAGGATAGAAAGCCCAGAGATAAACCCACGCACATATGGTCACCTTATCTTTGACAAAGGAGGCAGGAATGTACAGTGGAGAAAGGACAGCCTATTCAATAAGTGGTGCTGGGAAAACTGGACAGCTACATGTAAAAGTATGAGATTAGATCACTCCCTAACACCATACACAAAAATAAGCTCAACGTGGATTAAAGACCTAAATGTAAGGCCAGAAACTATCAAACTCTTAGAGGAAAACATAGGCAGGACACTCTATGACATAAATCACAGCAAGGTCCTTTTTGACCCACCTCCTAGAGAAATGGAAATAAAAACAAAAGTAAACAAATTGGACCTAATGAAAGTTAAAAGCTTTTGCACAGCAAAGGAAACCATAAACAAGACCAAAAGAGAACCCTCAGAATGGGAGAAAATATTTGCAAATGAAGCAACTGACAAAGGATTAATCTCCAAAATTTATAAGCAGCTCATGCAGCTTAATAACAAAAAAACAAACAACCCAATCCAAAAATAGGCAGAAGACCTAAATAGACATTTCTCCAAAGAAGATATACAGAGTGCCAACAAACACATGAAAGAATGCTCAACATCACTAATCATTAGAGAAATGCAAATCAAAACTACAATGAGATATCATCTCACACCAGTCAGAATGGCCATCATCAAAAAATCTAGAAACAATAAATGCTAGAGAGGGTGTGGAGAAAAGGGAACCCTCTTACACTGTTGGTGGGAATGTAAATTGATACAGCCACTGTGGAGAACAGTATGGAGGTTCCTTAAAAAGCTACAAATAGAACTACCATATGACCCAGCAATCCCACTACTGGGCATATACCCTGAGAAAACCAGAATTCAAGAAGAGTCATGTACCAAAATGTTCATTGCAGCTCTATTTACAATAGCCCAGAGATGGAAACAACCTAAGTGTCCATCATCGGATGAATGGATAAAGAAGATGTGGCATGTATATACAATGGAATATTACTCAGCCATAAAAAGAAACGAAATTGAGCTATTTGTAATGAGGTGGATAGACCTAGAGTCTGTCATACAGAGTGAAGTAAGTCAGAAAGAGAGAGACAAATATCGTATGCTAACACATATATATGGAATTTAAGGAAAAAAATGTCATGAAAAACCTAGGGGTGAAACAGGAATAAAGACACAGACTTACTAGAGAATGGACTTGAGGCTATGGGGAGGGGGAAGGGTAAACGGTGACAAAGCGAGAAAGAGGCATGGACATATATACACTACCAAACGTAAGGTAGATAGCTAGTGGGAAGCAGCCGCATAGCACAGGGAGATCAGCTTGGTGCTTTGT
Source organism: Aethalodelphis obliquidens (assembly GCF_003676395.1). Classification (NCBI taxonomy): domain Eukaryota; kingdom Metazoa; phylum Chordata; class Mammalia; order Artiodactyla; family Delphinidae; genus Aethalodelphis; species Aethalodelphis obliquidens. The sequence goes on along the minus strand of NW_020837947.1, from coordinate 48,288,539 downwards.
GACTGCCTGGAGGGTTGGGATAGGGAGGGTGGGAGGGAGGGAGACGCAAGCGGGAAGAGATATGGGAACATATGTATATATATAACTGATTCATTTTGTTGTGAAGCTGAAACTAACATACCATTGTAAAGCAATTATACTCCAATAAAGATGTTAAAATGAATAAATAAATAAATAAAAATAAAAGGTAAAATCATGACTCGCATACAAATATACAATGAACACATCAATGATTTTATTTTATTTTTAAAATTTATTTATTTTATTTATTTTTGGATGCGTTGGGTCTTTGTTGCTGTGTGTGGGCTTTCTCTAGTTGTGGCGAGTGGGGGCTACTCTTTTTTTTTTTTTTTTTTTTGTGGGGTACGGGGGCCTCTCACTGTTGTGGCCTCTCCCGTTGCAGAGCACAGGCTCCGGACGCGCAGGCTCAGCGGCCCTTGCTCACGGGCCTAGCCGCTCCGCGGCATGTGAGATCTTCCCGGACCGGGGCACGAACCTGCGTCCCCTGCATCAGCAGGCGGACTCTCAACCACTGCACCACCAGGGAAGCCTGGGGGCTACTCTTTTGTTGCAGTGTGTGGGCTTCTCATTGCAGTGGCTTCTCTTGTTGTGGAGCATGGGCTCTAGGCGTGCGGGCTTCAGTAGTTGTGGCTCGTGGGCTCTAGAGCGCAGGCTCAGCAGTTGTGGTGCACGGGCTTAGTTGCTCCGCGGCATGTGGGATCTTCCCAGACCAGGGCCCGAACCCGTGTCCCCTGCATTGGCAGGCGGATTCTTAACCACTGAGCCACCAGAGAAGCCCCTCTTTTAATCATTAATTAATGAGGGAACTAATAAGATGTTACAATCAGTTCAAAGAAGAATTCAATGAAGCCCAAGTATTAAAGCAATAAGGAATGCTAGAACAGATTTACAAATAGATGCAGAACTGGTCTATCCACAGGGTAATTGCATTCCACCAGCGCAATCAGTTGCATTCCACGGGATGCAATTCATTTCTGTGGACAAGAATCATTGGTTATGATCAGTTTTCCACAACTTAAAAAGTTATAAAATAGCTCAAAGACAATGAAAGATGAAGATAACCCTAAAGGGTATACTAGACAGACATTCTATTTGGCAGGTTGGGGCGGGGGGGGGGCGCTCATTTCAAAATCTTTCACAGTGTTTACTGGCACCACAATATCATATTGTCCTTCTTGAAACATCTTCCTTTGCTTCTGTGCCAGCTAAGTCTCTTGATTTTCCTCTTACTTTGCCACTTTCTGTATCTCAGTCTCTTCGATCCTCCTCTTCCTCCCATTTTCTCTATGTGTTGGAGTGCCCCAGGGCTCTGAGCTCTCTCTTCTCTTTTTACACTCTCCCTAGTAGCATCATGTAGCCCAAGAGTTAGTAAACTACAGTCCATGGGCCAAATCTGGCCTGCCACTTGCTTCTACAAATAAAGTTTTATTGGGACATAGTCATGCTCATTCATTCATAGATTACCTACAGCTGCTTTCATACTACAGTGGCAGACTTAAGTAACTATGACCGACTGTATGACCCACAAAGCCTAAAATATTTACTATCTGGACCTTCTGTTTGCCCTTCTGCTGGCAAACAGAAAACAGCATACCAACCCGTGATCTAGTCCTATGGCTTTCAAAACTTACATTAATGACTCCCAAATTTATATGTCCAAGCTGACCTCACCCCAGCACTCCAGACTTGTTCATACCACTACCTTCTCCATGTCTCCATCACCTATCTAAAAGCTACCTCAAACTTACCATGGCCACCCTCAATCCTGCTTCTCTCCAGAACTTCCCACCTCAGTAAATGGCACTACTTTCACCCAGTTGCTTAGGCCAAAACCCTTGGTATCTTCTTTTATTCCTCTCCCGTTTTCACACTCCACATCCTTTTCCATCAGAAAATTCTAGTTGCTCTGCCTTTATAATAGAGCTTGATTCTGAACACTTCTCTCCACCTCCACTGCTAACCTCTTTATCCAAACCATCATCCCTTGCTAGATTATGCAACATCCTCCTAACTGATCCCCTTGCTTCCTCCCTCGCCCCACACAGCAGGCAAGCATTTCTGAAAAATATAATTCAAGTTGACACTTCTGGATGGGACCAAAGTGAGGTGGCGGGGCAGGGGCTGACACCTCCCGCAGCAACCATGGCGTATACTGGCTTCACAGTGCCTCGCGTCGTGATGAATGTGTTCTAGGGCTTCCTTGGCTTCTTGGTGCCCTGGGTTCATCCCTAAGGGTCCCACCTAGGGAGTTATCATCATTATCATCACTATCTTGGTGACCTGTTCAGTTTGCTGCTATCTCTTTTGGCTGATTGCAGTTCTGGCCCAACTTAACCCTCTCTTTGGACCACAGTTGAAAAATGAAGCCATCTGGTGGGTACCTCAAACATAATTGGCCTTGAGGAAGAAGACCTGCTCGCCAGGGCTCAGTCATTGAGGTCACGAAGAGAACTCCTCTAGATGCAAAAGCACCTCCATACCCAGACCACCTTCCCTGACTTGCCCACTTTGGCCTTAAACATTCACACCACATTTGAATATCTTATTCTAGAATGCAGTATTTTTTCCTGTCTCCTTCTTTACATTTTGATGAATGATGTGTCTATTTAATCTAAACTGTGCTGCCTCCACAAAATGTTTATGTACTCTTCCGAGATAGAAAGTACCATCCTTCTGAGAAATAATGTTACTGTGTCTCCTGCCTGCTCACAACATGAGAATGAGGGAAGCGTTTGAAAACTGTTATACACGGTAAGACTGCAGTGGGGCAGTCAGTAGGAGAACATGTTCAGAGGGAAAATCTGTCTCACCAGAATTATACCAAAAATATATACCAAAGTATATTTTCAGGATGAATTTCTTATTTCTGCCATCTTTTGGAATAAATAATTTTTCTGCTTTCTATGGGAAAAAAAAATATATATATAAATAAAATTCAGATCACGACACTCCCTTGCTCAGCAGCTTCCTAGCACACTTAGAATAAAATCAAAGTCCTTCCATGACCCTGGCTGCTTCTCTGACTCATCTCCTGCCTCTCTTTCTCAACCACTCTTCACTCCGGCCACACTGGCTTCCTAGCTCATTCCTCTAACACAGCAAACACACCCCGGTCCCTGCACTTTACACTTGCTATTCCCTCGACTTCAGAACTTCTTTTTTTTTTCACTTTGACTTTCTGTTTATTTTTCAATTTAAGATTATGTCCCAAATAAAACAGCCACAACAATAAAACCAAACAGGGAATTCCCTGGTGGTCCAGTGGCTAGGACTGCACGCTCTCACTGCCAAAGGCCTGGGTTTGATTCCTGGTTGGGGAACTAAAATCCCACAAGCCGCAAAGCACGGCCAAAACCAAAAACAAAACAACAAGAGCAAAAAAAAAAAAAAAAAAAAAAAAATCACGCCCTGCCTGCCACAGTCTGGAAACTTTCCTGTAACTTTTATTTTCCCTGCTTTACTGAGATATAATTGACATATAACGTTGTGTAATTTTAAGGTGTACAATGTGATGACTTGATATATGTATAAATGGCAAAATTATTACTGTAGTAAGGTTAGGAAACACATCCATCACCTCACATAATTTTTTGGTGAAAACTTTTAAGATCTACTCTCTTAGCAACTTTCAAGTATACAATACAGTATTGTTAACTGTATTCATCATGCTGTACATTAGATCCCCATAATTTATTCATCTTATAACTGGTAATTTTACAGCTTCACCATTTTCTCTACCCCTACCGGCACCCATTTCACCCATTTTGACCAGCTTCACCAGCTTCACCCATTTTCTCTACCCCTACCACCACCCCCTGCCCCTGGTAACCACAAATCTAGTCTCTGTTTCTGAGTTCAATTTCCTCTACCTGAGACCTCTTTCCCCAAGAACCATATGGCCACTTCCTTACTTCAGTCAGGTCACTGTTCAAATGTTGCCTCTTCTAAGAAGATTCCTCTGCTCCTCCTCAAGTATCAGTCTTCATCACTCTCTAGCCCCTTACCATGCCACCTTGTTTTATTTTTCTTCAACCTAATATATATATATATATATATAACTGCTATATCATATATGTATATTATCACTACTATAGAATATAATCTCCATGAGGGCAGGAACTTTGACATATAGCAGGTGTGTTGAATGACTGAATACAGTAAGTATGTGTTGAATGACTGAGTGGACATAATCCAAACATAGGGAATAATGAAACAAAATTTAAGCAGTTTCCTAAGGGTGCCAGTTTCTCCACAAATGAATGGAAGAAAACTAAAAGGGCCTGGCTCAAACACTATCCACCACTCAGACAAGTCTTGGGTTCTCCTAAAGAGGAGCCCACTAACAGCACACTTTCCATCTTAGAAATACAATGAGGTCATTTTAACATAAATACAGTGCAGATGTATTTCTGCCAGTGGGTGGAAGGGACATGGGCAGATAGGGAGGGGATAAAGGAAGGGGACTAAGAGAAAACAGTGTTTGTGCATCCTTCTAAATCTAAGAGTAGTTGTTAGATTGGGTGACTTAGGGTCCCTGGCATGTGAGAAAATATTCTGATGTCCTGTGGTCCCACAGCCTCCAGATCCCAGCCCTCATCCCAATGTGGACTGTCTTGTTCAATGTGGACCATCAACCATGCAAAGATAGATCGTTTCTGGGCTTCCCTGGTGGTGCAGTGGTTGAGAGTCCGCCTGCCGATGCAGGGGACACGGGTTCGTGCCCCGGTCCGGGAAGATCCCACATGCCGCGGAGTGGCTGGGCCCGTGAGCCGTGGCCGCTGAGCCTGCGCGTCCGGAGCCTGTGCTCCGCAACAGTGAGAGGCCTGCGTACCGCAAAAAAAGAAAAAAAAAAAAAAAAAGATAGATGATTTCTGTTCTCATCACCTACCTATAGACTCCCCCAGCCCACTGCTCTCCCATAGCTCTAGCCCCTTATCCCAGCTCTCTACTAGACAACTCCACCCATCACGCCTCAGATTACCAGAATGACCTCTCTAAAATTCCCATGTAAATAGACCATGCCATCAGTAAAATCCTTCCATGGTCCCCTGGCTTTCAGAATTGTTTCATCTCCTCAGCATGGCCTCCAAGGCCTCCCAGGACTGGATCCCTGCTTACCTCTCAAGCATCACTTCCAGTCATGTCCCTCTTCTCCAGAATCGTAAGGTTCCATTGGATCCTGTGATGAGGGATGTTCATTCACACCACCATCCCTTTGCTCATGCTGTTCGTTCAGCCTAGAAATCCCCCCCCGCACCTCCCCAGCTTACTGGCTAAATCAATTAATTCTTCAGGACACAGCTCAGGTGCTGCTTGATGTCTGATCCTTGATGACAATCAAATGAAGTTCCAAGTCCTTTCTCCAGTTTAAAAAAGGTGGAGTCAGAACAATCACTTAGTACCTGTGTGATCCTGGGCAAGTCATTTAACCTCTCAAAGTTTTCTCTTGTAGGTAATAATAGTGCCAACTTGGTTATGAGTGTTAAACGAGATCCGTGTCTCCTCAACTTTAGTATCCAGCCATGGGTGATCATCTTCATGATAATTGCCATATCTATATATCATGTTTATAAATATATTTTAAAATAAACTTTAAATTGACTAACATTTTAAAACTAATTTTAATATGCTGTTTTAAATATATTATATGTATTAAGCAGAAGTTAGTGCTGGAAACAGAAACCTCTCTAGGTATTTCAAGAAGAGAGGGATACAATAAAAGGGATTATATGCTTTCAATATTGTTGGAAGGGCTGGAGGAGGAGTCAGGGGCCACAGCTTGAATATTTGTTTCAAAGTCACACCACCGTAGTTGCAGCCCAGAAGTCAGCAGGCTGCTGCAACTGCAGGTGCAGCTGCTGCCACCACTGTAGCACGACCGTCTCATGCCCACTTATAGGAAGAGGATTGAACTGGTAACGCTGCACAATTCCAAAAGATAATGGAGCCTATGTCATTGGCTACCTCACCTGATGTCCACTGAGAGAAGACAAATAAGGGATGAAGGAAGGGGTGGTCTAAGGAACAAAAATAATTCTGGTTTTTGATTACCTTCGCTGCTCTTATGATAGTCTTTTTTTTTAAGATTTTTTTTTTGGATGTGGACCATTTTTAAAGTCTTTATTGAATTTGTTGCAATATTGCTTCAGTTTTATGTTTTGCTTTTTTGGCCACAAGGCATGTGGGATCTTAGCTCCCTGACCAGGGATCGAACCCACACCCTCTGTGTTGGAAGGTGAGTCTTAACCACTGGACAACCAGGGAAGTCCCAATACTCTTCCTTGAAAGGGGCTTTTATTTCCTAACCCCCATCTTCCCTCTTCCTTCCCACCCCCCCACCTCTCTCCTGCTGCTTCCAACTGTCTTTCATTTCCTCAAGCAGCTGTAATTGGTCATTTGCTGTAGAAGCCTGGGAGAAGGTTTAAGGGAGTGGATATTTGTAAGACTGGTCCTTCGCTTAATAAATACATGTTTTACTTGTGTCTGCTTTGTATGAGGAGGCAACATGAGTAGAAGCTATGATCCCTTACATAAAAACTTTAGATAGATAGACAGATAGATAGATAGAGATATATGCTATATGCCAGATAGTATGCTAAGGCCTTAACGTTGGTTATCTCATTTACTTCTCACAGCTCTCTAAATCAATGCTGTTCTCATCTCCGTATTCAGATAAGAAAAATGAAACACCCAGAGAACAAACAATCTGTTTAAGGTTGCCGAAGCTTGAGAGTTACAGAGCCAGGTTCCAGCCCAGCCCTGTACACTCTAAAGCTACCACTCATGACCACAACACTGGCACTGCTTGCTACAAAACGTGTGGGTTTTGCAGAGTTACCATTGAAATGACTGGAGCGGAAATCTGGTGACTTCAAACCACAAGTCCCCTCAACCTCCATAAGAAATGCCCACAAGTTACTGTGCAGTAAGCCCCAGAAGACACTCATTTGGCCCTGTGTTCAAGTCAAAGTCTTTAAAACTCAAAGGAGGAAGTAATTTCTTCTGGGTGAGGCCTTTGAGGACAGGCCTCCAGAAGGATTTGACATTTGATTTCAGATTTGAAGGCTAAGTATATATTGCCAGGCAGAGGTGGGGTAGGGAGCATGCTCAGGTGGAGAAGATAGCCTGAGTAAAGATCCAGATGTAAAAAGTCAGGACCTGTGTGAGGCCATAGTGTGCAGCACATGAACAGGTGGGATGGGAGCAGGCGTGTGTTGCACTCAGCCTCCTACCTGGCACACAGGAAATACTGGGCATGTCTTCCTGAAGGGCCTTAGAACACACCGTAAGAGCTCTGTAGTCGGACGCCTGGTCGTAAATATCTCCGCAATAAAAGCTGCAAGACCCTGGGAAAGTCACATCTCTCTAGTGTCACTGACTCATCAAAATGATTGAAAGTGACAGTCCTACTTCACCGGACCATGGTAAGGGTCTAATGAGCTAAGTCCTGTAAAGTGCTCTAGTCATCGTTTCAGTTGCAAATAACAGCAAACCTAACTCAGAAAAGCTTAAGTAAGGAACGGACTTTTTGACTCATTATGGTAAAAGGCCGGACGTATAACTAGCTGCCTGCGTGGTGGGATCCAGAGGGACAATGTCATCAGGTTTCCCCCTCTCTCTCATTCTCCATCTCGTCTCCTCTCTGCTCTTCTCTGCTTTTCTGTGTAGATTTCAACCCCCGAAGAAGAGAGAAACCCACTCTCTCTCGTACCTTTAAGTCAAATTTCCTAAAGCTGGGCTTGGAGATGGGGGAGAGCAGAATGCTCTGATTGGCTGGCCTGCGGCTTGGGGTGGAAGAATGCTCTGATTGGCTGGTCTGTGTCACATGCTCAGCTCTCGTTAATGGCCACCGGACGGGATCTCACTAACGGGGGGACAAACGCCTTTCCTGGAAAGAGGTTCCAACTAGACAAACAACATTTAGAAGCTTTTAACAGCGTGCCTGGCCCTTGGTAAGTGTTTACTAATAGCTAATGCTATGAAGCTAGGCCAAAAAGAATAAGTTAAGGCCACATGCATGGGGCCTTGAATTTTAGGCTAAAACTAGCGAGCTTTAGTTAAACGTCTGTGGGGAGCCGCCAAGGCTTTGTCCAATGTGGTGGACAAACTATGTTTTAGGAAGATTGGTCTGATAATGGGAGTGTGACAGAGGGTAGAGAAGTTGGTGGTAGGAAGGTCAGCCGGGAAGCTGATAAATTGGTCCGCTGGGAGGCTGATATATTCCGAGCTCAGTGTTCAGGATCCCGGTTAAAGATGTGATAGTAAGAACAGAATGAAGGAGATTCCCACTTAAAAGGCAGAGAAGGAAGAATGGCAGGCTTTGGCAACTGGCTGCCTGGGGAGGGCACATAAATGTGAAGAGGTGAGAAGTCCCTGAGGTTACAAACCTGGCTGACTGGGAAGGTGGTGGCCTGGCCCCTCGGGCTCCTCTCTTTCCTCCTTCCTCTTTTCATCTTCACCCTCCCTCCCACTCTCTTTCGTGAACTATGCAATTTTCTCTTATCCTAGACAGCACAATCTTTCTCTGGTGCATTTCACTTGCACACCCACCAAGGGATCTACCTGGAGCAGCTTTAAAAGGATTGACTTATAAACAAATGCAATGTGTTAAGAAAGACTCAGGTGAATGCAGTGTTCCCCCATTACCGTAAAAGAAAACAAGCAAACAAGAGGGAATTTGTAAAATGGACAAAAGATTTGGAATAACTTAGGTCTCTTTTAAGAACATGAAATGAATTAGAGTTTTGGCTAGGAGCCCTGAGTATTGTATTTGTGTCAGAAATGTAAAGAGTGTAGCAGAAGATGGATTTCACCCACTTCAGGAGAGAGGTACAAGAGGTCTGTATATGTGTGTGTGTGTGTGTGTGTGTGTGTGTCTGTCTGTCTGTCTGTCTGTCTGTCTGTCTGTGTTTACAGGTCTGTAAGTGAGCTAAATGAGAACCACTGACATGTCAGAGACAGATGTATGTCAGAGTGATACTGACCCAAGTGGTCAAAAATTGAGGAGCAAACGTGAGGAAGGGAAGAGAGAGACTTCCTAGTTCTACTTCCAAAGTGCGTTTCTGGGATGTTAAGGGGAGGCTTGCACAATGCGGTGTCTCAAAGCCATCTGGTAGCAACCTGTCCTGTTCCAGGAGCCCTCACCCATGACTCCAGCTGGCCCAGGCAGTAGCCTTGATGGATTTCTTCTTTTAATCAATGATGAAAATTTTGTCTTTGTCCTTCACTTGTAACCTGGGTGTGTTACTGAGTCTTGTGAAAACTTCAAGGGCGATTCCAATCCCCTACTCCATAATCTGGGAAGTAAAACTAAGTATAAAACAACTGAAGAAGTTATGGCGTGGTCGGTTATTCGTCTGTCACTTTTCATCTTCTTTCATAATATAGCCCCTTTAATAAAGGACCGCATAGGGATGGCAGAGGAGCCAGTCAGAAGGAGCCTAGGACCCCAACAATCTGGCACAGACCTGAACAAGGGAATGACAAATGATGTTATCCAAAAGAAGCTGAAAGGCCCCTCTGCCCCAAAGTTTCTCTCTGACAATCTGCTGCAGACAACTCACTGCACCTTGCGTCCCACTTTAAGGTGAAGTCTTTTCTCCTGAGAGCACTGGCCCTCCCTTTCTTTATGCCAAACACCTGCTCATCCTTCCTAGTTCAACTTCAGCGATGTGCCTCTCCTGTGAAGCTTTAGCTGATCCCCACTCCCAACTCTCCATCCTCCCATCTATCTCTCTCTCCAGCATGGAGCTGACCATGTGGCTCGGTACTTATCTTCTCCAATGGCTGCCAGACCCCAAGAGGGCAGGAGCCTCATCTTTTCAATTTTGTATCCCAGCACCGTACGCTGTAGTAGGGGCTCAAAAGATGAAGCAACGAATATGATGTGGAAAGGTCACTGAACCTGGACTTAATGATCGTGTCCAACAGGCTCCTTGGCTGGTGATCTTGGACAAGAGACCCAACTCTTTCGAGCCTCAGTTTCCTCATCTGACAAGTAAGAAGAACAATCCCCTCTCCCCTTTTCACACATCCCAGTTTTTCCATGGAACAAACGAAATAAGGTATTGAGCAGAGCAGTATTTAGGAAGAACATCTGAGGCGACACTGGTCCAGCCCACTCATTTTACAGATGATAAAACTGGGCCTTAAAACTTTGTTTTTTACCGAAATTTACTATCCTTAGTCCCATTCCTCTCGGAGCTTGCTCTTGGAATCTGACCTGGAGGTAGGAACCTAATAAACTCATTTTTTCAGGCGGAGTTAATAATGGTTGTTCAGAGTGTGAGAGTACCTCTCTTAGAAATATTTGCATTTCTCTTAAGAGGTTTACAGTAGTAGGATTTCTTTCAGGTCGTTGAACAGACTAGTAGAGAGGTATTTTGTATGGGATGGTTTCCAAGTCTTTCCCAATTTGCATGATATAAATAACTGTCTCTGTATACTATGTCTTGCACTGATCATTGGAGAAAAACTACATTAATGTTGATCTCCCACAAGTGTCCCATGCCCCAAAGTCTGGAGGACTCACCTGTTTAAAATATGAAAACTAGAAATCTCAGACCCCTGAAGTCACAAAAGCAGTAAACATCTTCAAAGAGATGAAAAAATAATCATGACACATTGTAAAGAATCTTTAAATACAAGTAAGGAAATCTGAGGCCCAGGTCTCACCCTAGCAAGTTATGTGAACTTGGTTAACTCAGGCTTTTTGAGCATTCCCCCCTCTTCAATATTTTAATACTATTTAGTGTGTGTGTGTGTACATAGGTCAAAATTCAAAAGGTATTGTGGGGGACTTCCCTGGCGGTCCAGTGGTTAAGACTTTGCCTTCCAATTCAGGGGGTGCAGGTTCGATCCCTGGTCAGGGAGCTAAGATCCCACATGCCTCACGGCCAAAAAAACCCAAAACATAAAAAACAGAAGCAGTGCTCGCTTCAGCAGCACATAGACCCAAATTGGAACAATACAGAGAAGATTAGCATGGCCCCTGCACAAGGATGACGCAAATTCATGAAGCGTTCCATGTTTTTTCTTCCTTCCCCAGGTGATGGTGTAATTCAGTAACGGGTGCAAAGGCAAAACTGCTGCGGTCCTTGTAGACCATTCAGGGCCTAGACTGGCCCTTTGTGCTGCCCTTTGGACCTTGTGAGGATTGGGGCGGGGGTCCTTTCCTTACCCCCTAGAAGTGATGAATTTCAATTCTGTCTCCGTCGTCAGCCTCAGGTGTGACCTTTCTGTACAATCATTTCCTCTGAGGTTTGAGGATAAAAATAAGTTAAGGAGAAAGGGGGTTTTAATCTTCAGGAAATTAAGAGTTAAATACAGCAGAAGCTGGAAGGAAAATATTAGGGAAGTAGAGATAAAACCGTACATTTTTTGAAAAGCACCAGGTAATTCAGCATATTCCTAGTCCTTTATTATTAGTGTATATAAGATCGTTTGTGTGCATAATTAATATATAATCAATTTGACATATTTTTCAAAATAGAGGGTTTGAGATGTATAGTAATGGGCAAGAATCATCCATAAACTATTGGGACCTGAATGGGGTTTGTCACGTGCATGAAATGTTGTTAAATGCTTATGAGAAGTGTTGCTGTTTTATTCACCAATTCAATCAGTGAGTGACTTGATCAGCCAGTTCTAAAACCCATGTGAGCTGGGTGCTGGCGAGATGTGGAGAATTCAGATGTTACTCTTCGGTTCTTTACCTTTGTTTAAGGGGTTTAGTTCCTTCCCCATGGGCTGAAAATCTTCAAGGGGGCATCTTGGCAGACTTCTCTGTTTCCTCCTTTTTGCAGTCTCTGTTTTTTCAGCAGGCAAACTACTTTAAGCCATTTTAAGATAATGAACATTAAGTATGTCAGTTTTTCTGCTTTGTCTCATTTGGATCTCACTGTTTTGTTAAAATGTAATGTTTTACCAGGGTAGTTCATTTCTTCTCTTTACACTTTCTGGTGGAAAGTGCCTTGAAATAAATAAAATGTGAGAATATTCTGGTAAAAAAAAAAAAAAAGAAGAAGCAATATTGTAACAAATTCAACAGAGACTTTAAAAATGGTCCACATCAAAAAAAATTTAAAAAGAAAAGGTATTGTGATATTATAGGAAATATATATTTGGTCTTTGTGTCCCCCTCCATGCCCTTCTTGATACAGAACTCCTAAAACCCTTGGAATTTTCTGAGTGACAGAGTGTCTTTTGTTATTCATAACAAGCCCCTTTCAACCGTGTCTGAGTTCGTGCTAATGAGGTGATTCTTGGTGGACCTCTAGATAGCTTCAGGATCAGGAGTGGTCTCCAAAAAGACCAAGCCTTGATTAGAGGGTTGGAACTTTCAGTCCCACCCCCCAACCACTGGGGAGGGGTGAGGAGAGGGGATAGAGATGGAGTTCAATCACCAATGGCCAGTGATTTGATGAGTCATACCCTTGCAATGAAGTCTCCATAAACATCCCTAAACAGGGTTTGGAGAGCTTCCAGGTTGGTGAGCACATCCACATGCTGGAAGGATGAAGCGCCCCAGCTCCACAGGGACAGATACTTTTGCACTCAGGACCCTTCTGGACCTCTCCTATGTGCCTCTTCATTTGGCTGTTCATTTGCCTCTTTTATACTTAACCAGTAAATGTTTTCCTGAGTTCTGTGGGCCATTTTAGCAAATTATCATACCTGAGAAAGGGGTCATGGGAACCCCCAATTTATAGCTGGTTGGTCAGAATTACTGGTGGCCCAGGAGTTGTGATTGGCATCTGAAGTGGGGGCAGCCTTGTGGGACTGAGCCCTTTCACTTGTGGGATCTGACACTAACTCCAGGTAGATAGTATCAGAATTGAATCAAATTGTTGGACATCCAGCTGCTCTTGGGGAATTACAGAGGTATAAAGAGCAAACAGTGAAAAATCACCTTTACTGTCCTATCCCCTAGCTCCTGTTTCCCTCCTTGGGCCAAGAGACAGCTGCTATTATCAGTTACTTAGTGCTATGGACTGAATTGTATCCCCCCCTCCCAAATTCATATGTTGAAGCCTTAAGTCCCCCCACCCCAATGGGATGGTATCTTGAGATGGAGCCCTTGGGAGGTAGTTAGGTTTTGATGAGGTCATAAGAGTAGAGCCCCCATAATGGGAATAGATTAGTGCCCTTATAAGAAGAGATACCAGAGAGCTTACTCCCTCTCCACCATGTGAGCACACAGGGAGAAGAGAGCCATCTTCAGCCAGGAAGAGAGTCCTCGCCAGGACGTGAGCATGCTAACACCCTGATCCCAGACTTCCAGCCTCCAGAACAGTGAGAAAATTCATTTTTCTTTAAGCTATCTAGTCTGTGGCATCTAGTCTAGTTGCAGACTGACCTAAGATACTGGGGATCCACTCAGAAATACTTTATGAACAAGCAAAACTAAATATATTTCTATTAGTTTCCTTTTTTCACACAAATGGTTCTGCACCTTGCCGTACTCTATCTTGAAGAATAATCCAAGTCACCACATCTCTTTTTTCAATAGTTGCATGACATTTTTTCCATTGGATGAATATACAGTAGTTCATTTAACCAAACTTCTGTTGCTGAACATTTAGATTGTTTCCAGTATTTTGTAATTACAAATTATACTACAATGAATAACTTTGCACGTATACCATTTGCACATATGAGAGCTATTTGTTGGCTAATTTCCTAGAAATGATTGCTGGGTGGAAGTATATTCATATCTATAATCTTGATAGATATTGCCAAATTGCCCTTCAGAGTCATTGTGCCAATTTACACTCCATTCAGTATGTGTAATATTTATTTTTCCCTCACTTTCACTTGCATAGTATGTTAGCAAACTTATGAGATTTGCCAAATTGATATATAAAATGTTCTTTTTAGTTGTTCTTCTTTTTATGCATTTCCTTATTATATGTGAGATTGAGTATCTTTCCATATATTTAAGAGCCTTCTGTGTTTTCTTCAACAGTACATCCTTTTTTATTTATTTATTTATTTTTAACATCTTTATTGGAGTATAATTGCTTTACAATGGTGTGTTAGTTTCTGCTTTATAACGAAGTGAATCAGTTATACATATACATATGTTCCCATATCTCTTCCCGCTTGCGTCTCCCTCCCTCCCACCCTCCCTATCCCACCCCTCTAGGTGGTCACAAAGCACCGAGCTGATCTCCCTGTGCCATGCGGCTGCTTCCCATTGGCTATCTATTTTACGTTTGGTAGTGTATATATGTCCATGCCACTCTCTTACTTTGTCACAGCTTACCCTTCCCCCTCCCCATATCCTCAAGTCCATTCTCTAGTAGGTCTGTGTCTTTATTCCCGCCTTACCCCTAGGTTCTTAATGACATTTTTTTTTCTTTTTTCCTTAGATTCAATACATATGTGTTAGCATACGCTATTTGTTTTTCTCTTTCTGACTTACTTCACTCTGTATGACAGACTCTAGGTCCATCCACCTCACTACAAATAACTCAATTTCGTTTCTTTTTATGGCTGAGTAATATTCCATTGTATATATGTGCCACATCTTCTTTATCCATTCATCAGATGATGGACACTTAGGTTGTTTCCATGACCTGGCTATTGTAAATAGAGCTGCAATTAATTTTTTGGTACATGACTCTTTTTGAATTATGGTTTTCTCAGGGTATATGCCCAGTAGTGGGATTGCTGGGTCATATGGTAGTTCTATTTGTAGTTTTTTAAGGAACCTCCATACTGTTCTCCATAGTGGCTGTACCAATTCACATTCCCACCAGCAGTGCAGGAGTGTTCCCTTTTCTCCACACCCTCTCCAGCATTTATTGTTTCTAGATTTTTTGATGATGGCCATTCTGACTGGTGTGAGGTTATACCTTGTTGTAGTTTTGATTTGCATTTCTCTAATGATTAATGATGTTGAGCATTCTTTCATGTGTTTGATGGCAATCTGTATATCTCCTTTGGAGAAATGTCTATTTAGGTCTTCTGCCCATTTTTGGATTGGGTTGTTTGTTTTTTTGTTATTGAGCTGCATGAGCTGCTTGTAAATTTTGGAAATTAATCCTTTGTCAGTTGATTCATTTGCAAATATTTTCTCCCATTCTGAGGGTTGTCTTTTGGTCTTGTTTATGGTTTCCTTTGCTGTGCAAAAGCTTTGAAGTTCAATTAGGTCCCATTTGTTTATTTTTGTTTTTATTTCCATTTCTCTAGGAGGTGGGTCAAAAAGGATCTTACTGTGATTTATGTCATAGAGTGTTCTGCCTATGTTTTCCTCTAAGAGTTTGATAGTTCCTGGCCTTACATTTAGACCTCTAATCCATTTTGAGCTTATTTTTGTGTATGGTGTTAGGGAGTGTTCTAATCTCATACTTTTACATGTACCTGTCCAGTTTTCCCAGCACCACTTATTGAAGAGGCTATCCTTTCTCCACTGTACATTCCTGCCTCCTTTATCAAAGATAAGGTGACCATATGTGCGTGGGTTTATCTCTGGGCTTTCTATCCTGTTCCATTGATCTATATTTCTGTTTTTGTGCCAGTACCATACTGTCTTGATTACTGCAGCTTTGTAGTATTGTCTGAAGTCAGGGAGCCTGATTCCTCCAGCTCCAGTTTTCATTGTCAAGATTGCTTTGGCTATTCGGGGTCTTTTGTGTTTCCATACAAATTGTGAAATTTTTTGTTCTAGTTCTGTGAAAAATGCCAGTGGTAGTTTGATAGGGATTGTATTGAATCTGTAGATTGCTTTGGGTGGAAGAGTCATTTTCACAATGTTGATTCTTCCAATCCAAGAACATGGTATATCTCTCCACCTGTTTGTATCATCTTTAATTTCTTTCATCAGTGTTTTGTAATTTTCTGCATATAGGTCTTTTGTCTCCTTAGGTAGGTTTATTCCTAGTTATTTTATTCTTTTTGTTGCAATGGTAAATGGGAGTGTTTTCTTGATTTCATTTTCAGATTTTTCATCCTTAGTGTATAGGAATACCAGAGATTTCTGTGCATTAATTTTGTATCCTGCTACTTTACCAGATTCATTGATTAGCTCTAATAGTTTTCTGGTAGCATCTTTGGGATTCTCTATGTATAGTACCATGTCATCTGCAAACAGTGACAGCTTTACTTCTTCTTTTCTGATTTGGATTCCTTTTATTTCTTTTTCTTCTCTGATTGCTGAGGCTAAAACTTCCTAAACTATGTTGAATAATAGTGGTGAGAGTGGGCAACCTTGTCTTATTCCTGATCTAAGTGGAAATGGTTTCAGTTTTTCACCATTGAGGACGATGTTGGCTGTGGGTTTGTCATATATGGCCTTTATTATGTTGAGGAAAGTTCCCTCTATGCCTACTTTCTGCAGGGTTTTTAAAATAAATGGGTGTTGAATTTTGTCGAAAGCTTTCTCTGCATCTATTGAGATGATAATATGGTTTTTCTCCTTCAATTTGTTAATATGGTGTATCACATTGATTGTTTTGCATATATTGAAGAATCCTTGCATTCCTGGAATAAACCCCACTTGATCATGGTGTATGATCCTTTTAATGTGCTGCTGGATTCTGTTTGCTAGTATTTTGTTGAGGATTTTTGCATCTATGTTCATCAGTGATACTGGCCTGTGGTTTTCTTTCTTTGTGACATCTTTGTCTGGTTTTGGTATCAGGGTGATGGTGGCCTCGTAGAATGAATTTGGGAGTGTTCCTCCCTCTGCTATATTTTGGAAGAGTTTGAGAAGGTTAGGTGTTAGCTCTCCTCTAAATGTTTGATAGAATTCTTCTGTGAAGCCATCTGGTCCTGGGCTTTTGTTTGTTGGAAGATTTTTAATCACAGTCTCAATTTCAGTGCTTGTGATTGGTCTGTTCATATTTTCTCTTTCTTCTTGGTTCAGTCTTGGAAAGTTATACCTTTCTAAGAATATACCTTTCTAAGAAAGAAAGAAAGAAGGAAAGAAAGAAAGAAAGAAAGAAAAAAGTTATTAAAATAAAAAATAATTATTAAGAAAAAACTTTTTAAGTAAAAACAAACAAAAAAAACGAACGGACAGAACCCTAGGACAAATGGTGAAAGCAAAGCTATACAGGCAAAATCTCACACAGAAGCATACACATACACACTTACAAAAAGAGGAAAAAGGGAAAAAATAATATATCTTGCTCTCAAAGTCCACCGCCTCAATTTGGGATGATTCGTTGTCTATTCAGGTATTCCACAGATGCAGGGTACATCAAGTTGATTGTGGAGATTTAATCTGCTGCTCCTGAGGCTGCTGGGAGAAATTTCCCTTTCTCTTCTTTGTTTGCACAGCTTCCGGGGTTCAGCTTTGGATTTGGCCCCGCCTCTGCATATAAGTCGCCGGAGGGCGTCTGTTCTCCGCTGAGACAGGACGGGGTTAAAGGAACCGCTGATTCGAGGGCTGTGGCTCACTCAGGCCGGGGGGGGGGGGGGGGGGGGGGGGGGGGGGAGGGAGGGGCACGGAGTGCGGGCGAGCCTGCGGCGGCAGAGACCAGCGTGACGATACACCAGCCTGAGGCGCACCCTGCGTTCTCCCGGGGAAGTTGTCCCTGAATTACGGGACCCTGGCAGTGGCGGGCTGCACAGGCTCCCCGGAAGGGGGGGTGTGGATTGTGACCTGTGTTCACACACAGGCTTCTGGGTGGCGGCAGCAGCAGCCTTAGCGTCTCATGCCCGTCTGTGGGGTCCACGCTTTTAGCCGCGGCTCGCGCCCGTCTCTGGGGCTCCTTTAAGCAGCGCTCTTAATCCCCTCTCCTCACGCACCAGGAAACAAAGAGGGAAGAAAAAGTCTCTTGCCTCTTCGGCAGGTCCAGACTTTTTCCCGGACTCCCTCCCAGCTAGCCGTCGTGCACTAACCCATTCAGGCTGTGTTCACGCCACCAGTCCTCTCCCTGCAATCCGACCGAAGCCCGAGCCTCAGCTCCCAGCCCCCCCTCCCGCCCCAGCGGGTGAGCAGACAAGCCTCTCGGGCTGGTGAGTGCCGGTCGGCACCAATCGTCTGTACAGGAATCTCTCCGCTTTGCCCCCCGCACCGCTGTGGCTGCGCTCTCCTCAGCAGCTCCGAAGCTTTCCCCCTCCGCCACCCACAGTCTCCGCCCGCGAAGGGGCGTCCTCGTGTGTGGAGACCTTTCCTCCTTAACAGCTCCCTCCCATTGGTGCAGGTGCCGTCTCTATTCTTTTGTCTGTTTTTTCTTTTTCTTTTTTCTTTTGCCCTACCCAGGTACGTGGGGAGTTTCTTGCCTTTGGGGAGGTCTGAGGTCTTCTGCCAGCATTCAGTGGGTTTTCTGTAGGAGTTGTTCCACGTGTAGATGTATTTCTGATGTATCTGTGGAGAGGAAGTTGATCTCCGCTTCTTACTCTTCCTCCATCTTCCCCCTCTCCCGTTCACATCCTGTTTTAGTTGTAGGTATTTTTCTTATTGTTTTGTAGGAGCTCTTTATTATAACAGGAAAATAAAACTTATGCGTGATAAGAATTACAAATTCCCCCCCGTTTATTTTTTATTTATTTATTTATTTTTCTTGTGGTACGCAGGCCTCTCACTGTTGTGGCCTCTCCCGTTGCGGAGCACAGGCTCCGGACGCACAGGCTCCGGACGCGCAGGCTCAGCGGCCATGGCTTACGGGCCCAGCCGCTCCGCGGCATGTGGGATCTTCCCGGACCGGGGCACGAACCCGTGTCCCCTGCATCGGCAGGCAGACTCTCAACCACTGCGACACCAGGGAAGCCCCGTTTATTTGTATTTTGACTTTCCTTATGGTAATATTTTTCATACTGAACTTTTTCATTTTTATATAGTTCAATTTATCAAACTTCTTTTCAAGCCTTCCAGGTTTCATGTCATACTTAGAAAATTCTCCTACTCCAAGATGAAAATATCTCCATACTCCTTTCTACTTCTCTTTACTTCTTATAGTTAAGTCTTTGACCCACCTGAAATTTATTTGGTGTAAGGTATGAAGTATGGGTCCAACGTAGTTTATTTCCAGAGAGTTACCCAATTTGTCCCAATGCCATTGACTGATAAATTTATTTTTCCTCCTCTTATTTGAAATGCACCTTTATCATATACCAGAGCAACAGTAAATGTTATATACTATGTCATATATAAGTTTTGGTGTCGAGTCCAGGACTTTATACTCTGTTCCACTGAGCTGCTTATCATATGCCAACACTGCACTGTGTAAATTGTTTTGACTTTAAATGTTTTAATAACTGGGTTGGTTTTCCCCTGTTATTTTTTATAATTATCCTGGCTCTTCTTGCCCATTTATTTTTCATATTAACTTGAGAGGTATCTTAATTGGTCTCAAAAAAGTTCCTTACAGTATTTTTACTGAGATTGCCTTAAAGTAAGGAAAGGTTTTTGTTTGTTTGTTTTTTAAACCTTTTGTTTTTGTTTTTTTGTCTTTTTTAAAAATAAATTTATTTATTTTTGGCTGCATTGGGTCTTCGTTGATACATGCGGGCTTTCTCTAGTTGTGGCGAGCGGGGGCTACTCTTTGTTGTGGTGCGCGGGCTTCTCATTGCGGTGGCTTCTCTTGTTGTGGAGCATGGGCTCTAGGAGCACGGGCTTCAGTAGTTGTGGCACACGGGCTCAGTAGTTGTGGCTCACGGGCTCTGAAGCGCAGGCTTAGTAGTTGTGGCGTACGGGCTTAGTTGATCTGCAGCATGTGGGATCTTCCTGGACCAGGGCTCGAACCCATGTCCCCTGCATTGGCAGGTGGATTCTTAACCACTGCGCCACCAGGGAAGGCCAAGTAAGGAAAGTTTACGTGACTCCAATGTTAAGTCTTTTTACTCAAAAGCAGAATATGCCTTTCCATTTGTCCACATTCTCTTTTGTATCCCTCAGTGGTGTTTTAAGTTTTTCTTTAATTAGAACTTCCGTATTTCTTTTCAGCTTATTTTTTCAGTTACAATGCAAGTAAGGTCTTCCGTTACATCCTGTAATTGATTATTGTTTTTTATTTAAAAGACTGGTTTTTCAAAATAAATTTATTTACTTATTTATTTATTTTCAGCTGTGTTGGGTCTTTGTTGCTGTGCATGGGCTTTCTCTAGTGGCAAGCAGGGACTACTCTTCTTTGCAGTGCATGGACTGCATTTCTCATTGCGGTAGCTTCTCTTTGTCGCAGAGCATGGGCCCTAGGCACGCAGGCTTCAGTAGTTGTGGCTAGCAGGCTCAGTAGTTGTGGCACACGGGCTTAGTTGCTCCGTGGCATGTGGGATCTTCTCGGACCAGGGATCGAATCCTTGTCCCCTGCATTGACAGGTGGATTCTTAACCACTGCATCACCAGGAAAGTCCCAAAGGACTGTTTCATTCTGTTGGGTTTTTTGTTTTTGTTTTTTACCAAGCCAAATTACTTCCCATATTGTTTGACATCATTTTTCATGTGACTCAGACTTTCTAGGTATAGCATTACCTCATCTGCAGATAGTGATTGTTAGCTCTTCTTTTAAAATATATATATATGTATATATATATATACACACCTCTGGTTTCTCTCTTTTATCTAACTGAATTAGTAAGTACCTGCAGAATAATGTTAAATAATTGCAGTGTTACTAGACATCCTTGCCTTGTTTCCGATTTTAATGGAAATGTGTATTGTTTCTCCATTAAGCTCAATTCTGGCTCTTAGACTGTGATAGATATATTTAACCATTTTAAGAAAGTATCCACCTATTGCTAGTTTACTGCATCTTTACCAAGAATGGATATTGAATTTTATCAAATGCCTTCTTAGTTCCTGTTGGAAAGATAATATTAATTTTCTCCTATCATAATAATAGAGTCCCAAATATTGAATGGTCCTTGCATTCCTGGAATTCCTAATTGTTAATGTTGTTCTTTTAATGTGCTACTGAAATCTGTTTGCTAATATTTATGTTGGATTGCTGTATTGATATTCATAAGTGAGACTGCTCTATAGTTTTCTTGTACAATAATTGTATATTTTTATCAGTGTTAGCTTCATTTAAATAATTTGGATGCTTTATTTCTCTTTCTTTATTCTGGAACAGTTTAAATAGCATTAGAGTCATCTGAATCTTTCATAAAATTCCTCTTTTTTTTTTTCGATTCCTTGCTTTACCAACTTTTTCAGTTAATCAACCATCTGTTGGTCACAGCTGCCTCAGAAAAAAATGTTTTTAGGGCTTCCCTGGTGGCGCAGTGGTTGCGAGTCCGCCTGCCCATGCAGGGACGCGGGTTCGTGCCCCGGTCCGGGAGGATCCCACATGCCGCAGAGCGGCTGGGCCCATGAGCCATGGCCACTGAGCCTGTGCATCCGGAACCCGTGGTCCGCAGCGGGAGAGGCCACAACAGTGAGAGGCCCATGTACTGCAAAAAAAAAAAAAAAAAAAAGTTTTTATTATTTCTAAGTTTTATAAACACACATTACCCTCATAAACATAAGGATATAAAAATATCATTAAAATAAGGAAATAACCATAGAAATGTGAAAATGTCTATATGCAAAATTTTTCAATACAGTGTTACTTATAATACAGGCAAAAGATGAAGCAACTTAAAGGCTAAATGTTCACAGGGGACTGGTTAAATTATGGTGTTTTCTACATAGTAAAATACGCTGCAGCTATTAAAAATGATGTTTTGGTATGGGAAAATAAGACTTTCTTTTTTTTATTGATGTATAGTTGATTTACAATATTTTATTTGTTTCAGATGTGTAACATAGTGATTCAGTTATTTTTTTTTTTTGCAGATTATGTTTCATTATGGGTTATTACAAGGTATTGAATATAATTCCCTGTGCTATACAGTAAATTCTTGTTGCTTATCTATTTTACATGTAGTAGTTTTTATCTGTTAACACCATGCCCGTAATTTGTCCCTCCCCCACCCTTTGGCAACCATAAGTTTGTTTTTTATGTCTGTGAGTCTGTTTCTGTTTTTTGTATATAGATTCATTTCTATTACTTGTTAGATTCTACATATAAGTGATATCATATGATATTTGTCTTTCTCTGTCTGACTTCACTTAGTATGATAATCTTTAGGTCCATCCATGTTGCTGCAAATGGCAATATTCCATTCTTTTTATGGCTCAGTAATATTCCATTGTATATAAATACCACATCTTATTAAGCCTGTTGTCTCTTGATAAGCACTTGGGTTGCTTCTATGTCTTCGCTTTTCTCAGTAGTGCTGCTGTGAACATCAGGGCACATGTATCTTTTTGAATTAGCGTTTTTGTTCTTCCTGGATACATACCCAGGAGTGTATTGCTGGATCATATGGTAGCTCTAATTTTATTTTTTTAAGGAACCTCCATATTGTTTTCCATAGTGACTGTACCAATTTACATTCCCAGTATAAGGGGGCTCCCTTTTCTCCACACCCTGTCCAGCATTTATTATTTGTAGACTTTTTGATGATGGCTATTCTGACAGGTGTGAGGTTGATAACTCGTAGTTTTGATTTGCATTTCTCTAATAATTACTGATGTTGAACATCTTTTCATATGCCTATTAGCCATCTGTATGTCTTCTTTGGAGAAATGTCTTTTTAGCTCTTCTGCCCATTTTTTGATTGGGTTGTTTGTTTTTTCAATATTGATTTGTATGAGCTGTGTGTATATTTTGTATATTAATCCCATGTCAGTCACATTGCTTGCAAATATTTTCTCCCAGTTTGTAGGTTGTCTTTTCATTTTGTTCATGGTTTCCTTTGCTGATTAGGTCCCATTTGTTTATTTTTCCTTTTATTTCTTTTGCCTTGGGAGACTGATCTAAGAAAATCTTGCTACAATTTATGTCACAGAATGTTTTGCCTATGTTCTCTTCCAGGATTTTTATGGTATCATGTCTTATAGTTAAGTCTTTAAGCCATTTTGAGTTTATTTTTGTATATGGTGTGAGGAAGTGTTCTAATTTCATTGATTTACATGAAGTTGTCCAGCTTTCCCACTTGTTGAAGAGACTGCCTTTTCTCCATTGTATATTCTTGCATCCTTTGTTCTAGATTAATTGACCATAGATGTGTGGGTTTATTTCTGGGCTCTCTATTCTGTTCCATTGATCTATATGTCTGTTTTTGTGCCAATACCATGCTGTTTTGATTATTGTAGCTTTGTAGTATAGTCTGAAGTCTAGAAGGGTCATGCCTCCAGCTTCGTTCTTTTTCCTCAGGATAAGACTTTCTTTTTTATATGTTCCTGATTGTCTGAAGCTTTTACAGTAAGAAATTGTTACTTTTATAATCAATAATATATCATTTTAAAATTAAAATTATGGCATAATTGTGTATTTATTAACATGGAAAAATGTTCACAATAGATGGTGATGCATGTTTCAGAGCAATATGACCTCACTTTTGTAATCTGTGTTTCTATAGTTGTCAAAAAAACATTTGGAAGTGGTTTTCTTGGGCTAATTGAATTTTTGATGTTTTTCATTTTTGTTTACATCTATTTTCCAGTTTTTCTAGGGTACTTATGAATTATAGCTGAATGGCTGGGCAAATAGATAAATAGATGGATGAAAAGCCATATTTCAGGATTAAACAAGAATCTTTTTATAATTAACTGGATGGAAGGTCAGGAATGCTACCTGGCTCCAGTCCACCCAAATAAGAAGTCTCCCAGTACAAACCACTGGTGAAAAGAAGAAAGTATTGTCTGGTCCCCCTCCATACTTCAGGCCAGAGATTAAAAATTGTGCACCCACCATCTGGCTGGGCTGCCTAGTATCACAGACTTGAGTTTCCTGGCCTGCGTCAGTACGATGTGGTGCAGGGAGAGAAGAGGTGTCTTTAGGGACAAGAATATGTAAACCACATCCTACATAATGGCCACAAACCTTAAATGTCCTCCACCCTTCAAGGGAAGGGTCAACTAAGTGGGTGAATGCTGTAAACCATTGGTTCTCTAAGTTTGGTCCCGGACCAGCAGCACCAGCATCACCTGGAAACTTGTGGGAAATGCACATTCTCAGGCCCCACCCTAGACTAGCTGAACTATAAGCTCTGAGAGTGCATACCAGCAATCTGTGTTTAACAGACCCCCAGGTGATTCTGAGGCCTTCCAACCACTTCTGTAAATATTCCCAATCCAAGATGATTTCTGAGGCAGGGTGATGTAACTGCTGAGGGGAAAGAAAAGTCTCCTCCTTTCTAAAATATCTTGGAGAACATTACTTGTTCCCAGAAAATTTCCAGAAAAGTTTAAAGTCAATACATTCACAATATGTTGAAGAAGATTCCTGAGTTTCATGGAACTATTTCCCATGTTAATCAAGTCTTTAACATTTGTCTGAGTATATATAGAGTAGGATCCTAGAATAACAGAATGTCACAGCTGCTTAGACCTCAGAGATCGTTCTGGAACAGCCCCCTTGTTTTCACATATGAAGATGCTGTGCTGAGAGAGGTGACTTGGCAAATGGCAAAGTACAAAAGATAAATGCAGGCTTGTTTGGATTTGTTCCCAATAGACCCTAAGAAACCCAAAACTGTGGTTATTTAATAATGTACCAAAGTGTCACTCATAACTGACAAATGAAGAAGTTCTGGAAGAAGCCACAGATGCTGCAGGAATAAGATATTCCACTCTCCAGAGCAGTGACAACAATCTCTAGACAAAACTGACAAAATTCATTCTCACAAACTTTCTCACTGAGGATGAATTTCAGTTAACGACAAAACAACATGAATCCCAAATCTCTCCTGGAAATGCTGGGGTGAACAGTATAACTCAAATATTTCCTTCCTGAGTAATTTCACATTAACTCTTTCCTAAAATGCATTTTTCTAGAGCATCCTCTAAAGTAAACATATGCTGGGGAATTCCCTGGTGGTCCAGTGGTTAAGACCACATTTCCAGTACAGGGGGTGAGGGTTCAATTCCTGGTCAGGGAACTAAGATCCCACATGCCGCGAAGCATGGACAAAAATTTTAATAAATAAAAAATAAAAATAAATAAAATAAACATATGCTCTTCAAGGATGCTAGAAAGCACTGGGTTACATTTAATACTTCTTGAATTTATAAGAATCTTATCTCAGGCAAGGTTTCTTACTTTATTTAAAGCTGTATTTCAACAAATACCAGAGACATAGCCGATAGATAATTATTCAAAACAAGTAAGTCCATGGACAAGGCTTAGGTCATTGTGTTGTTCTATAAAAATGTTTTGCTATTGTTATAATAGTATTTCTATATAGGGTTTTTTGAATTTATGGTTTAACTCCTCTGTGGAGCTTGGACTTTTGTGTATGTTCGAATAAAAAGAAAGTATAATCATTTTGGAATCAGAGTACTGGAAAGAAGCATTAGTAAGTCAGTATGTTTTTACATACAAATTACTTTGCTGATCACTGGAAGTACAGCCAGACAAGGTTTTAACACATAGTCCCTGCTTTTAAATAGCTTCATTACCAACAAAACATTTATCAGACTCATATAGGCAGAATTGAAAGCTAAGAAAGTTGAAATTAGGGACTTCCCTGGTGGTCCAGTGGTTAAGAATCCATGATTCCACTGCAGGGGGTGTGGGTTCAATCCCTGGTCGGGGAACTGAGATCCTGCATGCTGCGTGGTGCACCCCCAAATTTTTTTTTTTAAAAAAAAAGGAAGTTGAAAATAGATTTAAAACTTTAGTGGTCATGTTTTTGTCATTAGATGTCCTTTCACCCTCATTTTAATAACATATTTTCTTCTGAGAGCAACCTTCTATCCTCTCCAGCAGGGACAGATCCAGGTTTTGTGAAGCTTGAAGTTTATGCAATTTGCAGAAACCACTTTAGAGGATAAAAATTATGAATACAAAATTACTTAGAGTAAGAAAAGATATGACAATACCTTACGATTTTCAAAAAGCTGACTAATACAGGACTTCCCCGGTGGTCCAGTGGTTAAGAATCCGCCTGCCAACGCAGGGGACATGGGTTCTATCCCTGGTCCAGGAAGATCCCACATGCCACAGAGCAACTAAGCCTGTGTGCCACAACCATTGAGCCCACACTCTAGAGCCCAGAAGCCACAACTACTGAGCCCACGTGCCACAACTACTGAAGCCCATGCACTCTGGGGACTACGTGCCGCAACTACTGAGCCCACGTGCTGCAACTGCTGAAGCCCATGTGCCTAGAGCCTGTGCTCCACAACAAGAGAAGCCACCGCAATGAGAGGCCCGTGCACCGCGACGAAGAGTAGCCCCCACTTGCTGCAACTAGAGAAAGCCCGTGCACAGCAAAGAAGACCCAGCACAGCCAAAAAATTAAAAATATAAAAATTAAAATTTTTTTAAAATAAATAAATAAAGCTGACTAATTAAAAAAAAACTCACAAAATCTGGAAACCAACCTAATGGTTTTTCCTGAATGTTCTGACACTCTCTAAAATTCTTTTCATGACATCGTTTGCAGGACCAAACCTTACCTGAAGCCAACTACCTCTGGACTTTTCTGTTACATAAACTGACATTTCTCTTTATTGTTTAAGCTACTTTGAGTTATTTGCAACATAGAATCCAGAATCCTAATTCATACAAAGATATTTGGAAAGCTCATAATAAGCTTTAAGGATAGATGGACCTCAGCTGAGGAAGAAAAGCACTGGAGGATTTATCCCAGCTTGCAAAATATAGAAGGTTTGTGCAGTCACAAAGAAATTCCCTGTGTCGACTGAAAAAAAATGCACAACCTAAAAGTTGAGAATCATGTTTTATTTGGCAGACTTCCTGAGGACTTCAAGCCCAGGAGGCAGCCTCTGAGAATAGCTCTGAGGGAACTGCTCTGAAGAGGTAAAGGAGGAGCCAGGATATATAGGGGGTTTTGCCAGGAAGACCAGGTAGTTGGTACATCAAAATATTACCATTAATTAAAGAAAACTAGAAATCTCAAGTTAATGAATTTAGTATTTTTCTATATATGGGAAGATGCAAGAGTCTGGGCTCACTGAAATCATTCCTCTGATATGCATTTACCTGTCTAGGCCAGTATCCTGTTCTTTCCCATCCTGAGTCCCCTCAAGGTGCACCGTTGGGGGCGGCTGCAGTGGCTGAGGCGATAGGCAGCCCATTTGTCTCCTTCTTGAGTTCCCTCATGGCTCACTGTCAGGGTGGCTGTAGTGGCTTGATGGCTGCAACATCCTTTGTTTACTGATATGGCTGGTAACATCTTTCACTCACACCTCCAATTGCAGAAGGAACTTAGAATCGCTTAATTTTTAGCACTGTGTGATAAATATAATTGAGTCACAGAAGAATATGGGAAAATAAAAACATTTGTTAGGTCAGAATAAAATGAAAAGATTATTACTGCCTTTACTAATTAGCCCTGAATGGGAAATGGTTACATGGCTCCTTTGATGTGATTGCCTAAAATTAATCATTACCTAGAACTTCTTTGTTTCCAGTAGAATAAAGAAATAATTAACCTGTATAAAGATGAAAAAAGGTGGAGTAAAGTTTAATTAGCTAAAAACTGTATTTACTTAAAATCCATTAAGAAAGGGCATTTGAAAGAAGTAAATGGAAATCGTAGCATGCAATAAACATCAAGTGATGTAGCTTTGAGACGTAAACGTGCCATGGGAAAACAACAATAGATCTGAGATAGAAAATTCTGTACAACTTTCTGTAGTGTGGAGAAACAAATGGTCATTTTGAAAGTGTGTGAGCTCAGTGTGGTTCTCTTTGGAATAATGACAGAAAGAAGCCAAAACAATAATTGCATTTGGAACAGAATTGATTTAGAACAGAATCCTGCTATGATTGATTGTTTTATTTTTGCCAGCTAAGGAGCAGAAAAGGCCAAGCCCACTACGCTTTAGCGTATCTTTTACAATTGTGGTTTATTCAATGATGACCTCTCAGGATTTATCTGGAACCATAAGAGAGGAAAGAGGCAGGATGACTTTGATCTTGGGGGTGGGCCGCAGTGTGTGGTGGCTTGAAGTGGGCTCTAAGCTCCCTGAGTGGGAATTGAACCTGGACCATGGCGGTGAGAGCACCAAATCCTCACCATTAGACCACCCAGGGACTAGTGGCTAGAAGCCGGGCCCTGGCTCTTGTCTTCTTTGAAAAAAAAGAATTTTAACAAAGAGACAGAGAATAGTGAAACAGGTAAAGTGTTTATTAAGAGACAGGTACATGCAGATAGGCACAAAGGCAGACTCGGAGAGAGAGTTGCACCTTTCGGGTGGCTTAAATCACATATGTGGAGGCAGTTTCCCAGGGTTCCTCTGACCAGTCATCTTGCTTTGTCTGGCTCTGGGTCCATATTTAGTCTGACTCAGGGCCTTTCCCTGTGTGCACGTGCGTCTTTTAGCCAAGATGGATTCCAGCAGTAGGGTCTCTGAGAGGTTGGCAGAACATATTATGGGCTAGCGCCCCCCCCCCCCGAGGAATCTTGCTGCACATGTACAGTCTGGGAGGTCTTCTTGACCCCAAGAATGAGAACTATGTGGCCTCTTTATCTTTTACCTAAGCAGGGCTTAGCCCATCTCTGTTCCTGCCATTTCCATTATCTTGAATTGTCCGCAGGAGACAAAGTCAAGCTGCTTATCCTATTCCTGTTATTATCTTTGTCTCAAAGCGCAAACAGGAGGCTAACTGTAAATGTCTAACCTGAGGCCCATCTATCTCCTTCCTCAAATTGAGAGGCTTACAAAAACAGTTAATATTTTGGATGGATTTTCATTATAGTTTGACAAAACACCTTCCCTTTGCTACTCATAATGGAAAAATAGTTTCCATGACAGAATCATGGCACTGTTGCTGGGGCCTCAGAGAACAACTCATCCAGGATACTTTTGCCCATAAATTAAGAGACTTGTTGAAGACCACACCATCAAGCTGATGGCAGAGTGGGCAGCAACTAACTCTGCGTAACAGGTAAAAAGGAGAGCCGAGTCTAAGGAGGAATGTTTGTGTCTGTTCCGAGTTGTAAAATGTATGCCTCCCATCCCCCTGCCTTTGCATTCGTCAGTTCTCACAACCTTCCTTCTCTGCACCTACTCTCACTAGATACCTGAGACCATCCCTTTGTCCCCCATTTACTTCACTGCTAAAATTGAGACTTATTCTTACAGAAAATTATACTTCCATAGGTTATATGATCCATGAGGGATCTCTTCCACAATCACATCCTGACCTCCTGGTCTGGTGTGGGCTCTCAGTCAGTGTTTGTTGAATGAATTCAGTGCCACAGAAGGTAACAATTGCTCAGTAAAGGCCCACCCCACATCTCCCCACCCCTCCACCCGCTGCTCAGCTGTCCTTAAACTGCTTTGGTTTTCTAAGACGGCTTACCAGCCTGCCTGGTCGGTAGGCATGATGGTCTTGCAAATTCACTTATCTTTAATGGCACAATTTGACCAGCTGTCCTCCATTATAGGCAAAACTTCTCCCTCACCTCTTGTGTGACTGCCTTCAAGCAACCAGCCCTCAGTCTCAGCTCTTACTCTTATTGCACTGAGAACATAGCAGAGAAAAATTAGAGAACTTTCACCCACGGCACCACATCTAACCTCTCTTCCGCTTTTACCCCTGCTTTTCCACCATGTGAAAGATAAACTGTTCTAACTCAGGCAGCCCAGTAATGTGTGTGTTGGGTGCCCATCTCCTCTCAGCTACTCAGGAACATCAACCATGCAGTTACCTCCTCTCTCTTCTGCATTCCCCTCTCTTCTTGGGATCTCCCACTGGCATACAAGAAGGTTGTGATATCTTGATCTTAGCATCCTCAGTTGATTCCATATCCCTTCAGGTTAATGTCCCTTTTTTCCTCCTCCCTTTTAAGGCAAAATTCCTCAAAAGACTGATTATAAAATCAGTCTTCAATTCTTCTCCTCCCATTCTCTCTTGATACCAGTCCTGTCAGGCTTTTGCCCACATCAGAGAGCTCCACACTGTCAATTCCTGTAGTCGATTGTAAGTCTTTATGTTACTATTGGATCTGTCAGCAGCATTTATCAAACTGGAAACCAGGTCTCCTTCTGTCTTGATGGCTATATCTTCTCGGTATCCTTCTCTGGATCTTATTCCTCTTTCTACTTTCTAATGCTGGAATGCTCTAAGAAGAGCCATGAACCCCTTCTGTCTCTGCACTCACTCCCTCTTGGTCTCATGGTTTTAGATACCATCCTTATGCTGATGACTCCTAAGTCAGTATCTCTGGCACTGAGCTTTTCCCTGAACTCCAGTTTCTTGACATCTTCACTGGGAAGTCTGATGGGCACTTAACCTTAATATTTCCAAAACAGATTTCATGATATTGATCTTGTCCCTAAAGCTGCTCATCCCCCAGTGACCCGTATCTTAGTGAATGGTACCTTTAATCTCTCAGTTGTTTAGGCCCCAAACTTTGGAATCTTCTTTGACTCTTCTCTTCCCCTCACATGCTATGTGTAAGCATTGGCAGGTCATGTTACCTTTACCTCCGAAATGTATCTCATTTCAAACACTTGTCACCACTATCCTTGCCACCACTAAACCACTTAACCCCTCGTCCGGACTATTTCAGTGGCCTCCCAACCAGTCTCCCTGCTTTTGTTCTTGCTCCCTAACCCAAGTCTACTCTCAACACAACAGCCAATATTATCCTTTGAAAATATGAGAACTGCTACCTTCGAGAAACTCTCACAAGAGGACATGGGCTAGAAATTTTATTGTTTGTAATAGAGAAAAATTGGAAACAACCTGTCAAGGGTTAAAGAAATTTTGGTCATGAGTATATGTATGCATGCACACACAAAGGCACACACATACTTACATATGTATGTTTTCTTCTGGCATTTTAAGGTTTGCTGGTTGGTTTGTGTTTTTCTCTTATATACAAAGCTTCATTGGAAATTTTCATCAGTATAAAGAGTGAGATAAGGATACTACATTCTTCCAAATGACTGACAATTGTCTCAAACCTATCTACTGACTAATCCACTTTTTCTCCACTGATCAAGTGCTACCTTTATTATATACAACATTTCTACTGTTACTATTTTAATTATTACCCCCGTCAGCAAGTTTTTAAAACCCAAGTTAATTACTAGTTCAAATTTTTTTCCTTGGATTTGTGCTACACACTTATAAAAAAATTATTGGCCCAAACACACTTATAAAAAAAATTATTGGCCCAAACCAAACCATATGTATATACAGTGCATCAATTATGTATTAATTTGTTTTAATAAAAAATGTGTCCCAAACTGTAAAGATATTTGAGCGTAAATATTGGCCTTTTCCTTAAAAAAAAAAAATGCAGGGGAGATCCTCTATTTCTTTGATAGATAGCCATGTTATTAATCCTAGAAACTGTGCCCACCCTGCTTATTGCTGCCTACATGCTTTCCACCCAGCACTGTGGGTATATAATCCTGTGTTTAACAAGCACTCATCTGGATTTATACAGTCATCTTGTATGAAACTGCCTCAGAACCAGCATGTGGTTAGGATTGTTCATCTCCCATTTAAATGCTGCTGCATATAGCACTGCCCAGCTGGGAGCTAGTGCTTAGTGCTTAGTGCTCACAAGAGGTACATTTAAGGGTTGAAAGGACTTGGAAAATTTCAGGTTTATTGAGTTCTGAGCACTTCTCTTCTTCCCCAATATATTCAGAAGGCGAAGTCTTCCTTCATTTCTTCCACCTCTCCAAGTAGGAAAGTTCTATCTATGTTCTGTGGTGCAATTGCACTGCAGAGAAACAATTTGTACATTCCATACAATTAATTTATAACTATAATGGTAACAGGAAGAGGTTAGTGGCAATCCTGGGATAAAAAATAACTGCAGACTTCTGTTTCTGGTAGTATTGCAGACTTGATTCCCTGGACAACCCTCCCCCTACAAAACAACTAAAAATGCTAAATGAAATTATTTAAATGTTTTAATTTATCTAAATTTAAATGTATAACAAAATGTTAAATTCGAAGTTTGAGTAAGATGCCAAGATATAACTATCAGACATATAAAGCAAGTTATGAGACAGACCAAGATGAAGATGTTCAACACAGCGGGCCAAGAATACAACCCACACTGAAGGCATAAAACAGTCCAGTGACTCTCCACCTGGAACTCCACTGAGTGGGCTGGTGGATAGGGTTCCTTGTCAAGAGTGGCTACTACGTTGAGAGGGGCAATGGCACCTTCTCACAACCCTAGTAAGAGGAGCTTCCAGGAAACCTCGCAGAGAGCTTGATGTGGGTCCCCTGAAATTGTGAGACACAGAGGCAAGTAATATAGGGCTGGGGAAGCTCCAGGCAGAGGCTGTGGTTTTTGGTGCGGGACAGGGCATACTGATGAACCTGCTTTCTAAAGTTTATATGGAAATGCAAAGCACCTAGAAGAGCCAAATTCTTTGCAAAAAAAAAAGAAAAAAAGAAAAAAAAAAGGAAGAAAGTTGGAGGAGTTGCAACTTTCTTTGAGAATTATTTATATAGCTACAGGAATTTAATAATTATTATATAGCTACAGTAATTAAGACAGTGTACATTGGTTTAAAGGTAGACAGATAGAGCAACTGAACAGAAAGTTCAGAAATAGACTCACATATATATGGTCAGTTGTCTTTTGACAAAGATCCCAGGGCAATTCAGTGGGCAGAGGATGATATTTTCAACAACTGGTGTTAGAAGAGTTGGATTAGTCATATGAAAAAAAAGAAAAGAAAAAGAAAAAGAAAGACCTTTACCTTACACCATCTATAAAAATTAACTTTAAATAGATTAAAGACCTAAACATGAGAGTTAAAATTATAAAACTTTTAAAAGATAACTGTACTATTTATCTATTGCAGAGTAACAATATTACTACCAACTTAGTGACTTAAAATAACACACATTTTGTTTGTGACTCAGAATAACAAAATGTGGTCAGGAGTCCAGGAGTGGGTAGGTGACATCTCAGCTTAGGGTCTCACAAGGCTGCAGTCAAGATGTCAGCTAGGCTGTGGTCTCATTCGTGGCTTCACTGGGGACATTTATTGACAGAATTCAGTTTCTTGTAGGACTGAGGATTTCATATCTCGCTAGCTATTGGCCAGAGGCCGCCCTCAGCTTCTAGATGCTGCCCATAGTTCCTTACCACATGGGGTTTCACAACATTACCATTTGCTTCCTCAAAGCCAGAAAGAGACCCTAGCAAAATGGATGCTAAAGTCTTAAGTAACATAGTCATATAATCACACATACTCGTGAACATCCCATCAGCTTTGCCATATTCTATTGGTTAGAAGCAAGCTGCAGGTCCTGCCCGCACTCAAGGCCAAAAGCAATAGCAAAAACAATTGAAGAATGTACATAGCTTTTCTGCATTGATGGGGAAAAATGTACACGACCATACAGATCCTTTGTTTGTTTAAAAAATAGTTCTACATAGATACTCCTTGTATACTGCATTGTATGGTGGCTTCTTTTCCATGTATGTTTTTAATCCCCTATTTAGGCCGTGAATTCCTGAAGAATGGAGAGTATCTTACACTTTATAAGTCCCAGGGAGCCTGGCAAGCAGTGTCTCGCATGTATTAAGTACTCAAGAAAAATTTGGCTAGAGAGTCAAGTTGGCACAATGGAAAACGTGCAGGCTTATGGAATCAGGGGAAGATCAATTTAAATCCCAGCTCTGCCATTTACTAACTGGATAAACACAAACAGTTACTTAATATCTCCAAGCCTCTGTTTCCCTATATAACCTCATAGTTTTGAGTCAAAATGAGATAATGTGTACAAACTGCCTGCCACGTTTGCTAAATGATAGCAGTTACTGTTGTTTGTAGATGTGGATAACTATAAAATGTTAAAAGTGAAAAAATTTTAATATCAAAATTTAAACTCAGGTTTCTGTGATGAATATTTCTTTGCATCTGTGAAAACATTGGGGTTCCTTTCAACTGCTGCTCCCCTTGTGTAAGGACAGTCTCACCCAGATGTACATGCTCTCAAGTGCCCTAGAAATGACTCTTTTTGCCAGACACCTTCTGTAAACCATCTTTTCCCTTGAACAAACTTTCCCAAATGTATCTGATCATTACTATATAAAATACAGCAGGGTGTGTCTTCTAAGTTCTAGTTGTAATAATACTTTTGCCACAAGAGGGCACAGTGTGACTGTGTATACTGCACAAAACGATTTACAATCCTAAAAGTTAATATTACAAGGCAGGATAAACTGTGCTCCAGTAACTTTTCATTTGAAGACTGTTTTTTTGTATATTTGAATTAATTTTATTCTTTAAAGCAAGAATAATTGAAAGCAGGAAATTTCCACCATTTCCTTCTGGAAGATCTTTTCCAAGGCTATAACTGGTTAAGCACAAACTTAGCATCATTCTTCTCTGTTTAAAATACTGCAATTCATCTCCTTTCTGGGAGTCATTTCCTGTAGGTCCTTAAGAGGCCTTCTAGCTCCAAATTACTGTACATTCCCAGTTCTTGGTATGTTTCCTGCAGGCCATCAAGTTCACGGGTTTTATTATAGCCTTGCAAATTAGTAGAAAAATATTTACTAGCCCATAAACATTTTATCAACCTTACTTGCTCCTGGGGTCAGATTAGTAACAAAATAGCTGAAAGCGCTGTTACGAATAACTTACTCAGCTATGAAACTAATCATTGTCATGCAAACGGTTTCTAGCTATTTATTTTCTCCTGGCGAAGAGTGTGCATGTACACTGGATGTGGGCATAAGTGTAACGAAATAAACCTGTTGTGCAACACCACATGCAACCTGTGGCATGCATGGCAAGCATGACACACACAGGCAGATTTCACTGACAGATGGAAGTCACCCTCCTGTGAGAAGTTGCACTGGCCCCTGCTCAAGTGAATTACTGGCCAGAATGTGCTTGTTCCCTCCTCCTTCTTGCCCCTCTGCTCTCCCTAACCTCCCCTGGATGCCCAGTGGGAGAGTGGGCAGAACGTTGGCACATGATCTTACAAAGATTTCTGATGTCTGGACTGAAACGGATGCCTCCGCACTCAGGAAGTTGGTGCCTGTGTGGCGTGATGCAGTGGTCCAAGTCACTGTCTACTTTTCCCCCTTTGCAGAGTCACATGTGTTTCTTTGTGGTTGCCAGGCCCATTTCAATTTAGACTTCATGTTCCATGCCAGCCTAATGTGGCTAAGGGTAAATGCCCTTACCCCTATATTTTGGGAATGCCTGCCCCTTTCTGTAAGTGTAGCTGTGGTTCATCATCCTTCTCTTTCATACCAATTATGGCTCTGCCCACCACATAGAACAAGGTGGCAGATAGACCACGCAATTACTAATAATGGAAGCAGGTACACCACAAAAGAGAAGCAGCCTGCAGTAAGCAAGAGGGCAGGTGAGGACAGCAATGCAGAAGGAGCAGATTCTTTATCAACCACTGGCACTTCTCCCCTCTTGGTTCAAGCCTCTGAGAAGTCAATGGGAATCTGACTGACACCATTATTGGGTGTTTGCTCCTTATTTGAACCCTGCCCCATAAGCAAAGGGAGTTGGTGAGGTCAGTGGAGAGGTGGCAGCAGGAGGATAGGGTGGCTGAAATCAGGATTCCTGGTGGTTCCTAGGCCTGGGCTGCCAAGCAGAATGTGAGGATGCCAGCAACGTGAACTTCACGACAGATTTCAGAACCAGTTTTTCCCAGTGGAGGTACTGAGAGAGCTTAAGAGTTGTCCCGTGAAAATAGAGTTTCATAAAGTTTCCTTAGTACAGGACTTCTCAGAGTCTTTAATATATCAAACTTTATCTCCCAAAGAGGGATATTATTTATTACAAATCCTGTTTTTGAAATAATGTCATACAAACCTAGGGTTTGGAGTTATATACATGGGAACTGGTTTTCTAATCATCTAATTTGGACCAATTATTCTAAAAGAAAAAATCCTAATGTGTTATTCCTTATTAAATAAGAGCAAATATTGTTTAATTATATGTGACAAAAAGTAAGATTGAGGAGTAACTTTAGGGGATTATTAGGGGATTGGAGGTAACAGTATCATTGTAGATTTGCAAATACCTAGGGTCCAAGTGAAGGGTACAAAGATTGTCTTTCATCCAGGTGCATCTTTATTTCAACAAGCTTACAATGCTTCGCGGATGTCACCTTGTAAGAATTCCTGAGTTCTAGACACTGGGTTAGAGGTAGCATGGCCCATGGTGTGATGAATGAATAAATGAAGGAGCTCAGTGTTCATTAGGCAGGATTTAAATATCTGATATCTCAGAGAGATATACCCAGCAACTGTCTATTCTTGGTGAGGTATAGGATGCTACCCTTTCCAAACATCGTAGGCTAGACTATTCCCCTGCACAGAATCAATACAAGTTGATGACCTGAAGAAGCTAAACTGATTAAAAGGAAGCAGGCTGTGGGCAAATAAAACCCCAGGAAAACCTGAAATAACATATAACTTGATGTTGTTACCATTGTCTTATGTGAAAAGAATTGCTATGGTAACACATGAGATGAGGATGCAAGAAGACGTTTTGACTGAGTCCCTTTGCAGGCCAGGGTGTGTTTTTCTCTCATCTACAAAACTTCCCCCTGCTGATCTTGCTTTGCTCTGGACAGTGGGGGTGATGATGAATGACGGTGACTTTAGAGCATGTCCAAAGAAGTGGGGATTGGCAGGAATTATCTTCTGAATTACAAATAGTGGAAACCACCCATCAACGTTTAGGGGTGAAGAACAGATGACAGTCACTGAGTCCATAACTAATTCTGTTCATGTGATTTCGCCACAAACGATCAACACTTTGCACCTAAAGAAACTTCCTCTAGAGTGTCTGCTGTGAGTACTTGTGTCAAGTTGGTCCAAAAGTTGACCTGCAGCGTTCTGACCTGATACCAAACTCAGCCATCTATCCTGAGAAACCCAAGTCTGAATTTAAAACAAGAAAACCAGACACGAGAAAAAAAGGGGAAAAAAACCCCATAAAACCTTAATCTCCTCCAGAAACCTAGGGAGAGAGAGGAGGTGCATACCAATACTTGTGGCCACACGGAGAGAAGACTTAAATGGCCCGAGAAAAAATGTGCCATTCTAAGTGGAGAAGAAAACAGCTATTGTCTAACACTTAAATAAAAAATACTGTATAAACAGCTAACAGCTGTTTTTCAGCCTTTGCTTTTTAGAGCAAAAGCCAATAAAAGAAAAGACATACTCTTTTAAATGTGGTTTTTGTTCAGAGCCCAGATTTTTTTCTTCAATTAATTCCCAGCTCAGAAGCAGGCCCTGTTTCAGATCATTCTGTTTTGAAGGCTACAAAGTTCAGTAGAGAGCTGCAGATCTGGGCAGAGGCAGAGCCAGACAGACTTTGCTGTACCGGGGGGAAGGTGTATACACATCAGAGGAGATTTTAGTGATAAAAACCGAAACCAGTCCCCTCAAAACCTTCTTCAATAAGTGGATATTGAAAGGAAGAAAACGTTAACTTTGCATGCAGAAGTAGAAAATAAGGTGCATCTCTTTGAGCTATTGTTTGATTTCAGCACCCTTCACTACAAGATCATTAAGGAGAGTAAATGACATGGTCCATCCGTTCGTTGTCCAGGGATAAAAGCCACCTGATAAGGCCAGGAGAACTCTAATGAGCACCCATCTTGTAAATAAGGAAATTATAGAGGACTTTCAAAAGGGATATTCATTTGAAAATGACTAGCTAAGTCATAATTATGAAGCCAAAGGGATAAAATAACAGTAAGGCAAGGCCTGGTTTGTAAACAGAGACTCAAAGATAAGGTCTTACTGATTCCCTCTTGGTGCCTCTGTTTACTCCTCTCTGAATACCAGTTGCTGTTCCTTAAAGTCTAATACTTAACTTCACGTATCAGCTCTTCACCCACCTCTTTTTTATTATATATAAAAAAATATATGTATGTGTTATACATATATGCATGTATACACATACATACATATATATGAAGAGAGGCAGAGAGAGCTTTGAAATTTTCTCTAATTATTTCTTATATCTTTATCTTAAAATTTTGAAGTGCAGGCTAGGCCTCCTTCTGCATGTGCATATATTGCTGTTGTGTCCAAATGCCCTGAACTTTATGAACATGTGACATCCATTCCCAGCATTACAGCAGAGCCGATCATCTGAAGACCCTCCTGCCACAATTCAATTAGATCCTGAATACAGCGTGGTTTTTAATGCGTGCTGCTGGGCTTGCAAATAGCAAAGAAACCCTCCAGAGTCCAAAGAAACAAGCAGTGAGCTGCAATCC
The DNA here is from genome assembly GCF_003676395.1 of Aethalodelphis obliquidens. Lineage (NCBI taxonomy): Eukaryota > Metazoa > Chordata > Mammalia > Artiodactyla > Delphinidae > Aethalodelphis > Aethalodelphis obliquidens. Next base: position 48,250,344 of record NW_020837947.1, on the reverse strand, counting down.
AAGCAGGAGGTGGGAAACGCAGACCAAACTAGAACACTAAACCCTGGGCCCGTTGCAAGGGACAAAGGCTAAACTAAGTTTCCCGCTTTAAGCCCTGACACTTGAAGGGGGCTACATTGGCCCTCTGGGTCCTGGAGGAAGCAAAGGGAGACCTCTGCTGAAGTAAACACCTCCAAGTGAGACCTTCAGGATTCCCACAGATGGAGCAAAGTGAGCTCAGAATCAAAGATCGCCAAAGAGCAAGAAAATAAGCCACCACAGGTAAGAGAAAGCAGAAACGACAAGCAATGCATTTATACTCCCAGGACTTCGGTACTGGAATTATTAAATACAGAGTTTAAAATATTGTATATGAACTATTTAAAGAAATCCACGATGGAATTATAAGTGTGTGCACGTACGGAGAAGACTGTGGAATATGACCAGGCAGATTTGAAACAGAGCCAAGTAAAACATTTATAAATGAAAAATATAATTGTTGAAATTAGGAACTCAATGCTAGATTAAACAGTAAATAAGACACAGTTGAAAAGAGAATCAGTTAACTAGTGTGTCTGAAGAAATTACCCAGAATACAGTACAGAGAGACAAGAAGATAGAAAATATGAAAGAGTGACTAAGACGTGGAGGATAAAGTGAGGTTTAGTATACTGATCATAGGAGTCCCAGAAAAGACTGGAGAGAATAGGTGAAAAGGCAATATTCAAAGAGATAATGGATGAGAATGTCCGGCACTGCTGAGCAATATGAATCCACAGATACAGAAAGCATCATATATATATATACCTTGCAGGATAAATGTTTGAAAATCTACACCCAGACACGTTGAAGTAAAACTGCAGCATGCTAAGCTCAGAAAGGAAGATCTTAAAGGCAAGAAACAGAAAAAGAGGCAGATGTCCTACAAAGAAACAATTAGGTTGTCAGCCAACACCTTTGTACAGCAATAGAAACCAGAAAACTAGAATGATATCTTCAAAGTGATAAGAGAAAATAACTGGGAAAGCATGTGCAGCAAAACTACTTTTAAGAATGAGTTGAAATAATCAGATAAACGTTATATTTGAACAAAAAAATGAACAATATGATGAGTGCTATGCTTAAGCTCCTTTTTGGGCACCATACCAGGAATGCTTTTTTGTGAAGAAAAAGAAAGATTTAAGTATGAGATTAACATTTACTTAGTTGAGTGACAGAGGGTTTTTCGTGTTCCCTGACTCTCTGGGAATTCAGGAAACAATTGAGTTATTGGTGGTTTAAAATGTCAGAGAGGGCTTCCCTGGTGGCGCAGTGGTTGAGAGTCCGCCTGCTGATGCAGGGGACACGGGTTCGTACCCCAGTCCGGGAAGATCCCACATACCGCGGAGCGGCTGGGCCCGTGAGCCGTGGCCACTGAGCCTGCACGTCCAGGAGCCTGTGCTCCGCAACGGGAGAGGCCACAACAGTGAGAGGCCCGTGTACCGCAAAAAAAAAAATGTCAGAGAGCAGTAACCACAATATGCTTCCCACTCAATTACTTCAAGCATTGTCAGATTTTGAGGCTATTCTTGAGAACTAAAATGTTTTTCTAGTATATATTGCGTAGTTTCCACGCTCTCAGTATGACTAATGCATTAGTCACAAGTTACAATATGAGAGACCCAAGAAAAGACAGTCTTGGTCTCTGGAATGACTTTCTTCCCAGTGCTTCCCACTCCAACCAGTTATTGCCCCTGGTCACTGAGACCGGTTCTGTTCCTGGGAGGAGTTACTTCCTGAGTAGAATCTGCTGCTTCTTGAAGCCTTTACTTCAGTAAAAGCTTCATCCTCCTTCTTGGGCAGACATTCCCCCCGTATTTCTCATCCCTTTTCCTATAATCTGTTGTCTACCAGTGGCAACATGTGTGAGCCCAGCTGTTAGAGAAGTCAGAAAGGGAGAGACAAGAGGAAAAATCACATGAGGCTGATGCAACTTGCACAAAGATATTTCAAGCTGTGCTTCTTGTAACATGGAAAAGCAGGAACCAACCCAAGTATCCCATGATCAAGAACTAGCTAAACAGATTTTAGCATATAGAAAAATGGAATATTATATTGCCATGAGTGATGATAAACGCAAGACTATGTGGACAGTGGCTACATGTGGATCATGGGACTACATCAAACTGTTTAAACTGATGTCAAACTGGTAAACATAGAGCACAGACTCAGTTGTGCACAAGGGTTGCAACCATGTAAGAATCATGCAGGTATAGAGCTAAGGGTTGAAAGAGGACACAGAGCCTTCTAACTTATTAGTAAATGTATTATTTAAGCATTGGTATTTACTGTGCAAGTGTTTTTATGTTCTTATGTTGTTTTTGTTTCTTCCATGGTTCTTAAAGGAGGCTACATTTTTATTTTAAATGTTGGACTAAAAAATATAGTGAATGTATTAGTTAGAGTCCAAACAGGAGACAGAAACCACACAGTAATTTCTACAAGGAAAGTTAACTCTAAAGAATTATTGAGGGAATTCCCTGGCGGTCCAGTGGTTAGGACTTGGCACTTTCACTGCGAGGGCCTGGGTTCAGTCCCTGGTTGGGGAATTAAGATCTCACAAGCCGTGCCGCATGGCAAAAAAAAAAAAAGAATCTTTGAAAGGGAATTAGAGTACGTGAGTTTGACTAGTAAGTGGTAAAGATAGCACTAAAGAAAGACAGGAATAGCAAACACAGAGAGCAGCTGTCACCCCTAGGGCTGAGATAGAGCATTCACGAAGAGGCCATCTCCTACCCGGGCTGAGATCTAGACCTCATTGGAGAGGGTATGGCCATGGCTCTCTGGATGGTAGAAAAGTTCATAGGGGACCAGACTGGTGAAACGTTACAGAACCTACTCTCTGGAGTGCTGAGGAAGCCATCCATAGAGTGGGATACCAGGCCCCAGAATTCACTGTGAAGCTACCCAGTGGGGTGCCAAGGAAGCCATCCACCCATTTTGGCGCTCTACTATGAAGCCTCCTGTGGGGATTGCAGCAGAAGTCATTCACAGGGAGGTGCCCAGGGAAGCTACCCGCAGAGGGCACCACTGCTGCTGGCTACCTGGCACTGCAGGAAGAGCTATGCCCACTGCAGGAGCCTGATGAGCAAGGCCACTGGAACCACGAAGAGAAGCCCCTTCTTCTCACAGTGTCCCTTCAGGACCCTCTACTGACAAAACTTAACACCACACTAGCTGTCAAAGAGAACTGCTTTTCCGTTATTGCCAAGCAGGTAATGAAGGGTCAATTTGGAGCCAAGAGGCAACAAAATGATAAATGTCATAATGAATTAAGCATATGGGTGGAGCTTGAGCTATACCCATGTTCATTCCAGGTCAGAAGTCCCAGATTTTCCTGTCAGAGAGCTAAGCTCATGCCAGAAGCTTGAGCTGCTGATCAGACAGCTGAGTGAGCTGGTCTTCACCTTCTTGGGTGCAATATCTTTTATGCAAGCCCACTGGCTTTCCATAGTAATCATCATGTCTTGTCTGCCCCAAGGCAGGCTGGGCCACATGGGTCTGCTGGGTCTTATGATTTAAAATATGCACCTTACAATACAAAAATGTCGTTCAGGTATATTAAGGTAGATCATGAGTTAAGAATACTGCATATATGTATAGTAGCTAAATAAATGCCAATCATGGTTTAAAAATTTCTCCAACTTCCTCTTTGACAATATAGTGACCAAGGGCCTGGGCTCGGAGCCATTTACTGACTGTTTAACCTTGGGCAAATCATGTCACCTCTCTGTGTCTCAATTTCCCCATCTGTAAAGTGCAGATAATGAGAGTACCTACTTCAGAGGATTGTTGGGAGGATTAAGTGAGTTACTACATGTAAAGCTCTTAAGACAGGATAGCACATAGCACATAGTAAGCACTGTATATATTAGGTATTATTATTAATATTTGAGAACAGTAACACCTAGACTCATTTATGCTAGACTCTTCAGTACCCTACAATGTCTCCCACGCTCCTTCCTTAGAATTTTGACCTTCCTCACAAATGCTGCTCCTAAGGGGCACATGAGCATGGTACAACAGCTGAATCCTGCTGGGTAGCCCATCAGTTCCACTGGTCAGTAGGACACAAGCTTCCTCTTCTATCATCAACGCTGGACAGAAAGGCTGAAAGCCAAAACAAGTAAACCTGCCCCCACATAACTGATCCAAACAGCTTGGGGCCTGGCAGTACCAGTGGAAGAGCTTGAAAAGAAAAACAACCAAAAACAACGCACAGACTTGTCTTTGTCATGGCTGACCCAGCTCGCAGCCAGGCACGGAAACAGAGCGGCTTTATGAGAAAATGCCTTTCTTTCCACGCGGTAATTGAATCCAGTTGTGGATTGAGGTTGTACATTAGTGGGGTTTAAGAAAGGTTTGCTTCTTAGATACATCTACTCCAGCTAAACAATCATTCATTTCTGTTAAATTCTTGTTAATCAGGGTGCTAAAGCATCCATGAGCAATATAATCCTCTGGAATCTGGCTCTCACAACTCATCCTACAGATATGCTGGGAATCTTTTAGGCTCTTCAAAAACTAAAACCTCTTGGGTGGAGTCCAAGACAGCCCCTCTGGACGGTGAATTCTGCTTTGTAGCATACAGCGTTTGCAGCAGTTTTAAGGCAGCTGATTGTTCAGGTCACTTTAGATTGACTTCACCATAACTCCTCTTCAAGGGGGCTCTCCTTGTGTGATTCCCATCTTTCTCCTGGAGAACCCGTAAAGGGGAAGAGTTTGCCTGTGGCTAGAGCAAGATGGATCAGTCAGATTTGGTTGCATCTTGTACCGTGGCTATTGCTGCCTGCTGAGAGCATACTTCACTGTGTTAATGAAATTAAACAGTCCCTGTTCTAACAACTGCCACCCACGTCAGGACACCAAGGCTTACACCACCCAGCTGGAGTCCCGCCCTGGAGCCTTCAGGGGCACAGATTCAAAGGCCTTAGCCAGCAGCTCTTCAGTAAAGCATGGTTTTAAAAAAATTTTTAAATTACTTTGGTAGTTTTGTAATGATGAAACACTCCGTGTGGGAAGTGGAGTGGGATATGGGTTAAGTTAAATAGAGTTAAGTTTCTGCTATAGATGTAAAAACAAAAGACGTTACTGGGCATCCACTGTGTGTGTGGGACTCCAGAGTGCAAGGCTATCATATGTGGCACAGTCTCTCCTGTCCTCAGGTACTTTATGAGCTTCTGCTTTCCAGCTTTTCCCTGGGAAAGGCTTTTCCACCATATATATCAGCTTGCTCGGCAGGGAATAAATGGCTCATTCAAACACAGAGGAAAGTTGACTTAAAGGGACAGTCATCTCTCCCTGGTTGTTAAGCGCCCACCCCTCAGTGAGGCCCTCTCTGTCACTGGAATTTGGAAGGATTGGGATGTCTAAGCAACTAATACGCATAACATTTATGAGGGGAAGGCCTGTCTCCAGGCCTCCGCAGGGCTCCACCCTTCGCCACCTGCCGCCCAGCTCGATCGCAGGCCCCCAGGTCGCTTGGCCTGTGCAGATGAGCATGAGGTGTAAGATCCCAGGAGAGGTTCCCCCTAGAAGCCCCTGGGGACCATGCTGGCTCCACTGTCACAGCTGAAAAGATGAAAGGTGGAAGAGAAAGACATCAGGACTGTGAGATCTTTGTTGATTTTTCTAAAATTGAGAGGGAATGAGAAAAGAAAAAGTGAAGACAAAGGAAAATGATTTCTGTGAGTGAAATTCTCTTCTGTTTATTTGAGCCCCAAATTTCTAAACGAATCACTGAGCACCTAGCTGTGGTCTCCCTGGGCTCGGCACAGAACACTAAGATGCCTGAGACACAGCCCCAGGTCTGTTTCAGGACCTCAGACTGTGGCCAAATGCCTTCCCCACCCCTGTATAGTTTTCTAGGCTGCATAACAAATAATCACAAACCCGGTGGCTTAATATAATAGATATGTATTCTATCATGTCTGGAGGGCGGAAGTCTGAGATTAAGCTGCGGGCAGGGCCATGCTGCCTCGAGGAGTTGTAGGGAAGACTCCTTCGTTGCCTCTTCCAGGCATTCCTTGGCTGTAGCTGCATCACTGCCGTCTCTGCCTTTGTCTTCACATGGCCTTCTCCTATTCTCCCTGTGTCTTCTCTTCTGTCTCTTATAAAGGCACTTGTCATTGGATTAGGATGCACTGGATAATCCAGATGAACTCAAGACCCCCTAATTACACCTGCAAAGACTCTCTTTCCCAATAAGGTCACATTCATCGTTCCGGGGTTGGGACATAGACAATCTTTTGGGACATCACCACTCAACCCACTACATGCCCTCCCCCCAGCCCATCTTCATTCTCTCCCTGCCTCTGGATCCTCACACTGAATCTAGAAACATGTTCAAGCTGCCTCATCAAAAGAAAAGTAAATTCTTTCTATCTCATTAACCTTATCAAGCATTGCCATCCATCCTTTTGTTCCTTCACTCAGCTATCAGACTCTTCCAAAGAGTCATCTGTATTTGCTACCTCCATTTCTGACTTACCACTTAATTTTTTCTCCACTTACTTTTTTAAAAAATAAATTTATTTGGCTGCACTGGGTCTCGTTGCTGCGCGGGCTGACCTAGGCTTTCTCTAGCTGTGGTGAGAAAGCTACTCTGCACTGCAGTGCATGGGCTTCTCATTGCAGTGGTTTCTCTTTGTTGCGGAGCACTGGCTCTAGGCACGCAGGCTTTAGTAGTTGTGGCACGTGGGCTCAGTAGTTGTGGCTTGCGGGCTCTAGAGCGCAGGCTCAATAGTTGTGGTGGTGCACGGGCTTAGTTGCTCCGCGGCCTGCGGGATCTTCCCGGACCAGGGATCGAACCCGTGTCCCCTGCATTAGCAGGCGAATTCTTAACCACTGCACCCAGGGAAGTCCCTCCACTTACTTTTTAAAGCAATTTATTATGATGTATTTCGAGCATAGAAGTGTAGAGAGCGATATGACTTTTGAGATGTTTAAATTTTTCTCCCACTTTTTTTGTGGTAAAATATGACAAAGTTTGCCATTTTAACCATATTTAAACGTACTATTTAATTTTAATTTCTGTTTGGTACAGTAAATACTTAGAAATTATTTATTTAATTAATTTAATTTAAATATTATATTTAAATATACATTATACTATTACAGTGACATTAAGTACGCCCACATACTTTTCAGTGCTTTATAATTTGGCTTTGACCCTCACCACTGTCCTTAATGATTCTCTCAAAGATCACCAGCTTCCATCCTCCACCTTCTCAGCCCCTTTACCAAAGTGGATACTACTGACCACCTCCTTCTTAAAACTCTTTCCTCAGCTTCCCAGACCCCTGCTCTCTTCCTGTTCAACTGTTTCTCTAACCCCTTCTCCCCCTGTTCCCGAAGTCAGGATTCTTCAAGGACCTGCCTGGTACCCCTTAGTTTTGATTGCTCCCTTGGAAACCTCCCATGTTCTCATCCAGTGTTATGGCTTCAACGAACTCAATTCAGATGACTCATTTAAGCTGAAGCTTGGACCAAAAGCTTAGCTAATAGCTTAAGCCTCCAAGGCTTTGTTGTCTTCTGATCTTCACCTACATGTCCCATTAACCCCTCAAACTCAGTATGTCCCAAAAGGGGACTCATGGTCTCTTCTTTCAAACTTGTGCTTCCCTTGCCCCATGTTGTCCCCAGATCTCTACATGGCACCACCATCCTCCCACTCACCCAGTGCCTTCCATAGCCACTCTGACCCTGTAACTTTTACCTCTACAGTAGCTCTACCACCTCACCTCACCCCTATGACATCTTTTCCATCCGACATTCTCCTGCTCCCCTTCTTCAGCCTGGGAGACTGTAGTGGACGTCTCTTGGGTTTCCCTGTACCCACTCTCTATCTTCCACTCCATTTCACACATTGTTAATACATTATTCTCCCTAAAACACAGTTCTTATCAAAAACCCTCAGTAACTTCCACTACTTTGAGAAAAAAGCCTAAACTCCTCAGCTGAGCCTTCAAGACCCTCCCTGAACTGGCGCTGACCCTCTCCTGACCGTCACATACCCTTTGCTCCAGCCAAAGGTATGAACTGTCTGTCCTCTGGACACATCCCACGCTTCCTTTCTTACCTTTTCCCATTCGAAATATGGGTTTCATAGTCTTCTAAAAGACCTCTTTTCTTTCTGTTAAAATATGAGTAACAAAATAAGAGATACTGACCAAAGAGATGATTGCCAAATTCCACAAAGTGGAATCACCCACCTCTCATTTCCTGTACCAAAGACAAAACACACTGCAGATTATTCTTATCTGACAGGGTTACAAACAGAGCTTTGTTTGCTCATGAAATTCACCAGCTTGGAGTTGAACCATCACCTTTTGGGAACTCAAACTTTTTCTTGGTAACTCTCCTGTTGGGGAAAGCATCAACTTTCCTGCTCCGAATTTCTATAACAGAAAAGGGGCTCTGGTAGCAGATAAGGTGGTAACAAAAGCTATCACTTCAAACCTGAAATCTTGTGACTGAGAGTTCCAGGAAGTCAAACTGTGCTAAAGATGTGATGCAAAAATTAAAAGGAAACTTCAGCCTGTAGAAATCATTGGAGGCACAGAGAGGATACACTGTAAGGTACTTGTTTCTCATGTATTTCAGTTCCCAAGCCCTTGACCATACCAGGAGATGGCATCAGAATGCTTCTGAGTGGCCCACACATGCACCTCACCAGTCCCAGCATGCCAAAAGGAAATAGCTCTTTTGGAAAACCTAAGTGTGGCATCCTTTAACCCATTTGAAAAGACCCAAGTAGTATATCTTTCTATCTATGCAATATCTGAAACTTTAGTCTCTTCTTTTGGATTTCTTCTGCCATTTAGTGCTACTCTGCCCCTGTGGCCATTGAGATGTTCAAAAGCAAACTGAAGCTGCAGCTTCTGAAGGCACAAAAGCACTCTGGGCACTAAAAGCCCTCAGAAATTCAACTGAACACAAGTTTAGGGAACTTTATGTTTTCTTATCAGAGAAAGATGTGCTGGTATATACAACCTGGGTTTGAATCAATTGGTGGGAGCTACTAGTTGTATCACCTGGGAAAGTTATTTAACCTCCCTCAGCCTCAGTTTCCTCATCTATAAAATGGGATTAGTAAGATTACCTTGCAGAGTTGTTGTAAGGATTAAAAATAATAATATTTTTATTATTATAATAATAAAAGCACACACGCTTTAGGGCCTGTGCTCCACAACAAGAGAGGCCACCACAATGAGAAGCACGTGCACCACAACGAAGAGTAGCCCCCGCTCGCCACAGCTAGAGAAAGCCCGCGTGCAGCAATGCAACCAAAAATAAATAAATAAATTTATAAGAAAAAAAGAAGATTTGCCCCTATGTATAAAATAAATAAATAAAAAGATATTCTTAAAAAAAATTAAAAAAATAAAAAGCTCAAGACCTGGAATGAAAAAGTTCTCATTAATAGTAAAATTATTTTTAACGCTGTAAATTTGGGTGAAAAGGAAGACTAGGTTGTTCTTCAAGTAGAATCCTTTTTGTGTTTACAAGAGACAGGAGAGATTTTTTTTTTTAAGAAACAAAAAGAACCCTGTAGTATTAGATAAGCTACCGTGTACCCTTCAGACTTGTGTCCGTTTAATATTCTTATTTATTTAGTATTCTTTTCAGTCACTCTTTAGACATGACTCTAGCACTTATTTCATTTAAAAGCAAAATAAAATGCAAGGAGCATTTCACTATTTCCTAAGATAGATATTCCCAGCATAGAGCTAGATTCCCAGAACAGAGCTTGATTTTCATCTAAGGGTCTCCCTCCCCCACTTTTAGTTCCTGTGGGCTGGGTGAGGCTTCACCCCAACTCCAGGGCTGCAGCAAGTGGCCCAGATATAACCAATAAAAACGTCATATTCTTCAGCCACAGTCACTGGTTCAGAGGTGAGCATGTGACCTATGTCAATCCAATGAGAGGTTCACAGAGGAATTAAGGGAGCCACTGGAAAAGACACTCACTCTTCCCTGCAGGTCTGTCTAGACCCAAAAGGATGTAAAGCTGAGGTTGCTACGGCCATGTTGTCACCACATGGCACTTGGCCAGGAAGCCAGCACAAAGGCAGGCAGGCTGAGCAATGGAGAGAGCTCAAAGCCCAAAAACAGAATGGGATTTGAGCACAGAGAGGAAAAAGTCCAGAGCTGAAATGGCAGAAGGGGCAAAGGATGAAGGAATTAAAGGGTGAAAGGGGAGAGAGAGAAGAGGGGAGCCTGGAGAGGGGAAGGGTGGATACAATAGGTAAACAGGAGGAAAGGACAGGCGCAGCTTCTCTACCCTATGGGGTCCAGCTTCTCCTCTTCCTCTACCTTCTTCTCAAGGTCCTCCTCTATCACAGAAATCCAGTTACTTGTGTAGAGGAGGAAAAATCATTTTCCCTCTACCCTTCTAGGTTCTTGGCCGAGACCCCCTGTAATAAAGGAGAGATTAACGAGAAAAACTAATTTAATTATGTACATATATACTAACGTGAGCCCGGCAAAGATATGAGACTCAAAGACTTGACCAAAGCAGGAAGCTTTTATACCTTTTAGACAAAGAAACAATAAATTTGTGACCAATTAACAAGACAAAGGGATTTGAGCTTGGGATAGTAAGTTGGTGATGAAGTAACGAGGTTTGTTTATATAGCCTTCTCAGTCCTAAATTCCCCATCTCAGTTGACAAGAATGTTTTCTACCTTCCTGGTCAGGGGAGGTACCTTTCACATGGGAGATTTATCTCCTGCTTTCAGGAGGACAAAGGAGGTTCAGAGTGTCCTTCTTGTCCTGGATGTTTCTCAAGTTCCTTTAATTCACAATAATCAATATGCCAAAGTGGTATATTTTGGGGTGACGTATTCTGAGCCACCACTACACTACCTGTTAAAACACTACCTATTAAAATACTACCTCCTTGGTACAGCTTTCTTCTTGGAATTTATTCAAAGGAAATTATAAAGAATATGTGCAAAGATTTGTGTGCAAGGGTGTTCATTGGACATTATTTAAGCGAACAGAAAGTTGTGAAGAATATAAATGCCCCACAATATATGTGCATAATATTTTTCCATTTTGTGTTTGTGTGCCTGTATATATATATTATATATACATATATACTATATATTATATATATATATGTATATTTCATACACTCACCCAATCTGAGAGGAGATACTCAAAAATGTTAGTAACTATTTGGTGATGAGATTATGGGAGGTTGTTCATTCACTTACCTGTATGTTCTAATTTATTCTATTAAGAACATGTATTACTTGTGGAGTGAAAAAGAAAGAAAATAACCAAGTGTCAAGGTTTCAACCAGGGTAGAGCTCAGCTTCTGCTGACTATTTGCCAAGAGCTCTTCCCAGGAGAGCCAGGTAGGATGTGCCCATCCCATCCTCAGGCAGAGACAACACCTGTGGCCTTCCTATGGGACCAACCTGGACTGCAACTGCAGAGCTGAGCTTGGCCCCAGAAATCATCCCTCTGCTGAAAAGGGACACATAACTCCTGAGGCTTTTACTCACTGGGCCAGGTCATCACTCTCTCCTGTTTTCCTTCCAGTCAAATAGACCACGGCCCAAGGACCAGATGTGCTGGGAGTGAGCCTACCAGGAACAGGGTGGTGACAGTGGGGGGCTCTCCTGAGTGCCTCCCTGGCCTCATTAGCACCTCACTCACTTCTGGGGATCAGAGCACTAAGATGAAAAGCATCTTCACAGAAGTAATTGTACCTGTGGGGGAAAGACAGGTTTTTTTTGTTTTTTAAGACATAAAAGCTTTTTATTTTTCTTAAACACTCTTCCCAAATGTACTATACCAAGTCTACCTTCCCCAATGGTTAGTAGCTCTCTTAATGGCATCTTAGGCAGATCCATAACTTTCCAGTTGTTTTCAGATACTAAGTCTCAGTGCAGTTGAAAACATCAATTCCAAACTTGATTCTATTCTCACTTCCTTCCCTCTCCCGCCCTAAGCAATGTAAGCTTGAACCTAGACCCTGAGTGATTGGAGGTGTATTTCCAGGAGCCCCTGTCGCTACTTTACCCTTCCAGTGCTGGTTCCTCTAGTTGGGCTACGAGGTAGGACAGGGAAGGGGCAGTGGGCCATATAATTGCTATGCCTGGTAGTAGCTGCTGCTTCTCTGGCCAGCCTGGACTGACTGCAGATGCTCTCTGGAAGGCAAGCACCCGAATGCTGGCTTCCTCTGGGTGATACATGTAGGTTCTTTAGAAGGACTTACAGAGCGGAGATATGGCAACTCCAGGTTCAGCCCATCCATGCCCCCTTAGCTCCTGTCACCTGTGGATGTATACTCTACAAATTCTTTCTGCTTAAGCTTCCTGGGGAGGAGGGGAGAACTGTCTTAGGATGGGGATGGCACAAATCCAACTACTTTCTAAGCAGCACGCATTTGAACCACAGGGAACTCCTTCTCCAGCCTTGACAAACTGGGTGCGTTCAGACTGCCTCCTGCAACCCTTCTTTCTCCCTTCTTTTCTTTCTTCAAGATTCTTCTCTGCTCCTAATGATGTACTGGTAAATCAGAAAACCCTTTTCCTAATTAAATGTCCAAATGGGGAACTAATTTACACCCTATCTTTATGAATGATTTTCTTAGAACCCCCTCACCAGAGACCAAGTATGGCTACTTCCATTTCCCATCCCCACAGGAAGGGGAGGAATAGCATCTCCTCATAATCATTACACTCCAGACTTTTAGACTGATTTCTCTCTCTCCTTCCTAGTCTTGTTAGGTAGAAGATGGTGGTTGGTGGAACATCGATCTCCTCGTATGAATGCTTGGTTCTCTGGTTCCTATGGATGTCAGTTCAGGGATAGAGAACTCCTCTGTCTTTACTCTTTGTGTGTGTGTGTGTGGCCGTGCCGCATGGCTTGTGGAATCATAGTTCTCCAACCAGGGATTGAACCTGGCCCCAGGCAGAGAAAGCAACGAGTCCTAACCACTGGACCGCCAGGGAATTCCCCTCTGTCTTTACTCTTGAGTCCTAGTAGTCAAACACAACACAACAAAAAGAGTCCCACTCAATAGCTTGTAATGTGTTTAAAGTAAATAAAATTCCATTTCCGGAGCTCTTCATTCCTTTGTGTCAATCCAGAATTTTATTTGGTATCATTTTTCTTCTGCCTGAAGGACTTTCCTTCTTTCATTTTTTTAAAATTGAAATATAGTCGATCTACAATATTGTGTGTGTTTCAGGTACACAGCATAGTGCTTTAGTATTTTTGCAGATTATACTCCATTACAGGTTATCACGAAATAATGGATATAATTCCCTGTGCTATATCCTTGTTGCTTATCTATTTTATACATAGTGGTTTGTATCTGTTAATCCTATACCCCTAATTTGTCCCTCCCCACTTCCTTCTCCCCTTTGGCAAACATAAGTTTGTTTTCTGTATCTGTGAGCCTGTTTCTGTTTTACATATACATTCATCTGTATTTTTTTTTTAGATTCCACATATAAGTGATATCATACAGCATTTGTCTTTCTCTGTCTGACTTATTTCTCTAAGCATAATATTCTCTAGGTCCATCCACATTGCTGCAAATGGCAGTATTTCATTCTTTTTAATGGCTGAGTGATATTCCACACATATACATACACATGTACCACATCTTCTTAACCCAGTAGTCTGTTGATGGGCACTTGGGTTGCTTCCATGTCCTGGCTGTTGTAAATAGTGCTGCTGTGAACACTGGGATGCACATATCTTTTCAAATTAGTGTTTTTGTTTTTTCCGGGTATATCTCAGGAGTGGAATTGGTGGATCATATGGTAGTTCTGTGTTTAGTTTTTTAAGGAACTTCCATACTGTTTTCCATAGTGGCTACACCAATTTACATTCCCACCAATAGTGTATGAGGGTTCCCTTTTCTCCACATTCTCTTCAACATTCGTTATTTGTAGATTTTTTGATGATAGCCATTCTGACAGGTGTGAGGTGATACCTCATTGTGGTTTTGATTTACATTTCTCTAATAATTAGTGATGTTGATGTTGAACATCTTTTCATGTGCCTGTTAGACATCTGTATGTCTTTGGGAAAATGTCTATTTAGGTCTTCTGCTCATTTTTTGATTGGGTTGTTTGGTCTGTTTTTTTTTTTGATATTGAGTTGTGTGAGCTGTTTGTGTATTTTGGATATTAACCCCTTGTCAGTCACATCATTTGCAAATATTTCCTTCCATTCTGTAGATTGTCTTTTTGTTTTGTTGATGGTTTCCTTTGCTGTGCAAAAGCTTTTAAGTCTGATTAGGTCCCATTTGTTTATTTTTGCTTTTATCTCTTTTGCCTTAGGAGACTGATCCAAGAAAATATTGCTATGATTTATGTCAAACTGAAGGACTTTCTTTAACATTTCTTATAGTACAGGTCTACCAGGGAGCAGTTATTTCAGTTTTTGCATGTCTGCAAAAGTCTTTCTTTTGCATTCATTTTTGAAAGATATTTTGCTGGGTATAGAATTCTAGATTGACAATATTTTTCTTTACATACTTCAAAGATTATTGTTCCTCTGTCTTGTCACTTGCTTTGTTTCTGACAAGAACTCTGATATAATCCTTATCTTTGTTCCTCTTTTCATGTCATAACTTTTTTCTCTACTTTTAGATTCTCTCTTTATCACTGGTTTTGAGAAATATGATTATGATGTGCCTTAGTATTTTTTTCATATTTCTCTAGTTTGAATTTTACCTTGTTCAATATTTTTAAAATATTCTTGTGTGTTGTTCTGGGCATCATAAGTTACTTGGAAATAGTTTGATCCCTTCAAGACTTGCTTTTAAGGTTTGTTAGGAAGGACCAGAACAGCTTTTAGTCTAAGGCCCCACAATTGAAACAATGCCCTTGTGAGTACTCTACTCAGTGCCCCATGAATTATAAGATCTTCAACTCTGGTTTGGTGGGAATGGGGTCTATTCCCTGTCCTATGTGGTCTCCAGGGACTGTTTTCTCTAATCCTTTTGGGTGGCTCTTTCCCTGACCTCATGCAGTTCCCTCATATGCATGCACTGATCAGTATTCATCTGAAAACTCAAAGGAGTTCTGTAGAACTCCAGAGTTCTCTCTCTGTGTAGCTCTCTCTTCTCCAGTATTCTGTTCTGTTAATTCTAGCTTCATTGGTCTCTCTGGGATCCCAGCACCATCTTCTCTATGAAGGAATACTGCTGGGGTCCACCCATATTCCCTTTCCCAATGCTATGGCCTGTAAGTTCTCTCCAGGCAGTAAGCTGGGGGCAATCATAAGACTCACCTCATTTTTTTCCCCCACTCTCAGGAATCACTGTCATGCACTACTGTGGTCCAATGTCTGAAAATCGTTGGTTCAAATACTTGGTCTGGTTTTTCACTTGATTCAGAATCCTGGTTTTAGTGTGCATTTCCTGGAATTCCTGGAATCATGGATGTTAGCTCTTAGGTGAGCTTTTTAGAAATCATCTAAGTCCATACCTCCCATTTGCCAGGGAAGAAACTGAATGGGAGAAGGGAGCAGGCTGAGTTTGTGGCAGACTCTGAACTGGGCCAGGTCTCCTGACTTCTGATGGAAGTTGTTTTCAAAGAAGTAAGCTCGTGGGAGAAAAGAAGGAACTTGGGGAACTTCAAATAAAGACTCCTTTGTGTCAAAGAGAAAGTAGAGTTAGTTGCTCTCAGTGTCTCACTGTCTTCCTCATTTCAACATTTGCCATTTTTTGTGCCTTCAGTGTTGGCCCCTTACCTCAATTTCTGCATTGATAATGTAGAGGCTTCCGTTCCCTCCAGATGTTCTCTATCAACTCAATCTCTTAGAAAAATTGCAAGATATTATGGAATCTCAGAACCAGGAAGGAGGCAGGTAGCAGAACTGGAATTTAAGCTCATACCCCAAAGACTTCCCAGGGGAGCCTGAAGAGCATCTGGGCCTAAATATCATCTTATAAACAAGGAAACTGGGATAAGATAGGTTCACTGGTGCACCCAGACAGGGCTAAGGTCTTGGTTTTGCACTCAGATGCCCACCTCTGAAAGATGATGTGCTTAAGTGTTAAACAGTCAGCTCTTAATGGTGTTGAATTTATAATATACATTCAGCTCACTACATCATTTACCCACAAGAACTACTCCAAACCCAGCTGGAATTTTGTATCAGAAACTTTTCCAAGTCTTTTTGTCCATGTTTTCAGAGGACATATGATAGTTTGTTTTGCTTGTTCATCCACGCAGCAGGGTGAGAATTCCCAACAGGAACCTGGGGTCACTATGAGAGGAAGTTTTTGGAAAGGCAGACAAGTGTCCCAGAGAAGGAGGAGGAAGAAGGAAGGAAACAATGAAAGCAATAGCCCATTTTTCAGGTCATTTAAAAAGCCTCCAACTTGGACACAGCAGATAAGTAGCTATTTTTCTTTGCTTTAAGTACTTTTAAAGGAAATGCCCCCTCCCCATTTACTTGAACACAATACTAAGCACACACTTCTCAGCACGTAAAAAGGCAGGACGTTCCAGGTTTTGATGCACAAGGCAACCTTGGCTTTGCCTTGTTGATTAGTCATTACAATGGGGGCCTTTCACTGCAGGACCACATGGTTCCGGGCAACGTGACCCAAGGTCTGGCAAAGGCTCCAGGCAGCACAAAGGAACGGAACTTGTCTTTGTGCTGTGAGTTCAGTGTTGGTGTTTGGAGTTATTTGCGATTGCTCCTGGGTTCAGAGCTCAGTTGCACTTTTTTACCTCTCTCCTACACCTGCAGTTCCTCAGTGGCCAGAGCTAAGCCTGGCTCCCAGGGCAGAGGAGGAGGCGGGGCCAGGACGAGGCCCACCTGGGGAAACACACAATATGTGCATATAAAGATATTTGATAGCAGTCCAAAAACACCCCTCTGTACATACCTTGGTAATTGTTTTAACTTCTTTTGTGAACTTGTAAATTTTTCGAGATTGTTGAATTAAACACAGTCTGAAAGTAGAGCATTTTCACATAGGTAAAACCGTGGGAAAATGAAATCGTTTACTCAGGAAGAACCTCATATCAAAATATACCTTGCATCTAACTAAAGGAAGAACGATTTCAACCATTGTCTTTAAGGCAGATTCACTGTATGTTACTTAATACTCCCCACACTGCCCGTACAACCTGAGGTGATGCCTCCAGAGAATTTTTATCTCAACCCAGCGGTCCCCAATCTTTTTGGCACCAGGGACCGGTTTCGCAGAAGACAAGTTTTCCATGGACTCGGGGGTGGGGGGATAGCTCAGGAGGTAATGTGAGCGACGGGGAGCGATGGGGAGCGGCAGATGAAGCTTTGCTCCCTTGCCCGCTGCTCGCCTCCTGCCGTGCGGCCCGGTTCCTAACAGGCTGTGGGACCGGACCCCTGTCTCAGTCCATAGGAAAAGCCTTCAATTTTGGCAGGAAGGAGGGAGCAGGGTACAGCTGGGCTGGCGTGGCATTCTGTCCATTGATTAGTCTTCGCCTCTTCATGAGGGCAATAGAATGCTACCCAGACGTTTTAAAACAGCAACCCCAGAGTATGGGAAGGTCGTGATGTGCTTTCCAAACCACGAACAATTCCTTATGTTCAGCACCCTTTTGGGGGCTAAGTGAAAATGGTATTCATCATGTGGAGTCTATTGAACCATGTGTACTCCGGACACGCTGCTGTCCTCCATTATCACAGTTTCACTGAGGACCAGTCACCAAAAAAATCTAGAAAGCCATGAGAATATTAATGATAAGATAAACCATGTTTATCAAATTCTTATTCTGTTCTCGGCTCTTCACACATACAGTGTCTCATTTAATGCTGAAAACAATACCCTGAGGAGGGGACCAAGCACATCCCCTATCTTACAGAGGAGGAAACAGGCTCAGCGATGTTAATGAAGTGGCCCAAGATCGCAGGATGAAGACCTAGGATTCAAAGCCAGGCGATGTGGACCCACAGACCATGCACTTATCCACCAGCTGTTGTGGGTATAGTCAGGGAACAGAGCAGGAGGCAGAAAAAGGAGGGGCATAGCAGGTAGGGTTGGATAACATGCCCCGTGAATGTCCCGAAGCCGGGGTGGAGAATTCCAGTCCACTTCTACAGACTGAGAAAATGCAGAGAAAATTAAAAAAAACAAAACCAAAAACCTGCTCCAAAGGAGGGGAGAGAAGAGTACGGATGTAAAATATCAATGAGATGCTGTGGTTTATGCTCTTTGTCTTTTCTCTCTGGCTCCCCTAGCAACAGTGAAGTAGCATCAGTGTTAACGCAAGTAACGTGCTGACTTTGTTCCTCCAGGCAGCATCGCTGCTAAACAGAAACGCATGCTGATTTCCGCTCTGTTAAGCAAGGGAAACATCATCAGAGTCCGTCCAGTGGAAAAAGACAAAAAGCAGACAGAAAGATGTTTAAATTTCAAGGTTATGCAAGAACAGAGGAGAAAGAACAGATTGTAAATTAGTTTTTGAAATAGTAAGCTACTAACAAAATCCTAACCCCAATACAGAGAGCAGAGGAAGTTAAGGCGGAGGAGAGTCGTGACTGAGGCTGTTTTGCCACGGCATATTGCTGCTGCCACATTTTTCTCGAGTGTCTGAAAATATCAGGCTTTAAAATACACATGCATTAGTTTTTGAGACGTGTGTGACTATAGCCTCAGGGTTGAAAAACAAACAACTCTATTGCCCTGCGCTCACGCTGGAGTTGGTGTAAATTGTTTCGCCTCCTTATGTATAATGTTTCTAATTAGGACAATTACGGAGGATGAGCTTTGTGTGCTGTTGAATTGGCTCTTTGTGCTAATTGCGGAGGGCTCTGTACCGGCCTGTGCTCAGCTGACCTGCTTCTCAGAGGCATCACTAGATGGGGAGGGTGACCTCCCATCCCACTCTCTGACGTCCCATATTGAGAAACACCCGAGGGGGTGTTGTCTCATCCCCTCACCACACCTGTCATTAAAACAAGACATCTTTCCAAGATTCATGAATAGACAATGACTGGTATCTAGTTTGCCCTTTTACTCCTATAAGACCTTTATGTTATGATGTGATTTCTTTTGCATTGTGATTCCTGCTCATCTCGTGCAAAACATAGGATTTAAGCTACATTAAGTAGTTCAAAATGGAGTCACAGTGGCCAGCGTGAACTTGCATGTTAGTTGTTTTGAAACGTCTGCTGTAGGACTGCTAGCATCTTTGATAAGCTAAGAGTGTTACTTTAGGTAAGGAATTTATTTGGTAACATTTGCAGAAAGATTTCACTGGAACAGAAGGAGCAACTGATAGAGATAAGACCCTGGGATGTATCCATTACACCCTACTGGCAGACTCCTTAAAAAGAGACCACTGAGGACTTCCCTGGCGGTCCAGTGGTTAAGACTCCGCACTTCCAATGCAGGGGGTGCAGGTTCGATCCCTGGTCTGGGGATTAAGATCCCACATGCCGCGTGGCCCGGCCAAAAAATAAAAAGAGAGAGACCACTGAGCCTAGAGATTGGAAGCCTCTTCACTGGAGGACCCAACTCCATGATGCTGAGAGCCATTGGAGGGGACACTAGCGAGGCTCTGTTGGAGCCGAGGGTGACTTCTTCCCACTCACACTTATCATGGACCCGCTGCCAGGCTGGGGCTGCTGAGACGCCTCCTTCCCGGACTTCTCCTTGGAGTGGTCATTTTCCTCTTTTCTGTTTCCCCTACTTTGACAATCCTGTGTTGTGTGCTAATTGTGTACAAGAAACCGAGTGACTTGTGAATTGAATGTTGGCTACATTTCTTGGTATCTCCGGTTCTGGGATTCTCACCTGGCCTCACTGCTGGGCCCTATGACAAACACTTTAATTAACAAAAGTCCAATTTGAGATCATTTCTCTAAGAGGGAACGATTTACCTAGAAGGAATAAGGTCAACAATAAACCCTGGCTCCTCCCTCTGCATTGAGTACTTGGGAAATGTCCCTCTTCACCGTTTGTGGCGTGAAAGTGGGCTAGGCCTCTGCTCTCCGAAACACTAAGGCCTTGGAGCAGGGGGTGACCCAGAGGGTATGGGCCTCCCTGGCTGGCACTCTCCTACTCTCCACTTGGGACATGCTTGTCTGTGCAGGTCAGAGACACTAGGGAAATCAGTCCTCAACCACCTGAGGAGCTGGTTGTGAGCAGGTGACTTCCTTCCACAGGTCAGCCTCAGTCATCCTTTTAAGAACAGCCTCATTGATGCCAGGCCCTCTGCCCTTCCTGGGTCTGGCTGTGGTGGGAGAGGCAGAAAAACAGCATTGACTTGGCTCAGAGGTCTCCACATCCTGGGTCTCAGAAGATCAAGTAAAGGTCCCTTGTTGATCTAAAAACACATTTCCACTGTGGAACCTGGAGACACCATAGTACCCAGGGGGTGTCGGGATTTCATGGAGGGTGGGGGCCGGTGCTGAAAGTCTCCCCCAGGGATTCTGCTAAGCTCAGACGGGGTGATGGCAGAGGCCTCAGGCAGGCTTCCCACATCTCAGGCTGCTTGTATCACTGCCTTGTCCAGGCCTGCGGCGTCAGAAGAGCCCAGCTCACAGAGCGAAAGCCACATTGGAAGAAGCCCAAGATGGGGCCTGAGAGCCTGACACTGCCAGAAAAAAGCCCTGTCATGGAGGCCCCAAGGCAAACCTCAGACAATAGGCAGAGCCTTCTTCCCGCTTGCCCGTTGGCAGCTCCCGGAGGACTGGAAATGGAATAGGGCGGTAAGGCTCCAGAGCCAGCAGGACACAGGGTCGTGGATGTCTGGCTGCACACCAGGACAAGGGGGTGGCAGTGGACTGTTGCTCTGAACCACAGAAGCACTCGTGCCTTATGCCTGGTGGTTTCCCAAGACCCATCTGGATGCCCTATCCATGACCTAGTTTTCTAACCTAAGCTGAAATGAGAAAAACAAGCATAGCATAGTAAGTTTTTCACTAGGCAAATTTGCTGAATTTTAAAGAACTGCCATTTGCTCTGGTACTGTGTCCTTTCTACTTTTTTGGTAGAAGAAAAGTATTTTTAAGAAACAGATTGAAGATGTTAAAAAAAAAAAAAGAAACAGATTGGATAATATACTACATGATAACACTTTTGGTTTTGCTTTTTCATATTCCTGTTTATCAAAATAAAATATGACAGTACTATGTTATTCCTCCATTTTGTTTGTGTGTTTGTTTGTGTGTGTGTGTGTAGTAGATTAATGATGGTCACAAATTCTTTGGCGCTTCTCCCCCTGTGAGGTGCATCTAATTTTCTTCCCCTTGAATCTGGGAGGGTCTTAGAGACTTACTTGGCTAAAAATATATATAAAGTAATAAACTTACTTTATTAAAAATGTGATCAGTGTGACATTCTAGAACTTCTGAAACGAGGTCATAGGAAGCTTTGCAGCTTCCTCCCGGGCCTCTTGGAACCCAACTGACATGCTGTTAGGAAGCCCAAGCAGCCATGAGAAGAAGCCCATAGAGAGACGAAGCAAGGCCCAGGCCAATAGCACTGGATGAGCTCGTAGCTGATAGCCAGCACCAACTTGCCAGTCACTGAGTGAACCCTTCTGGAAGTGGATCCTACAGCCCCAGGTGAACTGCCACAGCTGATACGACATGGAGCAAAGATGACTCCCCACTAAGCCTTGCCCAAATTACAGGTTTGTGAGGGAAATAAATGATTTTTTTTTTTTATTTCTGTTGTTTTAAGCCACTAAATTTGAGGATGATTTTGTTACATAGAAATAGATAACCAGACAGCTTGTTTGTTTAAATGGTTTGTGAAATTCAAAAGTCAGAGAAATGCTGACTCGCATTGTTTATTTAACATCTGTATTAGGCAAAATAATGCACCCCCCCCAAAGATATCCAAGTCCTGATCTCCAGAATCTGTGAATATGTTATGTTACATGGCAAAAGGGAATTAAGATTACAGATAGAATTACAGATAGAATTGCCAATCAGATGACCTTGAAATAGGGAGATTTTCTTGGATTCTCTGGGTGGAGCCAGTGTAATCACAAGAGTCCATAAATGTGGAAGAGGGAGGCAGAAAAAGAGCACAGAACGATGCAATGTGAGAAGAACTTGACCTGCTCTTGCTGGCTTTGAAGACAGAGGAAGGGGGCCACCAGCCAAGGAATGCGGATGGCCCCTAGAAGCTGGAAGAGGCAAGAAAACAGATTCTCCCGTAAAACATCTAGAAAGGAACATAACCCTGCCAACACATTGATTTTAGCCCAGTGAGACCTGTGCCAGACTTCTGACCTCCAGACTGTAAGAAAATAAATTTGTATTGTTTTAAGCCACTAAATTTGTAGTCATTTGTTGACAGGCATAGAAAACTAGTACAGCACCTAGCCTACTCTGCTATATACTATTGACCTTTTAGAGTCAGAATTGATGGTTAAAGCTGTCTAAGAGCTTGTATGGTGTGAATTTTAAAGATGGGAACATGTAAGTCCATAGATTCCAAGGTCAAACAGCTAATTTGTAATATATACAGGAGTAAAACTTAGGTCTTCTAAAATTTAAACTCCATGAGGAAAGGAAATTTGAGGCAGCATCTGTTTTGTTCACCATTGTATCCCCAGTATCTAGAACAGTGCCTGGCACATGGTAGGTATTTGTTGAATGAAAAAAATGAAAACTAATTCCTAACTTCTGGTTTAATCACTTGCTCTAGTAAGGTTACCAAAGGACAAAAACTACAGCTTTTTTAAAGGCCCAAAATAATCACCATTGTATCTTATAATTTACATCCGATTATTTGGCTTTTAACAATGTTCTTTTTTTTTTTTTTTTATGCTGTACGCGGGCCTCTCACTGTTGTGGCCTCTCCCGTTGCGGAGCACAGGCTCCGGACGCGCAGGCCCAGTGGCCATGGCTCACGGGCCCAGCCGCTCCGCAGCACATGGGATCCTCCCGGACCAGGGCACGAACCCGTGTCCCCTGCATCGGCAGGCGGACTCTCAACCACTGCGCCACCAGGGAAGCCCTAACAATGTTCTATTTTTAAATCTCACCATTTGTTTTATTTTAATTATAAATTACTATATTTGTATACAGATACATGGTACAGATTCAATGATACAGATACAAGTTCAAAAAGTATGAAAGAAGACAATGAAAAATAACTTCTATTTTCATCCCAGCCACCCAGAGGTAACCACAGTTACCGCTTTCTTGTGCATACTCCCAAAGATATAGAGCATTTCTTTGAGAGTTGAGAGTCTGAACAGTTTTAAATATGTCTAATGTAGTCATTGGATTTTTACACTCCCCTCAGCACCTCTGTCATGATTCATCACTCTGGGCTTCAAGGCACTGTAAGAGTCTGAAATATTCCCCATAAATGCTCAGGACCCATCCAACAAGGCTCACCCCACCTGCTGCAGAGGTCAAGGTCTCCTCAGGCGCCAGGGCTCCCACAGACCTCTAGGAGTGGGGCTTATGGCATTTAACTCCAGAGCTGATGAATTGAGGCCCAGCTGAATGGGAGCTTTGTCCTATGTCGTATAGCTGGTGGAAGAGCCATAGTATGTTTTGCTGACACACTATGGTGGTTGGTGTTTATACAATCACCGGGCACTGATTTAGTTCAATAAGCTACCTGGCTCCTTTTCATCAATCACAGTCGAAGGGGTGGCCAGTGGTTATTTCAAGATGCCAGGTGAGAAGGTGGGATCAAGGAAATAAAGTGCCCTTCGTCCTTCCTCACACATCTCACCCCTCCCCGAGTGAGACTCCTCATCATACTCTCTTAGTACTACACACCTCCTCTCGGCAGCACTGTTTCCTGTTACTCACATTTATAATACATTTTCATCTTTTATATTACATGTAAAATGCATTTGCAGTAATTACATTGTAATATTTGATTAGAGTCTAGACATCCCTCATTTAGACTGGAAGCCTCCTGAGGGCAAGGACAGTGCTTCCTTTTACTCACCTTGTATCTCCATCACCTGAGACAGCATGTGGCTGGCGGGCGCTCCATACAAATGTGTTGAATGACTAAATAAATAAGCTAAAGCCAATTCTTGTGACCCATGCCAGGCATTAGCAAATGCTCTTTCAATTCTTATAACAACCTTAGGTAAACAGGTTGTGTTATTATCCCCCTTTACATATAGGGAAACCAAGACAGAAAGTGCTTAAGTGCCCATGATTGCACAGTGGATGGCAGTCTGACACCAGAGTCCACCTGCTTAACCACCACATTACATCACATTGCATTTTGATAAAATTTTAGGTGGGCACCTGGAGAGTGACACTCAGATGCCAAGTAAAGCAACAAGAGCCTGCGGAGCCCAGCAAACAGAAGCATGTGCAAGACCAGGGATATGGGAAGTGGAGGAAAGCGGCAGACAAGGCGTGGCTCTGTGAACAGTGACCCTGGAGCTGTGCCTCATAGGTGGAAATCGTAAGACTTGACCTTCAAGCCTTAAGGGGGTTTCCTCTCAGGTTCCTCATGTATGTCCTGGCCCTGGCCAAACCCAAGCAGAGCAGATTCTGAGGTGAGATGGGCAGGGGTGGTATTTTGGGTTTGCAGGGAGAGCACTGAGGCAGCCTCAAGGGAGTCAGGGCCTCACTGACACAATCAGCCTCAGGGGAAACTGCTGACACTCAGGCACACTGGTGACCCCAGGCCCTGCCCTCAGTGGGCTTCTGCAGCCTCCTCTAAGGCCAATCCTCATCTACCTGTCCCAGGCTGCCCTCAGCCACCCTGCACACTCTCCCCTAGCCCAGGGCCTCTCACACCTCTGATTCTTGTCCTGTAAATGGACTGCTCTCACCCTCAATTTCTGTTTCATGTCCTCTTCCCAGTCAGCCAACCTCCAGCCTCCTGCTGTACTTGTCGGAAGCTCGCAGCCCAGTAGCAGCATCCTTCATAGAATTATTCCTCCTGATAAATCAGGCCTGGCACCTTCTCCTTTTGATTCGAGATACACTGTGTGTGTGGTGCTTCTGGCACTTTGTTGTGTGCCCTGAATGAGAGCTGCAATTTGGTAATTATTTGTGTGAAGTCAGCCATGTTGCATCATAGAACTCTTGGTTATGTTATTTAGCTCAGAGACCCCAAGGATCCGAAGCTGTTCTTTGACAAGAATATAGAGGCAGTTTTCAGGTCTGGTGGAGAGATGGCTTCCAAACATGGGCAAAATCCTGTGGGAAGAATCCTCCATTCCTCCTTTCAGGGACCTTGAACTCTCAGCAGTCAGCTCTCTGACACAGCTCTCTATCAGTCATTTGCATTTTAGTTTGAATATCAGCCCATGGTTGTCCTTTCCTACAGTTATTAGCATTTTGGACCTTCTGTCTCTAGTGTAAATGCTCTTTTTAAAGGAATTTGGGGCATTGTCAAATACGTGGGGAGGTTTTTGGGGCCCAAGTAGAGAGGGATCCCACGCATCTCAGGCCCAGGCAGGCCCAAGGGTGGAACCCTGCTCCGTCGCAGCACTGGTACCAGCTCAGTGGGTCTGCCTCAACTGTCTCAAGATTTAGTCTCCAAATGTGCCACTCTGGTCCAAACTGAGGGAGAAGAAGTTGTGTCACCAGAGCTGTGAACCAGAGCTTCGGGGAAAGTGGGAGATTGATAAGGAGAGAAATTGCTCTGTTTATCAACCACTGTTTCCTTCTGCAAACTGCAAAACGAAACATAAAATGAAATAAAATTACATTTTAAATCTCTGCCGGTGCTTTCAGAGGTAGGCCAGTTCTGGTCTCCCATCAGCAGAGACCAAATGCACAATAACCTCATTCAGTACCTGGTGCTAGAGCAACTGTTTACTTATAATAATGTTCAAGTTCCCAGCTAAGAACAGGGAATGAATTAATACTTAGGAATTTCTCTTTTCTGCACATGACATGCCATTTTAAAAAACTGCCACTTTGATGACTTTGTCATCACATTTCCTTCAAAGAGGAGCTAAGTGCCATGCAAATTACAAAGCCTGATTCATGTTCACATGCAAAAGCCCCCATCGTGCAGGGAAGGGCTTGGGGGCTGAGGCCCCTGGTTTTCACTAAGAACTCTGCTTGACTCCTGCTTGTTTGTAGGAAAGGGGAGGGGGCATCACATATGTAAACATTTACTATTTTTTTGTTTCATGCTTTCATTTCATCTTTTACTTTGTAGAAAGTGAGAAATGTTTTTACTTTGTGACTCTTTCACCCAAATCAGTGTTTCTTCCACTTCCTATATACTCCAGGAAACACTGGAGGAAAATTCTTTAAAATAATAATATTTAAATTCTCTTTTTCCCCTTTTTATTCCTTTTATAGCAATCTAAACCAACAAGAAAGGAACTTCCTAAAAAAATTTATGAACATTAATTTAATGAAACAGTAACTTTTAAAAACCAAAGACAGAAAATGCAACACACATTGCTTTGGTAAAAAACTGAGAAACAGAATATTAAGCCATTAGTATTAAGCCATTAGTATATTAAATAAAAACAACTTTTAGTCCCCCATACCTTATTGCTCTATCAACTAAAGATTCTTAAAATAATTTAAAGCACTTGGATGTCCTTGGAAAATAATATTTAAATGTACAATAACATTTTTGTATTACATTTTCATAGATGTTATTAGAAGGAATAGTAAATTGCATATTTCATTCAAAATATGGAAATCTGAAATACTAAAACAAAATTGACAAAATTATAATTGTAACCGTAACACAAATAGTGATTTTTACTACATATTACATACATTTGAGGGTATAAGAATATATTTTTCTTGGTTACCTAGAATGCTTAATTGTAAAATGCTTAAATACAGCTCTCTAAGAACATTTCCATGTTCTTATCAATGACCATAAAGCGAATACAAGGCATTTTTCAAAATTTTGAGTGTGAGTTTAGGGGAAAGCAGGATGGAAGGTGACTGAGATCCAGTGTTTAGGTGACGTGGCGAGGTCGTCCAAGTAGCAGGCTGCAGAGGTATGGATGGGACCCAGGATTTTCTTGTCTAAAAATGCTGCAGATGAGTGTACTCAAGCAGAAGGGGAAGAGAATCTAATTACAACTGTAGCAACTTATAATTTTTCAAAACTCAGTTAGGTGTGTGTATGGTCCATTGGTGTCGAGCTTTAACACCTGTTGCCGTAAGTACCATGTTCCACCACAACCCCAGCTTCGGCACACTTGCTGTTAGCAGCTAATTCTTTTTTGGAGAGTCACAAATTGGGAATAAAGTTCTAACCCCTCTTCTTTTCCAGAGTTAGAGTGATACTGCATGCTTCTTCCTTTTACTCTCCCCCCAAGGGTGGCTTGAGGGATGATAAGAATGTTGCCAGGTAGATCCAATACAGAGACACGCTTGCCATTTTCTGTTTCACTTAATTTCACATTTAACAGTGTATTAACCATTTTGGCAAGAAGCTCTTTATCAGCTCCCTTGAAAAAGCACAGGTGGATCACTAATCCTCTCTGGACCTCCACCCACTGGGCCGCGGCGTCCCCTTCGGCGGGGCGTACTTGCAGCCGGGCGTGCAGGCACTGCTGCAGGAGGGCCCGGGCCTGAGGTGCCCGGCCACTTTCAGCCATGGCTCAAGCCCGCGCGGATATCCCCCAGGTTCCAGCCACGCGCCGCACAGGCCCGCCCCCGGCGCTCAGGGAGCGTTGGGCGGGGCGGGAGGCCTTAAATTCTTGTTGAAGAGCTAAGCTATGTTCATTATTGAAAATTTAGAGGAAAACAAACTACCCATAATCCCAGGATCCAGAGACAATTATTATTTATAATTTTGATTCCCAGCATAAAACCCACTAGGTTGTGATGTATTATCCTTTTATATATCCTGTTGGATTTGATTTGCTAATGTTTTGTTAAGGATTTTTGCACATATATTCATGAGGAATTTGAGTCTGTAGTTTTATTTTTTGTAATATCTTTTTCTAGTTTTGTTACCAACCCTCTCAAGTTGGTCTCCAACAAGGGTCCTTCTGCCCGGTGTCCTTTGTGCCGATAGAACGAGACCGAGTTTGGTTCAGAAGCAAAGGAAAGCTTTACTCTTTGGTCAAAGACAGGAGAGGCGCGAGCTTGCGCTCTAGAGCACGCGCGCTCCTCACAGGCTGTGGGTGGGGTTCCTTAATAGGGTTCTCCTTAATTGGGGAGGGGGCAGAATTCTCATGGAGCCTGCGCAGCTGCTCACGTTCTAGATCGCAGTGCCGGGCTGGAGCAGCGTCTCTGCACACGGCCCGTGGAGCTGAGGTGTTGGCTGCAGGCATTTCGCAGGAGCCCTGGTCTGATGTGCTGGGTGCAAGGCCTCTGCATGCGGCACCCTGTGAGCGAGTGAAGCTAGAGAAGCCCAAGGAAAAGAAAGAGACAGGTTAGACTTTATTTTATTGCCCAGCTTCTATTTTTATTTCCCAGGAATTGTTAATTGGCTTTGCTGGTGAGAGTTTTGGTATCAGGGTAATGCTGCCCTAATAAATTGAGTTGGGATGTGTTTCCTCCTCTTCTTTATTCTGGAAAAGATTGTGTAGAATTGGTATTATTTCTTCCTTAAATGTTAGTAGAATTCACCAGTGAAATTATTTGTTTGTTTGTTTATGCAACTTAAAACAAAACTCCTTTGCTAACTCCCAGTTCTGTAGGGCAAACATCTGGGCATGGCATGGCGGGGTTCCCTGCTCAGGTTCTTATAAGGCTGAAGTCTAGGTGTCCTCATCTGGACCCTGAGCTTCTTTTCTGAGCTCAATTGACTGAGTCAGAATTCAGTTCCTTGCAGCTATAGGATGGAGCTCCGTTTCCTTGATGGCTGTCAGCTGGAGGCCACTTTCCATACTCCTCGTCACATGACCCTCACAGTCTTCAAAACATGAAGTGGAGAATATTTCTGTAGTAATCTGCTAGGGCTGCCACTACAAAACACCACAAACTGGGTTGCCGAAACAGAGGAAATTTATTTTCTCACAGGTCTGAAGTCCACAAGTCCAAGATCAAGGTGCTTTCTGAATTGGTTTCTGGTGAGAGCCTCTCTTCGTGGATTGTAGATGTCTGCTTTCTTGCTGTGGCCTCACATGGCCTTTTCTCTTGAGTGTGCAGAGAGGGGGTGGTCTCTGGTGTCTCTTCTTCTTATAAAGACGCTAGTTATAGCACATTAAGGCCCCAGACTTATGATCTCACTTAACTTTTATTACTTTCTTATGGGCCCTGTCTCCAAATATAGTCACATCGAGGTTAGTGTTTCAACAAAGGCGTTTTGGGGAGACACAGTTCAGTCTGTAATACTTCCTTATGTCAAATTCCTCTCATGCTTCAAAACTCTCTCACCAGGGAAAGTGTATCATCGTTTAAGGGCCCATATGATTAGATCAGACCCACTGAGAATATCTCCCTATCTTAAAGTCAACTGATTTGGGATCTTAATTACATCTGGAAAGCCCCCTCACAGCAGTACCTAGACTAGGTTGTTTTGGATTTGTTTTTTAGTTGAAGTATAGTTGATCTACAATATTATATAAGTTACAGGTGTACAATACAGTGATTCACAGTTTTTAAAGGTTATAATCCATTTATAGTTATACCAGTGAAATAATTTACTAGAGTTTACTGAAAGGTTTAAACATCAATAGTTACTTTACTTGTTATAGATTTATACAGAATTTCTATTTCTTCTTGAGTAAGTTTTGGTAATTTGTGTCTTTTATGTTATTGCCATAAAATTCTTTTAATTTTTATCAGATTGGTAGTGATGTCCCATCTTTTCATTGTTGATTTTGATAATTTGTGTCTTCTCTCTTATTCAGTCTAGCTAAAGGTTTTTCTTTTTTTTAATCTTTTCAAAATACATACTTTTGGTTTAATAGAATTGATTTTGTTTTATGTTTGTTTTTTTGTTTTATTGATTTCTACACTGATCTTTGTTGTTTCCTTTCTTCTGCTTAATTAAGGTTTAATTTATTCTGCTTTTTCTAACTCTTAATGTGAACATATGTAATTGACTTGTAATATTTCTTTTTTAATATAGCTATTCAGTGTTATGAATTACCCCCAACCACTGCTTTAGCTGCGTCTCATAAATTTTGATATATTTTGTTCTGTTGATTTTAAATTCATGTTTTTAAATTTCCTTCTTGATTTCTTTTTTTGTCCATGAGTTATTTAGAAGTGCATTGTTTAACTTCCAAATATTTGGAGATTTCCCAAGTTTCTTTATGTTGATGATCTCTAGTTTAACTCCATTGTGGTTAAAGAACATCTTTTAAATAATTTCAATCATTTAAAATTTATTTAGATTTGGCTTTTGGCCTAGCATATGATCAATCCTGGAGAATGTTTCATATGCACTTTAAAAGAATGTGTATTCTCCTCAATTTAAGTCTTCTCTACCATTATTCATTTTCTGTCCAGTTATTCCGTCAATTATCAAAAGTTGGGTATTGGAATCTCTATAGTTACAGAATTGTCAATTTTTTTTCAATTCTGTCAACTTTTGCTTCATGTATTTGGAGCCTCTGTTGTTAGATGGGTATACACTTATAATTATTATATCTTTTGGATGTATTGACATTTTCATCATTATGAAATACCTCTTTGTCTGCAGTGTATTTCTTGTTTTAAAGTCTATATATCCTGATATTAATATAGACTTTTCAGCTCTCTTATGGTTATTGCTTACATAGCAAATATTTTTCCATTCTTTTACTGTCCGTCTATTTTTATCTTTGAGTTGTGTTTTATAGCCAGTGTGAGAATTTCTGCCTTTTCATTGAATGATTAATAATGTAATTTAATGAAATTATTGATAGGATTGGATTACGTCTATCATTTTGCTCTTTAATTCCTATATATTGCAGATTTGTTTTGTTCTTCTGTTGCCCTTTTACTGTCTTCTTTTGTGTTAAACAAATATTTTAAGTGTAACATCTTTATTGCTGATTTTTAAACTATTTTTAAAATGTATTTTATTAATGATTGCTCTAGGGATTAAAATATACCTCTTACCTTGTCACAATCTAGTTCAATCTTAATTCCAGTAAAATACAGCAACTTTGCTCCAATATAACTCCATTTCAACCCTTCCTTTATGCTACTATTGTTTATATATTATATATATGTATAATAAGCTTAAATATAGTGTTATAATTACAGCTTTACAAACCATTATGGTTTTTAAAGAAATTAAGAGAAGAAAATAAATATATTTATAAGAACTTTATATTTACTGACGTATTTACCATTTCCTGTGTTCTTCATTCCTTCTTTGGATTCAAGTTACGATCTGGTGTCAGTTCCTTTCAGCCTGAAGAACTTCCTTTAGTATTTCTTGTAAAGCTGGTCAGCTAGCAACAATTCTCTCAGTCTTTATCTGGAAATATCTTTATTTCATTTTAATTATTAAAGAATAGTTTTACTAAATATAGAACTCTTGGTTGACAGGTGTTTTTCTTTCAGCAATTTGAATATGTGATTCTACTCTCTTTTGGCCTTCGTGGTTTCTGACAAGAAGTTGATCATTAATCATATTGTTCTCTTGTACATGATGAGTCATCCTCTCTAAGTGGTTTCAAGATTTTCTCTTGTCTTTGCCTTCCAGTAATTTGACTATGATGTGTCTAGATGTGGATCTCTTTTTATTTATTCTCCTTGGGGTTTGTTGAGTTTCTGTGGTCTGTAGATTGTTGTTTTCATCAAATCTGAGAAATTTTCAGCCATATGTCATTAAATATTTTTCTGCCACTTTCTCTTTTAGCCTTCAGGGACTCCAATGACATGTATGTTGATATGCTCATTGTTGTCCCACCAGTCTCTGAGGCTCAGTTTATTTTTCCTTAATCTTTTTCCTTTCTGTTCTTCAGATTGAATGATTTCTAATGAGCTACTGGGCTGGCCAAAGAGTTCGTTCGGGTTTGGTCTGTCAAATGTTACGGTAAAAGCCCGAATGAACTTTTTGGCCAACCCAAAAAATATGTTCAAGTTCACTGACTCTTCTATGACCTCCTCTCATAGATTATTAAATTTCGGCTATATATATTTCAACTCAATTTCCGTTAGCTTCTTCCTTTATAATGTCTGTTTCTTTGTTGAGATTCTGTTTGTTGAGTCATTGCCATTACCCAGTGCTTTAATTCTTAAGCATGGTTTCCTTTAGTTCTTTGAACCTATTTATAATAGCTGCTTTAAAATCTTTACTTGCTAAATCTAAGTCCTGGGCCCTCTCAGAGTTAGTTTCTGTTGTTTGCTTTTTCCCCTGAGCATGGGCCATATTTATTTTGGAGTATGAATCATATTTTGTTTCTTCACATCTCATAATTTTTGTTGAAATCCTGATATTTTAGATAATATACTGTAGCAACTCTGGACTCTGATTTATTTTCCTGAGGTGGTTATTATTGTTTTTATTAACTTGCTTGTACTTAATCAGCAGAATCTGTGTCTCTGCAGTGTGATGCTGAAAACTTGGCCTCTGTGAACTGGTGCCAAATTGAATCTTGGAGACAGAGTTTTGGGTGAAGTAGAAAAGAACAGCTTTATTGCTTTGACAGGCAAATGGGGACACAGCAGGCTCGTGCCCTTAAAAACTGTGTGTCCTAACTTAGGGGGATTTGGTGAGGAGTTTTATAGCAATGGGTCAAGGGTGGGGTTGTTGATAAGGATCAGGGTGTGTGCAGGGCCTGCATCCCTTTAATTAGGCCTCAGGTGGTCTCCTGATGAGCTTCTGTGGTTCTCAAGATTATCAAACTGTGACCTTCTCTCTGGAATGAAGAATGCTTCATCAAGGAGTTAACATCTTCCATTTCTTGGGGGTTTTAGTTCTGCAGAAGAGCTCAAAGATATTGTTACGTGTGTCCCTTGAGGGGGAACCAGGATCCTGTCCCAAGGCTGCACTGTTGTTTCTTGACTGCTCCTCCCTTGTCTCTGCATCCCCTCCCTTCCCTGATTAACAACCATTTGAACCTGCCCTTTGGAACTCAGGGAAGGTCTAGAAAGGGGGACCCAGAAAGGCTTTCATGCCCAGGAGCCCCACAGGGTCCTGCTCGGTTTCAAGTGTATGGCCACTAATGTCTCTGCTCAGTTGTTTTGTTTGTTTGTTTTAAGTTCTTATATTTAATTTTTAGCCTGGCTGCCTAGGGGTTGTCCCCTGTGTCTGCATAGTTTAGTGGTCAGCCAATGATTAGGCAGAGATTGTGCTCAAACACCATAAGTTTATAAGATCCATCCTCTGCTGATGGACGTGTGTGTGGGTTAAGGAATTCATTCAGAGTTCAGTCAGTTTTCAAGGCTGCCTGACTTGTACTTTCTTCCAGGCTCTCTTGACTCTCCCTTGCATAGACACATGCATAGTTTCCTGGTCAGCCAGGGATGCATGGAGAGATTATATAGCTTTTCTATGGCTCTCTCATTTCTAGGATTTCCCCTTTACATTTCTGGCTCGTCAGAGGCTCACTTCAACCAGGACTGCAATTTCAGGCTAGGAGAGCTGTGCGTTTTCCTTTTCAATTCCTACTGAGTTTGCTACTTTTACTGACAACACTGCTGGTTGTGGGTTTTCACCTTCCATTCCAAATCAAATCCACCCCACCTCTGATAGTGAGGCTGCTGGTTTTCACAGCCAGTATTGCCCTGGTAAAATCATCAGGCTAAGTGTGCTAGGGGCACAGGGGAGAGAGCAGCTCCAGGCAGGAAAGCCACAGACTCATCATTCTTTCATAAAATTTTATGCAGCTT
Organism: Aethalodelphis obliquidens; assembly: GCF_003676395.1. Taxonomy (NCBI): domain Eukaryota; kingdom Metazoa; phylum Chordata; class Mammalia; order Artiodactyla; family Delphinidae; genus Aethalodelphis; species Aethalodelphis obliquidens. The sequence continues at coordinate 48,216,690 of NW_020837947.1, read as the reverse complement.
TTCATGACAAAATGTTTCTCAATTTGTTATTTCCCTTTGGTTGATTTCCAAAGCCTTGAAATTGTTTCTTATAATTTTGCCCAGTTTTATATTTTATTTTTGGGGGTGAGAATTTGCCAACCTCTTCATTCTCCCACAGCCAGAAGTCTTACCCAATATATAGTTTTAAAATGCAATCACACTGCACATCCTGTTTTCTACACTGAAAAGTCTAACTATTCTAGATTTTTAGTTTGATTTGTGCATTTGATAATTTGGCTTCTTTTTATTGATTTTCTAAATTCCCAAATTGGACTTTTGGGATCATTCCCTCCTTTGACCCAGAATCCCTTTAAAAATTCAAAGAAATCTTAAATGATCATGTAGTCAGGAGATTCCTAACTTGGGCACCTTAAACCCTAAGGGTGGGAGAAAGTAGTAACAGAGACAGGGAGGAGCAATCAATACATTATTTTCAATGTTTGAAAAACTCCCCAGAGAAATTATACAATTATCAGAGATAAGGCTAAGCTAACCACAATGTCCCATTTCTAAGTTTTGGGCTGAAATTACTTCAACTCAAAATAAGAATTCTGGTAATCTTATGCTGATCAGAGGTTTTTGTTGGTAGTTATAAATAGCACCGGTTGCACCGGTTAACAAAAGTGGGATGGTAAGCCAATTATTACCTAATAAAGCAGTTTATTTTAAACTTGGGTGTGGGTCCAAGGGAACAAAGTAACAATCAAAGGGATCCTTGGAGATAAAATAGGTGGAAACCTATGATGTGGCCCAGACCCGCCCTGGTACAGATGAGGGAACCTGAAGCCAGTCCAGTAGGCAAGTTGATGGCAGGACCCAAACCTACATCTATGGGCAACTCAACTTACCCTTTAAGCCTGCAAACATATTACGGCACACAGTACCCGACCACTGTCAATTAAGTCCTATGATTTAAATAATATAAACCATAGACCAGTGCTGTCTAACAGAACTTTCTGCAATCATGGAAATATTCATATTGTACTATCCAAAATAGTAGCCACTAGTCACACGTGGCTATTGAGTGCTTGAAATATGGCTAGTGAAATTGAGGAACAGAATTGAATTTCTAAACTTAATTTAATTACAGTGGCTAATGTTTTGGAGAATAAAGATATAGACATATGTGTCATTCGTAAAACTAAATTCCTCCTCTAAGCTATTCCAAGTATAAAGCAGTTATTTTCAAACTTTAAATCACAGAATCCCTTCTTAAAAAAAAAAGTATATATATATTTCCCAAACCAATTCAGAATGTAAAGTAACAGGGCTAACATGGGGGTGGGCACCTTGGGCACCTCCTCAGAACCCCCAAGACTGCACTGAGCACAGTGTGAAAATCAACAAAAAATGCAGGAGACTAGAGCAGCAGCAGGTATTTCCCTAACAAATATTTACTGAGCAGCAGCTGGCACCAGACACTGGTCTAGAGGTTGTAGGAGGAACCTACACAGGAAATATGACCCCTGCCATGAAGAAACCAAAAAGACAACAATGTTTATCAATAACATCTCAGCCAGGTGCTGACCACACCTTATCTCATTTGGTCATCATATCAGTCCTATGAAGTAAGTGTTATGATCCTCATTTCACAGCTTAGTACACAAGGCTCTGAGAGAGAAATTATTCACCCAAGGGCACACACACAACTGGTCAGGAGGAGTTGGGACCCACGTCGGCCTGACCCAAACCTGCGTTATGCCCCTCCAGAGCTCATCATCCAGGTGGGGTTGTCTGTGCCTGGAGGCTCAAGTGAGCTCTCTTGGGAACTGGAAATGTGAGAAATAATATTACTCTATGGGGGTTAAACTGTCAATGGATCAAAGAGGAGATATTTACAAAATAGGTCCCAGGCCCAGAAGCTTCTGTGGAATATATTCAATGTCCAATAAATAAAGTCAGGTGGGGCTAGGGGTGGGTCAGCCATGAAAGAACAGAAAAGGAGAGGCCAAGATAGATTAAAAAACAAGACAGACACAGGCATAGTCAGGGACCAGAACTTGGCTGAGGAGTTGAGTATTTCTAACCCAGACACAGGCTCCCAGAGCATCCAACTGTGAGATGAATACATCAGTGTGATATTGTGATGTAATAAATATATATTTGGTCTTCATTCTCAGTTCCTGGCACAGAGCTCCTAAAACCCTTGTAGTTTTCTGAGTGATAGGGGCAATAGTAACATCTTTTGTTATCATACTTGGTCTTAGTCCCTGGTTCCTGAAACAAGAGCTTCTAAGAACCTTGGAATCTCAAGAGTGATGAGTATCTTTTCGTATGGTATGAGGTGACAGATGGCTGGGGGCCCTTAGATAGTTTCAGGTTAGGGGCTGGTCACCAGAAAGACCGAGGCATGATTTCTGCCCCACTCTCCAACTTCTGGAGAGGGGAAAGAGCCTGGAAATTGAGTTAATCACCAAATGTCAATGATTTAATCAATCGTGCCAACATAATGGAACCTTCATAAAAACTGAGCAGGAGGGGCTTCCCTGGTGGTGCAGTGGTTGAGAGTCCGCCTGCTGATGCAAGGGACACAGGTTCGTGCCCCAGTCTGGGAAGATCCCACATGCCGCGGAGCAGCTGGGCTCGTGAGCCATGGTCGCTGAGCCTGCGCGTCCGGAGCCTATGCTCCACAACGGGAGAGGCCACAACAGTGAGAGACCCGCGTACCGCAAAAAAAAAAAAAAAAACTGAGCAGGGTTTGGAGAGCTTCTGGGTTGGGGAACACACCAAGGTGTTGGGAAGATGAGGTGCTGAGAGAGGGCATAGAAGCGCCACAGCCACCACTGCTCCTGCGCCAACATACCTTGCTCAGTGCTTCTTTTCTGTTTGGCTGTTCCTGTGTTGTATCCTTTATAATAAACTGGTAGTAGTAAATAACAGTTCTGTGAGCTGTTCTATCATATTATCAAACCTGAGCCCAGACATTCAACCGGCTCTGAAGTGGGGACAGTCTTGTGGGACTGAGCCCTCAAACTGTGGGGACCTCACTAACTCTAGGTAGTTACTGTCAGAATTGAATTAAGTTGTAGAACACCCAGTTTGTGTCTGCAGAAAATTGAAGAATGGCTTGGTGTCATAAACCTCCCATTTGGTGTCAGAAGTGTTTTGAGTAGAAATGGATCATAGTTTCCAGCCTCTTGAGCTTGAAGTCAGGGAATCCTCTGTGTCCAGGCTCACTGTACCCTCTCTCATGGGTCCCCTGCAAGAGGAGGAAGTGCCAGAGAGGGGACACTTTCTTTCCTCCTTGGGGATGCTGTCATTGCAGTTCTTCCGGAAGGCCCTGATCGCTGACTCAGGCTACTCAGCCGTGGTTCACACGTCCTTCTCCCTCTAGAGCCCTCTCTCCTTGGCCGTTCCAACCCCAGAGGAGAATGGGAATTGATAAGTAAGGCCTTAGCCTGAGAGGTTTCTATCCTTGGAGAGGGAGTTCTCATGGTGAATTTTAAAGGTAGCTACTTACAATGACATGGTTTCCCTTGAAGTTTTGACCACAGGGAGCAAATATCCTGATTGAACATTGAGATGTGAGATTCAGGTTTGGGTAGTTGCCAGAGCTCATTGACTCTGAGTGGGCCCAGAAGTTAGCAAAGACTTCAAAGCACCTATTACGAATATGTTCAAAGAATTAAAGGAAACTATGATGATAGCGATTCAGTACATAGTGAGTCTCAATAAAGCAGTAGAAATCATAAACAAGAACCAAATGGGACATTCACTTATGGCATGGAGTGAGGAGGTCAACACATCTTCTCTCAGAAATTATAAATCTGGAAAAAAAACCTGTCAAAACATATATAACATTAACTTCCTAAAACTAAGGAACCCTTTGTTCAAACAGAAGAATACATGGAACTCACCTGGTAAACAAATGGAACAAATGGAAAACACCTGAGAAAGAAGCAGACTGACCACCCTCGACTGTGCCCCAGGCCCCGACTTGCTGCCTTCTTTGATTGGTCTGCAGCTCCCCCTTGAGAACCATGGGGTGCCAGTAAACTGGCATCATGGGGTTAACTCAGGCTCTCAGGGCCTTTAAAGCTGAGGGTAAGATTCTGGATTATCCATAATAATCCCATCTTCAGCTGGCCTTGGTTTAGCTCAGCAGATCTCACTAGAACCAATACCTCCCAGAGGGCTTTTGAGAAATTCGTGGGGATTTTAGGGGTTATCTAATGATTGGGGCTTATTGCTGGCCTGCAGTGGACAAGAGCCAGAGTTGTTGTCCTGCTAAAATGTGCAGGACTGTGTCCCACAATGAAGAATTGTCCTGCATCCCTTGCAACTTTTGAATATCCTTTCAGTCATTCATAAGGTGAAAAACCTGTTTATAATTATTTGAACTTAGAACTAAACTTACTTTACATATAAACAGAAAGTATTTTTTATAGTTTTAATACATGCTGAATTGCTAGGATTGAGCCTACCACATACATCAAGGTAGGTTGTGTTTTGACTTTTTGTTTTTTAACTTCAGCAAATTTTGTTCATCCTTTCAGAAAGTCACATCACTAATAGCACCATGATGTGTAGTATTTGAGTTGTAAGACATCTTGTATCAGTCTGCATTTTCTCCATAATTCATTGTGGCTTCTAACGCAATGCAATCATGTCAGTCATTTACATATTGAAATAGATATTACTTTATCATAAGTTACTTTCCTATTCTCTTTTAAACTACAGCTAGGGCATTGTATTGATATATTTTGAAATTATATGTGTAGGTCAGTTACCTTAGCTATGAATTTCATAGATAAATGGAATTACAAAAGTATTTCATATAAAAAGGGGGTGTTGGGTCTGACAGTTGAGAACCATCAACTTAAACAATATTCTTATCACTTCCACCTTCTCTCTATTACTTTTCATTCAACAGAGGGGCCCAGATAAAATATTAACTAATAAGAGAAACTATGGGGTGAGTACAATTAAATGCCAAAGTAAATGGTTCAGACTGGGCATCTAGGAAGAATTCTTTGAGAAGGTTGCTTAGTGGAGGCTGCAGGAATTAGGGAGGTTTCACAGAAATGAGACTCAAATAGGACTTTCATGGGGGAGTAAGGCTTGGAGGACAGGGGAGGAGAACCTCACCCAGAGCTTTGCACACAGGGAGGACTCTACGCAAATGTGTTGAACACAAAGGGGAGAACAGTCTTAGCCCTCACGTGGTGCAGCACACACCAGGCCACCACAGAGAGACACGGGGCTGTTGTGCACGTTCTGCTCCCTAAGAGGCTCTGAGGGATTTCATCGGTTGGTTATGGATTTCGTTGTTGCAGCACTTCCATGATTAATTATCATCATAGCCCATTGCGGTTGCTAAGGAATAAATGTTTAATTTTCTAATTTAGTGACACTAAAAATGTTGATATTAGAGTCATTCATTTAAATATAAAGATTTCAAATCCCAGTAATAATGGTAGGAGATACTTAATTTGAAATAAGCTACTGCTTTTCAACAATTAACATTTCCAAACACATATTTTGAATGTTCTGTACTTGTGCCAGTGGTATTAAGGTTCTGACGTAGGTTTAGACACCCATACCTGGATGATTTTAACTGCAAGTATTTAAAACAAACAAACAAAGTGACTTTTAAAATAAGGACATTTATAATGTCCCAGAAGAGAATTCCAAAGATAGGACAGTTGCAGAGCTGGTAAAATCAGTGATTCGATCCACTCAAGGATTCTGGCTCTTTCCATCTTCTCAGTGATCTTGGGTGTTTCAGCGTGCCTCTGAAGCTGGCTCTCTCCATGGTCCCATTGGTGGTCACAGTTGCCAACTCATATACAGAAGTCCAGACATAGAAAATGGAATGTTAGTGTCTTAGTTTTTGTTTTTTTTTTTTAGTTTGAAACAAATCCTCCTAGAAAACTCCCCAAAAGGTTTTCTCTCAAATTTTATCAGCCGGAATTGCATGACATGCTCATGCTTGAACCAAAGGGAATGAGATCAAATGTGTTGGTTTTGGTCTCGTCACTGTCCATCCTCTGGAGCTGAGGAGGGACCCAGCCTCTATGGAAGGCTAGAATGAACCAAACAGGCTTCTGACAGTAAGGAGAAAGCAGGGGAAGGTTGTGGAGGAGGCCCGTAGTGTGTCACTACTAGGGATTTCCAAATTGTTTTCCATAGAGCATTCTTCGGAGGTGCAGGTAAAAGGAGTTCTTTGGTCAAATAAGCATGGAAAAGGGTGCACTATATATCAGTTCCTGAAAATTCACAACGTCTTCAGCATATGAAAGCCTCTGAGAAAGCCTGTACTTTGTGTTTTCTTTTTTTCTTTTCTGCTGTTTCCCCAATATTTGGGCAACGATTTAAGTAACCTGTGTGTATGGTCAGGCTTCTCAAGATGGCTGTTCTCTTGCTCTCTGTACATCCCCTGCCTGACCAGTGCCTGTTTCACCTAAACCTTATACACAACTGATCTTCCTTTGTTCTTGTCCCAGGCCCCAGCTGGTGACTGTTCTTATCAAAGGGGCGGTGAGGGGCGTGCCATTCCACTGGTTTCCCTCGTAACTAATGAGCCCACCTGACATCAATTCCCCTATAACTGGTAATCTTCCCTCCCCCGCTCACCAAGCAAGACTGCCACCATGTCCTGCCCACCGTCAGCTGCACACAGTGGGGTGTCACTCCAGGACTTTGCTTCAGACATGTAAGATTCCTCTATCCATCAAACCATTGATGTCTCTGCTTCTGACTCTGGCTCTTTCTTCAGTCTTAAAGCTGGACAAGTGCAGGCCTTGCAGGCCTGTGGCGTGCAGCCCAACAACGTGAGTAGGCATCAAGAGCCCCTTTCACAAAGGAGAAACACCTGGCCTCAGGTGGTAAAGGGCCTTGACCTCAGCTGGTGATGGGAGGAGCCACGGTGTATCACCCACCACTCCACCACTCTCCTTCCTTTCCCCACTTACCCAAAGTTTTCCCTGTATACGTAGAATCAGGAGGCTGCAGGATGGCTGAGAGCCTTTCCTTTGGTGGCTAAAGGTGGGGCACCAGTGACTAAAGCCCTGAAATTGAACTCCAGGCGTGCACCCACGTTCAGCAAATCTAGGAGGTAAAAATTTAACTTTGCATTGGCTTTTAATGGCTTCGTTAACCCAGGATTTAACCAGGTCTGCTGCTTTTGTTTTTAAGTCTTTACTTTGGGTTTTTCCAGTGATTGTTTCCTTTTATGATGGGAGAACGGTAGAAAATAAGGATAACAATCCAGTTTATGAAAGAATCACATCAGCAAGCGAATTTTCTAGAATCGCGTTTGCAATCACTCCTAAGAATGCATCTGCCAGATGAAAGGCTAGCGGGCTGGGGTGGGCGCGGAGCAAAGCCTCGGCAGCATCTAGGTAACCCGTTCCATGGCCCTCTAGCGCTCTGCGCCGGGGGTTCCTCCCCTTCTCCCGCTGGTGCAGCACGGAGACGCGCCCCCGGGTAGCTCCGAGCGGCCGTGCCTGCCCCTGGGGGTTATGTAGACCCCCCCCACCAAGTGCAGCCTCAGCTGGGGAGGATGGGGTTAGGGGCTCCCGCGCAGCGCCAGGCGGAGAACCAGGTACTTAGGGGAGACAGGGAAGGGTGCTGGTGTTCAGGGAGAAGCACCCGAGTGTTTTCCAAGCATTTGGCCATCAGATCGTGCACTCAGCCAGTGTATAAAATCGTAATGTGGGGCGGCGCTTGTATCCCCGTCTTCGCTGAGGATGTGGCGGCTGTCTAGGCGCTGTTGTTCAATGCCGGCCACTCCTCCCGCCCGGAGGCCCAGCGCCGGTATCCCAACCACGGCCCGGCTGGCCTAGCGCAGAAGCTGCTTGCAGAGGGCAGCGCCAGCTGTACTTTGTGTTTAACCTAGAATTTTTCAGGTGTATTTGACCACATACGGACATGTTTTGTTTGTGAAAATCTACGAAGTAGTGTTCCATGAAACACTGTTTGTGAGACACTGAGTTGAATACTGGACGTTCATTTGGCTTTCGTAACTATTTTAAGTTAGGTGTTAGTAAGTTTTATGTGCAGGTACATTTAGAAGAAGAATTTTAGACAGTTTTAATTTGGAGCGTTTTGCTACTTTTTTTTTTTTTTTAACATCTTTATTGGAGTATAATTGCTTTACAGTGGTGTGTTAGTTTCTGCTTTATAACAAAGTGAATCAGTTATACATATACATATATCCCCATATCTCTTCCCTCTTGCGTCTCCCTCCCTCCCACCCTCCCTATCCCACCCCTCTAGGTGGTCACAAAGCACCAAGCTGATCTCTCTGTGTTATGCGGCTGCTTCCCACTAGCTATCTATTTTATATTTGGTAGTGTATATATGTCCATGCCACTCTCTCACTTTCTCCCAGCTTACCCTTCCGCCTCCCTGTATCCTCAAGTCCATGCTCTAGTAGGTCTGTGTCTTTATTCCCGTCTTGCCCCTAGGTTCTTCATGTCCACTTTTTTTTTTTTTTTTTAGATTCCATATATATAGCATAATTTTTTTTTTTTTTTTTTTGATAGGTATACCTGGATTTAATTCTCACTTCTACCGCTTGGTAGCTGGATAGCCTTAGGCAAGTTTCATACCTCCCTGAAATTCACTTAATTCAGTCTGTAAAATGGCATAATAACTTATTATAGCATCCTTTTAGGAATTTTAAATCAGTTCTTGAAATAAAAGTACACAATATATAGACAAGTATGGATTCCTCAATAGGTGTTTGACCTTTCATTTCTCCAGTATCCCACCCGCATCAAATAAAGAAAAATACTTTTTAAAATTTACGAATATTTCATTGTTGTAAAGTTAAAGCCATAAAAATAATCAAATGGCCTGCTATCATACCGTTAGAAGAAAAAAAAAAAAAGGTGTTCATGAGAGTTCCATATTAGAATACAAGTTTTCCTTAGGCACCTGTTTATGTATGCTATTCTGCTCTTTACAATAAATAATTAAATTTAAAAGACTTAATTCCTCACTTTTAAGACCTTATTAGTTTACAAATTACATATTGACCTATGCTAAATTTTATACCGACCCATGCTAATGAATTCAGTACAGAAAACAAAAAACACTGCACTCAAGCAAACTACATATATATATATATATATATATATATATAACTTATATGAGAATTGCTACTCCAGCTTTCTTTTGGTTTCCATTTGCATGAAATACCTTTTTCCATCCCCTTACTTTCAGTCTGTATGTGTCTCTAGGTCTGAAGTGGGTCTCTTGTAGACAGCAAATATATGGGTCTTGTTTTTGTATCCATTCAGCAAGCCTGTGTCTTTTTTTAAGAGCATAAAAACGTTGCAGAATTCATTTGTTCCCTTCTCTGAATTAGAAAGGGTATGGCGACCGGGGCAGGCTGGAGACTGACTTGTTTGCTGAAACTAGATCCGGTGAAAAGATCTAGATTCTAGGTCCGTTGTTTTCATTCCTTAGCCTTTGGAGCAAACAAAAGTTAATTCTGTTGGCCAGGGTGAGTTCCAGATAAGATGTCCAGCCTTTCTATTATTTTGTTTTCCCACAGGACACAGGGACAGGAACAATCCAAAGAGACTATCCAAGCCATACAGATTAAACCACCCTAAGGGCAATGTAATGGTTAATAATGTCCAACAATAAGGGTATGTGGCCTCACTTAGGTCACTAACCAATTTTAAACGTTTCCACTTAGGAAGTTATTCCATGTGCCCAACCTGAATCTTCCATAGCTCACTAACAGTGAAATTGGACATTCCTTATATTGACAAGGCCCTGGGAGATTCAAAGATGGACAAAATCAGAAACGTGGTCCTTGCTTTAACAAGCGCTATTTAGCTGGTGTCAAGATACAAGTCCAAATGTTAAAATGATAATAGGATAGCAAAATGACGTAGGGAAATTTTAGAAGAAAGTCACCAGATAGTATTAAGGCTGCATGAGACAGACACACCCTGAATTTCTGCTTTTAAAAACTGATTTTCCTTTGTCCCACCCTCACTAGAAAAAAAGAACATGTTACAAACAATCATACAAGAACCGTTCACGTAATTTAGTTGGCAGGAGCCCGTACTTAACTGGTGGTTCTCTTTTGGATTATCTTCTTCAATGAAAGTTCCTATGAATTGCAAATAAGTAATTATACACACACATATATTACAATCAAAGCTAAGCTCCTTGTTCATGACAAAAGAGCTTTCATATACATAGTGTGCGTGGAGAAGCAAATATAAGCAAATATAAATCTATTCCTTATACAGAAAAATGTATGGAACTTTTAAAACCAATGGTACATCAAGAAGGTGGGTATTTTAAAAAGATTTTTAGATACGTGAGTGGAATTGCAATGCTCGTCGTTTAAAAAGCTTAAGTTTCGGGTTTCCCTGGTGGCGCAGTGGTTGAGAGTCCACCTGCCGGTGCAGGGGACACGGGTTCGTGCCCCGGTCCGGGAAGATCCCACATGCCGCGGAGCGGCTGGGCCCGTGAGCCATGGCCACTGAGCCTGCGCGTCCGGAGCCTGTGCTCCGCAACGGGAGAGGCCACAGCAGTGAGAGGCCCGCGTACCAAAAACAAAACAAAACAAAACAAAACTTAAGTTTCTACAAATAGGTTAGGGAAAAAAAATTACTTTGGATTTTCTGGACCCACCTCTCCTGCTCCCTCCCGTTTTCATTTGGACCTGCTCTTTCCTTTGGCCTTGCTGCCCCTGCCTTGTTCAGTTTGGATGATGCTTCCAGCAGTTCCTCCTAAGTGCAGGAGTTTTTGGAAGGGAACTTTGTTTTATTGGTTTGGAGCTTGGGCCCAGACTGCTCCAACTCCATCAGCCCTTTTCGCAATGGCACTCACTGGCAGGCTGGAGTTCTGGAATGGCCAGACTCACCCACTACGGGCTGCTCTTCTCAGAGGGACTCCTTGTGTGGTCACAAAGAGAGGATCTCTTTCTCTTTATTGCTCCCCTCCTCTCCCCTTAGTGGGCCGGACCTTCCAAACCTAGCCTATAGGGGCTAAAAGGCAAAACTTAGGAGTTATTTTTGTTCCTGGAGATGTTTCACATGTGAATGGTACGAAAGTATTGGTAGTTGAGTTTTGCCCATTTCTGGACCATGTCTTTATGAGATTTGATCACTCGGGAGTTGGAAGTACAGGTGCTAATTTATGAGAACCGCAGTAGAGAAATGGAGGAATTATGTACTCTTTGGATCCAGACTGGGTGGGTGGCTTCTGCTTCATGTTGCAATTGCTTGTCCAGAAATGAGAGTTGCTCTCATTGGTATAACTACAGCTATAAATGGTATGGAAACACAATTTAATGAACTTCTTGTTGAGGTAGGAAAAAAAAAAAGAGGTGATGGGTGAAGTTACCAAAACACAAGGAAGGAGTCCCTCATTTTTTGATAGTTTCATTAAAGAAGCTAAACCCTGGTGCCCGTTACATAACCCTCTGCTTGTAAGAGCGCTCCTTGGCATGAAGGGTGGTGTCCTTCTTGACCTGCAAGTGGCCGACCTAGTAGTCTGCACAGATGTAGATGGCATCTCTCAAAAGAGAGATCATCAAAGGGTATTAAACATATCATTTACACTAGAAACACACATTCAAGCACAGAGAAATTGCAGAGGAAAGAGAAAACCAATGGCATCCATTTATTGAGTGTCTCCTATGGGCAAGGCACTCTGCTGGGCACAACACATATTATCTTATTTAATCCTTAAACTGTGAGATAAGTGCTATTTTTGGCACTTTATAGATAATAAAACAGGATCAAAGAGGTTCAGTAACTTATCCAAGGCCACACATCTCAGAGGCAGAAGGGCTGGGTTTCAAGCCTAAGTCTGTCTCCAAAATCCATGTTTTTTCTGTTATGCTGTGTTGATATGGCTGATGTGGAGGTGAATATTACAACTCAATAATTATTAGGGACCATAGTGGGATTAGCCCTGTGAGATTTAACCAGCTCAACGTCTATGTGCTTTTCTGCAATGTGGTGAAAATATAATGGGAAACACTATGAAATCAATTCATGGGAACCCTTGTTAACGAAGGGTTTTCTGCTCTTGGACATTAGAAAGGTATCCTCTCTCAAAAAAAATCTTGAGATTGGGGATTAGGTCCCCCAAACACTTTTGAAGCTATCACTTGGGGTGACTACAGATCTTTGCTGCTCCTGTATCATCCCCACTGCTGCTCAGCACACTGGCACCATGATGCAAAGTATTAATTTACTTCCTATTTGCTTCTCCCTACTCCCAAAGAATGAGATCGACTTAGGACTCAAGCTAAGCACCACATGGTTGCCTGGCAAGGTCAGAACTGTTAGGGTTGATAACCCCCCAAAATGGAAGGTCAGTAGAGCCAGAAGCCATGCAGAAGAAAGGAAGCCCAAGCAGAACAGGAGAAGGGGCAGAACCTGTCTCTCTCATTGGAAGGAGGATTGAAATACTTTTTTAAAGAGACAAGATACTACTCTTTGTCTATCAGACTGGTGTATAAAGATTGCTCACAGTGAGGTTGGTAAGGCCGAGGGATATGGACACTCTCATTCACTACTGGTAGAAATAAATTAATAGCCTTTTCGGAAGGTAATTTGGGAATATGTGTGAGAAGAGTATGGTATAAGTCAGTGGTTCTCAAACTTTTGCATGCATCAGAATCACATGGAGGCTCATTAAAACACAAATTGCTGAGCACCACCCCCAGAGTTTCTGGTATTGTGATATGGGGTGGAGTCTGAGAATTTGCATTTCTAACAAGTTCCCAGAAGATGCTGATGATGCTGGTCCAGGGAGTACATTTTGAGAAGCACTGGTGTAAGTGGTTAGGAGCTTAGCTCTGATGTTTATCAGCTGTGTGACTCATACAAGTTACTTAACCTCTCTGTCTCACCTGATTTTCATTAATTAGAAATGGGGACAATAATAATACCCACCTCATACAGTTGTTGTGAGAATTAAATGAGTTAATATATGCAAAGTGTATATAGCAATGCTCACTAAATGTTAGCTCAATAAATGTTGTCATAATTTAAAACACTCATTCCTTTTGACTTGACAGTTCCACGTGTAAGTATACATCTTAAGAGAAATAGTTACAACTTAGATGAAATAAATTCATTGAAAAATACAACTTAAAACTGACTCAAGAAGAAATAGAAAATCTGCACAGCTCTGTATCCTTTAAAGTAATCAAACTTGGGATTTAGCTGGTGGTCCAATGGTTAAGACTTTGCCTTCCAATGCAGGGGGTGCGTTGTTTGATCTCTGGTCAGGGAGGTAAAGATCCCACATGCCTCACGGCCAAAAAACCAAAACATAAAACAGAAGCAATATTGTAACAAATTCAATAAAGACTTTCAAAAAATGATCCACATAAAAAAAAAATCTTAAAAAAAAAAAGTAATCAAGTTTATACTTAAAATTCTTCTCATAAAGAAAATTCCAGGCCTCAGGCCTCACTAATTTCTTCTACCAAATATTTAAGGAAGAAATAATACAAATATTGTACAAAGTCTTTCAGATAACAGAGGAAGAGAACATTTCCTAAATAATTTTATGAGTCCTGCATAACCCTGATACCAAACCTGACAAAGACATCACAAGAAAATTATAGACCACTATCTTTCATAAATATAGATACCAAAATTCTTAACAAAATATTAGCAAATAAAACCCAGCAAATTATAAAAATGATAATACATCATGAACAAAATCTATAATAGTTTCCTATGATTGCTATAACAAATTATCACAAACTCAGTGGCTTAAAACAACAAGAATTTATACTCTCAGTTCTGGAGGCCAGAAGTCTGAATTAAGATGTCAGCAAGGTCACATCCCCTCCAGATGCTCTAGAGGAAATTTTATTCCTTTCTTCTTGTAGTTTCTGGTGGCTGACAGCATTCCTTAGCTTGTGGCTGCATCACTCCAATTCTGCCCTCATCTTCACATTGCCTTCTCTTCTGTGTGTATCCCAGAAGTGCAAGGTGGTTTTAACATCAAAAATCAATCAACGTAGGCCCCAATGTACACACCTTGTATAATTCCCTCACTTGAGCAGGACTTGTGAATATGATGGAATAATCATATCTGTGATTACATTATATAAAACTCCATTGTAGCAGACTAGAGAGAAATTTTCCTGATGGCCTTGAATAAGCCAACTACCATGTTGTTGAGAGGGCAAGATGGCAAGGTACAGTGGGCAGCCTCTAATAGCCCTCCACTTACTGCAAGCAATTCTACAACAACAGGAGCTGAATTATACTAACAATTAATGATCTTGGAAGAGGACCCCAAGCCTTAGACAAGACTGAAGTTCCAATTACTGCCTTGAGATCTGGTGAGACCCTGAACAGAGGATCCAGTCAACCCACATGACCACACTCTTGACCCACAGAAACTGTGAGATAATGAATTTGTGTTGCTTAAAGCCAAAACAACAACAACAACAATAACAAAAAACAATGTTACTCATTACATTAACAACACAAAGGGAATAAATCATATAATCATCTCATATACAGAAAAGTCATTTAACAAAATTCAGCACCTGTTCATGATTAAACTTGTCAAAATAGGAACAGAAGAAACCTTCTTCTATTTGATAAAGGGCAACTATGAAAAATTGTATCTAACACCTTTATCTAATACTTTCTCTCCAAGATTGAGAACATTGTGAGGTATTCACTCACACCAGTTTTATTCAACATTGTATTGGAAGTGCTAATCCATGCATTTAGGCAAGAAAAAGAAATGAGAGTTAATCAGATTAGAAAGGAAGATGTTCAACTCTCTTATTCACAGATGACATGATTGTATATGTAGAAAATCTAAAGGAATCCTCCCCACCCCCTGCCCCAAACAAAAACTACTAGAACAGTGAATTTGGCAAGGTTGCAAAATATAAAGGCAATATGCAAAAACCAACTGTATTTCTATATACTGGCAATGAATAATTAGAAAATGAAAAATTTAAGGTGCTATCTATACTAGCAAAAAAAAATTTAACAGAGATGTTCAGATTCTACACTGAAATTTGCAAAACATTGCTAAGAAATGTTAAGAAGAAAAAAAGACCTAAATAAGTGTAAAGGTATATCATGTTCATGGGCCAGAAGACTCAAGATACTGACTCATCCCAAATTGATTTATAGATTCAGTGCAATTACAATTAAACCCAGCAGGTTTTGTAGAAATTGACAAGCTAATTCTAAAATGTATATGGAAATGTATAGAATCTAGAGTAGCCAAAACAATCTTGCAAATAAGAACAAAGTTATAAGGTTTCTGCTACCTCATTTCAAGATTTATTATAAAACTCTAGGAATTAAGATAGTGTGGTATTGGCTAGGACAGACAATAGTTAAATGGAACAGAATGAGGAGTCCAGAAATAGATCCATATATGCACAGTCAATTGATTTTTTTGACTAAGACACAAATGCAGTTCAGTGAGGGCAAGAAATTTCTTTTTATCAGATGGTACCTGAATAACCAGATATTTTATTAAAAAAAAAAAGATCCTTGACCTCTACCTCACATCTTACACAAAAATTATTTTGAGATGGATCACAGACCTAAAAATAAAAGCTAAAACTAAAATCTATTAGAAGAAAATAAAGGTGACTATCTTCACACCTTGGGGTAATCAAGGGTTTCTTAGGATATATATATATACACACACTAAAAATGGAAAAATTGGAGCTCATCAAAATTAAAAATTAAAACAAAAAGTATTTGTGATGCATGTATCTGACAATGGATTTATATTCAGACTATATAAAGAAGGCATAAAACAACTTAAAAGTGGAAAGAAGTCTTAGACACTACACAAAAAGATGATACTAATGATCTTTCATGTATTAATAAGCACATGAAAAAATGTTCAACATCATTGGTTAGCTTGGAAATGCAAATGAAAGCCATAGTGAGATACCATTGCATATATATTAGAATTGCTAAAATTCTGACAATATTTTAAATATATGTTAATTGAAGTATAGTTTATTTACAATGTTGTATTAATTATTGCTGTACAGCAAAGTGATTCAGTTATACATATATAATATATATGCATGCTTTTTTCTATATTCTTTTCCATTATGGTTTATCATAGGATATTGAATATAGTTCTCATTCTATAGAGTAGGACCTTGTTGTTTATCCATTCTGTATATAAAAGCTTATATCTGCTAACAGCAACATCCCACTCCACTCCTCCCCCAACCCCCATCCCCCTTGGCAACCACCAGTCTATTCTCTATGTCCGTGTTTCTGTTTCATAGATAGGTTCATTTGTGTCATATTTTAGATTCCACATATAAGTGATATCACATAGTATTTGTCTTTCTCTTTCTGACTTACTTCACTTAGTATGATAATCTCTAGGTCCATCCATGTTGCTGCAAATGGCATCATTTCTTTTTTTTAATGACTGACTAGTAGTAGTCCATTGCATATATGTACCACATCTTCTCTATCCATTCATCTGTCAATGGACATTTTTATGTTGTTTCCATGTCTCGGCTATTGTGAACAGTACTGTTATGAACATAGGAGTGCATGTATCTTTTTGAATTATAGTTTTGTCTGGATATATTCCCAGGAGTGGGATTGCTGGATCATATGGTAATTCTATTTTTAGTTTTCTGAGAAACCTCCATACTGTTCTCCATAGTAGCTGCGCCAACTTACATTCCCACCAACAGTATAAGAGGGTTCCCTTTCCTCCACACCCTCTCCAGCATTTGTTAGTTGTAGACTTTTTAATGATGGCCATTCTGACTGGTGTGAGGTGGTACCTCATTGTAGTTCTGATTTGCATTTCTCTAATAATTAGTGATATTGAGCATCTTTTCATATGCATATCGGCCATCTGTATGTCTTCTTTGGAGAAATGTCTATTTAGGTCTTCTGCCCATTTTTTTTAAGCTAGTTAAGATTTATTTAAGCATTTCATGAGTAAAACAAATCAAATTTAGTCATACCTTGAGAAGAGGGCATGGTATTTGTTTTTGTTTTTTAAAATTTTTATTGGAGTATAGTTTATTTATAATGTTGTGTTAGTTTCAGGTGCACAGCAAAGTGAATCAGTTATACATATACATATATCCACTTTTTAAGATTCTTTTCCCATATAGGCCATTACAGAATATTGAGTAGACTTCCCTGTGCTATACAGTAGGTCCTTATTAGTTATTTGTTTTATTTATAGTAGTGTGTATATGTCAATCCCAATCTCCCAATTTATACCTCCTCCCCTTACCCCCTGGTAACCATAAGTTTGTTTTCTACATCTGTAACTCTATTTCTGTTTTGTAGATGAGTTCGTTTGTACACTTTTTTTAGATTCCACATATAAGTGGTATCATATATTTGTCTTTCTCTGTCTGACTTATTCACTCAGTATGACACTCTCTAGGTCCATCCATGTTGCTGCAAATGGCATTATTTCGTTCTTTTTTATGGCTGAGTAATATTCCATTGTATATATGTACCACAACTTCTTTATCCTTCTTCTGTTGATGGACATTTAGGTTGCTTCCATGTCCTGGCTATGGTAAATAGTGCTGCAGTGATCATTGGGGTGCATGTATCTTTTCGAATTATGGTTTTCTCCAGATATATGTACAGGAGTGGGATTGCTGGATCATATGGTAGCTCTATTTTTAGTTTTTTAAGGAACTTCCATACTGTTCTCCACAGTGGCTATACCGATTTACATTCCCCCCAACGGTGTAGGAGGGTTCCCTTTCCTCTACACCCTCTCCAGCATTTACTGTTGTAGATTTTTTGTTGATGGCCATTTTGACCAGTGTGATATCATATCTCATTGTAGTTTTAATTTGCATTTCTCTGATAATTAGTGCTGTTGAGCATCTTTTCACATGCCTATTGGACATCTGTAAGTCGTCTTTGGAGAAATGTCTATTTAGGACTTCTGTCCATTTTTTGATAGGGTTGTTTGTCTTTTTGTTGTTGAGTTGTGTGAACTGTTTGTATATTTTGGAAATTAATCCCTGTTGGCCTCATCATTTGCAAATATTTTCTCCCATTCTATATAGGTTGTCTTTTCGTTTTGTTTATGGTTTCCTTTGCTGTGTAAAAGCTTGTAAGTTTGATTAGGTCCCATTTGTTTATTTTTGTTCTAATTTTATTGACTTGGGAGGCTGACCTAAGAGAACATTGGTACAATTTATGAAAAGATTGACAATATTAAATGTTACTGAAAATGTAAAGCAACTGGAATTCTCATGCACTACTCACAGAGTAGAAAATGATACAAAATTAGAAGACTCTTCGGCAGTTTCTTTTAAAGAGAAAACCTATCCTATGACCTAACAATTCCATTTCTAAGTATACCCATGAGAAATGAAAACGTATGTCCACAACAAAACTTCTACAAAAATATGAGTAGCTTTACTCATAATAACCACAAAGAGAAAACCACCCAAATGTCCATCAACAGACAAATTACTAAATAAATTATGGTATATTTATACAGTGGAATATTATTCAGCAATAAAAAGAAACAAATTAGTGATATATCAAATATGGGTGATTCTTAAAAACATTATGTAGTGTCAAAGAATCCAGACACAAAAGAGTACAAACTGTATGATTCCATTTAAATGAAATTCTAAAAAGACAAAACTAATACTTGTTGATAGAACAGTGGTTGCCTCTGTGAGTGTGGGGTATTGACTGGAAAGGAGAATGAGGGAATTTTCTGTAGTGATGGAAATGTTCTGTTTCTTGATTTGGGTTTTGTTACATAGATACATACAGTTCTCAAAGTTCGTTGAACTATACACTTAAGATCTCTGCATTTTACTGCTTACAAATTATGCCAGTAGAGATTTAATCATGCATTTTCAACTCAGATATGGCACCTGCAGCTGAAGTCAGTCAAATCTTGAACATCTTGTTTATAATTTAAGATCTATAGGTTTCAATTAATTTAGGTTGATCTTGCAACCAAAAGAAAAAGCTTGGTACATGACAGCATTTTCTTGGAGGACCAGATCTTTCAAAGGTGGGTGACCAGGACCAACCAATGCATGTAAGAAAATGAATGCAGAGGACAAGACCAGAGGAAGACAAAAGTCTGAAAATTTTTTTTTAATTTATTTATTTTATGCAGATTTTAATTTATAATATGTAATTAAGTTATAGAAATACAGTAACAAGTACACAGGCATAAATTGGTTCTGAAACAAGCATGACTTTCAGAGAGTATTCTCTACTTCCTTGGTCTGAGTTACGTGCCCTTCTCTATATTTATTTATTGTTGGTTGCGTCGGGTCTTGTGGCACACGGGATCTTTTGTGGTGGCACATGGGCTCCAGAGCACATGGGCTGTGTAGTTGCGGCACATGGGCTCAGTTGCCCTGCAGCATGTGGGATCTTAGCTCCCCAACCAGGGATTGAACCTGTGTCCCGTGCCTTGGAAGGCGGATTCTTAACCACTGGGGAAGTCCCCGAAGTGTTTAAGGTGCGTCTTCTTACGCCTCAGTATGCCTTCCAACATGCTTTCTGTGTGTTGGACCTACCCAGTCCATCTTCCCCACCACCGCAAGAGAGAGCTTTTTTTTTTTTTAAACATCTTTATTGGAGTATAATTGCTTTACAATGGTGTGTTAGTTTCTGCTTTATAACAAAGCGAATCAGTTATACATATACATACGTTCCCATATCTCTTCCCTCTTGCGTCTCCCTCCCTCCCACCCTCCCTATCCCACCCCTCCAGGTGGTCACAAAGCACCGAGCTGATATCCTTGTGCTATGTGGCTGCTTCCCACTAGCTATCTACCTTACGTTTGGTAGTGTATATATGTCCATGCCTCTCTCTCGCTTTGTCACAGCTCACCCTTCCCCCCCACCTTATCCTCAAGTCTGTTCTCCAGTAGGTCTGTGTCTTTATTCCTGTCTTACCCCTAGGTTCTTCATGACATTTTTTCTTAAATTCCATATATATTTGTTAGCATACGGTATTTGTCTTTCTCTTTCTGACTTACTTCACTCTGTATGACAGACTCTAGGTCTATCCACCTCATTACAAATAGCTCGATTTCATTTCTTTTTATGGCTGAGTAATATTCCATTGTATATATGTGCCACATCTTCTTTATCCATTCATCCGATGATGGGCACTTAGGTTCTTTCCATCTCCGGGCTATTGTAGATAGAGCTGCAATGAACATTTTGGTACATGACTCTTTTTGAATTATGGTTTTCTCAGGGTATATGCCCAGTAGTGGGATTGCTGGGTCATATGGTGGTTCTATTTGTAGTTTTTTAAGGAACCTCCATACTGTTCTCCATAGTGGCTGTACCAATTCACATTCCCACCAGCAGTGCAGGAGTGTTCCCTTTTCTCCACACCCTCTCCAGCATTTATTGTTTCTAGATTTTTTTTTTAACATCTTTATTGGGGTACAATTGTTTTACAATGGTGTGTTAGTTTCTGCTTTATAACAAAGTGAATCAGTTATACATATACATGTTCCCATATCTCTTCCCTCTTGCGTCTCCCTC